>NC_055660.1:4448928-5049642 GCF_017976325.1 Chelmon rostratus
CGACCTGATGACTAGAATATAAACTGCACTGTTGTGGAGTTCCTCAGTCTCACTAACTTGCTGTCAAAAGTGGGTCAAGTTCAAAACAACGTCTGCATTCATTATCGGTTGTGTTTTGGCTCGTGTTGGGAATCAGAATAAATTCTACTTGATTTTGTTAAGTCATGTGTCTTTGCTGTGCAGCTGCAGCTAAACGCTGGAGTTTCAAGCCGGCGTTTTGAACTAGATTCCCTGTGGTTTCAGAGTTGTACAAGCTACAGAAAACGTTGTCGGGAGTGTGTTTGTGGGAAGATAAGAGCCAGAATTTTCTGAGATGGGAAATTTAAAGGGAATTTTTTAGTTGGTTAACCAGAATTCTCCCCTTTCTTGTCCATGTTCACTGTTTTTCCAGAAGAGCAGCACTTAGGATCCCACTTTCTGGCTGAAATTATTTACAAATGGAGAAATCGTTAACATGAATATATTATGTTTACAAAATGTCCTAAATTCCGGCTGCATGTCATGGACTATATCCATGTGTATACATTTTGTGTTTTCATTTTGTCTTCGTAACTTGTTAAATCCTGATGTTCGCAGACAAAAGCAGCAGCAGACGCTCCACCCACGGCGAGGCGGGGAGGATCTTGAAGAGTTCACCGCCACCTAAACCCAAAGCCATCTCTCTGGATCGGACAGAAGTCTTCGCTACCGTCCTCTTCACGGAGTTCCTCAAAGAACTGGCTGCAGTCGCACAAGAGCACTCCATCTTATCATACATTCCTATGGAAGAGTGACCGCGTCCCGAAAGGCCTCTGCGATGAGTCCGACGTGACTCCGAAAGAGTTGGAAAGACTCCCTTTTATGATGGTTTTCTATTTTTTCAGCTTTTTCAGACACTACTCAATGAAGAAACCTCTGAGATTGTGTGATTTACACAACTGTTTTTTTAAAAAACGATAGCGTATTTATTTTCCGAGCAAAGATAATCAATTTCACACGCTTTTCAGTTTCATCTTTGGAGTTCCTTAAAGGGTTTTGGCATCCAACAAGGGGGCCTAAACTTTACGCCTGACCTGTTTGCTGAAGCCTGCACCAGCCGATAACGCTCATAAGAGCGAGCTCCAGGTCCACCAACCAAAGACAATCAGCCCCGATCTGAACTTCAGGGTTCTGCCGTCTTTCTGAATGTCTTCTACAACCAGCTCCAACCACGGCGAGATGTCCGCTGCACAGTGTGGTTCTGTGAAATACTCAGGTGGCCTTTCTTTGCAATGATTACACACCATGAGCGAGCACTGCGTGGAGCCTCTACTGCTTGGAGAGGGCGTTTGAATTCGCAGCATGAAAACATCATCCAGGGCTGGCGTCATCACTCCAAACTGCGTTCTCTGTTCATGCAACTGTTACGTGACTACATCTTTTTTTTTTTTGGTCAAGACAGGTCAGTCACTTTTGTCTATAAACTTTCCTGAGTGGCGTTTTTCTCACGACGTCTCTGCGTGTTGGATGTACATTTGTTCTGGTGTTTTCTGTTGATTCACGATGGTACCTCAGGAGATTTTTTAATGCACGTTTTGTTCTCTCGGTTCTTTAACGGCCTTTGGGTGAAGCAAAAGTTCCTCCAGTGCACTAGTTAGTTAATTAATGGGCTCCACATGTTCCTCAAATCAGAGCACAAACCCAGAATTATTCCTGCTATATTTAATTTGCCTTACGTTAGCGATGCTTTATAATGTACATATTGTAAGAAAAATGTTCTAATGACAGAGAACACTATGCAAATCAAGAATATTTTGGGTATAATTAAGTTTTGGATATTTTCAGACTGGGAAGGGGTATTTAAGCTTTTATGAGAGTTTCTATTGCCATATATTTTTTTTTTTTCAGTGAGGTTATACTTGAGGCTTGTTGTTATGGTTTGTCATCATCCTTTATTTAGGGATTATGTAGGGTGTTGTTTTAGTTGTGATAAGCCTGAAATCTCACTGCTGGGGAAGCCGTAGCTTTGCATCCATTGAAAACCATCTCAGATTGTAACGCTTACCGAGGGCAAACTTCTGGAAATTGCCTTTATTTTAGTCCAGGTGTTGCACACGGTTGTTCGTATGTTGATAAAATGAGATAATGCAAGAGAAGTATTTTGTTACAAAGCATGCCTCTACTGTCGAAATGAATTTACCAGGACACAAATACTTTTAAATTGGTGCCTAAATTATGATTTTAGTTCACATCATTGCCTGATCGTAAATGGATTTACTCAGGAGTAACACAGAATTTTACAGTTTAAGCTCATTATTTTTGGTGAATGAAAAAAAAAACTCTGATGCGTTCTCTTTCACAGTAATTTAACGCCACGAACACTGCTTTCACAAATCAATTCAAATTATCAATCACCACGTTTACAAATCGATAGAAAAACGCTGTTTAAAGTGCAGTTAAAATGTGGAAGTTTACCCAAGAATTAGAACATTTTTGAAGCTAATTTGTTTTATTAGATCTTTAATTTTCTGTAGAAAAATGTGTCAGGAATGATTAGAACTGATTAAGCAGAACAGATTTTTTTTCAGTAATGAAAAGATAATAATAGATCTAACAAAAAGTAAATGCATTTTCTGTAGAAACACATTTTTAGGGGAAAGAAAAGGGGATGAAAAGGCAACTGTACATCTAAGAGGCTATATGAGGTGGATCAATGTGGTCACTTCATAAATCCAACTAATAAGATGAAAAATTGTGTTTTTTGGTTTCAGATGTGTATTTTTCTTCCTGTTTAAATCCATTCAGTCAATAAACTATGCAGTAGGATCTGTTTGTACTTTTACAAAAATTTCTTGGACATGTATATTTGTATCAATCTAAGCCATTTTTACGATTATGGAATAAGTCTCTCTCCGGTGAAAGAATGTTTCAGAGCACTTTATCAGCCTTTTCTAATCGCAGTGCTACTCTGCACTGCTGACATGGACCCTCAACCAGCACAGATTCAGTCTGTTGTAACATACCCAGCACAGTATAACAAACACTGTTTCAGCAACATGAAAGCGTGGCATGAAAACGGGTATTATAACCAAAATTATAGACCTGTCTCAGTAGACTCCAAAGATTCATCCTTTCTGACACCATTTGGCCTCAGTTTTCTATCCAAGATGTGATCAGGTTTCTGTTTGTTGCTGATGTCTGAGACACAAAGGCATGCCTCTTTTAATAAAGACAACTGAAACTGGATGTGTTGACTTTTTCCCTCCACTCTCTAAACAAACAAAAGGAAAAAAAGAGAGAAGGTTTCAATACAGAAGCACAGCTGCTTTACCTAACAGGTTTCGACTGACACAATCAATATACTGTACTCGTTCCTTTGTGCCAGAAGTGGTTTGTGCATGTTTGTTCTGTTGACATTGACGTCCTCATTTAATACACATTTCCTTTCCGAGCAGCCCTTCCCCCCCAGAGAGATTTTGTTCAAAACTAGGTCTTGGTCTTGGGTAAACACAAGAGCATTCTCTATTCACATGCAATGACTATGAAACACTGCAGAGATGTGATGGAGAAGCTTTTGACAAGAGCTTTCTGTGATATAAACGGGCCGTGCTACGTCTGTGCATGCAAACAAGTTATTACACGGGTCAAAAAACAGCACGAAAGTAAATCAGTGTGGGATAAACTGGAGAAAATATGTACATGATGCAAAATGTGGGACACTGCATGCTGTCAGCCGCTGTCACAAAGCCCAACCAGGAACTACAACCTAGTGAAGCAAGAACAGCTAAAACAAAAAGTGAATTATTTTGTAATAAAAAAAAAGCTTCAACAGCTCTCGGGGCTGTGCAAAAGCCACACAAACTCTTTTATGTCATGTTTTTTATTTTTATTTTTTATTTAACCTTTATTTAACCAGGTAAAAGACCCATTGAGATCATGATCTCTTTTACAAGGGGGACCTGGTCAAGAGGTCAGCAGCACACGTTACAATGAATAACAGACAGTAATTAAAATGAAAGAGCAGCAATAACTATGTTAAAAGTAAACATATAACATATGTTTAAGAAAAACTGCAATGTGAAAGGTAGAATTTTTGTTATCTTCTAATGGTCTTATTAGTTGTATTAGGTGCACAGATGTTGGGAGTTAAAAAAAGGCTCAATAGACTTAAATAACTGCACTGAATGTACAATTAGAGTCCAGAGGCGAACTGATCAGGTAACAGCCATTATTGTGCATGAATTTTCTTTTTACATATGTCCCCATCACAAAAGGTGTAGATAAGGACCTGTGAGCATTGAAGCAATTAAGATGAAGATTGTGCAAAGGATCTGCACCTCAACATTAGAATGAATCCACATTTAATGCACCATAATATAGAAAGTATTACAAGGCAAGTGATGGGCTTCAACCACAAGAGGGAGCTCATTGATCGCTCTCCTGCCAGGATGTGTCCATCATTTTTCCAGCCCACTTTATGTCTGAGGGGGCCAAGGCTTCTGTTATATCTCTTGATTAGAGAGCGTCCGTCATGTCGGCAATTTCATCTTCTGCCTGTGTGATTTTTAGGCCTCACAAGTGAGCATAATCGCCAATAAGGCAGTGGACAACGGTACATAAAGTTATACTGAAAGGGTTATACTGAATTATATGCAGGACTGGAATCACTCTTGAAATCCCAATCTGCTTTACTTCCTAACAGGAGCATTTATATTGATCTTAAACATTAAATTAGTTTTCCAGTCAAAAGCAGATTTGACTTTTTCTGCTTTGCAAATCAAATCTTATCACCTGATAGAATAAAATACCACATGACTGCTGAAAGTATTCAACTGAACAGCTTTATTGTTTTTTAAACACATAAATACAGAAAATAACGGTTGCTCTCCGATGAAAATGTTGTTCAGTATTTACAAATGTCAACTAAGGATGGAAGCTTTCAGCTTGACCATCGACAGTTATTTCAACCCACAGAAGACCTGGTACCACATACTGCCAAGTGACACGGACGTGATCGCTCTGCAAATCTGCATGTTCATACAGATCTGCAATATCATTTGTCTTTCATGAAGTCATGACACATATGCCATGACTTGACTCTTGGTCTGCAATGAAAAGTCCGACCCTCACGAAGTCTTCTCTTGTAAAATTGCCTTTACTAAAGCCGGGTCAGCTCGGCCTTTGGTCTCTCTTTGAACCAGCCCCATCAGCTTGTTCAGAACTTTCTTATTTCCACTTCTGATGGCGTGAACCTACAGAGAGAGACAGAGCAAACACTAAACGTCTCAAACATGCAAGCAAACAAAACAAAAACTACTAAAACTAATTATGTAATTGCAAGTGAGAATTAGCGCGTGAGCCCTCACCTCATTGGGGTGCGAGTCCACCACCTTCTGGCAGATGCTGTGCAGCTGTGCAGCGTCACTAACGAGGCCCAAGTCCTTCTCCTGGATGATCTGCGGGGCGCTCTTGCCTGATGACCTCCACATCTCCTGGAACACCTGAGGACAGGGAGAAACCAGGAGGACACAGGTGAGAACCAGAATGCAAACAAGCACTAACTGGGGGGATAACTGCAGGGTCTGTACAGCTGACTGACCTGCTTGGCAACTGAAGAGGAGATACGTCCTCTTTCCTGGAGCTCCAGCAGCTCAGCCAGGGCAGAAGGAGAGATTGGGCTGAAACGAAGAGGTAATTTAATTACAGTTTAATAGGTGTACTGAAGAATTAATGATATATGTAAATAAAGGGGGAGAATGAGAGAGAAAGAGTGTGAGTATCAGACTGAAGGGACAGGAGAGTCTATCAACATTTGTGACTTGACTAAATGTGTTTGTCTTTCTTCTTGTTAATTCCCCCGGCGACCAGACAACGGAATCAAAAATCCTGTTAGAATATATTAAGCAGAGACAGTTTCATTCAGTGCACCGCAGGCCAGACAGTCCATCTCTTCCAAAGACACTGGGAAAAACTGATGAAAAGCATCCATCTTTACAAAAGCAACTCGGTTTGTCCGACTGTTTAATAGAGCGGCGATTCCCGATCAGAGGTACTCAGGGGGTTGTTCTACAGTTTCCTTGGGCCACATGGAAAACTCAAAAAATTAACTTAACTACAAGCTGTAATTTGATTTAAAAGAAAAATCCATATATTTTTGTGAATATAGTTCGCTAAAAGTATTGAATAAGCAGTTGAAATGGCTAAAAGTTACAAACAATTGAAATAGTTTAACTAAATGTAGTGGGTGAATGGTTGAAGTAATATTTGTAGGTTAAAACTAGTAACTAATGTAATGGATGAGCAGTTGAAATAGTTACCCACATAAAGAAAAGTTAAAGTTAAAGAAATACAATCACATTTGAAACAGTTCATCACTTTAGATAAACTTCTGACAAAGTTAGCTATAAGTAAAGAATAAACGGTTGAGATTGCTAATACTGACTGAAAGTAGTGAACAAACAGTTGAAACAGTTAGCTAAATGAATTAATGAATAATAATATAGTATAATATTCATTACATGAATTAGATCAAATAGCTAAAAGTAATGACTAAACTTTCTAAATAGTTATACTAAGTAATAGATAAATGTTTCCAGGCTGCGTGACTACAAACTGACCAAAGCAACCTAAACTCTGACAGTGCAATTACATGATTTTTTTTGTAAATGTATTCACATTTTTATATAATTAAATGTTTTAAATATCACCCAGTGAAGGGGTACTTCAGCTCTTCTGGCTGCAGAGATATGTCGGACAAAAAAGACTGAGAACCAGTGAAACAGAGAACCCTCATTTATAGTTGTTTTCCCATTTTTAATGTGCTCTTGGCATCACGTCACCAGCCTGCCACAAATCAGCCACTGGACCCGCAGGGACTTTAGGCAGCTGTCAGCACACCCAGCCACGTTTCTGAGGGGACACCCCGGAAGAGGGACTTGTCTCAGCTGGCGGAAGCACCCGAAAGAGCTCTTAATGAAATGTCGGCGTTTCACCTCTCTGGCTGCCTGACCAATATGCTTCCCAATTTCTAATTTAATTCATCCTTCTCAAGGGCTTGAAGCCAGGAAGTTTGGGAGCATTATACGTCCTGTATAAGATAAAAAGATTTGATACTGACAGTCATCACATAGATGCACAAAGAGACTTTCAAAACCTTTTATTTTACGCCCTTTTATTGGATCCACACGCTCAGAAAGTATGTAGCTGTGCTCTGTTTATTCTCTGCCTGCAGCTTCTG
This sequence comes from Chelmon rostratus, assembly GCF_017976325.1. Lineage (NCBI taxonomy): Eukaryota > Metazoa > Chordata > Actinopteri > Chaetodontiformes > Chaetodontidae > Chelmon > Chelmon rostratus. The sequence continues at coordinate 4,456,124 of NC_055660.1, forward strand.
ACGGTCTGGTTGGCCAGTCTTTGTTTTCCTTTAACTCTCCTCCTTTTAACCAAAGCAATGGAACATTGTGCATAAATAAACACCAGCTACTTTGTGGTTTACTCACACACAAACGCGTCACAACAGTCTGGGAATGGTAGATAAAGTAAAGCTCGCAGCATCTGCGACGTCAACCCATTGCTTCAATTTCACTTGCTCTGTAATGACTCAGAGATTTTTTATTCAAAGAAATTATCATATTCCTCAGAGTTGAACAATAGTGAAAATTACCCTTTACAATTTACAACTCAGAACAATCTGAGTCGGATTCGACGAGCTGAGGTGCAGCCTCTAAAGTCCTGATCTGGTGACTGACCTTCAGAGCTTCACAAATACAACTCAGATGCATCCAACCGTCCTCATTTTTATTCCAGCTGCAGTCACTATCAAACTGCCACTTAAAGAAAATTGCTGCAAAGAAATGAGTTGAAATGAGTGTCGGATATTTAGCGTGACAGTAAGCCGTAAACAGAAACAGTGGGAGACGACTGGTGTTATTCGTTCATAGCCGGTGGCTAGATAGGCATCTTCATGAATTTTGAAGCACAAGTGTGAAAGGTACTATGGCAACTTCTCTTTGTCATCGAAATATCAAAAAGACTTCAATTACAAGTATTTTTGGAACATTTACCAAATCCAACATGTTCCAGCTGACAGGCCTTCAGCAGGGAGAGATCAAAACAACACCTTCTTCCAAAAAGTAATGATTTCACTGATGTAATTGGATTTGTTAAAACAGGCTTTTCCCTGATGGGCTGCCAGCCTGTCACATAGGTTTTCTCATCCTGACACAAAGAACCAGGGAACATGGGATGACTTATGAACTCACATGTGTTATTGTTCTGTAGTGTGCGACGATCTAATCAGTATTTGTGAAAACTAAGAATCTAATAATCCTTCATGTCAATCAGACCAAACCAGTTCAGTGTAGAGTGATCCACAGATGAGACAGAATTATTTTACCCAGCTAAGGCGATGTCATTTTTAGCCAGATGTGGTAGCCCGATTATGAAAGCATTATTCTGAGCACTACACGGCACAGAAAACAATCTGCTTTTTTTGTGGCTAAATGCTCGTTAATCCAGTGCAAACCTTCTTGGGGAATAGAGAGGAAGCAGTTCAATAGCTGTAGTAGCTTCTCTTATTGAGCCAAGAACAGCTGCAGGTTTGTGTACGTTAATGTGTGTCAAGGGTCGGAATTAGTAGCAACCCCAAAATTAGATTGATTTTTTTTACAACTGAAGCAATTGTGTCATTGTGATTCTTGTTGCCCTGCTCTGTTTGCTTTCGCTTCAGTTGAGTAGAAAGCCATTTTTTACCTTTTCTTGCATAGTAAATTGAATATCATTAGGCCTGTGGCTATTGTTTGATTCAATATGATGCAGCTATGATTGCTGTGCATAAAAAGCAGACAATACTTAAAGTCATGGAACAGAGCTCATTCACTGACACAGATATGAATCCTATTATTAGTTCAGGTAGAGCATCTGACATCAGCTGCTGCAGTCACGCTTCACAAGCATCGGCTCAATCACGGTTGTGTGGCCGTCAGCTGACTAATTATGTCCAATCATATTCACGCAGGAGTAAATCACTGCCGTCATAACCTGACACTTCTCACTATTGTGGCGCAGTCTGACCTAATTCCGCTTCTCGTTCACGTCCATGTGGAAGGGTGCGAATTTATCCGCCTCCCTCGCTTTGCACGGAGTTGAATCAGATTGAACTTTGACAGGCGAAACTGCGAGGTGAAAGAACACGAGCAACAGAGAAGAAAGGACGCCGCTTTTGGCCGCTCCACGTGACCAAATCTCATCAGGCGAAGTTCAGTCCGACTAAAACTTCACTCTGCTGATGCGCATGTGCCGATGCTGCTTACTGCCAGAACCCCCTCCACCACAACAAACTCCTCCTAATGTGCTAAATTATTGATTAAACTAAGACCTAATGTGTTTATCAAGAAGGGATTAGCTCTCGAGACAGAACCCTCCTTGCTGCTGGGGTTGTTTGAGAGCTCCCTCAAAGAGCAGAGCTTTGTACGCCAAATCTACCTGCATAACCATCAGCTATAAACGGTCCAATTACAGCAGAAAGTGAGCAGAAGCACGAGTGTGTCTCAGATTTAGGTTTAGTCTAGATTTACAGGATATGGAGCTGAACTTCTGACACCAGATATAAGAAATCACTTTCAGGTGGCAGTTCATTTTGACCTGAAATCACTTTTTCACATGAATCCTTGAAGCAGTGATTTGTGACGATTTAAAAAACAGAGAAGGGTGATATTATATACACAGTCTGCATCCAGAGAGTGAATAGATTTTCTTTAAAGGTGTCTTTTGGGGCATTTTTCTGTGATCATTACAGACAGTGGAAAGATGATTTGAGGGAGAGAGAGAGGGAGAAAAGGTCTCGGACCTGAACTGGGGGTGTTGTGGTTTGTGAACAGTGTCTTAACCCATAAGCTATGGGGGCACCAAAGGTGAATAGCTTAACCTTTTCTTCAGACCTTTTTCTATTCAGGTTGCGTCATTTATCAAAGGAGGCATTCGGTTGAAAACTGATCAGTATTTTGCAGGAAAAAAAGCAAAAGTTTGAGTGAATCCAGAAAAAGTCTCTCAGACTCTCAGTCTGAAAGCAGCTACAAGACAGCGTCTTCCCATGTGTGCCTTTATCTGTACATGTTCCACTCCTCCTCCTGCCACATTTTCAGACACAGCAGTCAAAAGGTACAAAGTGAGCCAGCCAATCACAAGAGGCTCAGAGGAGTCACGCTCTGGCGCCCTGACATCTCAGACCTGATGACTAGCAGCAGAATAGCACTGCATTCATGAGCTACGACGGCATGAAGTGACAGGAAGGGATGCATGCGTATGTCTCACCTGTCGCTCACACTCATGTCTTGCTGTTTGAGTAGACCCAATAGCTCATTTATCACCCAGCCAATCACCTTCCTCGGCTCCTTCTTGGTCGCCCTCAACACCGCCTCGAAGTACTCCACCAGCCCCTCCTCGTTCTGCAACAAAATGCCATGAAAATGCTTTTATCACTTCACGTGCTCGTTATCTAATGAGGGTCAAATCAGCCCAGCGGAGTCCTGCACTGCACGGCTGCCTCCTGGATTCGAGCAGGACTGCATCCAAGCTGACTCTGCTTGGACTTGATCAGATGGCAATTAAAAGAAAGATGCAGGAAACAGATTTAGTGAGGGAATCAAACTGAACTCTCTCACTGGCTGCTTTCATCCAAGTATACACTCACCACCAGAGTGAAGCTGTGCTCGGGCAGGATGCCGTACGTTTGCACCAGCCTGTCTCTTTTGACACCGGGTAGCTCTGGCAGCCCTCTCCTTATCTTCTGCACCACCACCACCTGGCACGCATCAATGCCAGTAGGCAGCGATGCGTTATCCTCATACACAATCAGAGGGGGCAGGTTGGGCTCTGGCATGAATCTGAAGGGAGGGGAGGGAAGGGGAAAATGCTTTATCAGCGGTACAGATAAGCTCAGAGAGGAGAAGGTTGGCTTTTGTTGAGATACTAATAGTCCTCTTGACGCAACACTTGTCACATTTCACTGACTCCCCTAATCATTTGACTTCATCAGCCTTAAACCATCTATCATTCATCTCCTCCTAAACTCGAACACACGGCTGAGGTCCAGACCCTGAGTGAAGTCTGTTTATTTCTCTCATCTAGCTGCCACTCATAGACTCTCATCCCCTGTCAGTCCCCGCTGAGGACAAGATCATATCCTGATATCATAACTGCACGGCAATAAAAACAAGCTCCTGGGACAAAAATGCACACACTCACCTGTAGTCCTGAAGACCCTCTTTGTCCCTCATAGGAACGGTCTCCCTGGAGGAAAAGATGCATGAACCATAAATGATCATGATTTTAGAAGAAATTTAACTGAGATACCTGCAACAGCTCTGCGGTACTGATTCAAGCTAAAATCATTAGTTGATTTTTCAATTTGTTCAGCAACAGAAAATGAACAATCAATCAGGAGTTTTAATAAATATTCAAGCAAAAATATCAAAAAGTAGGTGGTTCAAGCATCTCAAACAGGAATATTTGCAGCTTTTCCTTGTTTTCGGTAATAGTAAACTAAATGTCTTTGGATTTTGGGCTGTTGGTGAGACAAACATGCATAATTGCACTATGAGAAATTGTGTAATGGCCATTTTTCACTGTCTTATCTCATTAATTGAGAAAATAATCAGCAGATCAACTGATAAAGAAGAGGCTTGCTAGTTGCAAGCCATACTAGAAAAAAAAAAAAGACTGGGAACATGCGAGTGCTGATGCCTCCCAGTCAGCCCGGCTGTCTGCAAACCAGTGTTGTTAAATCTGTTGCTACCTTCACCGGAACGAGGGGAAAGAGCCAATCACAAGCCATCACACTCTATTAAACACGCTTCGCCATGTACCTTGGACATTCAAGGCCTCATGGGAAAGAGGCAGAGCACCAGAAGATGATCAAGACCTCAGCTGTGCGCGAGTGGGCTCATTCTGCGAGCTCATAAGCCTGTGAGTAGCACATAGCTCACAGATAACACGGGATGACGGCGCCATCCAAATGGCTCAATTCATCATGATTACCATGATGGTTCTTCCTCAGCGAAGCTCAGGACTAATGAACCAGGCACAGATCCCAGTCAGAGGCTGTTTTAGTGGCTGAAGCTTGGCATCGGGGCCCTGCTCTTTCATCCTCTTACCCTGATTTGGAATCATACGCCCGGGTCTCGTTCTGCACCGTCCCCCCTCTCTGCAGGACATCGATCTGTCTCTGGATCTCGTAGTCTGGTGATGTAAGGGAGAACATGCACGCAAATACAGGCGGTTTATTCCACAACACCAGTACATGCGAATATATTTCCGTGGTAAATACCAACCATCTGCTGTGATGTACTGACAATCCTCAGGTCTCTGACTGCTGCCACATTGTAACTGTGATAAATGATGTTTTTCTCTGTGACTTTTAAATACCAATTCAGCAGCAGAGTAAATGTGATACAACTTTATTGATAAATAATTCAAGTGCAGCACTGTGGTATGTCAAACCAAGCTGAACAAAAACTGCATGTAAAGAGCTGAAATTGTCTGGTCTTTGTCAGCTTTTTAAGAGAAGCTCAATCAACAGTCAGTGTAGGTAAAGCTGACATAAAATCTATTTTTTTTTAGGTGCGAGAAGCCAGTTCAGCTTCCACCACACAGCTAATTGTTTGTGACTGGCTGTCAGTCCTAAACTTCTGCTGCTTCACAACTTGATGTCAATATTAACTATGCTTCCTGTCTTAATGCCTCTTCATAAATCCAGCTATCTTGTTTTCATGTATCTTTAAAATGAATAAAAGGTTTTGTTAGACCTGACAGATATAAAACTGCAGGAGTGTGTGTATGCATGAGTTTCTCTCTGGCATCTTTGAAAATGTTTGTTTCTAAACATTTTACTACTTTACTAAAAGCAGCAACTCCATTACAAGTAAAAGTCCACACATCTCAGATGCTCTCTGCCCCTCCTCCAACTCGAGGCCTCTTAGACCCTCAGAACGAGTGTTTTTGACTGTTTCACGACGGAGGCTTGTGAGTAAAAGAGATTCTACCTGCAGAAGCAGCAAAGCTTTGGATTGGCCTCTCACTTTCTCTCCCCCTCCACTGACACTTTCAAGACAAAACTCAAGATGTGCATGTTTCCAATGAGGTTTGTTTGCTCTTAGTGGATTTAGTATTTCATTGTTTTAGTATTAGTATTTAATTTAGTATTATGATATTTCAACCTTTATCATTAAAAATTTTGTTTTTGTGCACATATTTTTATATTGCCTTGTATTTTACCATTACCATTTATTGTTGTTATTGTGCCGTGTGGCCAACTTTGGCTGTTTTTAGGCGTGCTGAACAAATAAACATGACTTTAGTATATGTAAATAAAAGTATAACTTATTTGTAAAATTTGCTGAAAGCATCAAAAGTTAAAGTACTCATATTGCAGAAATATGGCCCCTGTGGGTGTTATATCTAGTCTTGACCCTAACATATCTAGGCTATAGCTATGTAGTTGAATCTATTACAAGTCATCATATTTCTTTAGCCCATCAAATGTTTTAAATGCAGGAGTTCAGTAATCTGCAAAATAACAAGTAACTAAAGCTATGGAGTACAAAGTACACTCCCTCTGAACTGAAGTGGAGCAGAAGCATAAAGTAACATGAAATACAAAAACTCTAGGTACAAGTAAGCTGCTGTTTTATGGGAGAATATCTGCCAAACTATTTCGTGGCCAGGAGCAGTTGCTGGGCAACCAGTGGAGACTCGGTTGTCCCCTTGGTATATAATTCCCTGTAAAACAACAAACTAATACAACATGTTATTCAGTGAGCTTTAGTGGTTCTGGTAGGCAGATTTTGTTAACTCTGAAAAGAGCCAAGCTAGCGGTTTCCCCCTGTTTCCAGTCTTTGTGCTAAGCTAAGCTGACCATCTGCTGGCTGTAGTAAGTACTGGCTGTAGTAAGTACAGTTGAGTAAATGTAACTAGTGACATTTAATGTTTCTTCAATAGAGAAGTAACACACTAAGGGTTGTTTTAATCACTGGATGTGAATTTGAGAGTAGAAAGGAGGTGTAGCATACTCTGGCTCCATATGCATTTCTTTTATTCAGACAATGTTTCGGCCCTCGAGCCTTCTTCAAGATCCACAATCACATTACATAATACAATCATGATCGTGAACCTTGAAGATGGCCCGAGGGGCCGAAACGTCATTTGAATAAAAGAAACGCATATGGAGCCAGAGTGAGCGGCACTGCTTCTCTACTCACATTTAGTGTTTCTTACCTTTTACTACCAGTTAGACCTGTAGCCCACACATAATTACACACACACACACCCAAAGCAATTCTTTCAGGGTGACACATTGTGCAAATGTCAACTCACAAAATGGTCTTGGTTTGCGTGAGCAATCATGCAGCCGGTGGAGACGCATTCAGACGGAACAGCTTTTAAAGAACCTCCCTAAATACCCCTCACACTCGAAAGCATTCCTGCTATCCCTGCTTTAAGCCTTGATCTTTTCACGACGCTTACCTATAGCCTTGGCCAGGTATCGGATGCTATTGATGTTCTTCACCTCCGCCCTGACGCCCAGGGGCTCGCCTGGTTTGTGGACGGACACATTGGCATCTATTCTCAGCTGGCCCTCTGTGGAGAAAGACGAACAAGGTGTACACTTAGAGGGAAATAAGTTTGGGTTTAGAGGTATGGCAGCTCAGAAAAACCAAAAAAAAAAAAAAAAAAAAAGAGGAAGGCAGAGAGACAGTGAATGATTTCCATACCAGACATGTTGCCTTGACAGGTGCCCAGGGCTTGCAGGATAAGCTGAAGCTCTCTGACAGCTGCAGCAGCCTCCTCTCCACAGCTCATATTTGGCTCCATCACCAGCTCCATTAGACCTACACCTGACACACGTGAAGACAACTGTGTTTTACATCTCTAAGGTATCTATCCCATGGAGCTCTGCAGCAAACCTCAACAGTTCTCGCTTTGTTGAGCAATGTAAATGCATAGGATAATGTCTGTCTGAACGTTTTTCTTCCAGAATTAAAGAAGGAACTTATGAAATGTTGTTCTTACTGTCAACAAATTTTCATGAGTACATCATTGTCCTGAGCCCATTCATTCCTACTGAAGATGGTAGTATTTTCCTAAAATAGCTGTTCGTATTAAACTCAAACAGTAGTAAATAGTGCATTTGCTGGGGACTATTTTCAGCAGCAGAGACTCATTCAATATAAACTACCGTGTTCACAGTAATGAAGGAACATGTCACACAATGAGGGCCTATGGCATCAGGGCATCAGGCTTTTCATGGCTTTTCATGGGAGTTGTTGACATGAGGGGCACAGACATTACCTGCTCTGTTGAGGTCTATGAGAGTCTGGCTGCGGAGGTCATCGTGGAGACTCTTGCCGCTGTCCTGCTCCAGCTGAATCTGTTTGATGTTGACGGTTTTTCTCATCACCTGGCTCTTCTTTTTTCCTCCGAGGAAACTGTAATCCAGCGTGCCGTCTACTGCGATGGGCCGCCTTTGCTGTGTGATCTGGTATCCAGCCTGAAATTTGAAAATGCATCAGCATGACAGCAGAAGTAGCAGAGATAAAGGACGCCAAACCAAAAGGTTTGCCAACTGTTTTACTGCAGTGTATGCTGGGTCAAAGAGGAGGGCAGCACTATTTGTACATACTTAATACCACATGAAAGTAGGAAGCAAACAGTCCCATCACTTTCACATCCTAGACGCCAACATTAAAGTTGACATCATGCTGCACTAGTATGCATAATCACAAAAAAACAACTAATACACAGTGCAATGCCATCCTTTAACCTCTTTCATAAAATACAAGTCTTTTAGTTACCGATATCTGTCTAACAGTGATGAGTATGCCACAGTCAGAGTCACTGGTCTATGTACAGGTGAGGCAGGCAGCATCAATTAACACAGTGCTGGCTGATTGGCTGGGCTGTCATTAAAAAAAATTATCTCCACCTCTCTACTCACAAAAGTATAAAAATAAATATTTCACCTGCTCCTATAGCCCTAAAAGAATCTGCTGCCACAAGTATTAATTCCCCACGTTACTATGGCAACCACATCACAGGACCTACACATTAATCATACTTATGCTAAAGAGAGCGAGGCCGTGGGAGAAGAGATCGGGGGGCTGTTAGTCACTGGCTCTCTGTACAATGTGCCTGATCGACACAATCAATCACCTCCACACCTCCTCCTCTTGAAATAAATGAGAGAAAAAAAACCCAGACCACTGGGGATTTTCTTTTTCAATTTCTGTTCTTCTCAGTGGATTCAATCTTTAAATCTGCTGGCTTTTGTGAATACTGTTGCAGCTTATCAGAAATCCCCTGTTTCTTACTTAATCTTTTCGTGAGTTTTGTCTCAGCCTGAAAACGTTTTCTCTGCTGGCTGAAGCAAACGCGCATGTACTGAAGCACGTACTGTACATTAGGGAGCATCGTATATGTGAAGGCGATTTGCATTCCTTGCATAATAAATCAACTACTGCGGATATATAATGAAGAATGAGGCATGTCTGTAACTAATAACATCCTGGTTGCCACATTAAGTTTCCCCCAATTACACTCTGACAGCAGACTGAGCCCTAATGAGCAGTGATGCTTCCTGTGACTCCTCACCCTTTTCATATCCAAAGTTACAGATGCAGGCCTCCTCACACACTGTACACACAGAACTGGACACACACACACACACTCTTCACTAATTTTCACGCCGTGAGCCGTTGAGTCATTTTCTGACTGATTAAAAGTCACTAAACAAACCAGTCGGTCATCTAATTACTCGTGCCTGCACACTGATGTTCTTCTGGCTACCCACAGAGGTCACAAAAACACTCACAGCTCTCATTAAACACATGTCAATGCTTCAATAGCTGGGCCATGTCTGTTTATTTGGAGACTTAATATCTCAAGGAAATTGCAATTATTTGCTTTTGCTGGTAGGTTATAGCGTGGAGCCGCTGACACATGTTATTAAAGCGCTGTTAAAATCTTTATGAATGTGTCTTGTCTTCCATTTCAAGTGAAAGAAGGAATGCTGGTTGGGCAGTAGCATTAATCATTAAATGAGCAACCGTGGTGTTTTACAAAATGCAATCAGGGATTTCTAGTGGAACATATCAATAATGTACAACACAATTTACAAATGTATTTTTCAAGGGCAGGATAATTTCTCCCATGGTTCTGGTTTGGTTTTATGAGCATACATTAAGCTCAAAGTTTAGGTTGAATGTGAAAAATGTCCCATCGTCTGCATAATTAAAACCACTCCGACTTTGGATTATCAAGCTGTTTCACACAACACTGGGACAGATCGCTCTTTCTGAGCAGCTGATGACACTAATGATACAACAGTGTTTTATAATAATATAATAATCATCATTATTATTATTATCGTTCCCTTTTATTGTAGTACCTCCCTATCTTATATGTCCTTTTATGTTTTTGTCATGTATGATCTTTGCCTATGTCTTCTTTCATTTTGAAGCACATTGAGTCTGTCATATGTAATGTGCTATATAAATAAACTTGACTAATACAACCTAAATAACTGCAAACAAAGCAGCAGCAGGTATTGTGCACAGGGCTAACCCTCAAGTTAAAAACACAAATAAATGTTCAGGCTCAACCTGCTGGCAGGGGCTGTTTGGGAAATCTCACAAAAAAATAAAAACTGTTAGCAGGTATTATCGTCCCTGCTGTGTGTCAACTGTTGAGACTTATTCCAAAGGAGGTGATGCAATCTGTGGTAAACACACAATGGAGCAAGAGGAACCCAACAGTAATCCCAGCGCTTCTGGAGGGGATTTTGCTGGAATTTCAAGATGCATGGACTTTCTGGGGAGATAATGTATCCCAACCATGGTGATTAAAACATGTACTGCTGCAACTTTGTGATAACCAGAAAGTCTGTGAAATACTAAAAGTGGGCGGAAACTCTATCTTTGAAGATCTACAGAAAACTGCTCCATCAAGGCTTATCAGTCACATTTTGACAATAGAGTCAAGTCAGCTAAGAAATTAGAGCAGAAACAAATCTGAAATAGCAAAGAAAGAGATAATTTGTTTCAGTGCAAAATGCGTAATGTCTAATCAAACCAGTGCGATAAAAATTGCAGATAGCGTTCTCTTTCAGTGTGTTGCTTGCTACTTCATGGGGGTTCTGTCATTTTAAGTCACTTCTTTGGGCAGTTTCTATGAAATACCACTAAAGGAAAAGAAAATATGTCTCTTTACGTTCTTCACTCCGTAATTATCCTCCTCATTACTTTGCCCAAAGCTGTATAAGCTTAATATCGTATCACAGAAAGACTGAAAATTCAGAATGCAAAATTCTCTACCACCTTTCTTCTGAGAATTTCTAGATTTATGAGAAGAGGTCTCTGCAGGGCAAGTCACTGCAGAGTTCCCATGACATTTTGTCGTTTCCATCTGAGCCTTAAAATGTCACTCATAATGGCAGTAAAATTACCCTGGAGCTCTGAGGGGTAGTGAAACCTTGCCATGCGAGCACTCCATTACAGAGAGCAAAGTGAATATCGCTCGGCCAAGACTGTTAAATGGAAATATCAGTGTTAAAAAGTTGTTGTTTTTTTTTTTTTACCTTTACCACCATCCTACCAGACTGCTGCTACGTAAATTCCTCAAATACCAAATAGGAAACATCCCTGTCCAACTTATCTGATCATTTAATGGCAGAAAACTGCAATAAGACGGATTTAAAGCTGCAATGAATAATTTTTGGCCACTTGGGGGCATCAGAAAAAGACAGTTGCTTATTTATGCATCCCACAGTTACAGAGCAACATCATCATTCATTTGGAGTCGTGCTTCTGGCCACCTGGTGAAAGTAAGTCCAACATCCACTTTCATTTAGCTCTCTTTTTAGTCTCTAACAACCCCTGAGGGAAATATCTGTCTCCTTAGCTGCTAAATACTCCACTATGTCCACCAGCTAGTCGCTAACTGTCTCAGTCTGCTGTTTGTAGCTGAGCAGGTAGTGTACAGTGGAGCTTTTCTGCTAAAAACAGCTGCCTACTGCATCCAAAAATGATGCAATGAGAGCAGGGATAATGAACCAAAACAGTAAAGTTGTGGGCCAGACAGCTCAACAATGAGCTGAAACTCACTATAAAGCTCTGCAAAGCCGAGGAAAGCTGCAGACCTGGGTGATAACTCTCTGTAGGTTTGTCACACTTACTACATTTACATGCAACCTAATTATCACACTATTATTCTAACTTTCTGGAATAATAATTCTATTATTCTAAAGGAGAAACACATCCACTTTTGAACACCACGAAAGACGTGGACATCAACAGGCATTTGGATATGCACAAATATTAGAACACCGACCTTCTCGAGAAGTTGATGGAATGAATGAAAGAGGGAGGCTGTGCTTCTTAATCAGCTGCATGTTGACGGGAGTAGCAGTGGGATATTCATTTTCATTAGCCGTGTAAACAGCTTAGCAGGAATATTGCCTTCAGAAGAAGGGCAAAAAACAGGAATATTTTGTGCATATAAATTGTCACTCTCACATTGTTCTGATATTGTTATGGGTGCTTTAAAGCTGCACTAATCAATAATCTTATGTTATTAATTGGAGAAAAAAAATGTAATGTGAAAGGTGTCGCTCATAGTAATAAAAGCATGATGAATTATTGCTGACTCTGCAGTTTCCTTCAGCTCAATGGAGCACTTCATACCTCTCATCACCATCATTTACAGTCCCTGCAGGCAGCTATATTCAGTGAAAGAGCTCTAAAAACCCACTACATGCCAATTACCCAGCACCAAACAGTAGATAGACACAGTTAGTGACTAGCTGGTGAACATAGTAGAGCATGTAGCAGCTAAAGAGCCACATTTTTCCCTCAGGAGCTGGTGGACACAGTGTCCGACTTACAGTCGTCACACAGACAGAGACAAGACCCCAAATGAATGCTGCTGCTTCATGTCTGCTGGATTTGTAAATATTTGTAGAACTTTACATGCTAACATGATAAATTAATAATTTATCAGTGTTGTGTTTACAGTTTGTTCTGCTTCCCTGCAAGTGGCCAAAATAAATAAATTAGTTAATTAATACTGCTTTGAAGGATTATACTCAATAGTAACGACTATATAAGGAGTTTCAATTAAGAATGAGATTAGAACACAATTAGAAAATACAAGCAACTATTCTAAGAAAATGGCTGGTAAGTGAAGTCCATTATGGGTAACTACTGAAGATCAGAGTCATCTTAATCTCAGAAGTTGTCCATTTTAATTAGTGATTTAAATTTCATATCTTGTTATTAGTTCAGGCAGGTCATAATCAAATGTACAGCACCTGCACTACCTGGGATTTTTAGGACTCCAATAATGATTCAAATTATGTGAATAAAAAGAAAGATATCCCCAAATTTTCAGCAGGCACACAGAAGGAAATGACCTGTGGATAATGTAAAAAATAGAAGTGCACTGAAGGAAATGAGCTGGTAAGAGAAAAAACACTGGTCATTTCCTTTAACAGCTTTTGGTGTCATTTGTCTGTACGTGGGGCAAATAGCATTTTCGCTGCTTCAGCAAGACTTGCTCACTATTTCAATTAGAGCTCATGGCCGGGAGAGTTCACTGTGAGCGCTGTGATGTGGAAGCTGGAGGCAGATGAGGACAGTTTGTATCAAAACAAAAGCAATGATGCAGCATGATGTTCAGGACAATAGTGTGTCTGCAATGCTGTTTGTTAGATGAAGTGCCCCCACTAATGCCTGTGCTGTCACTCTCCCACCTGTTAAACTGTAGATGTTGTACAGAGGGTGAAGCCAGGGAGTGGAAAACTCACAGGGAGGTCAGCGTAGAAGTAGTGTTTCCTGTCAAAAAGTGACTTCCTGTTTATGGTGCAGTTGAGAGCCAATCCAGTCATAACTGCTGCTTCGACACATCGTTTGTTCAGGACCTGGGGAGACACAACGATATTACCTGATAAGAAAGTGAAGAAAACAGCAGGTTATCTTTGTTTGAACTGCGTTAAACAACACTTACAGGTAACGTGCCAGGTAAGGACGCATCAAAGAATGACACCAGGGAGTTTGGAGGTGCAGAGAAGCGAACCGATGAGCCGGAGAATAGCTTGGTGTTGGAGTTAATCTGGGCATGGATTTCCAAGCCCACCACTCCAACCAGCTGCGGAGGAGCACTGAGGCAGAGAAGAGCAAGACATGGTACAAACAAAATCAAATAAAAGACACTTCTACTACACAGGTGGACTGGGGATAACAGAGTCAACCAGTCTTCATTCCCTACAGCACACTAATTCTAAGCATGTTATGGTTATGTAGTGTGTTCACACAGGAATATAAGTATGACAAGAAAAAGTCAGCAATCATACTAAGAAACACTTGATTTTTGAGGGTGTACTTGATGTACATTTTAATCCAACTATTCATTGCACAAAGGGAAATAGAAGCACTACTCACAGCTGCAAAAAACAAACTGCAAATGGTGGAGAGGCATCTCCAGAAGAGCTGTATTAAATCTCTGAAAATACATTTTGCTTTCTCTTTGTGACGCTTATGTGACTGTGAGACTCTAAAATCACAGTTTACTTGACATCCAATGGCCACTTATATCATTTTACATTAGTATAAAACAGTCAAGTATGGTGGTTTATTGTATATTAACTACAAAAAAACTTGAAAAAGCACATAATGTATACCACTACTATGTAGTGTGGAACTGTGCTGTAGCAACAGTTTGGTAATGTGTCAAAGTCTGTTTCCCTTTAATAATGTTTCTCATTGTACTGATTAGTTTGGGCTAATGCGATTAGACCTAAAGTTTCATTTGAAATTAAGCATTGCAGAAGACAACAGAGTTTGGTTAAAGTTTGGGATGGCTTCAAGTGAAAGGGGAACTCCACCGATTCTGCACATTAAGATCAGTGTACTTTTCATGAAAAGCAATTTGTGAAAACAGCTGTATATCTTCTGTGGCTGTGGAGGGAGCTGTCTAAAAAAAAATAATCCCAGCAAGGCCATCAGACTCATCTCAAACATGGCCCGATTAACCTACAAGGGGCCCCTGGGACAAATGATCCATTCACCCCCCTCTCTGTGCATGTGTACAATATTCCTGCACTGGAATAACGTGGCCATGACCCTTTTCAGACAGCACCTACATTTGAGGCCCTCCTCATGTTATCCTATACTGTGCTTTACACAAACTTATGTTCAATCATACTACAAAAACCCAACTGCTTCATTGTGAAACCTCGGATTTTGGGGATTCTGGGAGGACGCTTTGCTCAATTGGTAATCCAGCCCAGAGGCTGGGATTGGGCACAACAAATTTATAACAGAAATCTTTAAAAAGGGGAGGCGTGGAGTTTGACAGACATGAGCAGGAAGGCAGGCAGGGTCTAACAAACAACAAGTTGCATTGTGGGGAATGTAGTATTCAGTGTTTTTGGAACTTGCTCTGTATTGGTTACTGCAATTCAGTATATCGCGGCGTCTCCAGCTCTAATTTGTTTTTTATTTTCTGAAAGTACAGAACTAAGTCAACGGAGTACGCCTTTAAATTCAGTTTGAAGGGGATTACAGACTTCAACCGACGTTCTAAATCACTGCGCAGCAGCCGTATGTCACCATAGAAACAGCACTTTTACCTCCATCTACGTTACAAGTTAGCTAACTTATCGGTTTAATCAAAGTATGCTTTAGCTAACCTGATAAAGATAGTGCTAACTTCAGTACGTTAGCGAGTGGCCACAGTTTAACAGTTTAAGTCCGAGGAATCCTGATACATAAATTGCAAAAATATTCGGCGGAAGAAACGTCTTCGCCTCCTCGTCCGTTGTTTTGGACGCCGTGTCGGCTACTAAAATACTGTTTACAGACCGGTAGTGGGGTAGGTCAGGGGCAGCAGAACACAAAGTTTTCAAGTTTAGCAGCCTCACTTACCTTTTTGCTCTCAGCTGCGCTTGACTGTCGCATCGTAAGCTCGATGTGCTTATTCGTCTGATTACACATATAGCTTTTGGATATAATGCTGATATTCGTTTATTCATGTTATGTAGCAGCTCACTTGCTGCAACTGAGGAGGCAGCCATGTTGTACAATTCGAATAAACACGGGAACTGTAGTTTTTTAAAGTGACATTTAGTGTGTGCGTCTACGCCGCTTGTTTTCATCTAAAAACTACAAAGCCCGATCTTGGTAAATTTCCGGTTTCCGCTATAATTGCATCATTTCCGTTTTAACTACTGGCGGGACTTCTCCTCATGGTAGTTGCAGAGTTGGTTGTTTATAGACCTTGGAAATTTGGTTTTACGTGGCATTGCCGATAAAACTAAGACAAGATGATGGCTACTAACGGAAAGAAAGTCTGTGGAATGAACGGTGACGTGCCATCGATGTCTCCAAATGGCACCAGCGAGGCTTTTGCTAACAAGTCTCAGTCACCGGTAAACGGAGCAGCAACCGCGGCATCGCCTCACTCGAGCCTGCAAAACGGAGGAGCCGGTCGGGCCGAGAGGTTCACCTTCAGCTCCGAGCCCACCATGGAGGACGTCCGGCGAATGCAGGCGGAGTTCACGGACGAGCGGGACTGGAACCAGTTCCACCAGCCCCGTAACCTGCTGCTGGCTATGGTCGGAGAGGTGGGCGAGGTGGCGGAGCTCTTCCAGTGGCGTGGGGAGGTGGCCGAGGGCCTGCCGGACTGGACCGAGACGGAACGAGAGCAGCTTGCACACGAACTCAGCGATGTGTTGATCTACCTGGTGGAGCTCGCCGAGAAGTGTCGCGTCGACCTACCCCAAGCGGTGCTCCGTAAAATGGCCCTAAACCGACTGAAATACCCCGCCAGCAAGGTGCACGGATCGGCCAAGAAGTACACTGAATATAAGGACTGAGTTTGGTTGTTGAGAAGAAGATTTCAGCCACGGGGGCTTGTTGCAGAGACTGCTGGAGCTGCTGGTCGCTGACAACATGCTGCAGTTTAACTATGGCCTGCTGCTGAACATTTAATCCCAATGGTTCCGAGTGCTTTTTTTCTGGGTCAACTTGTTACACAACTGTATGAATGCTCTTAACTTCTGTGTATTTTCTGTGATACACGTTAGCCTATTTGCCTACATGTGCACAGTCACATTTAGTAGGCTTTAGGAATTTGGGTGCTTGAGGGGTTCTGTGCATTTGCTTTTATCGAGGGTTTTACTTTTACTGTTTTTAGTCTGATCACTGATGTGCCTGACTGAAATGGAGGCAGTGCGTACTCTTTCCAGAAAATATTACTGTTGTGCAATGCCTTTGGGGATATTTAGAAGAATCTATTTGTCACGGAACATTTCAGAGGTTATGGCCTGACACCAGTTTGGGAGTGTGACAGACTGCATTAGAAAATTGGTGTTTAAACAGATGATCGCTGTCCTGACCGTTCCTGACTAAAGAGTAATTGTGAATTGTTTTTGTGTTGTTAGGCTTTTGATTTATCCTCATTTCCCATCAGGGTTGTATCCGCTCCTCTTCAGTTTTGTTCAAGTCACATCTTCCTAAAGTAAAAGTTGCTTTAAATTCTGTCCCGTGTGTTATTTGTTTTTTACTCATGTATTTGAAGCCTGTTTGCTGGCTGCATGCATGTTCAGAGTACAGCTCACTTTTTGTTGAAGCTGTTTTCAAGAGCTGTTGATTCAAATGGATGGTAATTTTGGAGGCTGCAGTCTGTGAGAAATTTGTTGTATTTTACTGAGAGGTTTTTTCTTAAACTTAGTCTGTTGACTTTGATAGAAGTGGGCCGGCCACAATATTAGAAATACCTCTCAGCATAACACAATACAATTCAAATGCACCTCTGAAACAAATTTACCTAAAGCATTACCTGCTTGCCTGAAAATAGTTAAGTGTAATGGTACATCTTTATTAACTCACTTTCCATGTAACTCGCAGAGTGATGGACTGCATAGCACTTTTACTCGAAGAGCTTTCAGTTTTGTCTGAGTGACCCTTTCACACATGCTGCAGTGAGCTACCATGCAAGTATGCCTAACCATTGAGGTTCAGTCTTTTGCATATAGACACTTGGAAGAGCTGGGGATTTAACTACCCACCTTGCAATGCTGAACAACCTGCTGTTCCTCCTGAGCACACACAGTAGTGATGTTATGATTTACTTGGAGCTTGAAACAATCTTATTTAGATCAGCAGGTGTTTGTGAGGAGAGGTGAATGTTTAACAGGCTCGACCAGTATGTTTCATCTGGAATGAAGCTTTGCTAAACCTTTCAGCAAAGATTTGAAATGCAGAGCACACTGGTAGAACATGTTTGGCCGTATGTGTGCAAGAAGGGGGGCATTTAGCATAACGCAGTGATGAAAACGTCTGTCTGAGTTTTCATTTGATGTGCTTGGAGACACAAACATTGCCCTCAGCTGTATATCCTGGTATTCACTCAGAAGCATGAGTCATCCACAGGCTCCAAAGGAGAAGAGTCATACATCACCAAAATGTTGCTCTGTGTGCAAGTGCAGCCTCACTTCAAAGTAAACAGCTTTTTACTTAAGCAGATATGACACGGCATGCCACATTAAGAATGAGCAATTGTCCACTTTCTTGGTGTGTATCCAAAAACTGGGATGTGCAAACTCTCCTCCTCTTCTGGCACTGCAATGTGTAAATACATCATTTTAATTTTAAGCTCTTTGGAGTGAGGGTTATAGGAAAGACAAGGGCTTAGTTTTTTCCTTTCTTGATCAAATGGAGTAGAATAACCACAGCAGCCCCACCAAATTTGTTTTTCATGATCATAAATCCTTAGCTCATACATTATTCTTCCACAAATTCTGCAAAGCTTGCTCTACAGCAGAAAGTGAAATCCTTGTTCATCCAAAAACATGAGCCATACAGTCACGTACAGTTTGAGTTTTGTCATGCACAGTGAACATCATCGCAAAACAGTGTCTTAAATGGGAGATCGTGACACTTTGTAGCAGCCATCTCAATATTCACTGTCTGGATGTGTGCCAGTCAGGTAGCAAGCTGCAATTACAGCTGTCTCAGGAGAGCAAAATGTAAGCGTTTTCAGCTCGCATCGCTGTTCCGCCTGCAGTTTTCTATCCCGCTGCTCTGAGTGCACATAGGCACTGCCAAAAGTTATCCTGAAAAGGCTTGGTAAGAACTCTTTACTTTGAGACATGAGTATATTCATGTTTCCACATTACGTCCTAGCACCAAACTTCTGAGTACAGTACTGAATGTAAGAAGCAGATATAAAACCTGAATGAGAGTGTAAACATACAGTAAAATCAATATTTATCAGTTAGATGGCTGCATGCACCAAATACAGATATATAGCAGTTCATTTCACTGATTGCTATATTCTTTAGATAGATAGATAGATAGATAGATAGATAGATATACTTTATTTATCCCAAGCTGGGAAATTGCAGTGCAGCAGCAGCATTACACACAGTGAAATAAGTGAAAAATTCTGAAATAAGACTATAAAGAGCAAACTATACATAATAAAATATCAAAATAGCAAGCAGTAAAAAGATTATATACATAATAATAAAATAGCAAAATAGTAAACAGTAGTAATGAAAAAGTATTGCACAAGTTGTATAGTAGTGTAGTTGTTTATGAACTCTCTTTGAAACACATGCTTTGTCATTACGTTATCACAAATGACTGATCTCTATCTGCCCATTGCAACTGCAAAAGTTTTCCATTCACACCATCGAGTTTCCTCAGGCTGCAGTAATGGGGATACTCTCAGAAGTCCTTATAAGTCTTCAACACATTATTAAAGAACAAATACGTAACTGTGGATTCCATTTACTGTTGATACGTGTACTTCATGTACTCTCTACCTGCTATTTGATGGAAGTCATTTTTCTATAGCCAGAGTGTGAGAGTGTAAATACTACAAATAAATAAATCTGAGAGTAGCACCTACTTAACAAGTGCAATGGTAAATTGTGTGTTTCCAGGCAGAGTTTTTTATTCTTGGACTGCTCCAAACCAAACAACAAAGCGGACACAGAACTGCAAAGGGTGCATTTATTAATATGTAGCATTTTGTTTACTTAAAAGTGGGAAATAAATGTGCCCCCGTTATCTTGAAGTGCAGGCTTAAGTCTCACTGTGTGTTCATTTGACTTATCAACACCTGAAGACTTTATAGTTAAGCTGAGGAGATGCTTGGTGCCCTTATATCTTCTTGTTTTGAGAAAGAAGATGTTTGCCACGGTGCCATTCCTTGTCTGTAGACGGCGCTGAGGGCGTAATTACACTCAAGACTTTTGATGAGTTAAAAAATGCTCTTCTTCTTTCTTATGGTCCGCTCAGCAGATTCCATCATGCCTGTTGTTGCTTGTTGTGGTTTTGAAAAGGATCTGTCCAGTTCTTCATGCTCACGCAGATAAGCGTTCAAAGAGACATTTATTCGGGTGAATGTATTTATTTTGCGGGTGAATAAGCTATGGTTTCTCCCTTTCTTTCAGGCTACTTCCTCCTCCTTTTTCACTATCTGAGTCACACACACATAGACGCTCTTTTATCCTGTCATAGAGACAGCAGTGGGAGCTGTCAGATCTCAACACAGTGGGGTTACACAGCAGCAGGGGTTCACATCACATCACATCCCACACATACACGCGTAAACGCACACACACGCAGAAACACACACAGACTCTTTTATTTTGGACCATTGCTAATGGCAAGGCATACTTTCTTTCCTTTTGTGTGGTGCTGCCAGAGACAGTCACATCTTGAATACCCCAAACTGATCCATTCTGAGCATCAACTATTGGCAATTTTCTCCCTTTTCAGTAACCTGACAGCTGAGCCACTATAGCAATGTTACAAGTCAAATTTCCTGCCAACAATGAAAAATTTATGAGTGTTTCAGTGGTTTACAATCTATTCAATCTTTATTGTTCACAAGCCTGGATTCGGTCACAGGCTATTGCTTGTCTGTAAAATATATTGTTGAAAATCTTGTTGCTCCTGTCTCTACATTTTATTTGTCATAATAAATAGCAGACTGTGTAAATTGTGATATAGAAAATGTTTCAGACAGGGTGACCATTTCCTGCCAAACAAAGCAATGAGAAAATGCAAAGTTTTATCATCTTGTTTTGGTCTGTCTTACCTTGTTTTTCACTTTTAACACCTTTGTGACCTGTGGTTTTTGATCGCCTGTAAGAGGTAACTTTAATTGGAGGCTTTAAATGTCCTTAATCCCATCCAGCTATTCAGCTATTCATCTTTTTGGGATCTGTAATAGGGCTTTTTCATGGAGGACATTTTAACGTGTCATAGCAGGAATAGCACAGGTGTAGTATAACATTGATTAAAGCTGTATTCCACTTAGATTTGCAAGATCCAGCGCTCTGCTGTTGTGCATGCTGGGTGCCTGGCAAAGGTTAATGGAAGGGAGTCATCAAACAAATAATGAAAAATAAATAAATAAAATAAACAGATGGGGAAGAGAAAAACAAGTCTTTGTGCGTAAAGTGTACACAGTTTATTCTGAGAAATGTTTACATTTCACTCCTCAATGCTGCCTGCACTCTTCACCATTTCCCTTTCTGAATGAAGACTCTGGCCAAAATTACTAAATAGGCCTCTTTCTCAGAAAGCACCTTGACATGGTAGAGTAAGAAAAGTACAGGTGTAAACAATCAAATTAATAATGGCTTAATTCTATTTAGCTGCTTCATTTTCAGGGTCCTGGCATTGTGCATGCTGGCTGACTGAGGCGCTTGAATATAACAGAGCCACATTAGTAACACCTCTGCTTTTCCTACTATGACAAGTCAAAATGTCTGCTGTGAAAAGAGGTACCGTTCAAGAGAAATTCAACATGAGCAAAAGCCACATTTGACATTTTCTAAAGTAAAAGGTGACAAGGTGTCGATTTTAGAACTAATCCAGACACCAAAATCCGCCACAAAATCTGTGTAAACCTGCAATAAAAGAACAAAGACGTTGTGCTTTGGAAGAGGCGTTTTTGTTTACATCTCAAACCCTCTTGAAACCTTGCTCAAATGGCCAGCTCCAGTTGGCTGCGACACCCCCACGTGACATGTTTTACACCCTGTAACATAAATCGAACGCACCCTTGGTTAAATGGCGCTTTATTCAAGCTAGCTGCACTCTCCGTTCACTGCTGCCACCTGCTGCTTTATAAATCGCACTTTCGAGAAACTTTAACACAGCTGCTGTTTCTTAGCGTTTTAGAAACTAGCACACTCGCCATAAAACGCCAGTCACGCAGCTTTTTCTCGGCTAAGAGGAGTGTTTGGTTACCCGACTCCATTAACTGGTCATTTTAGCTTTGTTTGTTAGCCACGGTTGCGGTTCAAGGCTGGTTCCTTCCTGCCACACCTGTTAGCATCTTGGCATTACAACTCATAACAAAAGACCACTGTTTCCAGAGGAATTCTTTAGGACGCTAAGATGTCTTGACCATTGCCTCATTTCACCAGTCGAAGGTAAGACTTTGCTGCTTGTACTACCAACCTGCCTCATGTGTTAGCTCTGTTCAGCTGTGTGCTTGGTAATTTCACCTGTAAACCCGGTGGTACTGACTGTCTCATTGCTATTTCATATTCATCTGGTCGTTGTTGGCAACGCACTGGCTCATGCTGGCTGCTGGTGTCTTTTCTCATGCTGCTGCCATCTAGGCATTATGTGCAGTGTTTGTATTGTACTCTCATTTCTTGTAATGGCTGGGCTTTTCTTTCTTTTTGTTTTGCACATGGATTATGATGCTTTAATGCTGTTAATTTGCATAGTGGTGAAATACAGTGTTTCAATATTGGAGCGTTTTGAGATGAATTGGTTGTGCAGCATATTTCCCCCCAGGTTGTTGGTGGTGTTCTTGTGGACTTGCCAATTGGCTCACTGCAATTGGGTCTCAAGTAGAGGATGTTACAGTATTGTATAATAGCTTTACAAAGTATAATTTATTGTATAATGGCTTTAGAAATGTCAACATGAGCGCTGTCTTGCACACAGCCCATTCACATTACCATGTTTCTGTAATAATGGCTGTAAGGGAAACTCAACATGGCTATTGTCGCACAAACAATATGCAGTCACATTCACATTTGCTCTACATCATATTTAGCTAAGCATTAAAGTAAGATTTGAACCTAAAGGCATTAGGTATGTAACAGCTTTCTTTATTGTTCTTCATGTCATTGTTTGATATAAACTAGCACATGAGCACAGCTGCTCCTCATTCACGACTCATAGTGATCTGCTGCTTAACCCTTCATAACAGTGTGTATACATTGGTACTGCTGTATAAGTGACAAATCTAAACCTGCTGCCACATCTGAGGTGGGTTGGTGGATTTTGATGCATCAAATCTAAACTCACAAAATAATTTAGTATCCTCATGGTCTGAGGTGTGAAGTGGGATGTAGTGGTCAAACAGCAGTTGGCGCTTAGCCTACCCATACTGCTGCAAACATCGCTGCTGCTGCTGCTCATCCAGCATTTTTATAAACCCCACCTCCACCCCAGCATCCACCTGAAGGCTCTGATTCCCCTGTGGAGGAGTTTATCATTGTCACTCCCCAGTCTTCACTGTGCTGAGCTTGGTGTTTGCTTGCTGGGAGTGATTGAGGTCAGTCTCTCGACACCGAATACACTCTGTACAACTCTGTGTCAATTTAGTAATACAGCCATTCAATTGATGAGGTGGCTGTCTGAATGAACCTACATTTGCTGGTCTGCAGTGCACGAGCGTGTGATATTCATCTAATACGTGTATTTAACTAGCTTAAGCTTTTGAGTTGAATCACAGCCTCTCTGCTACTGTTGCTCTTGTGATCCATGTGGGTTCCTTTTACAGCCTGCTTTTATACGCATATTATTTTGCATTGAATGCCCTCACCTAGGCTATTGTTTTGTATGGTGTAATGTTCTGTATGCTTCATGTGCTAGAAACAAATTGCCTTTCTGGGAGAAATGATAGCAATAATTACAGTAAATTGAACTGAACTTGGTTAGCGTGAATGAATTAAACAGTGATTGTCAAGCAAATCTCTCAATGTCATTTAGGGATTCTCAACCATAACAGTCGAGCATCTCTCTTTGCTCCTCTGCAGTATATTGCAGTATTGAACTTTCTTCAAATAAGAAACCTGGAACTTCCTGCAACGTGTTGCTGTCTCTGTGTTCGAAGCATATCAAAGATGGTGGAGTTGTTGAGGAAGGTTTTTTTGAAAGCCTGCTGTAAAACTAGGAAAATGGGACAGCTAGTTGAAGTGTCAAACTGATGGGCTAATGCTGTTGATTTCAATGTGTGACTGACTGTACAAACTTGGTGTGAAAAGCAGAGCTGCCAATGTGCTGTTTTAGCAGACTTTATTATCATTGTCAACCAGGACAAGTACGACCCGACAAGCTGTTCAACATTTCTCAGTAGTCTACAGCCGCAAGATATATGAGTTTCTCTGCTTTACAATTCTCCTTATTCACTATAATCCTCTATCCATATTAATCAGAAAAAAATCTCTGCATAACAGCTTTAGATATTGACTGCATACCAAGGCTCTCCTTATGGGATAGTGCTTAATCCTGCAGCCCTGTTGTGGTTGTATCTGGTGCTTGCAGGAGGTAATGGTGAAATTATTTTGCGAATATTCCCACAATTGGTTTTTTGAGATTCGCTTGTTGAATGGAACATAACCCATGAGGTACAGTTGAGAACAGCCTTTGAATGCCCTTGACTTTACATTAAGATGAGTGTACCAATACTGGAAGTATGAGGCTGAGGTTTCCCAATTAGTAGAATACAAAAAACAATGTTTCAACCTGTTTACCTGTGGAATGTTCCAAACAGGTGTTTCTGGAGCGTTCCACATCTTTCCCAGTCTTTTGTTGCTCCTGTCCAAACTTGTTTGAAATGTGTTGCTGCATCAAACTCAGAATAAGTATATATTTACAAAAATCAAATGAGTTGATGAGGTCAAGCATTGAATTCATTGTCTTTGCACTGTTTTTAGTTGAAAAACAAACCAAGAACAGCACAAAGATTCTGTTTTATGTTTAACACAGTGTCCCAACTTTTTTGGAATTGGCCATGTAAAATAAGACACTTGTGAAAGGATGCCACAGTGAAATCCAAGACACCGGGCAGGTGCAGACAAAATTGCACATCCGTTGATCAAGAACAGCTCTAAATTAGTTTCAACCTAAATGATACACAAACTTTTAGATTAGGTTAAACTTTATTGTCAGCGCACACAGTAAAAATGGCAATACAAATGCATCCTAGCATCTAACAAGTGCAAACAGTCGCAAAATGCATAATAGATATATCAAGATGTACAGAATTAATAATGGAAAGAAGGGATGCAAGTTTCATAGCAATATAAAAAAAATGTAAAGCAACTATATGTCAGTATGTACAGTAACTGAAATGTAAATTATGTACATATCTTCTAGTATGTGTTGTAGAAAGGTATGTTATATGCAGTAAGCAGTAATGTAATATGTGTAGTTTGATATTGTCGGAGGTAAATACAATCAATAAAAAATAGATAAAGGGGAGTGGAAATATAGCAGGCAATGACCAAGCAACTCCAAGTCCATGAGAGACTACTATGTGAGACTATTACAAGAGCCCATATTCACTGGTAAAATCTCACACAGTTGTAAACAATGTTTCACACTATTCTTTGACTGTTTTGTTAAAAAGTTGGTAATTTTCCTCTGCTTACCACCAGCATGAAATGTAAATGATTGTTACTTCAGGGGAATTTGCAAATAATCACTTCTTTAGCTAATGGTTGCCTGACTTTACATTTGAAAGTGGATGAAAGACAAACATGAAACAGAAGAAAACATCTATACAGAGAAGACACAGTCTTGAGTTCCTCAAAACAAAGGGACCAAATAGTCTATGATAGAAAATGTCTGTTTTTGTCTACACCTGGGCCAAGAATTCCCAAAGTGCTCACCAAGGTAGTGAAGCTATATTTCTACTGACAGAAGCATTCAGATCTCTGTTGCCTTTGACATCCTCCCATCTCTCTTTGTGTCAGCGAGACCTGGAGCAAAAATGGAAGACAAAGCATCAGAGTATGGGAACAAAGTGAGATGAAGAATAGCAGACTTGAAGAAATAGTCATTATATGTTTTTAAAAATTGCATTTTGGTAGTTGTTTATGTACATAATGTAAAGGCAAATAAGATAGTGGCTTAGAGTAAGGTTGCATTAAACTACACCTTCAGAAACGATCACACACTTCTGACCCATAAGTGGAGCATTATCTTCAAAATGATTTGAAGCATTTGTTGCAGTGCTACAGCACTAGATTGCATTAGATTGCACATGTGTTGCTAGTGTTGTGTCCAACCCCTGTAGGTACTTGACATTGTGATTTGCAGCAGGTACTAACTTGTGTGAAAGCATAGCTGTGAAATGCATCTGACAGATATATCTGGTGAACGGGTAATAACACAAATGATCAAAGTGTGGCAGAACAGGCACAGGTCCCATTCCCATAATGGCCACAGGGAGCCCAGAGCGACAAAGCTAATATGTGACAGTGAGAGGCAGGAGGATTGTCTTTTGATTGAACTGTGCAGCATTAAAAAGACTCATGACTGACTGACACACACAGTGCTGGTCACAGTATACACTCTTCATGTGACATAAAGGACATGAAAAAGTTTTTGATTTCCTCACATTTTTTCACATTCTGTCACCTTTTGCAGACAAAATAAACTTTTTTTAACATACTTTTGCTTTTTTGGTAGCATGCAGGCATTTTTTTTATAAAATGGGAATGTTGTATGTCTACAAATCTCATGAAAAGATCAAAACCAAACAATGCTTTAATCAGTCTTTCAGTACTTTCTTTTAAAACTTTTTTTTTTGTCTCTGGATGTATTTTTGAAAAGGTTAGTTAATTTCATAATTGGCACTGTAGTTTTCACCAAATGTTACTCAAGCAAAAGTAAATTGTGTATTTGTTGGACTATTTTCAGCAGTGGATTTAGTGCTCTTGTGAGTATTTATAGTACCAGAACAGTGCACGTGGGACTCAAAGTAAACTACAGTGTTCATCATAATAAAGGAAAATGCCACCCAGTGCAATGGTGGGCTCATTTATTTTTAATTATTTCAATGGAGCTATATGGCACAGAGGAATAAACTACAATACAGTTTATTAATTTATCAATTTTTCTTCTTTTTTCAGGGCATTTGCTGTCAGTAGCTAAAAGATAGAATGTCACCTGACTTATCCATTGATGCTTTGCAAGATACACATGAGTATGACTATAATATGGTTTACTGTACATGACTGATGATGGTGCCTGGGCATTTTCATCATTGATAGGGAAGTCAGCCACCGTCTAGTATCACCCTACTCCCGATTTCCTGGCTGCTCCTGGAGGGGCTGCGTAGGAGTGATAGACAGTTAGTAGTGACATCCTAAATCAGCCGTATAGACTGATCAAAGTAGTGCATTGTAGGACTGAAATTGGACTTGGGCTCACTGCGGCAAGCTCAATACGAGGCAAGTTTCCGTTCTGTCTGGTCTCATTTTGAGCTCAGCGTTTTGAGCGATTCATCATACACAGTGTGGAAATGATGGAGGAAAAGTTCAAATAAAGAGTGACAAATTCTTGCTTGAGATGTATCTACTGGAGGGGGTAAGAGGTGTTGTGATTCAAATGCAGCCCTTAAGTCTTTGAACGCCTTTTGCTAGCCATTTCTGTTCTGAGTAGATTTCCCACTTTTTGTGCTTTAGTTTTCTATTCTCTGCCTCGCATAAATTGGAAATCAGCATCTGACTTTTTTATTTCACAGCCTATACTTAGAGAAAATCTCATGCTTCGACAATGTAACGGCATGCAGCCACTTGCACAAACCAGATGTGAGGCAAAAGAGACCACTGAAGCAGCCTGCATATGATACAACACTCCCTTACAATGTCCTCTGTTTCCCAGGACTGAAGCTACAAGATACTCTCTGAATGCCTTCCAAGGCTATCTTTATTCAAAGGGGCTGTTGCTATGTAGGACTGTTGCTATGGAGGAGTCTCTTGCCCTCTCATTTAGATGGACAGCTGTAGCCTCACCACAGGGAGGAGCCCTTTCTCTCTCTTCGTCCTCTGTGGTGTTTCCTGAGGAGTCCAGCCGGAGGGAGTCAGCAGGGGTTCCTTCTTCACAATGATAAAAATAAAACGGTGACTCACTCACACTGAGAAAAGAGGGAAACTGATCAAGTTCAGGAAGTGACCAAAGTGTATAAGTCTGCAGCAATGCAGCGGACATTCATAGTGGCTCTCAACAGGTGACTGCTCTTAATACACTATTCTCCTCTTTCTGTTAAAATTCTGAATAGTAGTTTTGTGAATATTCAAACATTAAATAGTTTATACATTTGAAGGCCTCAAGGGATCCATGATGTTCATAAACGCTGAAATATGATCTAGACACAGATGCTTGGTTGCTGTTGATTATTATGTAGTTCCTGATATATTGTGAGCTTGTGCAAGAGGGAGGTAAGAAATGCTAAAATATGGCAGAAAAATTGTTTACTTGTAAAATAACAAATTGTTCAATGGCTGGTTAACAGCCTGTCCTATCGAACTGTTTTAACATCCTAGACACTTGGAGCATTACATAATATTAAATTTTACTGAGCGTAAGGATTAATAAGATTGACAGTGTTGGATGTTGCAAGAGAGTCACGGTAATATTATGTTTCTACCTGAACAGCCAGATTTTAAAGAGAATTCTTGCTTTATCCTCTTTTTCATTATGACAAGAGATGTGGGATTTATTAGTTATAGGGACTGGAAGTGTGTGTCTGAGGGACACCCTTGCCAGGAGAAGGAAGGTATGTCCCAGTTTCCTCATTGTTGCTGTTTTATTCTACTAACTATATCAATTTTATGGGATCTTATGTCATAAAAATGCATTTAAATATATCTAGAATTTAGAGGATGACTGGTATGATACAAGGATTTCAATCATCTAAGTACCTTGAACATTTTAGCTATGGTTAGATTTTATAAGAGTGTGTTTGATGTGCTATGACTTGGGTAGCACAACTGGGTGACCACTGGAACTCAGTATGGGGACAGCACAGTGGCATTAGCTGAGTGTATGTACTTAACATAGACCATCATCTTAAACAACAACCCTGGCTCCTAAAAGTTGTGTGTGTTTGTGTGTACTTCTAATGTAGTTTGCCATATCCATGTTGGGAGATTATGTTCAGTGGCAATGTTTTTGTTCCCCCAAATTAAGGAAGAGCTACAGTTCTATAAGACATAGAAGTCATAGGAGGGTGCTCAGGTGGGACGGTGGGCTGTGAGTACAGCAGATATTGGAGAAAAAAATTCTTAAAATTGCTGTAGATCTCACTGAACATTTGGCACATATGTAAACATGGAGACTTTGCAGACACAGTCATTCAAAATATTTCCTTAGTATGTTATAAAAACATAACCTAGGTGGCATTATGTTTCTCTTAAACACATTGGCTCTTGCATATTAGTAGCATGTAAAAGTAATTTTGAGGAGACAGGATTGACAGAGGGGAGTATTTTGGTTTCGACTGGATATGATTGAGTCTCTGAGAACATGTGCACTGGGTTCATAAAGTGTGACAATTAGCCAGTGGTTCAGAATTGAATGACTAAAAGGCTCATTAAAATATTGGCCCTAAAAAGGAATGGGATGCTAATCTTGTATAGCACACCTGCTTCACTGCTGTAGGACTTCCAAATTTCCCCGACTTCCCAAATTTCCTTGACTGGGGATAAGTTTTATCTTATCTTATCTTCTACACCACGTACATGTTCAATCGAATATCGTAACCTCTTTCGCTACATGCACAAGTTGAAGGACTTCCTAAAGGAGGAGATGGTGTCCATCAGTGTTTTGAGCATTGCAGCACTGCCCCTCCACAGAGATGGGATGTCAGAGGACATCCTGGTCTGTAAACCCACTGAGAACAACCTGCTGTTGCACTTTTGCTCTGCTGCTGCTCTCGAAGATTAGGCCTCCAAGGACACACTCAGCATCCCAGAGTGCCTACCTGTGGCAGCTGTCTTTATGGAGACCAGAGAGAAGCTGTGCCAGCTGTTGGGGCTACTTCTGTACCCTTCTGGCATCATCAAGGCAATCCTCCACTCTCCATGTGGGATAACCAGAAATTGTCCACACCTGATTCACTGTTAGTTTGCTGCCAATTCACACGACGAGCCAGCTATTGAGAATATTCATGGCCAGTGTCTCAAACAATCCTCCATCATCAGCTGCTATTGTTTTGTTACAAATTAATTCTGACTGAAAAAGAATATTTAAGATCAAAACTTGCTCGTTTGGTGAATTTAATTTTAGTGTGCATGTGCGCCTGTTTTAACATTGATTTTACACTGCAAGTCCTCATATAACGCAGTTGTAGAGTTTGCTGTTAACCCCTGCTGTGTGCGCGTTTGAATGTTTGATCACTCTTGCAGCAGCTTTGTGCTGATACTCTTTGTATGAATGCCACCCCCGTGTGTTTCACTAACAGGGCCAGAATACAGATAAGCCACGGTGACGGTGCAAACACCTCCCCATTAGTTCCCTCGGGATAATGTGTGCTTCCTTGTAGCAAAAGCCACACCTGCTGTGGGTGTTTAGTCCCAGGCTTCGTTTGTCTTTCAGAGTTAGACCGCTTTCCCTTGTTTTTCTTCTTTGGTCATTACACAGTTGCCTCTTTTGCTCTTTACCTTCCTCCAGTTCCTCCCCCCTTCTCTCCATTGTTCGAGGGCTCCCTCTTTCTTACCTGCCACTTGT
Organism: Chelmon rostratus; assembly: GCF_017976325.1. Taxonomy (NCBI): domain Eukaryota; kingdom Metazoa; phylum Chordata; class Actinopteri; order Chaetodontiformes; family Chaetodontidae; genus Chelmon; species Chelmon rostratus. Next base: position 4,486,566 of record NC_055660.1, read on the forward strand.
CTAACCTTTGAGGAGCTTCCTCAGTTTGCCGTTAACAGAGGTCATCAACTCTCTGCACATGTTTCCACTGGCAGACTATCACTCAGTGCCACCACAGGGGAAAAAACACAGCTACTAACACCTCACACAAGGCACAATAGCCCCCAGCAGCCACACAAAACAGTACACAAAGTTGTATTAGAGCAGTGAACTTTAAGTAGAGCACACTCATTTGAAATGAACAGGGTTATGCTACCAAACAATTTTGTGCTTGAAGAGGGACTTTATGATTGGCTCAGTTGTACTACACTCCGGAGACAAGTAGCTAGCGTATCCCACACGTGTACATTAGCCCTGCTAGTGTGAAGCTAACATTAGGGATGTCCCAAACAACACCGAGTCTGATGCAATACCTCTATTTACCTAAATGTGGATTAAATATGTATTTGACACACTGAAATGACAGCTGGAGCTACTAAATCTAACACACCTTATTTTTCAGGAGCTACTCGATTAAAAATGCTGTAGGTTCAAAACGATAAAGTTGATAAGGTTGATGGTTGATGAAAATGCGGATGAAAGTTCAACGTGAAGTGATCTGTTCTATTGGAGTTGTCTACAAAAACACAGTGGTGTTACAAAGTGATGCTTATTTTACTTGATGACAATCCCGGGCAGAGTACACTTTTACCCAACAACAGACTAGTTTAATTTTGGTGTGCCATACTTACTCAGGGATATAGCGTTAATTCGTGAAGGCTAGTATGACCTACGTTCACAACGTTTGTCATTTTAACCAGTGTCAATGCTTCAGGTTTTAGAAATGTTGGAATAACCACTTAAATCTAAAGTGTTGTTACATGTGTCCCACTTGTCCATTATAGTGTGTTACAAAACATTTACTGACTTTACACTACTTTTAAACTCTTTAGTGAAGGGTTAAAATAAGTGGCTCTGACCTTTCTTGGTTTGATTTTGCTTTTTCTTTTTTAATTTTTTTAACAATTTTATTTAAAGAAATCAAGCAGACAGCAAAGTGTCGGCCACAGAGTCTTGAAGAGCATCTGAGCAGCTCATCCTCCCTTATCTCCGTTCAAACATGGCAGCTCATAGATTATGCATGGTTCATGCAGTATGGGGCCATGTCCTCCCACAGATCATGGGGAGACAGAGTACTCCAAACACACCAAGTGAGAACCTGCAATATATATGGACCATAGTCATTATTAATGCCCCCGGATATCTATGATAGGTACCTGCAGCACATTGCACCTCCTGGTGTGCAGAGTGGATATGATTACAGGGGCTGAAAAAGGCTGCATTTGGTTTGATTACTGGAGCTAAATAATGTTATTACCATTATTAGAAAAATTATAGGGGAAATCCTGACAGGTATACATTATAGGTAAGAAGGCTTTGATGATATTGTAATTACCTGCACAACAGTCTTCCCGTGCTGTACTATTACGTCCAGTGACTTTTCAGTTTACTTTAAAGGATTATTGTGAATTTAAACCAAAAAATGCGACTGCACATTTGACATATTTTGAATGTGTTTCCCTGCCCTCCTTTTTTCATTATATTCCTTCTTTTTCAATATAATATGAGATCTGACGGATTAATTCATCTAAGAGCCCTCTGGCTCATTAGTGATTTCCTGTTGAAAAGGAAGCTTTTGAAAAATAAAAATTATGTTTCAGCTCCGACCAAGAGGCTTGAAGGCAATATTTCTTTCACTCTTCAGTCTGGCTTCATTACATCTCCAAATTGGTTTTCATATTCGACAACAAGAAGTTATGATCAGTGATTTGGTTATTGGGCAAAGAGATTAAGGGAGCTGATTTCACACAAAGACTTGCAGGCATGCTTGCACACAAACATGATGTCTCTATTTTTCTGTCTCACACACACAGAGAAATAAATTTTGCTTCCTTCCTTTTACTAGTCCATCTGCATGGCAGGCTCTATTGTCCATCAATGGGTGCTGCGTAGAGCCCGCCTCCTTCCATTATCCCTCTTCACTCCACTCAAGACCCCTATGGGAAGGGGTGGTATGTTGGCCAAAGTAAAGGGCCCCACATCTCTGTAGGGTGGGGGTAAATCAGCCCTCATCAGCACCTTAAATCACTATGGGTAATAGACTTGGTCTGTGTCAGTATGTTTTGGACCTCTGGGGCCAGTAGTAAGCCCCCCCAGGAAGAGGGAGAGAGGAATCTGGGCCAGGCCAGCTCCAAGTGACCAAGTCCAACCCTCCACAATAGAGATCCCAGCCTCCAGGGGAGTCTCTCTGGAAAGCTGCCTAAGAGATGACTAATTATTACACACAGGCATCTACACATCGGGGTTCCCCTCATCCGCTACCTCTTGTTCTTGATAATTCCTTTTCTGCTGCTGTGTGTAAGGGAAAAATGGCCGAGAGCACAACAGAAGGAGAACGGCTGAAACTAAGACGAATAAAGAAGAGTAAGCAAACGATGAAGGTAGTCACAGGAAGGCTGTGATAAGTGTGTATGTGAGAGAATAAAATAAGATGAGAATGAAGAGAAAAAAGAGATGGTCCAAAGCCTGTTTGCTGGCAGGCCCACTTAGGGTGTGCTAAGGGCCGAAGGCCCCCTATTCAGTACGTGCCACCAAGTGGTCTGTTCCCACAGCTAAACACAGGCACAGCCAGGGCCACTACTGAGGCAGAAGAGAGGAGTCCTTTCTCTCACTGAAAAGAAAATGTCCTCCAGAGCAGGAGCGCTTTTTTTTTTTTTTTCATTTTCCTCTCTGCCACCATTTTTGCCTCTTACAAAACTCCTGTTTGAATTACCACCGTGGGTGCTTGTTCAACACCTATGGAAAACAGTGTTTTCAAGAGACCGCTCTCACAGACTCTTTCATCTTGAAATGAAAGAAATAAGAACTACTGTATATGGTTATGTTGCTGCAGTGGTTTAGTACTGAACTTCTTGAGGAGCACTGCTGTTGGCTTTTCTGCTGGTGGCTTTTGGATTTTTTGGTACAGGTTATTGGTGTATCCTGACCGGTTCTGGATTTTTAAGGCCAATATCAATATTGATATTTGAGAGTTTAAAAATCGGATAATCATATATGTGTCTAGGGTTAGGGTTAAATACATAACTTTGACCAAGATACACACTAGAGCAGTCAACAAATATTCTAAATTCAAATATATAATCAAATTGTAAAAAAAAAAAAAAAAGAATATTCCATTGTGGAAAAAAGCAACACTGCTGGCGGCTATTCTTGGGTGGCCCTGGTAGCTGAACTGAATGCACTGCATGACTGATTTTTTTTTTTTTTTGATTTTTTTCTGTTGAAATCTGACATTTAAAGTTCTCCTGTCATAATGCAAAAAAAAAAAGTGAAAATAATTCTATAAATAATAATACTACACACCTATTTTGGCTGCTTGTCTCATTTCCGCCCTCTCTCTCGCTCCTCTACTGTGTAAACTACTGAATGAAGAGTTTATTTCAACCAAACTATATTTGTAGTGGTTGTTAGAACAGTGGAAAGACAAACCAAGAATGTTTTGGTAAGTTTTATTTTGTTTCTGTAATGTGTTTTATGATAATAAAATTACTGTTTATGTAAATGGAGTCTGGTGGCTTTGGCAAGAGTTATATACTGGCAGTTTTCTGGTTAAGCAAAAACTATCTTACTTTTTAACAAAAAGGCCTCTCTGTCCTTTCCATAATGTTGTCAGATACTTAGAATAATAATCTGAGCCTGTCAGTGGTAAAAATGAGCACTTCTAGAGGACGCACATTGATGATGTGCCAACGCCTGGAGGGATTACATTACAGCCCGCTTCATGGTTGATGGGTGCAGCGCTGTCACTCAACACTGGACCAATTTCAAAAATTGTTGTCCCCATTAGTTACTTAGACACAAAAACATGGGAAATAGGGTCCATAAAAACTGATAATAAAAACTGGGAATTTCTCCAGTTTGTATGGGACATGGAAATCTTGCAGGACATGTGGACCGGCACCAACTGGAAACTGCACACAAGGTCACTTTCATTAATTAAAAAGCTGAAATGTAGGTCAAGCTGATGAGAGTGAATAATTCAACAACACAGCATGGGATATTATTTTGTTTATTTTGCAATGTGTAGATATTTAGATCTTCATATGGATATTGGATATGGATATCTAGATATTCGTATGGTTTGGGTTTTCTTTCAAGGAATAATTGAATGTCACTTTTAGACACTGGATCTTTCAGTTTCTCATACATTATACATGAAAATATATAGTTAAGTGGAGTTGAAATTAATAGTTGAAACTGTGTGATATGGCAACTGAGGGAAACTGATGTGCGTATCATTGTGAATGACAAACCAGGAATGGAGAAGAAAAACAGTGTAAGGAGCTTTGTGATGAAGGAATGTAAGGGAACATTCACAGTCTTGTGAAGTTTATGTTGTCATCAAATGTCCCATCTGGCAAGGTAGTGAGCTGGAGTGGAAGCGCAATTTCACTGGTGCCAAATATCCATTCTCAGACTGATACATACTGTTCAATAACTTCACAGGACTTCTAAAAACCCAATCTGGATGCTCCCCAAATCCCACATAATCTGTGCTGATGTACAGTTGGTACACCATATCATACTTTGGGCTAGAATGCAAACAGCAGGTGTCTGTCCCTTACTCATGCTCCATACAACTTTGTCGGATTCAGTGAAATTTGATAATAAACCACATTTATGTCCTTCAGGGACGATCTCATGTCAAAACTCACACAGTCAGTTTCTGGTGTCAGCAATCTGTGGCGAACCAAACTTTCCAAGAACAGTTGGGGATTTTATAGCGTTTCACTTTCTGTGTTAAGGGTGTAGTTAAAACGGAGGTGAAGGTGGTGCTGTAAGCTCAAATACACGAAACCTGAAGCCTCCAGTGCACATACACTGAGAATGACTTTACAGTCAAGTCGGAGACATCTTGTGTCCAGCAGCTGACTTGTGAAAGGAAAAGTATTTACTTATTCATATATTCTGGAATTTGTAATGAGGGTGAAGGAGTAGGTGCCATTTTAAAGATTTTAGTGTAGTGATTATTCTTTTTTTTTTCTGTAAAAGCGATGGCCGACACACATTAGACAATTTTTATTTATGCCTGAATACATGTGCAGGGGGGATCTTTAATGGTTATCTAGACTTTTGCAATGACTGTGACTGTTGTGCCACTTTTATTGTCTTCATGTCTGTTCTAGTTGGTGCGAGTTGGTTTTGACAGTTGGGAGATAAATCCATATTCTTTTGCCCTCACTATGTGAGGTGCACAGCTATCTTTTGAAGTTTTTACTGCAAACAATTGTGAAGCTGAAAATAGTATCAGAAAACAAATTAAACGATAGTGAGGTATATGATCAGATCAATCAAATATCAAATATAGGTCAGATTAAGCATGATCAGGGGTTAACTGATGCTTGGAATGTAGACCACTGTTAGTTGTGATATGTGAGGGCAGGGCCACGTAGGGTCAGAACAGAAGATAACCTAGAGGTGGTAGTGTTTGTGGGACAATGCCCATACATATAGAACAAAGGAGAACATTAATCAGTGGGACAATGCCCAGAGTATGATTTCGTCTTTGAAGATAAGAAAGATATTAGTGGAGTTAGACAAAACTCCATGCTATATATTGTGTTGTCTGTATGTTAAGGGCAGAGTTTTCTGATTGGACCCTGAAGCTGTCTCCGGTGGCCAGCAACTGATCTGGTACTGCTTGTTATTAAAGTTTTCTTTAACTCAAGCTATCAGCAGAGTCCTTTCTACATCTTCATCATACCACTGCTCAGCAGGACCTGGCTGATAAACAGCAACAGTGATAACAAATCAGATAAGGATGAGATTCTGTGGTATCAACAAGTTAGACCAAAACCGTTAGGCTTAAAAAATGATTAGTGCAATAACAAGAAAAATAGTTCACATAAGTACTGCCTAGCTGGTTGTGTTGTATGTCTGGGTGTTTCCTCTCCATGGTAGCTTCATTTTTCACTGCACCCCCTACTACTACTACCCCTAGCTGACCGTCATAGTGACGCCACGTGAAACCGCCATGACATCATCTTAACGTGACACCAACACCCAAATAAATAACAATGGAGGATATCAGAGGGATGGCTGTCTGTCACAGCAAAGAGAAAAACTTGGTATCAGAAAAGGCTGAATGCAGCAAGAGAAAAGACTGCTGAGATAAAAGAGGAGAGTTTGGGAAATCCCACGTCTGAGCATGCACGACGATCGATTCTAGTAATGATTCTCCGACCAATCACAGGTTAGCAGTGTTTTTACCCACCTTTTTCGTATTTGCTCAGCTCAATTGGAACCCCAATCGAGGTGATACCATAAAAACTACCAGATACCAGTTACTATCCACAACTTTTGACAAGGAAAAACCCCAAAAAGAGAGAGTTGAGCTCAGATGTACTATGTCATGGATATGGATTTACTTATTTTTTGTTGATACTTTCTTTCTGACAAAGTATCACGTGTGAAAATGAGTTTATAATCCAGTTTGTACAGGTCTTCATTCAGAGCCAGAGCTCACCTGAAGTTCACCTCACTCTTAAAATTCACTTTCCTCCGGTTTTCTGAATTTACAGACCTTGTTACCTTCATCTCTCTCTATCCAGCCCATCCAATTTTAGCTTCCTGGTTCCTGGTTCCGTTCCTTCCCTGTGCAGATTGTAGCATAAATTATGTAGAAAGGCAAACTGGTTTCGATCGTTTCTGTTTTGCTACAGCAAGAAATGAGTATTTGTGATCTCGTGGGATTTCGGGGTTGATTGGCCGTGCATTTCAAATCATAGTTCTCCACTTTGATGCTTTCAGTAATCATTCAGTTGTTCAGCCTCTTTCTGTCTTGACAAAAAAAAAATCTGTTATGTGGTGAAAATATTTCTGATATGCAAGGTGTCCTCTGTGTGTGTGTGTGTAAATGTGTGGGTGGTGATTTTTGTGATGTCCTACATTATATGCGCCCCAAAGAATGTGCGTCATTGTGAGTGTAGTATGTCAGTGTTTTTCTTCTCTGTCCGTCTGAGATATTGTTGCTAAGAAGGCCATAACATTTCTATTTACCAGAGATAGGAGGAGCTTGACCTTAGTATTTTCTGTGAGGCACTCTTGGGTGGTTTCTGATGAGAAGCAGGCGCGATATTGTGACCCACAGGTCAACTGCTATGAGAGATTGGACTGTTCTGTTACTGACTATCAGTGTTTGTTAAGATGTCATGCTGGGATTCATGTTTTCCAAAGGGACTCAGTTGAATGGAAAGAAGTGATGGAAGCAGCAGGGAGTGGTCTACAGTAGTTACTCCTAGAACTATTGGACAGATGGATTTTGTGGGTCCTCCGATGTGTGCCATAAAATATTTCTTAGACAGTCTTTGAAGTATATAAATATTAAGCAGATACAGTTCCTCTGCAGCATTCAGACATGGACCCTGTGCACAGTCCCTTCCACGATTGGACCATCCACTAGCACTTTGAATGCCACCAATACACTCATTAATACACATGCCAAAATCTTTTAACGAGTCAGTGTTCCAGATATAATTCTGTGCTTTTGAAAAGTACTGTCTACTGTGAAGTCATTGCCATTTTCATGATGAGTGCTTGTGATTCACCTTAGCTAATACGATTCTTACTACTTATTAACTTTTGAGGACATTTTGTTGGCTCTTCATAAACATCCATTTATACTAATGCACCTTCCCTTGACATGTAACCGAAGTCAGTGACGTTGTCTAAATGTGTGTAGTCCTTCCATCGGAAATGTAATGGCTCAGTGAAGGAGGTAGATGACTCAAATGTACAAGTCAGAGGCAAAACAGGTCAGCTAAAAGCAAATGTGTGTACTGTGCTAAAGTACAGAGTTAGGGTTTGGTAACAGGGAGGCAGTCAGAACGGATAACCAAAACCAAGAGGACAAGGCAGGCAGGCAAAAGTCCGAGGGCCAAAGGTGTGCTCAAGCAGAAGGTGAAGCAAAATTTAGCCGTGTGTTATTTGGAGATATTTGTTTGGCTGTTTGGGGCAAAAAACATACTGCACAAACAAACTACCAAGTTGCACTCGTTAGCTGTAAGCTGTGTGCATGTGTGTGCGTGTAGCTCAGCCTCTGACTGAACTCAGATCTCACCGGGAACACCAGTTCTTTCTTTTTTTTCCGCTCCAGTCTATCTATTGTCTTCTTGTCTCTGTATGAAATACATGTATAAAATCCTGCAATAATCTAAATTAATTAAATCAACCAATTTACGCTCAACATGAAACATTTACCACATTTTTTTATATCGTGGGATTGAAACTCTTAACTATTAATTGAGTTTTCTCCCATTTCAAGGTTGTTCTGTGCATCTGATGTGAGAAAGCTATATGATAGGAAGTATATTAATTAATAGGAAATGATCTTGCTCACACAAGATTAAAAAAAAACTCATTCTCATTTAGCATTATTTTTTCAAAGTTGGAGCTTTTGCTCTTTTTCTGTTTTGTTCTTTCTCCTTTGCTGTATTTCTCTCCCTCCACCTCTGTTTCTATCCCCTTTTTTCCTCATGTTCCAAAATAGTAATTAGTACAGAATCACACTGGCGCCAGAACACAAAACCACAAAAACACTGAATCTGAGGCTTTGGGGGCAGCTGCCTCTTCAACAGCAAGCATATGGCAGACACCCTTTTTGGAATGCAACACACTGGTTCAGGGGTTGTTCCTGCCCTATTAGTTATTATTTATAGGTTCCCATTAGAACCAGTTCATCAAAAACTGTGTGTGTGTGTACGTACATGCATGTGTGGAGAACAGGAAGGTATCAGTGGTTTCAGGTTGATATCTGCTGCTATGTAAGAGTGCTGATACGACACAATCACAATTTTGGAGGGCAGACACACACACACACACACACACAGACACACACACACACAGAGACTTTGTGCATTCCCCTTGGCCTCTATGATAGGGGAATGTTAATGAGTGGAGCCAGCCTTCGAGCTGAGCTCTGTGCCATATGGACCTGCCACAGGAGTGGCACGAATCCTACTGACTAATTTAACTCGGAAGCACACACGCTTACTCACACACATACATGCATCTGACAAATATGAGAGAACCTGGGTTCTCATTGTGACTTCAGTGTAAATCTAAGTTGGGTTATTTTAAAAAATGTACATTGACCTTTGGCAAATCATTATTTTAGCATGAGTTTGCAACAATAACTTGTATAAATTTGTATGTGAATTATATTTTGTGCCATAAATTGGATGCAATTTTGCAAACATGCACATAGCCCACATCCTGGCTCAATAAATGTTATGAATGATTAATTTTTGTGTATTTTGATTTTTGAGAATTTTAGATCAAAGGCAAATGTGGCATATCCCTGGAATGTAGAGACTATGTCCTGGATAAATAATGGGAATTCTTGCAGAGCATTTTAATTTTTATGTCTACTGTTGGGTTTTTAGTTCATCTCCACCTCCTCCTAGGCTTTCTTCTCCTTCCCAGTTTCTCTGTCAAAGACTTTAAGGCCTGGTGGGAGGCAGGCTTTCCCTTAGCGTGAGCCAAACTCACACATTCCAAACACTTGTTCACACTGAGTCGTTGTGTGACTTCACTCGGTGTGACATCCATAATGTGGTGGTGCCATTGTGATCTAACTCAGTGTAAACATATATGGTCAAGAGGTGCTTTAGTATAGATCCCAGAATTGTTAATGTTTTAAAGTGGATGCGCCCAGAAGAAATTTATCAGTGTCAGTTGCACAGCCAATGTCTATTTTTAGTCTGCTTTGCTGTCTTGTGCTTGCTTGACTTGAATTTGTTTCCTATATAAAGTTAATGTTGATACTCCTGACAGATTTGTTACACCATATCGTATATGTTAGATAAACGTGATGGACTGTATTTTTATGCCTTGCCTGAAGGCATCATGTTTACAGGTTGTCAGTTCGTCTGTCTGTCCATCCCATCTCGTGAACTCGATATTGCAGGAATTCCTTGAGAGGATTTCTTCAAATTTGGCACAGACATTTACTTGTACTCAAGGATGAACTGATTAGAAATTTAAAAAACAAAACAAATGCGCTGATGACGAGCTAAACCTCGTGGAACGCATCACGTGACTGCAGTATTGTGTTCATGCTGTTGTCATGGCCCTGGGTATATGTACATACTGCACAAAATAAATTATTTATCCAATGCAAGGAATTCCAATGAACAGTTACCTATGATGAATGACACAAATACTACAGTTGCCATGAGACCACTGAAGATTCATGATTACTGTAGGCTCGGTCAGTTCTTCCATTTGAGAAACATTTCTTTTTGCTCCATTAACACCTAATTCAGTCTATCCCACAAATCTATAACTGACAACCTGACAAATTTGACTAATCCCTTTTGGCAGGGACTTAGCCATTTTAATGCTAGGGCTCACCTTCCTACATGCAAATCTTTCATCAAAACAAGTACCCCTCAACACTATTTTGCAAGGGCACCATTGCTGTATCCTGGGTTTTGCAACACCCAGACGATTATCATTGGCTAAATACAAACAAGCCAGAGTGTTTGTTTCTTCTATATCAGAATCATAATAGGTACAGGCAGACATTTCTCCAGCCCTGACACAGTGCTGTGGAGATGCAAGATTAAACAGGTGTTGATTCAGATTTATGGACATTTTGTGGTGCTATTGAACCATATTGTCTTATACTGGCAGGTGTTTCTATTATTTTGTCAACCCCATTTACATCAGTGAGGGTAGGCTGAATAACAGAAACACATTTCTGTATAATGCAGTACAGCTCAGCGACACCACAAACTACAAATAACCTCTAAATGATCATACAGCTGAATCAACACCTCTCAAAACAGTTTCAACAAAACCTGAACGTTATGAGCTTCATGAAGATTTATTGCAGAACTAGTAGACTGCATTAGTTCTAACTAGACAACCTAATAAACTGACAACAGAATCTGTGTATAATATAATATAGATAACATATGCTAAAACCTACCACTTAAAGTTACATAAAATACAATTTACATAAATGTTACTCACTATTCAGCCATCATCACCTAATCTATATATCTATATCTATATAGATATAGATTTAGACAAAGCATTACTATCACCAACCCATGATTGTATACCCACAATTTTTGGACAGAGGATTCATCAGTCGAACCACGGGAGAAAAGAAATTGCTTACCCTGTTAGACCTGGCCTTTAGTAGTCTAAATCTCTGTCCAGAGGGGAGAGACTCAAACTCTTGATACAGACAATGGAGAGGGCACTTCAAAAATGATTTGAGCCTTTGAAATTGCTGACTTGGAAAAATGTGAGACAGATAAGGCAGTTTTAACACCATTGATTTTACAGGCCATTCTTACTGCACCATTGGCAATAAAAAAACAGATCTGTTTTTTTCAGTGTAATCATGAATTGGTTCTCTTAAGCTTTTGAAAAACATGCAACCAGTGATTTTGATGTTGACAAGTGTGCACCTCATTTTGTTGTGAAAGTAATACCTACACCAAGTGGAGTGTTTTCTCTCAAACCACTTTAACGGATCCAAGTGCATTCGTAAGTCGCACAGGAGAAAATGAAGAATTCACAGTAAAGTCAAATAAAATCTGATTGACACACATAATGCTAATGCAATCAGCATAAAAAGAGTTTAAAAATTATCATTAGAGACTGCTGCTGCTGCTGCTGCTGGTCTAAAACTGCTGAGCTCTAATCGTGCATTCATCCTGACGTAACAGGTTACATAGAGCAAGGGAATAGACTGCAACATTTCTGCAAGTCAAATTTCTGGAAACTGCAAATATATGCAAAACTGTGAGAGAGGATTTGGCCCGTCGAGATTCTATGATTAATTCTAATTTTCTCATTTCTGTTTCATGTTGTCAAGATATTTTGTCACTTAATTTATCCTCCTCCCAGACTTTAAGATATAAAAGGGTCACTTCCTGCTCCACAGGATCTCAATTACATTTTGGTTAGAGAACCTGTTTATGCTGTTGGACAATTGGTGTCATAATTTGGATAATACTTGGCTTTCACGTTGACTTTCATATAATAATCATATTTGTTTTATTTAATTTTGATGACTTGTCTTTTAATCTGTTTGTTGCTTTGTTTATACACCTTTTTTTAGTACCCCACTGTGCCCCCAGAACGGCCTGAATGCTTCAGGACATGGCTTCAACAAGGTACTGGAAGCATTCCTAAGAGATCTGGTCCATGTTGACACGATAGTGTCATGTCTGGTGACTCTGGAGGCCATCAGAGTACCCTGAACTCATTGACCTGTTGGTGGAACCAGTTTGAGATGATATGTGCTTTGTGACATGGTGTGTTTTCCTGCTGGTAGTGGCTATTAAAAGTTGGGTGGACTGTGGCCATGAAGGGATGCACATGGTCAGCAATAATACTCAGTAGGCGATGGCATTTGAATGGTATTTAACTGGTACTAAGGGGCCTAATGTGTGCCAAGAAAATATTCCCAACACCATTACACCTCCAGCAGCCTGAGCAGTTGGTACAAGGCAGGATGGATCCATGTATTCCTGCTAAATTCGGCCCTGCTTGTGGCAGAAATCAGAATTGGGGACATTTTTCCAATGTTCTGTTGTCCAGTCTTGATGCCTGTAGCCTTTGTGGCTTAAAATTCCTGTTCTTAGCTGACAAAAGTGGAACCTGATCTGGTCTTCTGCATAGCACTGTTCTGTCGCCTGGTTATTCGAGTAAGTCGCCTTCCTGGAAGCTCAAATCAGTTTTGCCATTCTCCTCTGACCTCTCTCTTTAACAAGGGGTTTTCTTCCATGGAATGGCTGCTTAATGGATTCCCCCCCCCCCCCCCCCCCCCCCCCCCCCCCCCCCCCCCCCCCCCACTGTTCTTCGTAAACTCTAGAGATTGTTGTGTGTGTATGAAAATCCCATGAACAGTTGGGAGTGGTTTGTGAAATACTCAAACCAATCTGTCTGGCACCAACAATCATTCCACGGTCAAAGTCACATTTCCTCTTGATTCTGGTGTTTGGTCTGAGCAACAGCTGTGCTGTTTGGTCATTTTTGCATGCTTGAGTTACAGTCACATGATGATTACATATTTGCATTAATGAGCAGGTGTACATGTGTACCTAATAATAAAGTGTATCGCAAATGGAAAATCACAAAGGAAATAGCCTGCTCATTATGGTTTGTTACGATACCAGGAAGGCGGTTTAATTATTTTGTAACTGCAGTAAAAGAACAGATTGATGAATAAATACATTTATTCAGCTGTGTTCCTGATCTTTTGGTGGCTCAGAAATATGGTGTCAAGCTGGATTTTATTCACTACAGTCATGCATACTTCGTACCCCCAACCATCACAGTACACGTATTATTCCAATGATTTCACTCTGACAGAAGATGTAAAAACCTCATCCTCACACTGACTCTAAACCACAACACGTGCCTTGCTTCTGTTACATCTGCTGCTATAGCAGCAAGAGCCCCCTTCACTGCAGCCTCTACCTGTTTTGATTCTCCTCTGTGTCTATAAACCCTGGAGGGTCTTTATTTCTGAGTTAATTCCCACTGGTGGGTTGTTTGCAGTTCTCCCTGCATATTAGCTATTGTGTGCTGTGTATTCTGTGTTGTTATGCAGATCTGCCGCATCAGGGAGTGTCCCCAGGAGTACAAACAGACTGCCAAGTCAGACTGTGTTGCCATCTCTTTTCTTTATGATATGTTTCTGATGGAGCTGCAATAGGTGACTCTAAAATAATAAGTTTTTTGGCTGCCATCCCGATCACAGATCCCATACTGGCCATCTTTTGATATGGAGTCCAATCCAAAACGCATATGTACTTAAAGCCTGGGGGGAATAGTTTTTGAAAACTCACCTTACCGTATACCTGCTCAGAACCAAACAGCAGACACACAGTTGGTGACTAGCTGGTGGACATAGTGGAGCATTTAGCAGCTAAAGATACAGACGCTTTCTTCAGGAGTTGGTGGGAACCAAAAACGGAGCTAAAAGAAAGATATTTAGCTTTAAAATTACAACAATTTTGTTTCAGCTCCCCACTCAATAAATTCTACAGTCTGTAAAAACTGCTGTTTATGAATGCATGCCAGGCAGTTGTATATTATATTATTAGATAATTGTTTTTAGAAAACTTTGCAGTTACTTGACAGCTATTGTATAAGTGAAAGACAGGGGAGAGAAAGTCCATGGGTGCAGTATTTTTAGTCAAAATTAGATAAGGAAAAATGAGAAGTCAGAGAAGTAGAAAATTGAAATTAGAAAGGGAGGAGAGAGTTTGAGTGAAGTCAAATTGACTGGGAGAGATCCACTGGCACACAACGTAAGAAACAAAGAGGATGAAAGGGGGACAGACAGAGAGAGAGGATGGAAGGAGTAAGATGATGTTCTCTCTGGCTGTCACACAACCTGGCAGTGTTGCTCGGTCACAGGCAGAGGCTGTGCACCCATAATTCAGTGTGATTTAGGGCCGCGATAGAGCGCTCAGGGATAATAAGCAGTATAATTTGCAGGATGGTGTGACCAGACTGGATAAGAAGGATACTTGTGTTTGCAGCACATCTCGTGCTCTCCTCATTCTCTCTCTCCATTCAAAGTCAATTCAGTTCTTTTTGCTTTCAGCTCTGTCCAGTTCATTTCACATTTTAATAAAGGTTTAACATCAGTTCAGTTGAGTTTAAATCAGTTAATTTTAGTTCAGTTCGTTTCAGTCCATTTAAGCCCAGCTCAGTTCACCTCAGTTCAGTTTAGTTCAGTTCAACTCAGGACATCTTAGGTGTTTAGGATTCTTGCTATGCAATGAACTCTAGTCTACAATATTCAGATATTAAAAACATAGAACAAGTTGTGCAGGTAATGAAATAGAAAAAAGGAGTATTTTTATACTCTTTTGTGTGTGTGTGTGTGTGTGTGTGTGTGTATATATAACCTTGTTGTTATCATTTTTTTAGTCTATTTTATTGTTGCTGTAACAAGTAAATTTTCCTGGCGTGGGATCAATAAAGTCTTATCTTATCTTAATCCCTGATGTAGGCTTTTATTACTGGAGAGACCAAAACATTTTTCTTGTCTTATTTATATCGATTGATCTGGAGAAGTGAGATAATAATGGCTTGTGTTGTCTTGTTTGCATTGGTTTTAACTGAAAGTTTACTAAATTGCGATTGTCCAACCATGGCTTAGCAAGCCTAACTAGGCACACAGGCCCACAAGGTTTGGATTTTGTAACATGCCTATATGGGACTCTCACAGCGACACTTGTAAGGAGTTTGGAGGGTGGTGTCTGCTTTTGCCTTTCCACAGTCAAAAGAGGAACAACGTAGGGATAAACAGTCTGACAAGGGTCAGCATTGATGAAGTGAAAGGTAGTTGTGATCTAGCTTTCGTTTGTGAGAGCTGTGCAGCAGTTGCTGGTCAGTGCTAGCTTGTCTGCCCTGGCTAGCTCATGCTTCACCTCAAAGTGTTTTTCAATGCGTTTAGTCATAGTAGCTCTTAGTGGCATAACCTACCTACCTACCACACAGTGGGGAAATAGGGGTTGAGGTACCAAACTAACCGTTTGAGTCCCTCACCCTCTACCACACTGATTGGCAGCACATGGATCTCAGTCACGTGGCACCAGAGTGCATCACACTGTGTGTATGTGTGTCTGTGTATGCAAATTAACATACAGACCGACATGCGTAACTGGTCAAAAATATTCTTGGTGGTAAACCAGTTGACAACACATGGTATTCCTGGAATTTAAGCCCATTTGTGTAGAAACTTGTTTCAGCATATTGTTGGTGTTGCTCATGTTTCCACATTTGGAATTATCATTTTACAGACATTACAACTAGAACAGTTGTCATCTTTCTGCATGAAATTAAGCCATGCAATCAAATTTTACCTGAAGACTGCACAGATGAAACAACACAATACAAGGACAAGCTAGTTCTTTATTTCTACATTTATTTTCCATGTTTCTTCTGCATACATTATCGACTTGTGGGGATGAGGATTTTTGTCTAGGACATGAAGCTTTAGCTTCAGGCCGTTGCCACAATCTCATGTAGCCATCAAGTTCATCGCTTAAGGCCATTTTTACAAGGTTCTTATTTTAAAACAGTTCAGCTGAAAACATTCAAGTCAACCAGAGACAGTTTTCAACCAACTCATTGAGCTGATGTTAGCTTTTTTAGCTAGCCAGCTACAGCTAACAAAATCTGCTAATGACAGCTGTCAGTTGAGCTGGTAAAGCTGATAACTGCTGGCTAGAAATGAGAAGTCTGCTTTTTTTAATACATGTGTATGAAATCTAAGACCCAGTGTTTCAAGAATACCAATAACTTTGAGTAGTAAATCTGCCAGCGGCATTATAAACTGCATGTCTATCATGCATACCAACAGTAACTAATGGGGGTGGCTGTAGCAAATGGTTAATTGGTCTGATCGGTGACTCACACAATTTCATGTCAAGTGTCAGTTTGAGGTTGAGGACAATGCATGATTTCTTACTGAAAATTGTTTCAGAATTTCCGTTCCAGCCATAATCAAGTCTTAAAGTCAATGATTGACATTACATTTTCTCGACAGTCCTCCAGGTTTGTGTGGGATGCTGCATTTGCAGTACATACCGAATGAAAATCCTCAGCGTGCATTGAGTTACATGACATTTTTAGATACCAGCCAAGGTGAATTTTCACTATATGCACTCATTTGATTATTTTGGGTTGAGAGCAAAAGAAGAATCTCAAATCGTGCTGTGCTTACTGAGACATATTTTTGAGTACATTCCCTCCACATTTTGTACTTCCATTTGAACACTTTCTACCCTCTGAATCATTCACACATCCTGAATTAATTTGTTGACACGTTCTTAAAATCTCCCCCCTCGTGTGATAAACTTCCTTTGGCATGGTCGTACTATCAGCACTTGCCACAGTAATTGCCGCTCGTTCAAGGATGGGACAAAGCAATAAACTTGTCAGCACATATTACAATGTTGGACAGATGAGCAGGAAAGAGCCTTCCTGCCCTCTCATCTTAATGACAGCCATCTCCTGCATGGCATGTCCCCAGACAGACAACTCATTTCATCTTACCATTAATTCTGAACAGCAAGGGTGACATTGTGTCCATCATGGCAGCTTTATGTAAAACAGGATCCTTTGTGTCGTGCCTCAAAATACAGACGTCCATCCAGCTTGGCCATGATGAAGTCATTTGGTAATGATCATTTGATGTTGCAATGTTGTTAAAGGTGAGGCTAAGGTATGCAGTAGTTGCTGGGTTATTTCCATAAAATGATAACAGCAGTGAAAGTGGTGACAGTGTGCCATGAGACAGCCAGATTGTGTGACAAAACAGCTCCTGGATATTATATTTACCTCTGTATTTCATCTAGGCCTGTCCCCTCAGGAGCACTGCTTAACTGTCCAATGAGGCTCATCCCCTCCTGTTTTATAGATGGCTTCCTCTGCCTTCAGTTAACACAGTATCAGTGCCTGGCCTCTGAGAATTCATTAGGGAGCACCTCAATCATACAGCCAAGCTGTACCAAAGGGACAGGCAGAGAGGGATGAATCAATTTAGAGGCATGCAGGTGCAGGTGGAATTATCAGCCTGCATGTGAACGGAAGGCTAGCTGGCTATCAGTATATTCTGTCACGGGCTGAACGAGGTGGTGGGAGGTCATTGAGCATTTTGCAGGTTGGCAGATTGGAAGGCAAGCAGACAATGTCTATTGCGGAGGTGAGGAACAACTGGATATCAGCATTAGGTGATGCAGTCACCTATCTCTGTCCTGCAATAAAAAGCTAAAATTAGCTCACGGTGTAGGTGGTGTAGGGTTATGGTGCTGTTCACATGCTCAGTCTTAGAAAGTGGAATAAAAAGTTGAGATGTATAAACTGCAAGTACTTAACGAGGCATTAATAATGAAATTAAATTAGATTGAAATACTGCATGTGTCAAAGTTTAGTGTCGACTGTTGACTGATCTATCGGCCTCATTTACTACAGCCAGATAAATGTAGTTTCTGTAGGAGTTTGGCTTCAAGACTGAAAATGTCAGTTGGTCAGTTGGTTGTTTCACAACTTTAGTCCAGAGTGACAAATATTGACCACGACTGCCATTTATTAAGTGAAATATCTCTACATTGATGCTGATGAGGAGATATTTCTGTCCCATCACCTTCCTTTTCACATGACATCAACATGGCACAATCTCATATTGCCTTTCAGTCAGAATGAGCTTTTTTCAGGGAGTTCAGCAGCATGGCTGTAGAAAGGGCAATGTTGGTGGGTTATTAGTTGGAGCAATCTCTTTGCTTCAGAATAGGGTTTACGTTTCTTGAGGGTCTTAGGCTATACTGTTGAATGAAACTGACGGTTGTATGATGTTCTTCTACTTATCAACGGTATTAGATTCTAGCATATCAGTGTTATTAAAAAATCATGGGACAAAATTTCACACCCTTGCAATTCTAGTCCAGACTGAAATATTACAACAACTGAATCAATTTCCTTAAAATTTTGTGCAGACATTCATGGTCACCAGAGGATGTATCCTGCTGACCTTGGTGATCCTCTGTGTTTTTGTCTAGCGCCCCCATGAGGTTCACATTTGTGGAACACACATTTGAGTGAAATGTCTCAACAACTATTGAATGGGTTACCATGACATTTGGCACTCATGTGGACGCTCGGGTGGCCAAATGGGTAACAGCACATACCAGCAACTTCCTCAGGAACTTTTGTTGCCTCTCTCCTCTCGTTTCCTGTTTGCCTCTTTAATCTTTTTTTATCAACCAAGCGATGAAGGCAAACTTTCCCCCCACAAAATCATTAACAACAAAGACAATTGGTACACATGTCCCCCACAGTATAACTTGTAATAACTGTGATGACGCCTTAACTTTTCCTCTAGTGCTATCAACAGGGCAAAATAGTAATTTTTCCAGTTTATCACGAAATACCTGCAAAATTAATGACATTCCCATCAACCTCAGCTGTACTTTGTATTAATTGCTAATAAGCAAATGTTATCATACTAAAATGCTAAAGATGGTGATTCTGGTAAATTAGACCTGCTAAAGATCAGCTTGAAGGCATTGTCTGCTTTTAACAGCAGCCTCATGAAGCCTCACAGTCGCTGGTGTGGCTGCAGACTCGCAGTCTTGTTTTTTAATAATTTACAACATCAACAAAATGCCTAAAAGTTGTTATTGCCCAGGATGAATCTCCAGTAACATTTCCACACTACCAAAACATAGCTATATACAAGAGGTATCTGCCTGGCTTCAAGCTGATGTGAGGTTGCCTCAAGCAAACTGTAGAACCCCTGATATATCACACCCTATATGTGAGCGAACATTTCACAGCAGGCCACGCTGACAGATGTGTGATTTAGAATTTTTTTTTTGTGCAACAAAAGTAGAACTTCCTAGCTTTTTCCTTTTGTAGTCAAAGTGAGCAAGTATCTGCTATACTGAACATCACTGCCTGTTTGATGAACCCGACCAGACACATGTAGCTTGTTTAAAATATGCAAATAACAAAATCATGAAAAACAAAATCTGTTTGGTTTCTGTTTATCAAGTGAATATTCAAAAACATGGAGATTTAATCAGATATGATGAGATGATACAGCACGTCTGTCATTGATTGTGATGCCATTTGTAACTAAGGGCTGGACAATATTGGAACAAAACTGACATTGCAATATTTTTTTTTTCTTTCCACAGCTGCAGAGTTAAATCCACTTGGTAAAGAATCCATTTTGTTTTCCCAGGGTTGACATCGCACAAAACCTATCCCCCAGTTTTCGTGCAATGTCGCCCCTACTTGATAACGCACATCCTGCATTGTGACTATTTAACATGAACACATTGCAAATTTGATGTTGAAATGGTATATCATGCAGCGGCATGTCATCATGGGCAGTTGACAAAGAGTATTTGTTTTGCAAGAAAAATTGTGTCTTTTCTTTTCTTTAAACAGATATATTGATTTTAGTATTCTTAATTCTTTGCTTCTTTGTGTTGGGTAACAGGTGCTCTTTAAAAATCCATACTGAAGACAGTGACCATCAATAACTATTGAAATCTGTTTATGAATAATATAAAATCTATCACTGCCCACTGACATAAAAGCGTTGACATGCATGACAGAACATAAATAGATGCACACAGACAAAAATACACATTGTGAATCCAGGCCCTGTCACAATCTGGTGCTTGAAATCCAAACATACGACTTCGCACATGTTATGTATGCATTGGTTCATACGTTATGGCTGCACCAAGACCTTGCTCAGTGTCATCTCTCATTACTCTCAGCCTCCTCAGCGAGGGGAGGCGGTGGTGTTGACTTCCCCATCCCGCCAGCCCATCAGGAGAGAGAGCGAGCGAGCATGGAAATGTCACTCCCAACGAGATCTTAATTAACACACTCAATCATGATGAGATTGGGCCAGCCTACACAGATCCATGAAGAACCATTTTACTATTAAATGAAGCACACACTAAGGCATTTAAAAGGTATCTTATCATTCAAATTATACGTCATGTCTTGCTATAACAATTTGTAGAGAGAAATCACAGGGCAGTTTAAAAGTGTGTGTGTGATGTGTTACCAAAGTATCTGCCCACAGAAATAAGCATTTCCCCATTTCCATATTTCTTCACACCTACTGTATCTCCTCTTACACTCATTTTTTAAAATGGTTCGCCTCCGAGGTTGAAGGCAGGGAAGATGCATCATTTGAAGGCCATCGGGTCTCACTCACTCCCCACTTACCGAGGAAAAGTCATGGGCCGACTGGGGTCGTTGGAGTATAGATGTATTTTATATACCTGCATTATTAAAAAATGTTCTCCCACTCAGGCATCAATGCTGCCTCTTTTTTTATCCTCCCTCTAAGGATTCCAACAACACAGGAAAGATGGATGTTCAGGATGGTTGCAGGAGTGATTCGTATCCCTTTTTCCAGAGCAAATGGATGGATGCAGTGTCGCCCATTTTCATTTAGCGCCAGGCAGGCCTTTATGCTGCTTATTGCATGTAATCAATAACACATGTCCAGTTTCTGAATTATAATGTAAAACAGTCTCATTAAGCACAGACAGTTGTAGAAACAGAAAATCTGTTTCTTTTGCTGCTAATCACACTGTAGTGACTAGTGAGACAGAGACACAGAAAGCCCTCAGAACTCCATGCAAACAGGACCACTGACAGTCTATACATATATTATTTGTCACTTCGGTTCTGCAGGGCACACTCATTAAATGTTTTATTCAGCCACACCAATTACAGCAGACTACCCAGTTAAGGGACCTACTGCTAATGAAGCTGGGTCTTAATCTGCACTGTCTGCATCAGATATCAGAAAAGTTTTCATTTCCCCTCAGCTTGCTTCTCCCCAAACTTCCTGCCTCAGTTTAATGATACGATGCGAGAATAAAAACTAACTTTTGTTTTCAATTTGTGAAAACAAGAAAATTGCTCCTGCGGTTTGTTTTGAGACACATTAAAACACGGACAAAATGACAAAACGGCTCCTACAGTGTAATTTATGATAAGGGTAGGAAGGAAACATAGTTATTGTTTATGATTTGATTTTCAATAATTCCAAGGTACAGCATATTTCATGGCCTATGGCTTTAGAGCACACTTCACAGCCTGAGAGAAAAAACTAATACAGGCTAGCTTTATGTCCTGTGAAATTAAATTCAACTTATAGCCATATATTTTTTTGTCCATTTGTTCTGCCGCCATCCTCACTATCCCGCCTCCTAAAATACACATATATCACAATACACCTTTTAGATTTCTTTATCTGCTGTGCATATTTTGTTTTATGATGTATTCAGTGGCCTGAGAAACTGAGAAACCGAGAGCAGTTAATGTTATGGTCTGGTAGTAGTTTGTTGATTTATGGGTGCACAATAGGCCCTTGTAGAAATCCAGAGGCTGTAAGATATTTGTTGTACCCCTGCTGTTGTGAGAGTCATCGTTAGCTTAGGAAGAAAGTAATCAGATGGCTGTCTCTGTGGTCTAACAAACTGCCCCCAGCAGCTCTCTCGATCCCTTTCTCTTTCTGCCTCTCAACGAGTGTTGGGCCCCCATGGCTGCAGGATGAGCTGCTGCGAGTGTGGTCCTGATCTCTCCCCATCTCTCCCTCACTTCAGGCCATTTTCTTTCCCGAGCTGTAGCAGGAAAAACTCTCATTGATATACCCCCAATAACAAGCTGACATCCTCAGTGTGTAGATTAGGAATCTGTGTTGTCTCTTTTTGAGTGTGTAAAAATTAATGTAAGGCCTTGAAGTACTGTTTCTCCCTCTTTGAGAAGTTGTGGCTCTATGAATCAGGCCATGTACCCTGCACATAACTGCTGCTTGTGCTAGGTTGACCTGTGAAAAAGCAGTGCCCATCCAGATGGCTAGCATTAAAGGAAACATTGGAGAGATTCAGCCATATATGTTTGAGCCTCAGTCAGTGACGTGTCTGTTGGGAACCAAAATCAACAACTAGCAGGCGTTATCATAATAAGGGTTTCATTTGTTTCTGTTGTTTGTTAGCTTGGCTGACACAGTGTTAGTGATTGTGAAACATACAGTAATATCTGCGACGATGTTACAGTGTGTTCACGTTAGCCGTTTTTGTTTTGAAATATTGCATTCAAAAAGCTTGATGGGAACTACCAAATTGGAGAAAAGCTCCTCAAATTCGCAAAGCCGTTTTTACACTAGCTTGAGGTGATTTTTAGCTTTTTTGTGGGAGATGGAAATGGGAGATGAAAACACCTTTTATTGAATAAGCTCTGACGTAGTGGACAAAACTCACATGACTGATCGGCCAAAGAAGACGAAGCTGTTTCTGCTGTCGTCCTCTTCCCGGGTATTCCCATAACGGTCTTCGTCTTCATAACCTTCGTCTCTACACAGCATAAAACATGACCAATACTCGCTGACATGAAAAAACAATTATAACTTGGCCTCCAGACCTCTCCATTTTTCTTTCAGGTGGCAGTGGCGACTTGTGTTGTTTCCAGTTTTTAACATTATTATTTATTATAGCCATGCATACTGTAGCTTATACCGTCAACATCTGACAAAACTATGCTTTATGTAGCCCAGTTTATTGTGGATCTTTCAGTCCAGTTGTTTGAAGCTAAAAATCTGATAATGATATACAGTATTATTTGTACAAATCCCTTATTTTTAGTTAAGGAATTGTGACCAAGAACACTCTAGTTCTAGTTTCTATCCATGTATTTCACATTTCTGTACTGCTTGTTACTCGTCAATTGCTAAATGTGCCAAATCGGTAGCACACTTATGATGAGTCGAAGGTTTATTGCTCACTAAGGAGACTTTTTTAACGGCACAGCTTTTTCAAGATGAAATGAACACACATCTGTCCATTATGGTGATATTTTGTGAAAGATTTTACTGTGTGTGTTTGTGTGTGTGTGTGTGTGTGTTACAGAAACACAAATGTTTCAGCTTTCTGGTTTCCCAGTCATCATTTGATATGTTTTGACAGCACGGATTCACTCTAGTCTTGGTGAAAGTTCAAACCAAGGTGCCTTTCACCACTAGGTGGTACAGCTAAGCGCAGCACATCTCACTGCATGGTGTAGGTGCTATGATGAGGGCAGCTTTGCAGTCTTTGTGAGTGATTATTTGCTGTCAAATATGAAAATGAAAAACACAAATCAGGAAATCCTTGGGAGAGTGCTCTCTTTCTCAGCTCCGAGCTCTGATCTGATGTGTAGTTTCGAAGACAACATCTTGTTAAGCTTCTCCCAGAGAACAAAAACCTATGGAGAGTCTCTGTGGTGATAACACTCAAGTGGTGCTACCTTACTTTTTGTTCACATCTAGCCTTTGAAGTTGACCAGATGTGATGAATAATGCATAGTCTGCATCACTGCCTCTTCCAAAGACAATATTACCTTTGGCAAACTTCTGCCTCTGACTTCCTCCCAGAGGACAGGTGGGAGAAGTTTTACACTTTCTTTCCTAAGTAAAGCAGCGTTAGGCAAACACAATTATTCTTGGAAACTCTTTCGTGTAACCCTCCTTACTGAGGATCAAAGTTTTTTCTTTTTTAATTTGAGCAGTTTTAACCCCCGCTCTCTTTGGGCCTGAGCTAATCCTCAGATGCAACTCATGAAACTTCTCTGATTACGCTGCTCTCACAAGATACTTGACAACAACAATCTTGGGAGCAAAGAGAACATGGTGATCAAACACATTGTCATACTCTGGAGCCTGAGCTGAACTGGGGTATATGAGTGCTGAGAGCAGAGTACTTTATATTATGCCCCTTTGTAGTATTTTACCACAGACTTGAACTTTAATGTGCTGCTCTTTTCCTCCACAGTCAGAAATAAAAACCTGCATGAACATAGCTCTGGAAAAAAAGCATGATTCATCCTATCTCTGCAGTGCAACTAATTACGGCTTTGCTTGGCACAGTGATGTGGAAATGTCACACCATCAATCAGTTTTAAAGACACAGACATGATTGAAAATCTGCTTACTTCTCTACCGATTCTTGTTGTTTCTTGCATAGAAATTGGACAGCTACTCTGCATCATTCCTGTTGCATCATTACTACAATTCCCTTTATGCCTCTCCGACATTATTAATAGCTGTGAGTTTGTTTACTCAGCTCATCTAAACATCGCAGTTAACAAGCTTGTGCCTGTGATGTTAAAATTTGTTGTCCTTCATGGCTAATTCTCCTGCCTTTGATAGCAGATACCATTAGCACTGTCATTATGGCCCCTCTCAGTGTGGAGTGGGCAAGAATGTGTGTATGTGTGTGTGTGTGTGTTGTGGTGTGTACTGCCAGTCTGGCCATGCATGTCTGCAATTACTCCCCTCAGTGGAAACATTAAAAATCTACTGCCATGGAAAGATGCCACAGCTGAGACATTCATGGCCGTACCCACGTACTACAAAGACCCTGGAGTGGGCTGGATCCACCACATATGCATGTTCCATTCATCGACTGAGAGGCACAGCAGATGCCAAGATGGGAATTACTACTCCACTCTGAACAAGTGGTGCAAGAATTCTGGGTGCGGTAATGCCATGACTGCGGCTTTGGCTTATTGCAGCCTTGTGGGCTTGTGTATTCAGGGATGTGCCAGTTTAAAAGCCCTTCAGATAAGAAGCACATGGGAGGCGCATTGAGATCAGCTTTGAGATGAATAGGCTGCAGATATTCAAATTTTGTTGTCTCTGAGCCACGGAGGGTCGGTTTATGAGGCTTGATTCTGCAGAAAGAAGACAACTTTCCGTGTCAGCAAACACAGTGGCATTTGTTTGCATTAGCATGTGTCGAATTTGATTTTTATCTGCATCTGAGTCATCAGATTTAATCAATCATATTTATTTTGTTTCGGCATTCACTTCAGTGAGTTAAGAGGCAAAAGGAAGAGTTTGCTATCATTTTTTTATTCACTAGATTTGCAGCTCAGTTAAAAGTATCTCAAAGTGTGGATACATTTGACTTTTGAAAATTTTCTGTACATTTGTCAAGGCTACACCTGTATGAAACACACCTGAGTGATATTTGCTGCAGTTCTGTTTCTAAAAAAATGTCTGATATAAACATATTGGAAAGCACTTTTGGTATGTGACAAATACCCTGTTCTGTAATAATCTGTTTAGGGATGACATTAGTTGATAAATTAATGGATTAATGGAAAAATTGAAATGTCTCTAAGTTTTCCTTGTATATTATATTCCTGTTAATGTTTCCTCACTGACACTACATGTGCATCCTTGACTTTTTTTCAATCTTTAAAATCCTGTATCATTTACATACATGTTTGCCAGTCTCCAGTCTCGTTCTTCACTGCCTTTATGGGCTCATTGCTACGCTTCTTTGCACTTTGCAGAGGGAGCTGTAGATTTGACCCATTTTATATTGCCATATTGTTTTCATATTGTGTCAATTGATATTAGCCACTTTAAGGATTTGTAGCTTTTCCGATAGTAAAATGAATGCCTTTGCCTTTCCTTTATTGACCAAACTAATCAAGGAAATAATCGGCACATCAATCAGTCATGTAAATATCAATTAGTTGCCTTTCTTATTACTTTATTCTTAAAAGTTGCTCATGTCATTCTGAATTCCCCTTTTCATCTATCTGTCATTGGGTTTAAACGACGTTGGCGGATGAATAGATTAAAAGTAGATTCAAACTTTTTTCCTCAGGCTAACATTATTATTATTTTTGAGTCTGTTTTGAGCCTCTGTCTGACTTTGACATTTCCAGTGTTGTCTTAATAAGCTTCAGCATCTTCGTGAGAAAACACAGCCCATTAAAATTATTGACTTTGAATGTGTTGAAGTCAGTATGCCTTTCCCAGTTTCCTGGCAGTGGTCTCTGCGGGACTGAGCATCATCTATTATACACATTACAAAAAGATCCTACCTACATAAAGACAAGCAGACAGATTTACAGCTTTTTTATATGGACTGTTGGTTTTCCCCACAATCTAAAAGCGGAACGAAAGGATTCTTTTTCTTATTTCGTTTATGGCCTGACAGTATAACACAGGCAGCAGGAGCATTTAAAATGACAGTGATTGCCTGCGTGGTCTTTTGTTTGCTTGTTTTCTGTGGCCATTTTGGCTGCCCATGCTCTCAAACTCTGTCCTGAACAATTTCCGCCTCCCATATCATGATTATATAGTCTTATCAGCAAAGTGATGAAACACTCTCAGTTTCAATTCATGTTTTCCCACAAACCAATAGTCCTCTCTCACAGAGAAGGATGTGGCTGACAGAGAGACAATTTATCCACATCGAGGTGTAATTTCCTTTTGACTTTTGAAGCGTCACTCACTAGTAAGAACTACTTAATTACTCCTCTGTTAGTAATGATGGAACTGTAATCCAGATGCATTTAGATAATGGTCAATTTTCACTTTGCTTACCTTTTCTCATCTGTGTTCATCAGAATGCGATATTCGATGAGGCAGTTACATCAAGGCAAGAAATTGCTCAAATTTGTTTTACTTTTATCTTTCTATGCGTTTAATAAAAACATGCAAATACAATTCCAGGTCCTTACAGCTATTCACAAACATATGACAACATCGGTCTTCCACAATTTGCCACTCTGTTCCCTGCAACAACAGCTGCACAGTGCAGTTAAGGACACTGCAGTAAATTATTTACCGTGGTTGGGCTGTGCTTAAGGGGACGAAGAAACCCCAAATGAGTAAATAAATGTGTGACTCCTGCATGTCAAAGCCAGTAATTCAGTCATATATCATTTCTAACACTCTGGCAATAAACCAACTCTATGACGAGGGATGTTCCTAACAACTAATTTCCCTCATGCTTTAATGGAAGTTTAAATTTAGGATAGTTGACAAGTCTAAAAGTAAGAAAGCAAAAATGCCAAACATTCGCTGGTTCCAGCTGTTTAACTGACTGTCTTTGTAACATAACACTGAAAACTGAATATCTTTGGGTTTTGGACTGTTGGTCCAGGAGCAGGACCATTAATCGACTGGTTGTCAGAAAATAGTGAGAAATAACATCACAATTACCCAGAGCCCAAAGTGACACCTCCACAAGGCTTGTGTTGTCCAAGCAATGGTCTAAAGCTCAAAATTATTTAAACAAAATTAAAATAATTTGAATAATTAAAAGGAAAAGCAGCAATCGAGTCATTGTTTTACCTATACTTGTACATTTCCATAAGTTTTGTGTGTCAAATCTTAATTTGTAAAATAACCACCAACTAAGCTAACAATTAGCTGCTGCACTAGTGAAGTTATTTCACACCTGATAGTTACAGGTAGCCAACAGATATGTAAAACAACGATATTCTTCAGCTGTACATAATGTAATTTGGCAGATACTAGGTGTGTTATCAATTCCCTGAGTCTTTCATTCATGCATAAGACAAATCAGATCGACAAGCATCACATGCTTCAAAGCCTTTTATTCACTGGGAAGTCACACCTGAACTAAAGGCATTTTACAGTTTTTGTGAGTGCTTTAAACATTTTTCTCAGAGATGATATTAAGCTTCATTAACATCACTGCCCATGTAGCCATATCCTCCAATTATTACTCCAGGTCACTGACACTCAACATGTCTAACTTGTCAACTCTCTATTCTCAGTATTATGTGTTGATACAGGTTACATTAACATAGAAACAATTCTGGAAAGGCAATTAAATAAATACATTTAAATATATAAATATATCGTTTTTTTTTCTGACAGATGTATTACAGTGTTCAATATAATTTTAATGAGAACTACATTTATAGGATTAAAGGAGTCGAGACAATAGCAGTAGCATCAGACTGCAGTGCATTTAACTGTGGGGTGATTGGAAGCGGTGATTGAAAATGCCCCCAACAGAGACGGTATGAAAATTGCAGTACCCATGTATGCAGCCTACACATCTATATCAATCAGGGAGCACAGCTGCACTCATTGCTCATTGAGAAATTCACATCCATTTTGCACAATCACCACTCACCATAGGTAATTCTTTTCATCTGAAGTGTACAGTAAGGAGAAGGAATAAAGATGGTAATTTTGTATGAAAAATACATTTTGCTGTACGAAGGTGTGGTGATTGCAACTGGGAATTAACAGTGAAATGCATCTTTGCCTTGGGTGGTCCACAGTATAATGAAGCACTTGTTTGTTTTTTGATGGAGATGGCTGAAGCCATTACACACTTGTTTTGTTTGTTTGTTAGTAAGAACTTACCATGTTATTGTTTGTCAGGTAGAGGGCAAAATGGGAAGAGCAGCAGGAGCAAAACCATAAAGCTCTGTGTTAGAAATAACTTTGACGGTGGTGTCTTGAAACATATTACACACATCTAGATGCTAAATGTGTAACTTTAGAAAGATCAAAATAAGACAAGTGGACTGCCAATACACTATTTGCTAAGCCTATCCCCCCTTAGTTACTGTTGCTATGCTGTGTCTAGCTTTCTGCTCATTTTCACTTTCACTTTAATTCTTCTGTTCTTGTCATTTTTGACAATTTCAGTCAAAAACAAAAGTAGACTTCTCATTTTTAGCTGGCGATCGGCATCTATTTGCCAGCTAAAATGACAACTCTTGATAGCAGCTTTAGCCGGCAAGCTGATTAAGCTAACATTGACTCCAAGTGGATGTGGACTCCAGCTGGCTAGTTTTTTAATATGAGAATTCAATAAAAATGCACCTTATGGCTACATCGATGGTATAATCCTGAAAGACTGAGGCTAAACTACATGTCCCAGGCAGAAAGTCAGCATTCTCACCAGTCATGGAAATAAAAGCGCATTGTATTTGTTTTGCAGTGTAGAGCTAGTTAGCCCTTGTGCTATTGCTACTGTGATAGGGAAAAATGTTAAGATCACACTCTTATATTCTTGTAACATACTACTGTTTGACTGGTTAGCTTTCATAGTCGTTTACAGTATGCTTTCAATTTTAACATTACCAGAGAAACTAACGAGTGTGTTTGGCAAACATAACGGACTTGGACGTAATGTGCCATAATTATTGTAGTCTATATGCTAGTAAGCATGCTAGCGTTTGGAGGTTAGGTCAGAGCAGATAAACACATACTGTAGTGCAATCCATCTCATACACCTTTACTCTTGTGTTTCTGCAAACACTTAAAGAAATACCAACCCTCCAAACTCTTTGCATGCTGAGTACATGCAGCGACCTCTGGGGTGAAAAATGAAGCCAACGCGTTAAGTCCCAAATACTGCAGTTCCTCAAATGGCCACTTGAAGCTGGCTCCAAAAGCAAGTAAGTCCCCACAGACTCTATGGCTGCTTTGAGTGTGAGCTAGCCACTAGCTTTCAGCAACCAGGTTTCATTCGACCCACCTGTACTCCACCCACACCCCACCTCTTTGCCCATTTTTGGATTAGCCGTGAGTTTGGCGGAGTCAGGAGGTGCCAAGATGGCCACCACACTGAGCTATACAAAGGCTCTTCAGAAGCCTATGGGTGATGTCACAGACACGATGTCAATGTTGTATACAGTCTATGGCCAAGTACCTCCCTTACAGCCCCAGGAATGCTGCTTCAAAATGTAGAGATATCCAAGGCTCGGCAGGCCTGCCATACCTAGTTACAGTTGCTAAGCTATGATTGGGCCATTGCTGTTTTGGGGAGAGGCTAACTGAATGGTCAGATCCTTGAAAGGGATTAGCCAATGTCTTTCAGTGGCCCTCTCATTGAGTCAGAATGTGGATTTTACGGATCATTTACAATATTAGAACAAAGCAAGATAATGAGGCCCTTATTAATGCGAAGGCGTTAGCGAGTACGAGTGTGCAGCATATGGGTATAGAGGAGCAGTGATGGGTCCATAATCATCTTTCCTGCAGACAGGAAATGTAATATTCGATGTTTTGATTCACTGTCTCAGGCCTGTACACAATACATTTGGCTTGGAAACGCCTGCTGCTCTGTCTCTCCACCATCCAGCAATGAACAGAAGATGAAATGATTCATCACAGCAGAGACAGCTTCCGGAGAATGAGATGAGATGAGAGTGGGAACGGTGTCATTTTATATCTCCCTGAGAAATACACAAAGTGAAGATGAATTGTAGCTGCTGGAAGCTGATAGTACACCAACCCCAGGCTGGCACTGAACCTGGCAGCACAGCCCACAGGTGTGATTGTGCTATGATATTTGTCCAGCATCTGTATTTAAAGATGCAATACTCTGTTGATGTTGCCCTCTCCTCTCTGCTGCACGAAGCCTGTGTACTGCTTGGACAAACTGAAGGTCAGTGAGGCTCAGATGGGAAATGATCTAGATTTGAGCAGGTCATCCGGTCCCATGAGTGCTGCCCCATATCTCAGTATAGGCTAACTGTGCCCCTGCTGGGTCTGGCATGTTGCTGTTTAGAAGTCTGTGAAAGCCAAGTGTGTTTTTTTTTTTTTTTTAAGTTTGGGATCTTTTTCTTGATGATACACTGAAGCAGTAAATCACACATGAAGGCTCCAGGCATCACCGGCAAAACAAATGACAACAACAAGCGGCATTTATTGCTTTTGTGTTTGTTCTCCATCCATTTGTGTCTAATGAAACAATATCACAAAATGAACCGGCCTCTCATAACGAATTGGTGCTCACAGTGTTTTGTTCTTGTACCGCAGAAACAAAAAGATGAATTTCACATGAATCAGACTGGATTGTGGAAGGTGCCCTCTGGTCTGTTCCATTCGCTAAGGCATCCCTAAAATATTTAATTTCCGTGCATGCGTGTCTTTGAGAGGATTGTGGTTAGCTGCATTTATAAAGCTAAGGCCATAATAATTACTTTACTAATTTGCAGCATTTGTGCTAAACCGATAAGACGCCCTCTTTCATGGGATTCAGAGGCTGCCATCAATAATGTGACTGCTTGGGGTAAAAGTGATTTAAAGCCCATTTCACACTTGGCTTCAAAAAGAGAGTGATGGCTGGGCATTCTCAGATCCTCACAGCTGCCATCATGACGACATCCTATCCACAAGCTCTGCACTTAATGCCAACAAACAAACTTGAAGTTGAAGGAAATGTCACTCTCAAGAGTTCTCTCTTCTCTCTGTCTGTGAGTCTCTTTATTAAAGTCAGATTGTAATCAAATATCTGCACTGCATGTGATTTCTCAGTAGTATAATGGATTTGACAAATCCACACTTCACTATATTCAATGCCAAATGTTCAGTGCCAATGCAGGTAGTTGTGTGGGTGTGGATATCAGGGTGGTGAACGGGAATTTAACACGGCGGCTTGTGTCCTGTCACATACCTGCGATTAATGCTTGCCTCTTTATAAACTGCAACCACGACCTTTCCCTACTGTTAACTACACTGTCTGAGTTGCCATGCACAGATATTGTAGAAAGAATTTTATAATTGTTTTTTATTTACAAATTTCATGGCAGTCCATCGAGTAGTTGAGACATTTCACTCAAAACCACACATTACCCTCATGGTAGCACTAGAGGAGAAGTCAGAGGGTTACTCAGTCATTAGTGTACATCACCAGGGCAGCATGAATATGTGTACAACACTCAAATCCATCTATGCGATGTTTAGATATACCACAGGATTTAGAAACCTAGACCTAGTGGTGCTAAATAAAAAGTCAGGGGAATCACCAAAGTCAATTAGATTCATCCTCTGGGTGCCATGAATGTCTGGTCCATGTTGGATGCGTCACGTTGGACGGTTTTGCACAGAGTGATTGACTGACCAAGCAGTTAGATCCATGCTGCTAGCATGGCCAAAAATGTTGCCATTTACATTATCTCAAATTTTGCAGAATCGTTTAGTATTGACAGTCCCACTTGGAAATTGCATTTAACATACATAGACTTTTAGTAGATCGCCAACTGATTGGGGCTGCAAATGAATGAATGTTGGAAAATATGAGAGTGTAGAACAGAGTTTTTCAATGAATGTATGTGCTCTTGTTGCCTTTAGCCAACAAGCTGGTGGGTCAGTGACTTCATTAACAGACTGATGGTACTCTGTGGAAGGCTGAACACTGATGATGAACACAGAGCTCTGCTGATTAAAGTCCCATTCCCTCAGTGTAAGCACTAATTATCTAGATTGACATGCCACTAAAGCTTCTCTCTGAGCTGAGAGGTCTGGCCACTCTCGCTGTCCTCTATCCTCTCTGGTCATGCACATAGGCAGTGCATTGATTTTCACCATGCAGCCAAACAGTGAGCATGAAGACTATATTCATGCTGTTTGTAAGACTGATAACAGGCCTGTTATGGTTGCTTGCACACGTCCATTTCAAAAACAATGCAGCAGTCAGTACCTGTCCTTTTTATAAAATAATTAAAATAGCTCTTCCATCGGGTGACCACATCCATGATCGATATATGTACGGGCAGGTTTAACAGTCTCTGATTGGTGGTCAGGTCAGCTGTGGTAGTTGAACTTACTGTGAAAAAAACACTGCTACACGCCTCACTTGACGCTGACGCAGCCTATGTTCAAACCTGCTTGTGATGCAAGGTTTAAAGTGTGCAAAACATGACAGCAATAACTTAATGATTGCTGTTAGTCTTCATGTTGAGCTCTCGCTCCAAAACAGCAGATTTCAAAACATCAGCTAAGTTGAGTCCAGTTTGTGATTGGACAACAGGCCATGTTTGTAAGACGAAACTTTTCATTTCCCATTCACTGGTCATAACATGAGCTGTGACTGTAATATCGCTCTGAGTAGCTTGTGACGTCCACCCAGCTGTTGTTACTGAGATGCACTCTGTTTCTTTGCGGCTCTGTGCCACTTAAGCTTTTGTCTCTTGGTACAGAGCTGCTATCACTGACTAAAGCGACTGAAGTGTGGCCTTCATGTAAGTGTATGCGTTGGCTCGAATATGTTTACAAACCTTTGAAATCCATCGTTGTTGACCACAGAGAACAACCTTCAGTCTTTGGCTATATGTTCACCAATACATCCTGTTATTTCTTCAGCTCTCTGACTGCTACATGGCAACAGTGCTAAAAATGCTTCTTACAGGCTCCTTTGGCCTGGCTGCAGCATTGTGGCGATGTGCCAAATGGCTTCTCATTTTTGATGTGTTTCCTGTAGTGTAGTTGACCATCGGCCGACATTTGCTAGTTGTTTTGCATTTGTCTGTTTCCTTTTTTTGCCATTGTCAGTTCTTGAAAACCAAACTGTTGCTACATATCAGCTCTAAAAGTTGATGGAGCATCTTGAATCTCTTTTTCCTTATCAGCATGTTTATCCATAATTTTCTTGTTGTCTCTAGACTCCTGTGATTGTGCCCTCTGCTGTTCAAACAAAAACAGCACAATTTTTGACAAGGAGACATAGTAATCAACCATGTAATGTCACGGTAGATAGTGTCACAGTCCCACGATGGCATCAGTCCATATTATTATTGAGATATTGCGACATTTGATATATCGTTACATACCGAGTAGATGTTTAAGGTTGCAGTAATTTGGAGTACTTACTGTTGGTTGGATATATATATACTGTATATACTGTTGGCTAATTTAATCTACAGCAATACATCATATTTTATATCATAGTAATCATATATTTGTAGCGTTGCTGCCCTGTCAACTTTTCAAGTCAACTTTTCTTGAGCTCAGAAAAATAGCCCATGTACCTGTGAACATTGGGATTTGAAAATACAGGAAATTTTCCGGCGTCCCGACCAGGGCTGTCCCACCACCCTTATCACTGTCCGCATACCCCTTGCATTTAAACAAGGCTACACACATTGAATCTTAAAGTCACCTCTAGGGAACCACTTGCTTTTCAATGCCAGAGCAACAAGGATTGGGTTAACTCGTTCCTACATTAAGTGACTACAGTGAGGTTGTCAGAATCAGATACCTGGTTGAAATGCTGTGAACATCCCTGTATTATATAAATGAAACACAAAACAGGATATAAATTCAACACTTAGTTTAGATATGTATTACTTGGAGGATATGTATACATCGCTTACACATTATGCTTCGGTTGTGATTTTTGAGAGGCTACTGGCAAGTGAGACAATTGATAAGAGAGGGTGATTACAAAAAGGGATGGGAGAGATATTTGGCAGAGTTTGTTTCTTGCCTCTTGGGTGCGTTTATGCTTGGCAGATTTGTCATGTTGGCTCACATCACTTTTCCCTCCGTGTGATACACTTAAATCCGTGTGGCATATTTTACAAAAAACATGACACCTCCAGAGGCCTGAGTAGGGGTTACATCAGGGTCATCCCCAGGGTGCCAGGAGTCAAACCCAGCAAGAAAACCACATTGCTGTTGTTGTACTGATGGCAGACTGCATGCTACATTGACTCACTGTGTCCCCACTAGGACCAAAGTGGTATTACGAAACAGGACCAGTTGGGGCTAGCTGGTTAGCTGGCTAACTTCAGTTGAAAAAAATGTTTATTCCTTCAAATTCTGTTGATAATTTTTGTTGTGTGTTTTAAGTTAAAATTTATACATATTGCTTTTTTTTATTGCTACCTTTCATTTACAGTACTTGATTGAATGTATTGAGCAACATTCCACCACTGCGGATGGTACAGTTCTTGCACATCATCATTACTACATTACTACATTTTACTAAAATATTCAATATTTTTGCAATAGATCATGACAGACCTGTATTGCAAATTTGAGTCAAATTGAGGCAAATTTCCATCCTTGCTGGTTGAAAAATCTACCTTGTTAGCCTTCCAGACAGTGGTGCATACTGAAAGTTGACAGTTGTCACCCATAGTGACTCATAGTGATCCACACAGAGTTTTTATTTGGCTCTGTAGTTCCCCTCAGCTCTATTACGCAAGGTGACATCTTTAAATGTCATGTTTTATATGACCAGCTGTCCAAAAATCCAAATCTATGCAATTTACATATCATGTATGACAAAGAAAAGCATCAAATTCTCACATTTAAAAAGCTGGAACCAACAGATGTTTGTCATTTTTTTCTTATTTGCTTTAAAAAAAAGACAAACAACTCTGGTATTTACAGCTTGTTCTTTTGCCTTCAAGTGACTCAAATAAAAACCCCACTCATACACAAATACTGATTTTTTTGCGAGTGTTTGTGTATGAATATGAAAAAACTCCACATAAGCAAATTAGTTGGCAAAAAGAACACTGTCCAAGATATATAACACAAATAAAATGGTTTTGGAGATGAGACAACATTTTTTTTTCTCCTCACGGTGTAGTGTAGGAGCTGGAATCAACAGCAGACATCAACCTGGGATGTTAATTAAATGACCCCACTAATGCATTACTCCTGCCCATTAGTGTCTGTACTGCCTTAAGCTCTATCAAGAAGACACGATATGGCATCTATAGGCTGCAATGTGTTGAAACCCACAGGAAACTCTCTCAAACACTGTAGATATATAAATGAAATGGCTATGTGTGTGTACATGTATCGTTTAAAGGAGCACACAGACCTGTAAGGAAGAGATAAATAGGAAGATACAGCACAAACACTTCTTTGTGTAATTAGATTATGTTCACTCGGTCTGATTTAAATTTGGTTCCTTTAGGCATCAGATATATTGAACATTTTGTAGCTGAGATGTGTTTCTTTTGTGCTTTCATCGCAGAACATGCAGTACTGTGTACAGCACAATGTGGCCAACATTTATGGAGACACAGTTTCCTAATAATAGAAAGTTTCTTTTCATTTCCTTGAAGCACAGTTTCCCCCTGATGGAAAATATGTTAGCCTTTGATGGCGTATATTTCATCAGACAATAAGATGAAAGGGCTTCAGGCCCAATGGCAGAAATGGAGAACTGATTTTCCTGGACATGTCCAAGTCTGTTGTAGGTTGAAAGGACACAGAGACGGTTCATAATCTGATTAGACATCCATTACTCCCTTGCAGGGACATGGCACTGACACAGGCACTCATTGTTAAAGTACAACAAATACAGAAGCACATGGACGATACTAAAGGAAGGTATACTCCAAGTCTGTACATAATCTTTAAGATTACAGTCATTTTAATTGTTGTCTAGCAGATGTCCCAAATATATAAATTTATAGATAGGGAGTCACACAGGGCTCTATTAAAACGGCACTGGGGTTTATAGTTGCAGCCTCATCCTCGTAAGACAATATAATCTTCAGTATTAAAACACATTCTTCCATATGTTAAATGTGCCTAATGGATTCTGTGAGAAATAACTGTTTTAATGGACCATGGAAAATATGTAAAACAAATATGAACTGCATAATGGCAGTCTGTCCTTAAATGTAGACCTGGACGTGGTGTTATAAGCTGTTGTGGTCGCATTTTCTTGTTTTAAAAGTAATTCCCACATAAAACAGTAGAATATACAGTAATGATCCCTTTCCCATTGCATTATCATTTATATTAAACCAGTGCTTTCTAATAAAGAGGAAAAATGCATGTAATGAGGTATTGTATTAGCCTGGCAGTAAGTTCTATGAATGTATAAACAGAGGAAAAATAATCACTATGCATACTAAAAAAGAGAGAAACTTTTAATATTGGACACCATGGTCCCTGACACCTCTTCCCACTCACTGGCACTGAAATTACAATCCAGTACGACACAATGTGAACCACTGGCATATGATTCACATCATTAAAAACAGGCGTAATTGCTGTCATTTTATCAATTGTTCATTTTTTGGACGATTCAGTTAATTTTCCAGTCTGTGAAGTTCCAAAAAGTAGTGAAACATTGCCCATCCAAACTTTTCATTACCCATGGTCCCTTTTTTTTTGGCTGTCCAACCAAGTCCAGAACACAAAGATATTAAATTTAGTGTGGTCTATGAAAAAGAAAAGCAGCAAATTCTCACAATTGATCAATTGACAAGATTTTCCAGCTCATTCTTATGTCCAAAGAGTAAAAATTCTGGTTATAACTGAGACCTTCATAGCTTGAAGGTTGAAGCTGTCTGTGTCTAACAGATAAATTTTGCTTTTGCTAATATTACCTGTAAAACTTTACCAAAGCATGAACGCAACAAGCTATAGAGACAACATTGACATATTACTAGATTTGTAGTTTGCCTACAGCAAACGTGTTAGCAAACACTGGCTTATTCACCCACTGAGGGGACACAGAGCAACATTAGTATTCAATTGTGAATCCAAGATTCACTCTCCTTTTAGCTTTGTTTTGGTCATCACCAACTCAGAGGCAAATAGTGTCTCTTTATCTGCTAAATTTTCGGCTCTGTTCACCAGCTAGTTGCTAACTTTGTTGTTTGCTGCTGTGCAAGTAGTGATCAATGGACTCCTTCCTGCTGTTGTGGGCCGTGAAAACTATGCAGTGTGCAAAAACATCATATAAAGCTCCAGGGAACTGCAAAAATGGGTAATTATCTATGGGTTTGTCCTGATGAGTGGCACCTACAAAGACAATCATTCGATTCACTGTTGATATAAAAATATTGATTCGAGCATTTTTAAGCAAACGTGGTATGAATAGACTGTGGTATAAAAGAGTAAAAAAAAACCCACATCCTCAATCTCCGGCAGTAATCGAGTAATCTTGTCTCTGCTTTTGTCTGATGATTATATGATTCTGGCGCTCTATCAGAAAATCTGAATGAATGAAGCATGCGTTCATCTAAACAAAACATTAAAAACACTGTTGTTCACTCTCAAGGAGACTTCATAAAGATGCCATAATCCAGTTGGTCTCATCATAAGTGCTCTTCTGCTCAAGTGTGTTTCCAAGGTATATTCTGTATAAACAATCTAAAATACTTCAGAGAATTATTTTTTTTCTCACAATATGGTCTTTGAACTTTTGTTCAACTGGAACAATTTTTATATATATATATATATATATATATATATAATATGGTCCATTCATCCACATGAAGAGACAGAGATCAATTTTTCTATTACCCATGAATATGAATGCTATTTATCGGTAGGCCATGACCCTATCTCCCTTTTCATTACTTCCTGCTTTTTATTAAAACCCTCTTGTGATCCATCCCGGCCAGCACCCTCATCCAGGAGGAAAGGCTTCGGAGGAGCATGTCTGCATTCTCGACACCAGCGATCATAACACAGTGAAATACCCCCAAGCCCCAAGAGCCAGGAGAAATTTGTTGCTCGTGATTATATCATTTATTCACCTGACACAGTGTTCCTGGTTTTGTTTTTCTCTCTCTCTCTCTCTCTTTTCCGTGTTCATTTGTGAGGAAATGCCTCTTAATTTGTTTTGCGAGATTGAGGAGGGAGACGCAGGCGAGTCGCTACAGCCTTGGGTAAGAGAGAGAATCCAGTCACAGCTGGTGTGTCGCTCTCCCATAATGAGCAAACGTGACAAGATGAAAGTGTGTAGCGTCTGCTGTGTGCCACAGCCAGGGGAGGCACTCTGAGGACAGGGCAATTTATAGATATTCATGTGGTTCTGTAATTGTTGGTTTATAACTTTTCTGTCATCTATAAGCTGAAACCATAAACAATTACACAGCTGACACCATCTCCCACAACTCATACCCCCTGCCTCCTCTGTGTGAGTCATATTCACAGGTTATTATCCAAGATGGCTGGCAAATGTTGTCAGTGAACCAGAAGTAGTCTGACGTGTTGCCAAACTTAGGATCTAGGAACTCAACCAACTTCCATCCACTATAAAGAGATGTAATGGAGCATAAAGCCTCCTACAGCCAAGGGCAGAATAACTTTTTTTGAGTAAGCAAAGAATTTGTATCTTATATAGGCTAAAAGAAGTGGTGCTCAACTGAAGTAGAAAGTTCTGAAGTCGTGTTGTTTCAAGGACAGTAAGACTTAAGTAAGAAGAATTTGGATCCCATGCACTTTCAATCCAACAGGAAAATGAGTTTATGGTTGCTTTCTCTTCTGTGGTATAGCCACTAACACAACTGTTATTGCTCTCAGGGTTTCATTTGACATGCACTTATTAAAGGAAGAGTTCCAAATTTTGGGAAATGTCCTCATTTGCTCTTTTCCAAGAGTTAGATGAGAACATTGACAATATTGTCATGTCTATGCACTGTGTCTGGGGCTCCGGTGGGGAGGCCATTAGACTAGCTTTGTATGAAGACTGGGAGCAGGTGGAAACTGCTAGCCTGGGGCTCTCCAAAGTTAAAAAAGTAAATTAGAAGCCAGGAGAAAAACATGAGATGAGAAGTTAACTACAAGCCCCAAAGTGCATTTCTGTATGAAACATCCAATCGCAGAGCTTAACATTCTGTTACATGTGCCGCTAACAGCACTCAGAAGTTGGAGAAAACACTGTTGGGAAAACTGGTGATACAACCTGCAGATCAAATGAATTGACTTTCAGATTCTTGGTCAGGTTTTGATAAATTTGGCAACTACGGTGACAGTGACATTTTGAACGTGCTGCAGCTCTTATTTCCACCTTTTTTTGTAGTATTGAAAGCCATCAGACATGCCAAGCTGATGGAAAGATATGATTTCTCAGAAACAAAGTGGAAATGATTAAAACAGATGGTCACAAACTACACGCTCATAACATTATATGCTAGCCTCACTTGTTTCTGTGTTGAACAACATTGAGGATGTTGTGTAAGTGACGAGGGACGAGCAGTTGTTATCTTGATCTGGAGCAGGCCAGGACTACAACAGTCTGACTCACAGGAAGGCTGTTAGTATGAGCTTCCCATTGGCTGACTATTTCACCCGACATTCTCCTCCCCTTACACTTTCTTAGTGTGACCGTTCAAAGTCCTTGTCATAGCCTCTGAGTTAGCAACCCACACACTGAAAATGGCAAATTTAAAAGATTCTGATCATGCAATAGGGCAACCGTGCTTGGTTCTTTTGTGGGACTTAGCCATCTTAATACCAGGGCTCGGCTTCCCTGATGCAAATGCTCACAATTCCCCCCGACACTATTTGCAAGGGCGCTGTGGCTGCATCCTAGGCTGACTATTGTGATCGATTTAAAGAAATGCAAACAAGCAGGAGCGTTTTCATGCTGACATGCTTTAACATTATGCATAATAATAATATTTTTTTGCATGTCCATGTTTCATATTTGATTATATCTGTGTCTCTTTGTTTGTTTGTCTATTTGTCTTGTATTTTGGTGAGTGTTTGAACAAGTACGTTATGTCTCAATTGTTTTATGACAAAGTAAATCCAAACCAAACCATTATTACAAGAAAAATCTGAAATGGGAATTCAGAGTGGGCAACTGGAGCCAGCAGCTCTTTCCACTTAGCAACTCTATAGCACTGGTTGCCTGGCAACCTCCCCGTGATGACAAGACTGTGGGAAGTCACTATGCCCGACTGTTGTTCTCCAAGAAATGGTAATGGCGTGTAACTCCTCCTCAAACCACAACTTGCCATTTTTGCATTTCTGTTTGTGTACAGATTAAACAAGATACAATTAATGAGCTTTAAAAGTTTTGAAAGGCAGATTTGAGTACTTTGGGTGGTTTGTGTCTAACGTGCACACATGAGAGTGGTGTTGCTCTTCTAATCTAACTCTGGGAAGGAAGTGTATTTCCAACACATAGAAACCCAGCATCCATTTCAACAAAATGTTATTTGAAAATCTTAACCCATTATGTCCACAGTGGAATTTTATAATTAAGCAACGTATGAGGCTACAGCTATTTCTTAACATGCTTTTTTTAGTCATTGGTCATAAGGGATTGTGTAAAAAAATTACAAAATGACTAACCTTATGTGACTTATGTGAAATATAGTATGATACAGTTTGATACTTGGCTGTCACTCAAAAAGTGCAAAAAGCTATATCAAATGCTTGGTATTTCAATTTCAGTTCAATTTCAATATGTGCTTTTATTCACTCCTGCAGTTCTTCAACTATCTGCTCTCTTCAGGCATCCAGTATGTCAGTGGATGCTGGAAGTAAATTGCTACAGGTGCTACAGGTGGACACAGTGATGCTGACAACAGTGGCAAGAGCTGTGGACATTATAGATATGCAACCTGTATGACTTACATGGGGAAATAAGGTTGGAAATCCACAAACTGCTCCTTTAAGCCCACCATTTTAGCTCAGAATTAATCTCACCAATTTCTCTGTCTGACAGTTCTGGAAATATTCTCTGATACTTATAGTAAGTATCCTTTTAGTAATTTGCATTTTAATCTTTTGCGAGGAATCTACAGTGTAAGATCAAAGTCCCTCTTTAACTCATTAGTAGATAAGATGGAAAATAAAATTCCAAACACTCCTGTATGTAGCTTTCTGTCATAGCTGCTACAGTTTTAGCATGCGGTGAAAAAACCAACACAGAAATAATTGCTCAGTTTAATTTCTGAATGTGCTAGTTAGGATGATATAACAGCAGTTTCCAAAATCTCTCTCTTCCCCACTAACCATATATTCCTCCTCCCGTGAAATATCTGATTCAGAAGCCCATGGAAAGTGTATTTTTATTGAATTAATGCTGCATGTCTTGAGCTCCATTTCTACACAGTTGCCACAGAGCTGTCAACTGACTGTGGCTCAAAATAGCAATTGGGCGATTTCCCCAACTGTCAACTATCAGCTCAACAGTTCTTACAATGAAATTATTGAACACTCTGAAATTAAAAGCGAATGGGATGAACCGACATGTCACATACTCCTCTTAAATGACAATTTTTAGTGCCACAGCTGAAGCTTATTTATTTCATCATCTCTGCATCTAAAAACATCTTTACTCCTCATGGACTGTCCTAGAAACAGTACAGCATGCCAGTGTTCGAATTGTGCCAGTCATCACACTCGCTCTCATACAGTTTAAAGTTAACAATATCTCACCTGGATTTTTGCCATGATGATTCTGTCAGTTTCCAAAAATCCCCCATATTAAAATGGAAAAATGATTGATGTTTTTTCCTTCAAATACTAATCTGAAACTAGCTTATAGTGCACATATAGCACACCATGAATAAACAATAAGAAACATACAACTTCGAGCAAAGCCACGTAAAAGCTGTCCAGAACACAAACACCCCGTGTCTTTCACATATACATCCCATAATTTACGTCCATTCACCATTTGCCATCTCACCTTTTGTCCCAGCCTTGGTCTAAGTGAGTGTGTCCAATGTCAGTATTTTGTCTAGAGGGTTTCCAGATCAATACAAAAAAGTCCCTCTCACAATAAATGAACACTCTCTACTGAGTCCATGGGTGGCCTCCAAATGTTCAGAAATGACTAGTCATTAGGGATGCACGATAATTATTGGGCCGATAGTTATCGGGCCGATAACAAGAAATTATGAAGTCATTCCGATAAGTCCGATATCATCACGAACAGCCCCGATAACATGTGTTTTTGTCAGCACGGCAGTGCCTCGCTCCCACTATGAGA
Organism: Chelmon rostratus; assembly: GCF_017976325.1. Taxonomy (NCBI): domain Eukaryota; kingdom Metazoa; phylum Chordata; class Actinopteri; order Chaetodontiformes; family Chaetodontidae; genus Chelmon; species Chelmon rostratus. Next base: position 4,529,435 of record NC_055660.1, read on the forward strand.
CCCGAATGGCCTGCAGTGAATGCTGCGTTCAAGTGACGTTAACATAATCAGAAAAACTCTTTCTCACTGGGAAAAATCAAGAATACCCCCTCATGCCAGAAAACAACTCGTTAACTCGGTCATAATTTTGCTATTTGCTGACTTGAATTAACATTCGCAGTATTTTTCCACATGTTACACACAAAAAATAGAAACATGAACGTAAATAGGCCGAAAGAACGACTGGCAAACGAGGGAACCGGGGAATGTACGTTACACCTTGAATGCAGCATGCGGCACAGCGTGCTTATGAAAACAGAGTTCAGACTTCTTCAAAGTTTCAGAAGAATGTTCGCTGGTTATTCATAACAAATGATCCAAGCGAGTTCCACTAGGAGCGAGAAATTGCACGAGCTTTAATACCCGATCAGTCACCTGAAACATAACCACCGCTTTGGCGGAGTTTGGAAAGCGTAGAGGACGGCCGGCCTACTAAAGACGCTAACGTTAGCAAGGCAGCCGCAAAGAAGCCACCGGGACTTAAGCGTCGGCGAGGCTTTGGAAAAGTCCAAGAAATTTGCCAAAGATGACCCATGGGCTAAGGTCATTGAAGATTTAATCATGGACGTGATGGTGCTTGACTTACTATGGACTGCCCTTCTTCAGTTTGTTTACATAGTTAAGTCTAAGTAAGGGATCATGTATCTTCCTTCAGGATGACATAGAAGCCCGACGCGACGCTTCTCCATAGGAAACTGCTCACTATACATTATCCCGCTTAGAACACGGCTTATTACTAAAGCATTCAATAGTGTGAAACAAAATAGTGATTAAAACATATTTTATTGATTTAAAATGAGTCTACTCTTGCCTGTCACCGCTCTCACTGCGCAGTGGCTCTGAAAGTAAACACGTAACTCTGCGGCAGTCGGCTAGTTTAGCTGTAGTTTGCGACTGTTATTTTTCACAAAATGGATGAATATTTCTCCGACTCTGAGGTGGTGTACGATGACTTTGTTTACGATGGACGTCCTTACCGTTTTGAGCCGGAGTACACGGACGAGGAGCTTGTTGAAAGGAGGACGCGGAGGCAGAGAGAGGAACAGCTGGCCAAACAACAACAAACGCGTATCTCCTGGCCGCAAGTCCCACTCTGAGCAACAGAGGCATTCCTCCTCTGTTGTCATCGATGAACATTGTCCACAAGAACACCACCAGTTGCCGTTTACTCGTGGACGCGCAGCCGTTTGTTGTTGTTTTGGCCAGCTGTCACAGTGTGATGTCAGTGTGTGATGTCAGTGTGTGATGTCACAGTGGGTGATGTCAGTGTGTGATGTCAGTTTGTGATGTCACTGTGTGATGTCACCGTGTGATGTGATGTCACAGTGTGTCATGTCACAGCGTGTCATGTCACAGCGTGACGTCACTGACATCACCATGTGATGTCAGTGTGTGATGTCAGTGTGATGTCACTGTGTGATGTCACTGTGTTATCTCTGTCACTGTGATGTCACACTGTGATGTCAGTGTGTGATGTCACACTGTGATGTCACAGTGTGATGTCAGTGTGTGATGTCACAGTGTGATGTCACAGTGTGTGATGTCACAGTGTGATGTCACTGTGTGATGTCACTGTGATGGTCATTTCTAATTATATCATTCTGAGATATTAAAATCATCGTTTGTGGGGATGCATAATAATTATCGGGCCGATAACAAGAAATTATGACATCATTCCGATAAGTCCGATATCATCACGAACAGCCCCGATAACATATATGTTTTTGTCAGCACGGCAGTGCCTCGCTCCCACTATGAGACCCGAATGGCCTGCAGTGAATGCTGCGTTCAAGTGACGATAGCATAATCAGAAAAACTCTTTCTCACTGGGAAAAATCAAGAATACCCCCTCATGCCAGAAAACAACTCGTTAACTCGGTCATAATTTTGCTAGTTGCTGACTTGAATTAATATTCGCAGTATTTTTTCACATGTTAACCACAAAAAATAGAAACATGAACTTAAATAGGCCGAAAGAACGACTGGCAAACGAGGGAACGGGGGAATGTACTTTACACCTTGAATGCAGCATGCGGCACAGCGTGCTTATGAAAACAGAGTTCAGACTTCTTCAAAGTTTCCAAAGAAGATTGTTCGCTGGTTATTCATAACAAATGATCCAAGCGAGTTGCACTAGGAGCGAGAAATTGCACGAGCTTTAATACCCGATCAGTCACCTGAAACATAACCACCGCTTTGACGGAGTTTGGAAAGCGTATGAGGACGGCCGGCCTACTAAAGACGCTAACGTTAGCAAGGCAGCCGCAAAGAAGCCACCGGGACTTACGCGACGGCGAGGCTTTTAGTGTGATGTCAGGCTAAGGTTATGGAAGATTTAATCATGGACATGATGGTGCTTGACTTACTATGGACTGCCCTTCTTCAGTTTGTTTACATAGATAAGTCTAAGTAAGGGATCATGTATCTTCCTTCAGGATGACAGAAGCCCGATGCGATGCTTCTCCGTAGGAAACTGCTCACTATACATTATCCCGCTTAGAACACGGCTTATTACTAAAGCATTCAATAGTGTGACACAAAATAGTGATTAAAACATATTTTATTGATTTAAAATGAGTCTACTCTTGCCTGTCACCACTCTCACTGCGCAGCAGCTCTGAAAGTAAACATGTACGTTGCGTAGCAACCGCCTTTCACTGTGCGCAGGCCGGCAAGTAGGAAAACTTATTTCTTTACAGATATTCAGATAAATTATGTCAAATGTGGAGAAGTGATGGGATATCCCAGACCTGAGAGAGACGTAGCTGGAGACAGAGTTTGGTTTACCGCTATTTTTTCGGACTGATGGATAAAAGTCCTGCATCAGCTGATTTCTGCTTTCAGTGTCAGACATTAAAAAATCTGTCTCCAGTTTTGTCTCCACTCAGCAGTCTTTTAGCAGACCGATCGTCCATGCTGTGTTTCTATTGGTGTTTTTTTCGTGTCTGTCGGCTTCAATCTGGTCAATCTCTGCGTCCTCAAGTCTTTTGTGTCTTAATATCGCTCCTGCTGTCGGTCCAGTGTTGTTCTTTACTTTTCTCATCTTTTTTGCTGGGGACATCATTCTCCAGCCAAGTGTTTGGTCCTCTCCAAACAAATTAAAAATAATGTACGGAAAATGCTCCATATTATGCCACTCAAATCAGCTGGCGATTTGTTATTGATCTTGGTACATTAAGGAATCGCCCCTTTAGTCTGACTGTTAGGAACACGCGATTGACCAATCAGAATTGAGTATATAAGAGTGCCGTCTTCTAACTTCTGTCAGTACAATATGCACTGTGCATTATTTTTGTTGTCAATGAGGAATGCACTTTTTCAATTTGTAATCCTGATGCATGTATTTGCATCATTTTAAGGGGCCTTTATTTTTTATATCAGTAAGTTATGCACCTTATTTAAATTGATGTGAGATATCAAATAGGTTTGTTTGATAGCTTTAAAAACATGTTTGAGAGGCTTACCAATAGTTTTTCATTGGAAAAATAAATATCTCTTCATTTAAAGAGTCAAAACTGTTTTTGGTTTTGTTCGTGGTATTGATGTCATGTTAGGTTTATGTGTGTGTTATCGGTATCGGCCTTTAGGAGCTGAAAGTTATCGGTTATCGGTATCGGTTTTAAAAAACAGTTATCGTGCATCCCTACTAGTCATTATCTTTAAGCACAGAGCTGATCCTCTCATGTAGTACTACATTAAGGATCACTGTGTACCAAAAGGAACAGTTGATCCATTTCAGCAAAATACATGTTCTTGCCAAAAGAAACAATTAATCCAGGAATTACAATTTCACAGAGGGAAGTAAGAGATAAGTTTTATTATTCCCAGAGGAAATTCTTCTGCCAAAGACTGCTTAACAATTACAGTACCACAAGAATAAAAGCAGAGTAATAAATATAAAGTGTAAAGGAGTAAAAGATAATCAATGTCAAATAGAATGACAATGAAGGGAGATACAAATGGAATGTCCAGTCTGAGTTTGGGAATATTAGGCAAAGAGCGAGAGAGTATGCACATTAAGGAAGTATTCCTTAGAGTAGATCAGACTGTTGCTGAAATTGCAGAAAAAAAACCTTCCTGAAATTGATCTCCAATAACCTGAATGCCCTTAGCTGTCCACATGTTAAATACTGAGATTCCCTGGGCTGAAGTCGCCATTCCCAGAGAAAGCATCAGCACAGAGACCAAATCCTTTTCCTCCAGAAAACTGAATGGTACCCCTCCAGACCTTACCAGAATTGTAAACAATAAGGTTGGCTTTAACGTCTTTAGTGGTGTTACGGTTTTTACTTAAGCAGGCCCCATAGAGACAGGTGAGCAAGCCCATGAAGAATCTATACAGAAAGCTTCGTAAAGATACGGATGAAGCCAACAAGTATTAAACAGTTAAACATCGGGCAGGCCGAGACTGCTCATGTCAGTTGGCATTTGAAACTTTTGATGTTTGTGTCCCTCTGTTCATGTGGCAGAGACTTTGTTCAGCTCAGGCTCCGTCTCTATAAATCACCAGAGAGAAAATCTCTATGCTCAGCAGTCATTGTCATGTAGTTTGTGTTCAGTTATCACATGTGGTACATGACAGAAACCTCTCAAGGGCAAAAATACTCTGACTGTCTTGTTCATTATAGACCTTTTATACTGTCTTTTTCTCTGTACATAGTAACATGGATTAATCAATAATACTCTGCTTCAATTTGTAATCAGTAACCTTAGTAACTATTCTGAAACCAGCAGTTGGTTTAGTTGAACATTATGTTACATGCAGAGATCCATGGTTACAGTTTCAAGGTCCAGTGTGTACATGGAGTGGTGAAGTTGAGAACCTAAAATGGGAAAAACATGAAAGGCTCTTACGAGAGCCAGTGCTGGTTTGTTGGCCCTGGGCTACTGTAGAAACACGGCAGTGTAACATATCGGACAGCACAGAGGAGGACCCAGCCTCTCGGTAGAGATAACGGCTTATTCTAAGGTAACAAACACAACATGTCTCATTTTCAGGTGATTATACACTAATGAAAACATAATTATGAATATTATATTCAATTTCTGCCAGTCAGTCCCTTTAAATCCTACACACTGGACTGACATTGTTAGAACGACCATTTTGCCAGATCTGTGATCTGATATGTGCAAATCTTACTTACTTATTGAAGTATTGTTTGTATTTACAATTGCATTTGAGCTCTTTTTTGATAATTTTTTTGTGATTTAATGCTAGTAGAAATTTAGCTTTTCTGCCACCAGCTTAAGCTAGCCATGTTACTAGCTGTCAGAGGCTACTGTGTTGCTGTTAGAACAGTTAATTTGCTGTTAGCTAACAGTTACTGCTGTTGTGGCCGACTTGTTTGAACTCGCCTCTTTTGTCAATCTGTGATGTTTTACTGTCTGTCTATACTTTTGTCAGTACAGTTTCCGTGGGACTGTACAAACTACTTTTTACTTGTATTTAGTGCTCTGGTGTAACGGTTGCAACAGTATGTAATGTTATTTTGATCTGAAGTATCTATCACTGAATTTGTAGACGACATTAGCTTGCTGCAATGCTGTGCAGAGTGAGTGAATAATTTGTTTCAGCTAGTGAGAAATTACTACATAGATGATTGTATTTAATGAGCAATTTAATCCATTTTTGTCATGCTTTAATACAAACTGATTTGTCATTATTTCCAACCATAATTTCAACATATGTGGTAATATATTATAATCCAAGTTTTTTTCAAAATGCTCTAAATTTCTAATCATATCTTTAAAATTAGAGATTGTGTGTTTTTTTTTCATAAAATGACAGTAATCCTATACTTGTATGCTTGTTACTTCTTAACTTTGCCCACATGAGGTAAAAAAAGGAATGTTATAGTATATTTGAGTAACAGATAATAGGCCATTCAGTAAGGATGTAAGAGTGTGAGATTTGCTTTTGTTACCTTGGAGACCACATGCGTAGTCGTGATAACGTCGGTGGTAGTGTATCACTTCCTCTGATGTCAGTGTGACTCACTTTACCTCGCACTACATTTTCACAGGTGACAGAAAGAATAACCAACACTGGTTTTAATTGAAATGCCCAGTCTGTGCAGCTTTTTTTCAGGTTGGTATGAATGGATATATACTTACAGAAACAGACATCTACCTGTGTTATGGAGGTGTGTTAGTACAGCAAGTTTGAGTTAAATTAGAGCTCAGCTGACACATTTACAAACTGGCATAGACCAGTTCTTCCTTGGGTTGAAATTGACCAATAATAAAAATTGTATTAGATTTATATTATAATAGATTTTTCTATCCACACCTTTTGATTGAAAGTTTTTTACTCAAGTAAAGCGCGCTTCCCACATGTGGACTAAGCACGAATGTCAGGGCTCTATAGTTGAACTGTGGAGGAGTGGGGTAGGTGCCTATACAGTACAATACTTCATTTGTAGAAATCTTTCTGGCTAAGAGGTGAGAGCTTTGACTGCTGTACACCGAGGCAAATCGTGGCCTGTGGGCCAAATCTGGCTGTATTTGTAGCCCTTGACAAATGTTGTATACCTGACAAGGACCTTTAACAGCCATGTGAAATATTACTCTTGTCAAGGCACAAGTAGGCTAATGTTATTAGTGCCACAAAACCTTATAGTAAGTACTTTTGGGTGGATGGATGGGTCAGTACAATGTGTAACTTGGACAGAGGAGACCACTGATTTCTTTCTTTTATAGTCAACAGTGGTTTCCTTTATCCATTACTTGCGACAATAGAAATGTGTTTTTGCAATGTTTTGGCAAACCGTTTCTACTGTGGGAGCAATCCCTTAAGTTGTGTTTACACATTGTCATTCACAGTGTATGCACTGCCCCCCCGCTACACAGCGAGCGAGTGGCTGTATCGATGACACTGCACAGAGTGTAGCTGCCTCCTACTCTTCCTCTTCTTCTGCTTGCCTGTATATTGCTCTCCACTCTTTTGTTGACATTGCTAATAACGTCCAAATACATATATTGATATCAACACACAGACACAGTCATTATTACGGATGAGTCCTCCTCCTTCTGCACCATCTACCCAGGCACCACCCCAAACCTAAACCAAGTAGTGTATTTCCAGTAAGTGAGAATGTGTCTGACATGCACAAATGTGCTACATGCAATGCATGCAACTTGGGCAATGTCTGGACCTGATTCAGCAGATATGATGCAGATTTCATATGAGAAAGCGACTTTTTTTTTTTTTTTAAACATTCTGTTTATTGAATTTTTCAAACAAGTTCAAGACAATTGTACAAGTAAATTATTGTGAACATAGTATTTTTCCCCCGACCCAAACCCCCCTCCCATTCCCTCTCCCCGTTTCCCATTACTGGTATACTGTAAATCAAGAAATGTATTTACAGTAAATACAAGTCATAATACAATTGGATCAAGACAGAATAGGTACAAAAAAAAAACAAACAAAAAAAAACAACCAAAAATTAAATTTAAATTAAATTAAATAAGATTAAATAAAATAAATAATAAAAATAAAAATAGTAGTAATAACAAGTAGTAATAGCAAGTAATAATGACCTTTCAATCAGCTAAGTCTGCTGTGTTTAAATGATCTAGTAGACCACCCCATACTCCTTTAAATTTATCTGGTCTTTGTTTTAAATTGTACATTATTTTTTCATTGGGGATGCAAGAGGTCAGTTCGCTAAGCCAGAGTGAGGGTGGGGGCGGAAGCTCATTCTTCCAATTAAGAGCTATGCATTTATTAGCTGTTGTTAAAGCTATTCTTATGAATCTAGTTTTGTTGCCCGTTACAGGCAACATCGATGTGTCCCCTAATAAAATTAACCTTGGTTCAGATGGAATAATTATTTTGGTTATCTTAGATATGGTTCTAAGTATTGTTTCCCAATAGTTGAATAATTGTGAACAGGACCAGAACATATGAAGAAGAGAGCCAACTTCAGATTTGCATCTTGGACAGTATTGAGAGATTGTCTGTTTTATCTTGTGTAGTCTTTCGGGGGTGTAATAAGCTCTATGTAGTAGATTATATTGGGTTAGAATATGTTTACTATTATAGGAAAAGCACTGGGTTTTTTCACACAACTCAGTCCAATCAACATCATTAAAGTTGTAAGACAAGTCAGCCTCCCATTTTTCCCTAACCTTAAGCCCCTCTTTTATGAGCAGATTGTTAATACCAGCATACATGTGGGATATAAACCCCTTGAGCTCCTTTTTGCTGTTCAATGTATCATCCAAGGGTTGTTTTTTAACTGGTAGAAGTCTGCCCCCCTGTTCCGTTTGGATATAATGCTTGATTTGCAAAAATTTAAAAAAGTGCTTTTTATTAAGACTGTATTTGGCTGTGAGATTTTCAAATGACTCTAGGATACCATTTTTGTATAGGTCCCCAAATGTCTTAATTCCCTTTGTGAACCACACTTGGGTGATGCCATCTCTTAGGACATTTGGTAGAAACAGATTTACATGAAAGGGAGTAAGGTTATATAAGGGTTGATTACTTTGAGTCTTTTTACGTAAATCAGACCATATTTTGTAGGTGTGTTTTATAAATGGGTTTGTTGTTAGTGTACAAAGTTGTTTGAGTGAAGGAACATATGGAATCGATGAAAGATTTAGAGAATTGATATCCTGCTGTTCCATCTGTAACCAAGAAGGGGGATGTTGCAAATTTGCATTCCATACCCAGACCGCTCGACACTGTGCTGCCCAGTAATAGGTTTCAAAGTTAGGGAGCTTCATTCCCCCTTCCTGAGATGCTCCCTGAAGGATTTTCAACTTTATTCTGGGAATTTTGCCCTTCCATATAAATCTAGATACAGCTAAGTGTAGCTGTTTAAAAAAGTATTTAGGTATTGCGATAGGTAGCATCTGAAAGAGAAAGAGAAATTTAGGCAGGACAGTCATTTTGATACAACTGATTCGACCCATCAAAGACAGAGGAAGGTTCATCCATCTGTTATGCTCCGCTTCAGTTTTCTTTAATAAAGGTAGATAGTTTAGAGAAAAAGCCCTTGAACATACATTGGGGATTTGAAGACCCAGATATGTTAATTTCTCAGAGCACCGTTGAAAGGGTATGTTATGTCTCGATATTTGAGACCCTGCTGTGTTAAGTGGCATAACAACACTCTTATTGTGGTTTATTTTATATCCAGAGAAAGCCCCGAATTCGGTTAATGTTTCTAATAATATGGGTATTGACGATTCCGGATCAGTTAAATAAATTAGGATATCGTCTGCATATAATGAAATTTTGTGGGTTGCGCCCCCCACCTGTTTTCCTTTAATTAGTGGGTGGGATCTTATTGCTGTCGCTAATGGTTCTATTGCCAGTGCGAATAGCAAGGGCGAGAGACCACAGCCTTGTCTAGTGGAGCGTGAGAGGGTAATTTTAGAAGAAATATCATTATTTGTTTGGATTTGAGCCATTGGGCATCTGTATAGCATCTTAACCAATTTGATAAAGGTAGGGCCAAAATTCATTCTATTCATTACATCAAAGCGATAGAGCCACTCCATGCGGTCGAAAGCTTTTTCGGCATCTAACGACACGGCGATCATAGGAGAATTATCTGTTTCAGAGGCATAGATAATATTGAAAAGTCTTCTGACATTATCAAAAGGGGAGCGATTCTGGATAAATCCAGTTTGGTCTAAGTGTATTAAATCTGGCATATGTTTTTCTAATCGCACTGATAGTATTTTAGAGAATATTTTATAGTCTGTGGAAAGAAGTGAAATTGGTCGGTAAGAGCTGCAGTATTTCGGGTCCTTCCCAGGTTTAGGTAGAACCATAATTAATGCCAATTCTAAAGATTCTGGCAGTCTTCCGATTTCAATAGCGTAATTGTACATCGATAGCAAAGGTTTAAGCAGTTTAGGGAGAAAAGTCTTGAAGAATTCGATGGGAAAGCCATCCAAACCGGGGGATTTCCCTGATTTAATTTTGGAGATGGCTTCTGTTATTTCTTTTCCCGTAATATCTCCTTCCATACTCTCCCTGGCTTCTTCACTAAGCTTTTTAAGGTCGTATTTATCAAGAAAGTTTTTTGTTTTTTCAGGAAAGTTACCTTGAGTAGAGTAAAGAGCTTCATAGTAATTTTTAAACATATTGTTTATTTCTTTGGGATTAGTAATTGCATTAGAACCAGATTTCAAAATATGTATTTCTTTTTGGGCTTCTTCCCTACGAATCTGCCAGGCAAGTAGCTTCCCAGCTTTATCCCCCTGCTCATAAAATCTTTGCTTTGTCCTTTTCATTGCATTCTCTATTTTCCGAGTGGTTATAGTATTGTATTCTAATTGTTTTGACCTGAGTTTTTGTTTAGTTTCTGCGTTACTTAATGCTAGGTATTGCTCTTCAAGTTCTTTTATTTCTTTTTCTAGAGTATCCACTCTTGAACTATATTTTTTACGTTTGCCGGAGGTGTATGATATGATTAGACCTCTTATGTAGGCTTTCATTGATTCCGAAACAGAAATAGGTGAGGCAGAATTCAGATTTATTTCGAAAAAAAGATCTAGGTGTTTGTTAACAAATTCTATAAATTCAGGATCATTAAGTAGATACGAGTTGAAACGCCATCTTTTGGGGGAGCCAAATGACTCAATGGAAGGAATCGTAATCAGAAGCCCAGAGTGGTCAGAGATAGTTCTCGCTAAATATTTACAAGGGGGGATTATATGAGCTTTAGCCAAAGGGACCAGAAATAGATCGATTCTTGAGTAGCTGTTGTGGACTGGAGAATAAAAGGAGTATTCTCTTGTCCGTTGATTCTGCATACGCCATATATCACAAAGGCCGGAGTTTCGGAGCTCTACTTTTAATGTTTTTGCAGCTTGCGATAGGGTAGATTGCTTTGCTGAGGATCTGTCTAGTAAAGGAAGAGAAGAACACCTGGTTGAAGCCTCCTTGTTTTAACTTTAAGTGCTCTGTGTCGTTTAAATGAGTTTCTTGCAGTAAGGCTATGTCTATCTGATGTTGCTTTAAGTAACTGATGATACGTTTTCTTTTTATACAGTGGTTGATACCTTTAACATTGAGGGTTAAGCATCTGTATTGCAAGGGTTTAATTGCCATTGATTAAGTAATAATAATATAGTAGCTGGGTTGACTGGAAATACATAACAGAGTCTACACATCTGAATGTTGCATGAGAAATGTGAAAGAAAAGAACAAAAATTAAATAAATTAAAAATAAAATAAAACAAAATAAAATAAAAATAAAAAACACACAACAACATCTGAATAGACCAGTAAGAACTAACCCCATTATAATGACCTCATTTCCTATCGAGGTCTTCTTACCTACACTGAACTTATGCGGTGATGAAAGCATTGCGAACATAGTTAGGCTGTCGTCAGCCCTCCAGTATTGATACATATAGTAAGTCTCTGAGTAGACCCTACATTAAAGACAGTGACTGAATTACATGAAACTAGAACTTTTGAATGACCTTCAAACTGAACCAAAGCAAACTACTCCGCCCAATATACTCTGAACACAAAATGTATGATAATAATTAAATCCAAAATTAGCACAATATATAGAATGTAACAAAGAGGATACCGCAATATCTCAGCTGCTAATAGTTTGTAAATAATGAAAGAAAAAGAAAAAGAAAAGAGAGGGACAATTTTAAAATAAATTAGCTCTTAAAACCAGTGCTCAGACCAGCAATATGGTTCCTCCCATATGCTACTTAATAAATAGTCCCCTTTCAAAATCAGTAGTAGTCTTAAGTATTATTGGGCTCCGAGTGTCATCTCCATAAATACCGTGTGTGTCTCGTTTAGGATGATGAGATTACCTCCGGGTATTCTCTCTGCAGGAACGAGGAGGCTGCCTCCGCTGAGTCAAACGACTTGGTCCCTCCTGATCGCGTGTCTACTCTGAGTATGGCCGGGTACAGCATCCCGTATTTCACTCCAGCTTGTCGAAGCTGCTTTTTCAGGGGAGTGAAAGCCATTCTCTTTTGATGTAGCCTGGGAGAGAGATCAGGAAATATCATAATCTTGGAGTTGCCATAGAATAGCTCCCCTTTTTTGCGGGCGGTGTTTAGTATCTGGGTCACATCTCTGTAGCGAAGGAGTTTGAGAACGAAGGCTCTGGGTGCTCCTTGCTCGTTCGGGCGTCTCTGTTGCGCACGGTGAGCTCTCTCTATTTCTATCGGGCCGGAGAGTCCCAGAATTTCCGGTAGCCATTTCTCCAAAAAGTCCACAGCATTAGTCCCTTCTACTCCCAGTGGGAATCCCACAATTCTCAGTTTTTTCCGGCGTTGTCTGTTCTCATAGTCGTCGAGTTTATCTCTGAGCTCCATCACCTCTTTTTGCTGCTGCCGTTCCAGCTCTGTCAGCCCCTGGCGTAGGTCCACAACGGCGGACTCGTATTCGGAGCTCTTGGCTTCCAATGCGGTAACTCTCGTGTTTGCCGTGTGTATGACTTCGCTCATCTTTTCCAGCGCGGCGTCCACTTGGTGTAGTCGGGTCGTGACGGAGGTTTGAATTGTTTCTGCGAAATTTTTGCATTTCGGCGGAGAACCAAGCGGGTGGCTCCGAAGTGTGTAATGTGTTGCTAGCCCCCGCTGCTAGCGTTAGCTTGCCGCTATCTGGGGTCGGTGTTTTAGGATCCCTCAGGTTGTAGGTCAGTTTCTTTTCTTGGTATCCTGGTCCAAAGGCTTTCGGTGCCGACATTATGCTCCCCTGATGAACGTTTGCTTGCCAAAAGCAACCAAGAGGGTCTTACTCGTAGTTAAAATTCAAAATATACCGGAGGGCTGAATTGACCCGACCGTTCACCGAGCCGCCATAACCGGAAGTTTCAGAAAGCGACTTTAGTGTCTCTGCTTTATATTCTGGTTGGGCAGCGCAATGTAGTTTAGTAGTTAGCTGTAGTTAGTTTTAATGTCTTGAGTCGTTTGTTTTCAACTCAAGTGTTGTTTTCTGTGAGGCAGTTGTTTTTGTTTGTGTGAAAGTTCCAAATTAAAGAAGAAAATAATCAAATATGATGAAGTATATTATGGTTATTTCAAACCATTTCTTAGTTGAAATTAAATAACAGTTATACACAGTGATATATACTGTTGCCGTGATATAAAATGACATATACCGTCATAGAAGGTTTTGGCCATGTCTCAGACCCCTAACAATGACCATGATCTTTCCTTAACCTTTCCCTAACCTTAGTTTCTTTATGAACCAAGATCATGATCTGATAAAGCCTAAGTAGTTTTTGTGCCTACATCTAGGAGTGGGCGATCTAGTGTCAATGTATGTAGAGTTTTATACTGTGATATTGTGATTAAAGTAAATTTTCTAGAAAATCAATTGAGTGAATGTAAATGGGTAAAAGTAACAGACAACATTGTTTGTTTTTCCCTAAGCAGTCCTAATTGACAGGTACAATTGTTAACTATGGCCTAATATAACCAGAGATGTTAAAATGTTATAAAAAGTATGGAACGGAGAGTCATACATCACACCATTTCCTTCCAAACTAAACACAAGCATTCATGACAATGACGGCAATCACTGTACCTTATGTAAATGACATGACACAAAAATTGAGTTGGTAAAAACACTACAAATCAGTTAGTCAGTTAGAGTTAGTCAGAGCAGGAAACTGCTACTTCATGCTCTGTGTTGACACAAAACTTGTTTCACATCTGGTCACACCCCAGTCAATGATAAACTTTTCCAGCTGATTGACAAGTGGCCCTCACATCACCAAAAAGGGACACTTTGAAGTCTGTAGTTTGGGGTCACCGCCATCTGGGGAGTTGTTTGGAGCCAGGAAAGCACATTCAAGTGGCAGGTGGCCTGAGTTATCAGCCATCACCATGATCAATGTGATAGGCAAGGCAGTCAAGGGGACACTGCCCCCCAATCAAACTCCACTTTGGATCCCTTTAAAGCGTCTTAATTAAACAATGATTTTCAACACCAAGACACACATTAGAGGAGGCAACATTATCTTCTAAGACCCTGAACTCAAGTGAAAAAAACTTAATTGAATTTGTATTTCCAAAGAGTTGTTGGGGGTTTTCCTCTTGACTTCAGTCCAGTCAGTTTTTTGGAATCACTGTGTTGCCATTAGATAAATTGCATCTTACAGCTATTAGGCACTGAATTGAGTTATGATGGTTGCTTCTTGGGGAAGACCTGCTGTGACAATATCCTCCCATGGATCTAATTTTAAAAAACGGGCTTAAAAATATGTTACATGTTCAAAGGAGTAGTTAGAACAACATGGTTTTCTACCACCCGCAAGGTCAAATGTAGGTGTACCCAGTAAGGTCACAGGTGAAGACAGGGGCTCATGTTGAGAATCTGGATATGAAAACTGGCTCTGGGTACGTGAGTGTCACCTCTCTGGTAGACTGAAGGAGGAGAGGCAGTGGCATATAGATGAAGTTAACCTCAACGCTACACACCACCACCGTGTCTTGTCTCTTTTGTACAAGTTGATCCGCTTCAGGGTTAGAAGGACTAAGGCAGGCGTGAGCCCCCTTTAAGTGCCACTGTGTTTTAGGGTTGGGCGACTGGATGCATATTTTGGTCATTGGTTGAGTCTATTGCCACTTATTTATTTATTATTTTTTTATGGTCTGCCTCTGATAAACTAACCCAGTTGCTCAAAGAGGACAGCAACGTCAGAGAGAGGGGATAAACAGCATGTAGAGCCAGAATCAACTTTAATTTTAACCAATGACATTAATAGAACATGGCATCAAACACAGAAAAGACAGTATTTTAGTATTGGTATGTGTACCTTTCTGTTGGTGTGTCTCTATCTACTAATGTATGTATTATTTCAGTGTAGTTAGCAATCCCCTTTACTGCCTCAAACTCTCTGATCTTACATTGAGGCTGGGTAAGCACAGCATTCTTCTCAGAACTGCATTAGGATTCACTGTAAAGACTCACATCAACAATATCTTTCCTCCTGTTTGAAATGAAAGTCACACTCCTATGCACCGACAGTCCACTTTTGACTGATATGAGAGCCAAGTCGATGAAGTTTTTTCCAGAGATACTGACCCGTTCTGCTTGCTCTGAAACCAATTTGTCCTCAAAACTGTGGAGTTTCTGTTTTAGCAGACTTTAATCCACAGTTAGCATTTCACAGTGCAGATATTTAATGAAAATACCTTAACATAAATCACCAGACATTTCCAGCAAAAGGAAAGTGGGATTTAGAAAATGAATAATTGAATAGCTGTACATTACATTATGATGGAATGGGCTGTAAAGTAAAGTGTATGTAAAGTGATGAGCTTGGTCCTTAAATTTATTCAGGTTCAAGTGAGTTCACTCAAGTGTTATTTTACTCAAACCCTCTGAGTCATGAATGAAAGTAAAGGATTGTGATCATCCGTGTAGCAAGTCGTCCTCACAGGAGCTGATGGGATCTTATCTATCGTAGCTTCCTGACTGCAGCTCAGATAGCAGCTCTCCTGGCAGTGCCCTCAGATAACTGCTGCTACAGAGCATACATAAAGCTGCATAAAATCTGCTGCAACATTAGCATGACTACACAACTGTGAAGATTAGTGGTGGTTGAGGGTGGTAGATGTGATGAGATGAAGGGTGAGTAAATGAGGAAGGAAGAAGGAGGTGACGATGAAGTGCGGAAACAATAAGGGCTCTATTTTTGGTGCACGGTGGAGTAACTGGGTCAGTGAAGTTGGATTTTTTTGTCAATTATTTCCCTTGCTTGTGCGTCTTTGGTATATTGCTGACTTGCTGAATTTGGGAAAGAGCTTTGCCAGAGTTGGTTGGTAGAATTTTAGAAATTCTGTGAAATAGCAAAACCCACTAGATACTTTTGACTAACCAAAACCTATAAAATCTAATTAGTATTTAATGAAAATCACAACTTTTCCCATTAATGTATCCGTTAAAATATTAATATTTTCTGTACATTTTTATCTCCCTTAATTTTGGTCTAATTGTTTATAATGCCTCTTTTTCATGAATGAAGACTGTTCATCTTTAGTTATCTCTTCACAGCCAGTATGGGCAGGAGGAATATTTACAATGACTGTCAACTCTTTAAATATTCATATTGGCACTGTATTAAGATACTGTAGACTTAGAAAAATCTGTCCAGAAATGCCTGTCCTAAAGTTACAGTATCATATAAACACAGACATACTAATTAGAAATAGCAAAAACACCACACAACCCAGCCCGTGCACTACTCTGCTTACAACTGCTAACTAGATGTAATGCAAGGTTACACTGAATTACCATAAACGAGAGTGAGGGTCATTGAAGAGTATTCTAATTATTTAATTGTTGTGTGCACTGATGTTCCAAATTAATTTGGACCTCAAGTTACTATCCAGCCAAACGTAATGATTAATTCCCTCATGAAAAAGCCTGGGCCATTAACTCTAATGAGCCCATTGTGCAGCTATCATGAAACGTGCTAAATCAGCAGAGTCAGCACCTGTTCTGTTTGTTTGACACTGACCGACATTCCCGTTTCACCATCTTGGCGCATCAACAGTGCACAGGCAGGACTCCAAAGCTGCGTCGTCATTTCATTGTTAACAAACTCGACAGTGATTGGCAGCCGGGCCCAATTACAGCCGCAACCAGCTGACACAAGCGCAGGCCATCAAATTCCCATTCGGACTTCCAGTTGTCAAATAGTCCAAGTGATCCACGAGCTGAGGTATCTATTGAAAGCTGATGAGGAGCTGCTACTGTCCGGATCGGGGGAGATGAGTCTGGATAGGTGCAATTAATGATGCATCTTGGGAGATTGACATGATTAGTTGTGGTAGTGAGGAAAACCCTGTGGTTTTGTTATTCTTTGCAGATTTGTATATGTGTTGGATAGAGAAGGAGAGGGCTTATTCTCAGACTTCATATTGTTTTTAACGTATTTAAACGAGTTATTTGCTACATAATTATGCGTTAACAGTTCTGTAATCTAAACTGTCAAATAACACGCGTATTTTAAATTCTGAAATGGGAGATATGACATCATATGAGAATATGAGTATTAATTAAAAATTACTATTAATGGTAATCAGCCTTTTATTGGAATAATAGTTATTCCTCCAGGTGTGTGACTCACTGGGCAACCCATCACCTAAAATATATGTTGATATACTGGGAAAGGGTTTTCAAATACTTCTTTGTAATTGCTGTCTGGATTGTGTTTACTGGCAATGTTTGTTCTAGTCCAAGTCATACATTTTTGTGCCCCACAGTCAGCCTGTGATTTAGGTTAGGGTTGGGGTTAACCCTCCTGGTGCGAGCATGTATTTTCAGCACAGACACTACTGAATTATCATAGAAATACTACAGGATTGTTATAGGAATACTACAGGCAGTGTGCCTTAATGATCCTCTCGCTCTTCCACAAGAAGCTACATGTTGCTTTGATCACTAAGGTGACACCACTCTATAGAGCATATAGGCTCCAATTGAGTCGATATATAGATCTAAGACAATACTGACATAAGATTCAAACCTGTCTGCTACGTCAGCACCACGGACAGCTCCATGGGTTTATCAATACACAGCACGGTTAGGCTACTGATAGCCGTGGTCGGGGCCATAGATTGTAAGTTGCACAAACCTCAGTCAAATAAAGGATCAATGAGTCAGGCAGAATAGACTAACATTTACGTGGTGGATGGCATCCTCCCTTAAATGGATTACTGCCTGTAGTACAGTACAATGAAGGTTTGCATTCTGCCTCCTATGTGGGGTTACAATGAGACTACAAGAGCATTTTATTTAAGATTATGGAAAGATGGTGGTTTTGTAGAATTGTCCTGTCTCATGTCACTGTTGACTTTTTCTTTTTTCAAAAGGTTGTTAGTGAATAGTCATAAAAGACAATCTTAAGTTGCTATGAGCAATTATTGCATTGTGAGAGCAGTGTTTTGTGACTTGAATTCTTTCTTCATTACAGGTATAGTGCTAATCCAGGTGACGTTACTTTTCTTTTCAGACATATTTTCTAAAACAAACGAGTATATTCGGCAGGCGCCTTTTTCAATCACAAGTTTACCAAGAAATCAGAGGAAAGTGGCAGTCATCAAGCCTTGAGTAAGCGCTTTGGCTGTAAGTTTGCCATGAAACTGAGATCCTCAAAAGCTGTTTCATTTCAGAAGTCATAACTGAAATCTCTACATTTGTCTTGAAAATGACACTGTTGCTGTGGATTTCCAGTCTTCCAATGGGTTAAACGGGGGGGGGGTGGTGGTATTAATATTCTAATATTAATAATAAAATGTTTCCATTTCATTGAATTTTGACAAGTACAGCGCCACAGTAAATTAGTTTGATGAGGATCAATTCTTTGTTTCATGTTAATGACTGATATGAGGAAAATCATTTAAGCTAATTATATTTATTCCCCATTAGCTGCAGCCTTGTCATCCAAACAATTAGTCAGATGCTCTGAAATCATTGGTGCGATTCTGTCTGTGTGAGAGAGTGTTTGTCAGCTCATGCACATGTGCATAAGAGGTATTTTTTAATGAACTTTGTATTTTGTCCTTTCCAGGTCAACAAAACTATGAGGAAAACAGAAAAATTTACCACCTCAACTTCCAGCT
Source organism: Chelmon rostratus (assembly GCF_017976325.1). Classification (NCBI taxonomy): domain Eukaryota; kingdom Metazoa; phylum Chordata; class Actinopteri; order Chaetodontiformes; family Chaetodontidae; genus Chelmon; species Chelmon rostratus. The sequence continues at coordinate 4,548,053 of NC_055660.1, forward strand.
TGATTAAATTGAAACGAGTAAACCAGTTTGACACATTCCACAAAAATAAGATTTGGAAACTCTTCAATACTGAGAAGTCAAAATATCTCTAAAACACAGAAACCACATATTAACAACTCACTAATTTGGCACCAGTATGAATTTCTAACTGCACAATTTCACTGTAATTGATATCCGCAAATATGGCTTCTATGCCAGTGCATTCTGCAACAGCAGTTCATTAGTGAGTTTGAAAGCCATTTGCAACAAGTAATTAGCTTTACTTATTCTGAGTGAATATCTGTAATTATAATTTCAAATCTGTTGAGTATATGCAAAATATTTTATTGTAGAAAAGAGTGTTGAGCTATTTGTCTGGGAATTTCTGTAACCGCAGAAATTCCAAGACAACAGTAAGCATCACTGCATTACAGTGAGCATCTAATTTCTAATCTGTGTTTTACCATAACCAGCCAAGCAAGTCAAACAAGGTAATTATAGTGCTTGAGTAAGCGGTAATGAAAGCAACGAGAAAGTATAAATAAACACTCAATGTTAAAATTTAAGATGTGAGTCTGTGTGTGTATATATGTGTGTATGTATGTACATATATGTACACTGATTCTTAAACCACATTGATTCTTAAAAGTTAGAGCCTAATCTTAATTCCAGGAATGGCCAGAAGAAAAGCTAAAGTTGAATTTTTAGTTTGTTAAAAGCCCTGCAGCAGCTGCAATTTTCTGCACAGGAGAACAAACTCTCACTGAGGTCAGAGTTGGGTTTATTGTAGTCCACAAGATGAGATGAAGGCATCGATAACCCTCTCAAAGTCTGTAAAGGACAGACAAGATTTTATTCAGAGATGTTCCCCAGCTGCAGGAGAGAGGACTGAACCCTCTTGACCCGATCAGTGAAACAGTGATTATAGTTACGTGTGCTGTTCAGTAGACAGTGCCACATGTACCGACAGGCTGCCAAGATTATGGTTCTTGTGTCGCTACAATTTGGTGGATCGCACAGAACAAACTCAGCTCCTGTGTCTGTTGTTTATTTATTATTATTCGGGAGAATTAGTCGTATTGTACGCCATCCAGTGCTTATTTATTTTGGCCATTTGGGAGCTGCTGTCAGTGAGGAATGATATCAAAGTATTGGCAGCACTTACAAAACAGCACTCTAATGTTCACTTATCAGAGAGAAAATACCACTTTACTTTTTAGCCAACCCACAAACACATTTGTTTGTCACTTTGTTCAAACACACATTATCTCTCCCTGAACATTTCACTGTTTTAACTTGTGACCGATTAATCAGTCAGCCGATTAATTGGGCATTTTAAGATAATCGGCATCAGCCGATGCCTGTGGTCACAAGGCCAATGAAACAAATACCGTCTCCAGTCACGTCCAAGACATTGCACATTGTTTATTTTCAAATATTTTTCTGTGTGAATAAGAGATTAATGTTAAATGTTTGGGATCAGAAACAAAGAGACGCTGCTGGATGCTACTGTGCACACTGACATTATTCATTCATTTTTTTCTATTAACTGCTGATGAATGCTGTTGTTGAGAGCACTAAAACTTTGTTTTTCATTCATTAGTGTTTTGTTTTTTGAGTTTAGATTTTTGTTTACCTGTGGACATTTATTTGGTTGATATATTTTTCTTCATTTTAAATAAGTGCACGGCAGACAGAGTGCAGATCTACTTAAGCAAGTGTCTCATTTGTTATTATTGCATTTTATCAGATAAAAAGTAAAACAGCAACATGATACCGGCATTAGATTTTACCCACTGGCCCACTGCTGTCTAAATATTGGCAACTGCCACTGAAAAACCCATATCAGTTTTAACAGCCACTTAAAAAAAAAAGTCATTGCCTCTAGTGTGGTGACTGTTTCCTGAAGTGTTGCTGTGAACCACAGCTCTAAATTAGTTTGATTGCAGATAATTTACTGCATAAAATTCATCAAGAGGTAGTGTGTATAATAATTTTCTGATGATGCCTTTTATATTCCTTAGATTATGTGGCATATCATTGTGATGGGAAAAACATGTGATTTCTTTTTTCACTATATCTGAATGGCCCTATTCCTCAGGGCTTCTTTTGGAGAATCTGACCATTTTGCAATAGCAGGGAAGAAATATTATTTTGGCACGTTGTGTTTGTGGTTTAAGGAACCAAGACATTGTTCGTAGACTTTTAGGTGTAATCTTGAATGAGCTTCTGCGTTGACAGCCCTAAACACAATCATGCATTTTTCATATGGATTAAGTATTGGCTGAAATGACCTTGTAGCGCCAATTCTCAGGTCTAAGGAAATGCATGCCATGCATTGGCACTGTCCGTCAAGGTAGCTTTAAGAACATGACAAATCTGGCAAAAAGCAACATTTCTTTCATGTGTGTGTTAGAGAGGGGCCACTAGTATTAAAAAAAAAAAAAAAAAAAAATAGAGCTTGGCTCAGCCAGCACTTTACTTTGAGCCAGCACCCTTTGTCATCTAAATACGATTAGATGGAAATTTGGTGTTTCAATAATATTTGCTTTTTGAAACTGTGGGCCAACAAGAAAAGGGAAACTTTAAACACAGCTTATGAATAAATACAATAAATGAGGTCAATTGAATTAACGCGCTTCCACATGTCACCTCAAACACCTATTGGACAGATAAATTGTTTATTTGTCCTATTCACCATAGCTCCTTATTCTCTTCTCTCTCTCTCTTCTCTATTATAATTATTTCTTTTATTTAACTTATATTTAACTTCAGGGTGCTGGCTGAGAACACTGAGAGCATTTACACAACTTTATTAGTTAAGGTTTAAGAATTAAAAAGCCGTGCCTGCAGAGTTGCGTGGACTACCTTCGTTCAGACAGCAACATTTTGCAAGGTCCCCCAGTGGTTAAAAGATCAAGACATGAAAGATTTGGAGATCTGTTTGAAACTACCTCATTCAAGGACTGCATGGGTTCGAATTTAGATTTGCACTTTGGCAAATCCTCCTCATTTCATGGTTCTCCACAGACCTGTAAAAATGATGAAAATGTTGGAGGTATTTGTGACATTCATAGTGTAGCTGGGAAATGAAGCTTCCAGTTACAGCTCTCTTTGTTGAGCAAGCAACTGTATTTACATATTGATTATTATTTTGCCCTGAAGGACTTTTTTCCCCTCCTTTTTGAAATAGCCCAGCCAGGGGGATGGAGGCGTTGGGGTTAGAGAGAGAGATGCAACAATAGTTTTTTATTATGTATGCCTCGTATCTCATATCTATGTCAGTTTACAACCAGAGCAGTCAGAACAAGACACATTGTCCTATTTTTGTGTTGATGCAAACTGTGACATTGTGCCTTGAGGTTATTTTCTTGGAACCAGATTTCCAAATCCATGAAGGCAATGAACAGGTGTATGTTTTCCTTTAATTTAAAAGATTGGTCTACATTTTATGTGCAATATAATCAGGCAGGTTTAATGCAATTCACAAAACTTGTTTTGCTAAAACAGCACAAAAATAGTTGCAAAATGATGGTTGTGGTTTGCAAACTGGTTGGCAATAACTCTCCCTCACACAGTGTGCACTGCCTCTCTCAGGGTGGAGGAATCTGATCCTTTGAAATTTTACATGGCTCCACGAAATGTTATAGAATACCTTAAAGTTCACTTTGCACACTCTTCGAGTACGTCAGTGAAGGCCTGGTCCTGACAATCCTCACTGTGTCATACCCAACTGCTGGTTTAGGTCTCATTCCTCCAACCAAATACATTTCCCAAACCCAGTGTCAGAATCAGTGCACATTTTATTTGAATTACAAACACAATTACCACAATAATTGCAAACAAAATGCTGGCAGTGCATGATCCAGTTTACTTTCCAAAGCTTTCAGACAGTCAGTGGCTTAGTTTCATTTTAAAGACAGAATACAATTTTAATAATTTGGTTTTTATTTATATTTATTTATTTCCTGCAAAACATGTTTTTGTGCTCCTGCTATGAAATGTCACCAAAATAATTTGCTGGAAACGAAGTTGGACCATGTGTTGTGCTCATTTTTTTTTAAATGCAGAGCGGCTGTTTCCAATGTGAAGAAGGAACCTTGAATGAAGAATAAAGCACAATTTTTGCCGAATGTCATTTACTGGCAAAATTTGCAGTGGGATAAAACAAGCAAAATCAACTATTCTGCAAAATAAAACTACATGCATCTCTGCTTAATTGTCTTAATAGTGGTCACCATTAACTTGCTAAAAATAATTTATGACTTTTGTAATAAAACGCAGTTAACTTACAAAATATAGAAAATCCATTTATTAGACCACTGTGGATCACTGTGTGCACTGACTTCCAACATAACACCGTTGATTTACATTAGTATGCATGAAGGATATAGTGACACAGTCAAATCGAAGGCATCAGTACCTTACCTCTTTTTACATCTTGCTGATTTTTCTTTCTTCTAAATCAACCCATTCAGCTACTCCACCTTTTGCATCATCAACAGAGTCAGCATCCAGTCTGTTTGCCTCTGCAGGCCCTCCTCTCTCAGGGCATCAATGAAAAGCTTCAATGTATGCGTGCAGTAAAACGTAACACTTTCTCAAACAAAACTTGGAATCCAATCTTAAAGTGGGAGTTGAACTTTTTGTCAATTTAATGGCATAGCGGCGAAGGATCACAAAAGCTTATGAAACTTCCATCTTGATTCTTCATGACAGAGCTCCATTCACTGTTGAAGACTGTTTTCTATCTGTGCATCGACCTACGACGCCATTCTGTTTGGTTGAAGGCCGCATTGCCTCTTGATGCGCGCACCTTTTAAAGCAGGTGATAACAGTAATTGATATTGAGCACTGTTGCCCGGCACTCCTTCTATAATTCACTCGCTACACTTCACAGCAAGTACGGCTCACATAATTCACAGCAGACGTCTTGGATCGCAATTTCAAATCCATCTCATTTCAGTGAGTCAGACAGTTGCAGATCAAACCAGTTTGAGCGTGTTATGTTTGTACAGCATACGAAATCCTCTCCAAAGCTCTCTTTAGAGTTAAAAGAGAGATGCCCTACATGAAAGGTGTTTCTCAGTATGCATTAAGAGGAACATGAAGTACTGTGCGGTTGGTCAAACAAAGTTAACAGAAACAAATGTAAAATTAAAGAAAATATCATTTAAAAGTATGTTTGAAAAGTTTTCCAAAACCTGGTAAAATGAGGCTTTCATGCTGCAGTCGAAACCTTGGTCTGTACCTAAAACCTATTAAAAGTTAGCATTTAAAGAAGTGTTTGAAGAGACAAAGGTCATTTAATTCTCTGAATTTATAAGCAGCTCCTCTGAAGATGAGACTATTCATACAGAGTGAGATTATGTTGACAAAAATGATGAAAAATCATCCTTTAGATTCTTAAATAAAAATGTAATACACTTCTCTAAACTGGCTGCACTTGAATGGATGTTATATTTCATCAATTATTAATAGTTGTCCTAAAAAATGCATAGATTCCATCATGCGGTATTGTAGAGTTATAGCTTGTACAATAATGCCATGAGCGGAGAAACTCATTGTAACTGACTGTTTTCACAGTCATTGCATAGACATTCAGTCACTAAACGATATACGTCTGACTCGTGGAGAGTTCAGTATAGTAACAGCTGAGTATATTTCTCAGCATCTCAGTAAAAGAGGGCCTTAAACTATTTAAAGGGCTTCACAGTGATATTAAAATGGACAGAGCTAATGGTTGGTGTGAAGGCCACATTAGGACAGTTTATAGATAAGTTAACTCAGTAAATCAGTGCAATTAAAGTCAGCATTAAAACTCAAAGCAGGCTGTCCAAGCACAAGTGCTATTTGTTATTTCTTGTTTTATTACAGGTTCTCCCTGTAAAGCCAGGAGAATTTGACTTATCTTGATGAATGCTGAAGGCACTTCTTGTTGATTTTGTTAAATTGCACATTGTTAGTTTAACCTGCTGTGGCTGTGAGTTGCTTTTCTTATTCACACATTGATGTGTTTGCTCTCCCCTTGTTGTATTTTGTTTGTTTGTACTCGTTTACCTTTTGTAAATGTTGTGTATATATAATCGTGTATTGACATACATGCATGATGGATTAACTGAAATTTAATGATGTATGATTTGCTTGTCAATCTGCTTCGAATCGGTGGTGGATTGTTCTCATACATTGTCATTTTGACTTGCGTGGCCTTTTCTAAACCAATCACCGGTTTTTACTACTTATTTAAAGTTTGGCAAATCCTCACAAGGTATAAACATAAATATTTGTAATTTTTGTGTTTGTATTAATAGCAAGATTTTATTGGATTGATTTGTGGCTGGGAAGAGTTGGACTCCTGAATCTGGTTTCACAGTTTCTTGTGTCCACCAGTGCAAATGCATAATGCATAATAAGTGTGTGTGTGTCTCTTAATGATATTCCTTCTGCGTGGGGGGTTATCCTAACACACACAAACAAGAGCAGTGTGTCCTTCAGGGAAGTTAGTTAGTGGAGGTGGTAAGCCAGGGGCGGGGAAACTTTTTCCTTCGAGGGCCATACTAAATTATTGAGCACATATATCACTCTAACCTCTGCAATGGCCGAGCTGCTTCTCGTTGCTGAGGCATATAGCTGGTTTTCCAGGATTGTCACTCAGTCTTGAGCGGAACTCAGTCTTTGCAATTTTGCTGCTCATAGCAGTAGACCATTGTTTTGCAGCTCAGTGATTTTGTGTAGTAGGTTGTCGGACGCATCAGCTGGCCTCACATTAAAACAGCATAGCAGTTTTGTTCAGTCCCTTTAGTTTCCTCTTCATGCCCTGAAACCTCTCGCCAAATGCCTGAAGCAGCATATTCATATGTCATCGCAGGCTTGTGTTCTTCCACCATTAAGGCCAAATCACAGACACTTGCTGTCACTGATTTCCCACATCACCTTTTCCTTCATCTCTATGAATTATTCCAGGCAAACTGACACTTTGGAGCAGTTTGACTTTTTCTGCAGCAACTAGGCTGTCCTTCACAAATTCTCCTTCTAAATGACGTTTTAGCTTCTTAGCTATTAGCTTGCTCACCATAAAATTTACCTGTATAACACTGTTTCTATCATCATGAGGTCTGGTGAAAGCTGCTTGTTGGGCAACCAAACTCTAAAAGAACATTAACCTTATCTGAGTGTATTTGTCCTTGCAGCTCATCCAGTTTAGAACGTTTCAAGCTTTAATGATGCGCAAACCTTTTTCATCTCTATGATCCCACAAACTATCTTAGGCACACTGGCTTGCCTTTTACTTCAACAAAAACAATTTTTTGTCGATTTCTCTTGGAAAGCATGACATTTCTTTTCTTGACCGTCGCCATGATGCATTGACATGATATCAACGCTACGTGTATTTTGCGTTCAGGGGCACTGCCTTCATGTTAGGATACAATTTCATGTTGTTTATATATATATATAATTTCCTGCTGAGCTGAACTAGACAGATGCTGATGCACCTCGCCTTCAAAGTTACTAGGTGACGGTTTAAGTGATCATCTCACTTGTTAAATATGTGGCCTTTGCTCTGGGATGTAGAGCCACTGCTTGTTTTCCCTGAAACTTAATTAGTAAGTCCTTAATATTTCATAAAGATGTAAAAAATGTTGTGTGACTTTAGCAGACTTTTTTCAGCCCAGGTGGTACACCATAAAATTCTGTGGGGAACCCTTTATTGCAACACTGATGAATTAATTGATACCTGCATCTTTAGTATAAAGTATTAATTCTCAAGGAATGGTAGCAATACTAGACAAATATAAGCAGTCCAGCTTCCACCTCTTTTTTGCACAAATATACAGATTATTCTTCATGTGTTCTGCTAAATGTCAACCTTTCAACACTGTTATCACCACCTACTGTCAAAAGAAGAGATTTAGCTCTCACCTCGCCACAGTCGTCAGACCCCGCAATGACAGTCTGAATGAAAAAGTAGCATAATTAGCTTGTTTTCCTGGCCTGTCGGTGACCTGTATTTGCAGGAAGGCTCACTACAATACTGGTAATGAAGTGTGCTTGCATCCAGGCAAAAATCTTCAGGTCCAAGACAAAAAATATACATCTGCATGGCACAAAGGAGAGAGGTCTGCACACTCTTAGGCTTCAAATAAACAGTTTAATTACCTTTAGATGCAACGTTTCGATCTACAAGATCTTCCTCCAGTCCCGCCAGAGGAAGATCTTGTAGATTCTGAAGAGAAGTAACCTATTTTTTGGAGAAGAGTGTGTGTCTTTCTCCTTCGTACCCTACTATGTTGATCAAGTCATAAATTTTATATTTACCTAAAATAAACAGTAGAACTGGAGAGTTGCATTTTTCCATAGCAATTATGACATCTTAACTGTAGACCGTTGCCATCCCAGACAACAACACTCAGGATTCCGGCTTTAATTTAACAATCAGCTAATTTGCTACATCTGATTGTAGTGCCTATTCATCCCTCTTCTTTGTGAAGTTGTTCCACTGTCTGAGGTAATGAGCACAATTAGTCCATAAATCAGTTATTCATAGACTATTATTTTCCTTCTCTCTTTCCAATTCATGTTTTAGATGTCACTGATTTCCCAGAAAAAGTTAGTTATTTCATCAAGAAATTCTAATTGAAAACACTATAAAGTGATCTGTCCTCTGGCAGGACATCCTAGCCTGTAGCTGAAGGCATCACCGTGTTATAAAAGTAAAATTTTGCTGACGTGATAAAACCCAGCATGTGAAAAGATCTGAGTATCGTACAGAGTTATATTTGTGTGGAAAAAGTGCATTTTGTCTTGTTTGTTGTGTGTATTGACCTTCAGTGTCCTTTCCTGTTCTCTGTTAGAAGCCTTAGAGAACACACACACACACACACTCTCAGTGTGTCGCTGGAGAGAAACGCTGATCTTCTGCATGAGCAGAGACGGTTATGCAATGGTCTCACCACAGCAGGTGCTACACAGTGACAGTGGCGTGTTGTGAGAAGTGAGGAAGGAGAGGAGGACAGCCAGGGCTATTTTTAAAGCCACTATCGGAGCCATCAGTAAGGTCGGCTCGGATGCAACATTATTCTGCATGCCTGCTGACTTCTAGGAGGACTCTAAGTTTTCTTTTCTTTTCTTTTTTTTTTTGCACTGCTGTAGTTTTAGTGGTGAGCTGGAATGATGAAAATAATGCATTTAGATGAATATTTGAAAAGAAATGTACTGCTATGAAAAGGGACGTGCAGATCTCTCAGGGATGAAACACTTAAGTTTTAAGTGGTGCTGTGAAGAGGTGGACAGAAGATAATACTGACTGTAATACTGTGCTGCAGACATTATTTTTTTAGGATGCCACATAGCGAATGCTCTAGGACAATTTGTTCTAGACATACTGTCTCCCAAGCAGGATCATTTGTTGTAGTAAGATTATCAAGCATCTTTACTTGCTGCATTTATTCGTCTTCTGTTATTATAGCCAAAAGCAAATCAAGACTTAAACTTTCCTGTTGTGCAACAGAGCAGCTGATTTACTCCTGTATCCATGTTGAGAGCCAGTAGCAACTCCAGCATCCAGCATCGAATAACATGATCAGTTACTCGGTGGGTGCATCTATGCACCATTGGCTGCTCTATCTGAGCCCAGCTTTAGTTAATCTAACCTCGGTTAACTCATGCACTGCGAGCAGGCAACTGTGGCTAAGGACCCACTACTTTACACCCAGCACTGAATTCAATTAACTGCCCAACTGGAAAATGAGTGTTTGGGGAAATAAAGCATGGAACAAGGAGGCAAAGAAACAGGGGCATTACTGTAGATGATGTGTTTGTGCACATTTGTTATGATTTGGCAGAGCAAAGCAACTGGCAGAGTAAATGTTTTGCAACAGGAGGTATTCAGGGCATTCGGTTATAATGTGAAAAGCCATAGAACGACATAATAGAGTTCAATATGAGAATGGAAATACCTGCGTTATATGTTGCTGAACTCCTAACTTAACTCTTAAAATAACAGTCTAAAAGATTAAAAGAAAGGGATGAAAAAGTATGTCGAGTTGGTGCTTCGAGGCATAATATGTTCGGTTTAATAAGATTGTTGTATCTCATTAGGATGTTATGTATCCAGGAACGTTGCCAAACAAAAAGGGAACATTTTGAGTAACACAAATGAATCACCAGATGGGCTACAAAAAGCTACTTCCTAGATATGATGTCCTCTGGTGTCTACAATGTAGGCGTGTAATACTATTATCTGTATCAGTCTATTGAAGAAAAATATCTGTATTTGTATCTGTAGTCAGATTTATATCAGACATGAGCAAGGCCTAGACTGGAAGTTGTTCAAATTATCTGTATTGCTAATCTCTGTTAAATTGCTTCATGCTACAAATTATGCTCCTAATATGTATCTGTGTAAGTACAATTGTCAACAGAATATCAACATAATATTTTAACCATATGCCAAACATTAATCCAGTAATAAAACATTTTTATTTGTCTAAATCAAAGGAGTGACTTCAGTGGTCCAGGTTAAAGAAGTTTTAACAGTGGCAAAATACATCCAGTGTACTTTACTTCCAGGCTTAAATAAATGTGTGTGTTGATATTTCAGAATTAATTGACGCCTTTCTTATTGTATTGTATAACACTATCAAATGATAATGCCAGCTAGGAAGTGGATGAAAGCTAATGTGAACTGTGGGTCTTGTATTAAACACTGATCTTTGTGGAGCTCTGAGAGCATTTCCTAGACAAATATCTTGGTATCATTATGGATTTTTTCATGTTTTTTAAGAGTCTGTTCACCCTGATATTGGCTCATGAACAGAAATAAGAGATTTGTAAGAAGTGAACATTTTAAACAGTAATAGAGTGAATAGGTATAATCATTTCATATCATTTCTTTTTTATTTAAATGTCCAGCCTCGACAGTGTCTGTCTTAGAAGAAGGGACCTCTGACCCAACATCCCATGCTGTGCAGGTTGTGGAGAAACCACTAGTTGGCAGGGCGAGCCACATGATCATACTGGAAGATGTTGGACTTAAAACACTAGAGGTTGTGATGGGATGAGGCCCACTGGAATGAGAAGTTTGTGTGAAGTGTAATTTAAAAATGGCCATAATCACTCAGTGGGACATATTCCATATTGTAAAGTTCTGAAAGCTCTCTTGGAAAATTTGCATATACGTTTGACACAGTCCCTTAAGTCAGCTTGTCACTTCCTCTCTACTGCTTGTCACGCGAGGTGCCAAGCTTCAATATCGGATCATGAGATAAAGAGAACACCTGTGAAACATCAGTCAAGCTTTATCTTGCACTGCACAACAAATCTCTTGAAAGCTGATTAAAACTTATCGAGAATGAACCAATAACAGAGTAATGGGAAGGCATGCTGCTTTGGCTGGCAGAGGAGAGGAATATTATACTGGAAAAGATCCAGAAGCATTTTCTGTTCATATGTATATATTTGAATGATATATTGGTACTGTGTGTGTGTATCAGAGCTGGAACTAAAATGTCTGGAATTAATGAAAATGCCAATTACACTTTCATAAAGCTCAAAGGTGATGTCCTCAAATTGTGTTTTTTGTCCCACCAACAATCTAAAACCTAAAAATGTTCTGTTTACTGTCACATAAGACAAAGACGAGCAGCAAATGTTCACAATTAAGACACTGAGATGGAGTGTTTGCAATTTTTGCTTAAAAAAATTACTTTAACGATTAATCGATTGTCACAACAGTTGGCAGTTATTTTTCTGACCACCAGCTAATCAACTAATTGTTTCAGCTCTAACCCACATCTCTACTGCAGGGGTGGAGAGTGAACTCTGCTGATCCACTTTAAAACCTCATTCCCACTTCAGACAGCTTAACACAGAACAGCCCTCGAGCTATTAATTAAAGGACACACCTTAGAGACAGTAAACAAGCTCTGTCCTGACGGTTCCAGTAATGTACATTACCACTGCAGGAGACAGTCGCCCACATCAGTGGCTGCAGGTGCTTCACTCCCTCTTCCTGTATCGTTCAGCAGGTTTTATCTTGTAGAGAAGCGGTAATGAAACAGGAGTGAAGTCGTTCAGAGAAAAGCTGTTGATAGTAACATTAAACCGAAACTGCAACACGATTCCTCTGAGGGTTTTTTGACAGTTGCCACAAGCTGGGGACAAACGGTTGTAAAGGATGCTCATGAGCAGAAACGCACTCAGAAATCGAAACCCCCTCTCACTTTTTCCTTCCCAGTCTTATGTGTTTTCCTCTCCTAAACCTCAGAGTTTGGAAGGGCAACCAACTGTGGGTTTTTCATTGTAGCCTCATGGGACGATAATGCCTCTATTTCATCTGAACACTTCAGAAAATCAGAAAATCTCCCTCGTCTCTCCTTTCTCAGTCTGTCTCTCTCCCCTTCTGTCTTATCTGTCTTATTGCCCTCATGGTTGACCAAAAGAAAATCTCCCACTGCCAGAGGAGCCATCCTAGCTTGCCCCAAAGCAATTACAAGCCTGGCTATTTCTTACCCTCAGCTAAACATATTGCCGACTGATATTGCATGACTTCCTTCTCCTACCTCTTCCACCCGGAGATAACACTGAAAAGTACACTCATACTGCAGTGAAATTGTCGGGGGAACTTCTCAAAGACTTCGCCTCTGATGTTAAGCCTTTGGAAAACCTCCCTTTGATTGCAGTTTCAAATTAAGCATCCTAACTGGCAGCCTGCGTGGACAATAAGAAGACAATCAGACTGCTACTAATGCGCAAGTTAATTGGTTTGCAGCACTGACTATAACACCTGTCAAACATAGAGTACACTGTATTACATAAAGTGTCCTGTTAATTTTCCATGTTGTTCTCATGGTTGTATAAGCACCTGAGTAACTGCATGGAAAACAAGTCTGAACTGACTGCTGTTACATTAACATGAAGCCAAAAGCAGCATACACAGAGTCTAAAAGCACAGGAATGAATTTGTGATTGAATCATCTCTACATTTGTTTTCATGGGGTGCCCTCCTCATCATAACATGCATAACATGACATGTCAGCAACGCTAGCGGCTGTACTTCTGCACACCAGTGTTTTGAATGCTAATGCTAGCTAATATGCTCATAATGACATTGCTAACATGATGATGCTAAGCAGGTTTGGTGTTCACCATATTCCCTTTTTTAGCATGGTCCCATTGGCACTAAACACAAGTACAGCTGAGGCTGATGGGATTAGTTATGCTGTTTTGTGGTCCTGAAGTATTGGACAAATGGAACGTTTTACCTGATGATGGTGCTACATGAAAATGATCGCAATAGTGATTACAGTTCATCCTTAGGGGGGCTTTAATGTGCATGGCAATGTGTCCAATAGTTGTTGAGAGATCTGACTAAAACAAAAACAACAAAATGTTAACTTCATGGTGGTGCTAGAGGGAATATCAGGGGATCATTCATAGTCAGTAGGCTTCATTCTCTGGGCAGCATAAACGTCTGGACAAAATTTCATGTTAATAGTTAGGACTAAAGTGGTGGGTTTACCAACAGACCGACATTGCCATCTCCACAGCCATACCACTAGCATGGCTAAAATGTTGTGTTTTTGTTATTTTTTCCTCTGACAGAACCAAACCAAACACAACCAAAAAGATTTTGAAAACCAGAAAAATCATCAGACCATCAGTCTGTCTAGATTTCAACATCCATCCATGCTAACCACTTACAGTGTACAGTATATTACATAAAGCATAGGAGCAAATACAGAAGGAATTAAAAAAGAGTCACATGCTTACGTTTTGTCATTTCTAGCTATGCTTGGGTGCTGTTAGACTGAATACAATAGACGCCAGAAGTCTACATTCTATCAAATAAATGATGACACTGATAAGAAAATTGAACAGACTAGTGAGAGGAGGGGTGAGAGTCTCTCAAGGTCATGTTGGTCGGTTAAAGCAGGGACTCAAAATAAGTTCACCAGCACAGGTGATGCTGTCTGTGTCCGTGAACTCTCCTGCATACCAGATACCTATCAAGGTAACATCGCAGCAATATTCTTGTCACTTTTGATGGTAGTCATTACAGAACAATTATGTAATGGAGACCTTTATATAGAAGCTAAAAGAAATAACACAGACGTACAGACATGCCATGTCTAAAAACGAGATGGTGAATGTGAGTCCTTAGCACAAACGAACAATGGCAGACATTCAGCCTTCCCCTGCTGTTCCTTGCAAACTGCGTATCAAATTCACATGAAGGTCAGCCGACGCCACCTTTTTTCATTTTCTCTGTGACTAAACAACACACTGTTTTTCTTGCTACCAGGTGCTGACTTATTGTTCAGGAAGACAGTTTCCCCGGCGGGGACCAGGTCAGCCGCTGTGCCAAGCCTGAGAGTATGAGAATGGAGGTGACAGGATGTTGATGAGGAGGCCCGAAGTGTTACCTCCAACTGCTGTGCCCTGGAGTGCTCCACTCTGCCAGCCGGTAATGAACCTGTGAGGCACCTCTCCGCTCACCTGTCACCCAGTCACCGAGTCATTCTTTACCAAATGCATTTTCACCCCAGGGAGAAACAGAAACACGCAAACGCACAGGGAGATTTCAGTATTAACCATCAGATGTGTTGTTTGCAGACAAACAACAACACATTTCATATGCTACCTGAGTCAGCCTAACTGATTGTCTGAAGCACATGAATTTTAAGTAACAGTAGGCAAGTATGGAGCCAGTAAAGATCGCAGAGCAGTTGAGTGAGTGAGAGGTGAAGCGTTGAAGTGAGAAAGCGGTGGAGGGATACGGCGGAAAAATAAGTACAGGTTTGAGTTGATAGAGGTAGATGAGGTGTGTGTGTGCGTGGGTGTCACCCCTCAGTTCCTGTACCCAGCAGACTGGATCTCTCTCTCTCTCTCTCTCTCCCTCCCCTTCCTCAATCCCTCAAACCCACTGATGGAGAACATAGCCTCGATATGTAAGCTGACAGAGGATTTTCACTCTCACTCCATCCCTCTTCCTGAATATTCTCCCCCTTTCTCATTCCACTATTTGGTGAGCCATAAAACCTTAAATAATTCCTGTGGAGTAGCAAAGAAGGAGCAGTTATTTTGGGTGCCGAGGGTTCTGGAAGTTAAAGTCATGTTCATTTCCTTGCATAGATAATTTTCAGTGGCTGCCGGTTGGATGTACATGAAACTCAACTGGTTGCATCATCAGCAATGAAAGTGAGCAAAAAAGACGTCTGACATGCTTTGATAAAAAGTCAATATGAGCCTGCAACTCCTGTCATCAAAACGTATTTGCAAATGCAAAGAAGGCCTGCGAACTTCACTCATGTGACTTTCGACGACAATCTTGGCCCAAGGTCCACTTTATTTACAATCTCCAGAACTTCAGAACGGTCATGTGATAACAGGTGGTTGTACGTCAGGGGGAAGTTGTCTCAGTTCAAGGATGATCTTTGGTGCAGGTTCAGAATGGCTTGTGAAAAGTCTGTTTGCTGAGCTGAAACACCACATGGTATGTTTGATATGTTGTGAAGTGTGTTTTACGTGTAAAACTGCTTTCATATTTGCTTTCGAGAAACAACAGTGACTATTTGCATGGTCACAAGAAGTCCTTGTCAGGGAAAGATGCGTAAACGTACTGTAGATTGTTTTAGGCATTTTACCGAAATGACAGAAGTAGGGAAATGACATGAAAGCAGAAAGGTGGTGAAAGACATGCAGCAATGGGTCGCAGCTGGATGCTAGCCCAGACCATTATGGTTCAAATCCCCAAACCCACCTGGCCAAAAAGTGCAATTTCTGTTGTTTCATCAAAATTCGGCTTCATGAAGATTCGGCTTTGTGGAAACCTGACAAAACTTTCAGCAGCTTAAGTGAACTTCACTTTTAGATTTAGGGTCAGGTGTGTTTGACTGCAGCACCTCTGACTTGCTTTTTCTCAATAGCAACAGCTGCTCATGGATGTTGATATTGTGGATGCTGTCTAATTTATTAATTTGTCTTTCTTCCACCCTCTGGTGGAGTAACAGGAAAGAGGAAGGTGTTAATAGACGCTAGCCATCCCCTAAAGCGCAGTCATGCTGTATTTGCTTAGCGGTGGCCACTTTTGAGCAGTCCCGTCAAATCTGAAGGATTAGTTCAAATCCCTCTCATAATTACTCCCAGCCCACATATTCGGTTGCACTGGGAAATACGTCACATCACAGATCATTTCAGTATGGCTTTAAAGCTATCTGCCATATTGGACAAACGACATGATTTCTCCAAAAACAAATTGAAGTAATTCAAACTAATGGCCCAATGACATTTATCAGTAATATTGTTGAATCATCCAGGAGACTCATGTGTTTCTCTATTGAGTAATATTCAGAAAATCATTTAAAGAAACTTTCAAATATAAATTTGTCCTTGTTAATAATACTTCTCCTCCCATTTAGCAGCTCTATTCTTCTTTTTTTCTGTGTCCCTTCAACCTCATCCTGAAGATGAGGTCTCATCAATTTGAATAGTGATTAGGTAATAGAGGAGAAATTGCACTGACTGGGCCAGATAATCTCTGTTTTTCCACATTTCCTGCTTCATTCTTTTGTTTTTTTAACGCCAGACTCTCATATTTGCTGTATGAGCATCAAGGTCTGCTTGAAGCCACGTTATTATATCAGCATGGTTGCTCCTGGCAGCACTTTCACCCACCACGAAACGATTGATGAAGGTGTGTGCACAGGAAGCAACTTCTGGCTCTGCTGGAAATATTTGCTATTCCATAAAGCATTTTGTCCAGACAAAGTGAAATGGAATATAAATGAACAAACACTCTGAGATGCAAAATATGACTGGGAGGTGATTTAGTTTCGTCTCAAGAACAGTCCAGTTCACTGTCTGTATGATTTACCACAGCACTATATCTGTGTTCAATCAACTGGGATAATTGAAACGTATTTTAATTAAAACATTAGGAATCAATCAAAGAAAATCCACCCAACACTAAAACAGATGAAATACCAGTGTGGAATATTAGTGTCTTTCACTGAGTTTGTGTGCCATAAGTAACAATACACTGTTATTATTGTTGAATTCAAAGTACACCCTCTTTACTTCGTCAACATTCATACGGGCCCGACTGGGCAATGCAAAGGTATCGAAAAATTTATTGCAACCACTTTATTAACAGCAAATGCAGACACAGCTGTAGCGATGACAGGGAGTCCAGCTCAGGGTCGCAGTCTCTCCCCATGGCAATACGTGGCACTAAAATGGAAAACAATACATGCATTGGGAGCCGGGCCAGGCAGCGGGCTCAGTGGAACCAAAGGTCGTTGTCTTTCAATAAATCAGTGGAGGCAATAGCAGGGATGATTGTACTATAGGCTGACGGCCATAGTGGAGCTATTACTTATCCCCCTGTCAGTGTACAGGGTCCAGTCATTGTGCTCAGGCCAGCACTGGGTCACGCAGTCGTGCCAGGAAGAGCTCAGAAACATACAATAAAACATCCTCATGCAGATGTGCAAAATACATGCTTGTGTACAAGTACAAATAGGATGAAGCTGCCTATTACCACTGTGGATATTTGCTGTAGTCAATGTGTGTGTGTGTGTGTGTGTGTGTGAGAGAGAGAGATTCACGTCAGTTTGCTGCAGTTCCTCCTGACCTTATAAGGCCGCAGCTAATCTGCAGTCAGCCTGAAGTGTCATTAGTCCTGTCATTTGTCACTCTCCCAGTAGCTCATACGTTCACATATTCATCAATGACTGTCTAACAATAGCGTCTGTGATTTGCAATCATAATGCAATTATGAGGCTGTATTGACGTGATTAAAATTAAATATTCCACTGCAGGACGAGGCTGCAAGTGGTTGTTTTAACAATGTTGACAGCAGAGAAGCCCAGAGAGGGTGTTGTTACACCTCCGACTGGATAGCAGAAACAAAGTCACAAGAGAGAGGAAATTAATGAAGGGGCAGATGTACAGATGAGGGGGGTATTAACCTACAAGTAGGGAAGTTGTCGTCCAATATCTTGGCTCCCCGTGCTCCCGCCCACTCCGTGTAAACTGTCCTTCATGAGGATCTGCACCATGAGCCTGCGAAGTCAAGGTCATTCCTGCTACATCAGAGTGATTCAGGACCAATAAAACGAAACAGCCGAGTGCCCCAGTACTGAACTGAGAGGCAGAACATGATTTGTTTTCCACTTGCCGATTTTCAGGACCATTCAAAGCCCACTGGATGCTACCAACAATACATAAACCGTAGCACTCAAACAGCACTCTGCTGGTATGCAGCACCTGTATGGCATTTGCACTCAACAACAGTTTGGATGATTGATTATTTAAGTAATTTGCCAAACAAAATGTCAGTATTTTTCCGTTCCAGCTTTTCAAATGTGGTTGAGCTGACTTCTACATATAGCATTTGGTGGAGAAGGGTTCTCCTTTTCCCAAAGTCATCCAAATTGAGAAGCGTTGGGCAGGTATGAGGATACTCAAAAGCCCTCAAGACTATGGCTTATGTGACTGAGTTGCTGAGAGGAAGGCTCTGACTGTTGTTTGTGCCAATGCACCAAACAGCTGTTCAGAGTATCCGGCCCTCTTAGTTTCTCAAGGTGGCGTCCTGGAAAGGATACAGCCAGGACTCTATAGTTCTGCTGGGGTCTTTGGTGCTAACCCAATTAAACTCTCATTGTGCCGCCTACCACCACACCGGTGCCCACTCTACATAAAACACACCGGGGCTACGTGACATGACTTTCAGCAAACTTCACAGAGAACAATCACGTTAGCATGCGCTCGCATGTCTAACCGCTAACGACAACTGTGGAGGGGCTGAGGTGAAACACAAGAGCAGAGGATATTAATGATTGTGTGAAATTTTTTGCTGCAGCACATAATTCTGCTGCACCGTCGCACAAACACACACGACTGTGTGTTCTCCCGCAGGTCTCTGTAGATTGAAAACTAGGGTCCTAGGTGCTGTAGAGTTGTAAATATGCTGAACTAGAAGCTCACAAACTCATTTGGAAACTTTTAGTGACTATCCATCATCCAGTAAAATGACAGTCTGTCAGTTCAAACTATGTAAAATTAAAAAAAAAATAAAAAAATATTGCTCAGTGGCATCGTAGCACCATAATAAACGTGTTTCTTTTTTTTCAAACAATATTAGAAACTTAAAATAGACCCTGCTATCGAATGTTATCACATCCATCAAAACAAAAACAATGCTTCCCTGGAACAAGACCATAATACAATACATAATAAAAATACAGATTCAAATAAAAAAAACATCCTGAGGATACAGAGTGCGATAGTGAACCTCTCATTACTTCTGGAGCACAGTCTATCTTTGTCTCTGCTTTAAAATACTGTCCCGGAATCTATAAAAAGAGATTTCACTGATATTCATTTATATTAAATGAATTCATTCAATCTAATGAATGAATTTCATTATGGGAAATTGTTACAGTGATCTGATGAAGGCTTGTTCATCAGCCTGATAATAAGAATTGGCAGACGGAGGTCTCTTTGTTTCAGCATTTATATTATACCATTTCTGAATTGACCACCTGTTAATCTGTCCTGCTTCTGTCTCCATTCTTTGTAGTTCATTAACAATTATATAGCCTAGAGTGGATAATGTTGGATATTTCCCTCAATAATGTAGAAAAACACTATGGTGATACTTGGTGTAAGTCAGATGTAGTGTGACTACAAACAACATTTTGTGTTTTGTTTGTTAAATTGGTGTTGTTACATTTCATTCCCCGTCTCTCTTTCCCCTCATTTGTTACCCCTTAACTGTCTAAGAGATTAATAAAAGACTCCCAAAATAATGACAAATGTGCAGTTTACAGCAAAATCCCATCAATCTCTGAATATTTCTCCCAGTGGGACGATCATGAAAGATGATTTCTGCTTGAGAAAAGGCAGATGTTACGGTATGTGACACGGTTTATCCGTTAATCCTGTTAAATCACTGATGCAGTTTGCATGAGTTTCTGTGGGAATATAATCAATCTGTATGTGGGCTGGCCACCTACATTACAGTGCATGACACCAAAATGGATAAATCAAGTCGTGCAGTCTTGGCATGTGTAATGACTTTAAATTTGCTAATGAGAGCAAATATATGTTCTGGATACAAACAGGATTCCCATTACTGATGAGGATAGCGGGGTATTATTTTAAGTCACGGCATTTCTGACACTAACTCACTGTCCCTGGTCATTCATATAAGAGATGATACATTATGATATTGTGGAAAGTTTTACTGAAATCCTGTGTACATCTCAGTCTACAGGTCGATTAAGTGTCACTTTTTAAATTAAGATGCAGTCAGTGGTAAGAAGCATTAAAAAATACTGGGACAGGGTGACTTCTACTGTGCTCAATGACAAACTTGGTTCGCCTCTTTTCTTCAACTGTTGCGTGAGTCTTCCTCCTTAAACTCTCTCAGGGGAGACAGGATTGAAGTGAATGCCGTGCGTGCTTTACTTCTGCTGTCGGAAGGCGGTTTCAAGATGCAGGCTTCGTGATCTGCGCCGGGCTCTCCTCCCACACAGGACACCGACGCCTCACCTTGACTTTTAAAGGGGACACGTCAGTGGCAGCAGACAGTCCTCAGGCCTTGGCTGCACTGAGGGAAATCAATGATGAAACTAATGATGCCGTGCATGAACTGACTCAGAATTGATGGAAGAGGGAGACGGTCAGAATTAGACAGTTAAAAACAAAGTGTAGCTCAAATGGTGAATGTAAATAGAAAAGTGACACACACACACACACACGTAATTGTGTACAATATTGCCAAAATACATGGACGAGCCTATCATGCACTTTGCTGTTCGTCCGAGGCTGTTTTTCATGGTTTGGTTTAGGTGCCCAAGTTCCAATTTATGGTCGACCAGTTCAGGTTTTTTAATGGCTGATGCCAATAACTAGAGAGCAGGGAGGCCGTGGCCGATATGTAATGCTTATATCATGATGGTGATATCATAGTGGTGATGTCGTGTTTTTTTGGATCTGATAAAATGCAACAATTTGATAATAATAGCAAACAAGACACAATTGCTGAACTTAAATGACCATTTATTAAATACTAATGTTAATGTCTGCATCGTCTCTGTTTAAGTAGATCTGCACTCTGTCTGCTTATTTTAAGTAAAAGAAAAACGTATCAACTAAATAAATGTCCAAAAACTGAAGTTTATTTTTTATTAACTTAACATCAGCATTTATCAGCAGATAACAGCAGCAACAATCTCCTTGTTACCAAGAATGAAAATTTGGAAACTTGCATAAATCTAAAAAAATATATTGTTGTTAGTGCGCACAGCGCCCAGCAGCATCTCTTTGTTTTTGATCCGAATAAACATTTTTTTAACACTAATCTATTATTCACTTGAACACATAAAATGTTGACAGTGTCTCTGACGTGTCTGGAGGCATTTTTTGTTTAATTAGCCTTGTGAGCACAGGCATTGGCCGACGCCGATTATCTCAAAATGCCACATATTGGCCTGATTAATCGGCCAACTGCTTAATTGGTCTGCCCCTACTTCAAATTACAGAAATTGTAATGCTTCAGTATACAGTCATAATTTCGACAACACTGTGCCTTGAACTTTGTGGCAACAGTTTGGGGAAGGCGCTTTCAACACAACACAAAGCAACTTTGCACAAAGCGAGGTCCATAAAGAAATAGTTTTCTGATTTTAGTGTGGAAGAACTTGATTGGCCTGCACAGAGCTCTGATCTCAACCCCGTCAAACACCTTTGGGATAAAATGGAACACTGACTGTGAGCCTGGCATCATCGCCCCACATCTGAGTCCAACCTTACCAATGCTCTCATGGTTGAATGGGAGCGAATCCCTGCAGCCAGGTTTTCTGACGAGTGGAGGCCCGTAGCTTCAGAAAGAGATGTCAAACAGTTATGTTTGGGTAAATTGTTCATGTGTCTGCGTACCTTTGTCCATGTCCTGTATGTCAAGACAGAATGATTGTGAAACTGCTGTGTCTCGCTTCTGTTAAGTTCCTTTAAAGCTGAGAAAACATTGCAGACATTCCAGTTTCCTAGAAGTAACCTGTAGCTTGAATCGTTTGACGTCAGTCCATTCAAGCAGCCCTGAAATGAGGAGGCGAGGACTGACAGGCTTATGTACATACGTACACACTTATACACACAGACACTTATTCATAGACAGACAGACAGGTGAGATCAAAGCGTGAGCAGCTGGTGGTCTGCCTCCTCTGGAGACAGACAGATGGCACGCCATTAATTAAGCAGAAACCACAGTGGACTCGGCCCACCTGAGATTAACCGTCTCCCTGCCGCCCTTAAATAGAGACTTCTGTGAGGAAACACACACACACACACACACACACACACACACACACACACACACACTATAAAAGAACTCAGGGCATCACCACCAGTGCCTTCAGCACCAAAAGACATTAAGGGTTTTATCCAATTGTAAAGCGTGTTAGCCACTTGCAATTCAGACGGCATAACTGAAAATAAAGCTAGAAAATTTAAACAGCCTTGCCAAGAATGAATTAACTGATAACCGAATAAATGAATTAAATCATTTTGTTAATGCCATGCCTCAGTTTAAGCGTGAAATATTAAATATGCTTGAATGCAATCCAAGCCCCAAAGTAATGATTATTTTGGATTCCAAAGGAACATTTTAATATCCATCGTTGAAATTATATGCGCTTAAAATTTCATAGTCAACCCTCTCACTGTTTGATCACCTGTTCCAGCCAATGAGGTGTGAGTGGTTGCGTGTGCCTTTTTGTTTGGTAGATTTATTTCCAGTTACAAGTGGTGACAAGTTATGGGAGTAATATTACTGGCACAATACAAAATTCAAAAAACTAAAAAACTTAAGTAACAGAATGCATAAATGTTCAAAAACCACGGTGGTGCCTGAGTTCTCCTCGTCATTTTGTATTGTTACAAAGGAGAAATTTAAATTGGCACATTCAGATGACTGGAAAGGGTAAATGTTTGAACTGACTTCAGTATGCATACACTGTAAAACTTTAGTTAACTGTACACTATTCCAGCAATTGCTGGCAAAACCTCCAGTGTTACGGGGACTATTTGTATTTCACTTAAGAATGTGTGACAGTGTAATTTCGGCAAAAATAAAGGAAATTGCTGGTTTTCGCTCCTGCAACAGTTCAGTGTTTAAAATGATGACATAGGCATGTTTTGAATAATGACTATTAGTTTGTTACCCTGTCAAGATAAGTGTCATGTAAATGGACTAAAGCCTTCCAGCTAGTTCAGTACACTGCTGTACCCACACATGATAAACTCTGACTTCAAAACACTGCATATCCAACACACCCTTTAACAGGTGACAATTCCCTGTCCACTCTTTGCTCAGTATGCTGCTGCTTTACAGCTTCAGGAAGTAAAATCCTCCTCCATTACAGCATATTATTTAAGTCTATATTACCTGTGCTATAGATTACTTGATGTTAATATTATCACGTTAAAGCTGAGCGAAACTTAAACCTTAAATGATGACATCTTTCATAGATCCTGACAAATGCTGGAGTCCATGTTAGCATAGCACTTGCATGTGCATGACATATTAAATGGATTTTTGAAGCCACTGTCAATTCTACTATTTGAGAGTTAAAAAAAATCTGATGATTATATGTTAGTTTGTTAGTCAGGAACTTTATTCTACACATTGTGGGAAATTAAAATCAATACAGGAAAACTGAAAACAACTATCAGCATTACATACAATACATTTGCATAAATAGAGTAGAAACAAAACCACACCCAGTGAACTCAAACCAACCTGCCAAAAGAAGTCATTATAACCTCATTATTTTTTTACGTCAACAAAAGTTCACAAACGAGGCCTTGGACAGGTCTTGCAGGTGTCTGTTTAAACTGCTTTTGTGCCCTTTTGGTCTGATCACCACAGAGTTCCTCTAATACGACTGAGGCCTTGGCGAGAGGCAAATCTTATGCGGAGAGCGTTAATGTAGAGAAGAATTGAATTCACTGTCTTACATACTCTACTCTCTGATCCTACCAGGACTTAATTAAAAAAAATCTCAAGCGTGGCAGAAAATATCAGAGAGGGTCGGGATAGCAGGTTAGAGAATTAATATTATGCTGGTTTGTATTCTGATGTTGTCCATAGCGTCCTTGTTAGCTGTTTGTGCTGCTCTTTATTCTGCGCACTAACTTGCTTAAACTATTCCCTCCTCATGTTTGGTCTGAAACCACCATTAGACACTCAAATGTTTTTTTTTTTTTTTTAATAAGCTCCATTGAAAACTGTGCTACTGATGCTCACATAGCCTTTCACAGGCCACAGCTCCACCCATCATCCTCCTGCCTGATTCTCCCATAGGTTATTATGGTCTCTGTCCATTCTCATATTGTTCCATAGGAGTTGGCTGACTGAAATAAAGAATACATTTTTTATAACCAGGAGTTCTTTAAAGTAATAGATGTACTAAACATAGAAACGTCTGTTGTAAGGTAAATTTTTGTAGCAACGGCTTTTAAACCTGGGTCATTTTGGTCGAGTCACCGCTATTCTTAGCATCCCGTGACTACCACTTACCGCTGGTTAATGTCTTCTCCGTGCATGCTGCAATCTATCAGATGCTCTGCTGGAGGAGAGAGCTGCAGCGAGCCCCCCCACCTGCTCAGGAGCTCCTGCCGTGGATTCCCCACAGACCGAGCCGGTCGACTCCCCCTCAGTTACCAACGAGAGCCTGTCTTCTCGCGTCAGCTCAGAGCTGTGCAGCCCAGCTTGAAGGCTTCGCCCCTTGATTCCCAATAAGAGGAAGCCTGCGTGTGTGTGCACATCTATCAGGTTGGTGAACAGGGCTCCTGTCAGGCAGTAAACAATATGTCAGGTGGTGCCGAGTCTGGACGCTGTCAATCTGGAGTTGATGTGAAAGCAAAGGCCATGACATGACTGAGCTTTCTTTTTTTTGGTTATTCCTCAAAACAACATGTTAGATTTAGTCAAATTTGAATACTGAAGAAGATTCATTCTTTACGTTGTCACTCAGACAGACTGAGGAATCATTTCAACTAGCAAAAACATGTCAGTTTCAGTATTTGAATAATGAATTCACACACCGATCCAGTGAAAATAATTTTATCTAACTGGCCATATAACTGCCGATTACTGTCTGTCATTTGGAATTGCTCTTAGAAACAGGTCAGTGATTTGAGCTGCCTGGTGCTCTCTGATTGCTAGCACTTAATGAAACACTTCAAAGTGATGGCGACTCCTTCCAACGTGGAAACTAAAAAATGGAAAGTGTGAACCAGCAACAAATGAACTTTTAAAACAAGCAGTAATTAGTTCTGCTTAACTAGAGTCCCTGTAGCCTCGGCTGGGCCAGCAGTACGCATCGATTCTGTCAGGAGATGCAGCGAGAGCTCCCACAAGCTGTGGGGCTCTGAGCGCTGCTGTTCTTGTCATTGCCATCATATCACAAGTGTCCCCTCAGTCCCTGTCCAATTAGAAGTCACTGTGGGCCCGGACCTCAAACAGCGATGTTGCAGAACCTGCCGCTGGAGTAGGTGGAGGAAGAAATATTGTAGAGGAGAGCACATTTACTCACCCGTATAATTTTTTTTTTAAATTTCCTGCTTTTTAAATTGCAGTTCAGGCTGACAGACTTAAATCAAAGAACTCCATCCCGGAGTCCTGGTCCTGTTCGTCGCCACCCTGTTGCTAGCACAGACAAGCTTGACAAAAAGAAACACGGTGACACCATTTACGTTTTGCTGGATGTCACACTGTCTATTAGGTAGTTTGTGGCCATCGGGCAATTTTGCTCCCAGAAGCTGTGAACAAGAACTACAGCATGTAATGAAAGGAGTAAGATTAATCTCATCTCCTTTTGCTAAGGTAACGCTTCCCATTGGAATGCTAGACGTTATGTATATCAAAGTGAAGACCACCCAAAGTGACTCTGAGATGGCGATCTGACATCAGGCTAACTTGATAGAGCTACACGTTAGCTAGATAGTTACCTGGAGTTTTACTATCATTTCTTAGCTTAACCCCTTGACGCCTGAATTTATTTAGAATTATATAAAAAAATTAATTCTTAGTGTTTTTGCTTTCAAATTGATCCTAAATTAAGAGGAGTTTGTTTATTTTTCTGTAGCACATACAATAGATATAAGATATAAATTTAGGTATGATGCAAATTAGCGACAACAGGCGTTAATGCTTAAATGCAATAAAAATACTTTTTTTCAAAATTCATAATTTCTCTTTGGAGATTAATAAAGTATCCATCTATCCATCCATAAGCCACAAAATTGTTTACAACTTTTTACATTATAGCACCAGCTAGAAAAGGGTTCAAACAAACAGTATATGTCCACTTTTTCAATGCTTAAATGCAGTAAAAATATATTTTTTTATGTATTCAAAATTCTTTTATTTCATCAAAACAGCCACAAAATTGGCTTACAACCATTGCATTGTAACAACAACACAACAGATGTAGTTTTCACTTTGATCGGTCCGACGAGAAACCAGTGCTTGCAAAAGGTTCCTAGGTGTGTGTTGAATATGCACAAACCGGCATTAGAGGAATGCATGTGCGATTCGACTGCAACGTGGATTAAAGTGGTATGATGCGAATTCGTGACAATCTGCGTTAAGGGGTTAAGATTAACTAACTGACTATATACAATGTAATGTGTCCATGAAGATTGTGACACCAATGTAAAGCGAATTTATGCAGGAATGTTACCTCTGAACATTACTATGTCTTTGGTGATGGTGCTGATGTTCAGCTGATGGTGAGGTCTAACATGAACGTTGCCATAGAGCCTAATGAACTCTTTATATCAGTCGAAGTTTGTTTTCAGTTTTGGGAATGGAATAAACACAAAACACACACTTTCCACACGGTCAGGGGATCCAATCCAATCCAATCCAACTTTATTTATAAAGCACTTTAAAAAGCAACCAAGGTGGACCAAAGTGCTGTACAGAAAAAATAAATAAAAACAGAATAAAAGAAATAAAATACAGTAAAACAATAAAATAAATAACAATAAAACAATGAATAAAAAAAAATGGAATGAAATAATAGATACATTCAACATCTACACTCAGGGGATGACTTTCGCTTTTACACATCTTTTAACCATCTTCACAATTTGGTTTACTTTTCAGAAGAGATGAAACTATCACAGTATATCTAAGTAACAGGAAAGGGGAAAGTTGACTGACGTACTGTCGTGTACCAAGCTTGCTCAGCTGTTATTGGAGGACAGAGCAAAAGGGGCGGGACTTAAGAAGGGCTCATTGAGCATTTAAACCAAATGCCTAAACAGATTGATGTGATGAAGAAGGGTTTACTCTGTGAGGGAGCGCTCAGAGAATCCAAGCAGCAAACAGGATTTTGCTGGAAGAACTAATCAGTAAACACATACACAAACATTAAGTAGCAACAGTACCAAAAACCTGCAAGGAGGAGGTTTGGTGGTCACAGGAGCTGTGGCAGCAAATAGCACTGGCAAAAAGGTGTCAGCAGAGTAGCCAGGCTATAAGGCCGCCATGTACACCTGCATGAATATGACCGGATGTTGTTAAGCAGTAATCAAAGCCGCCGAACAACACTCCAAAACTTAAAATATTCAGTTTATTATCATGTAAGTTAATACAAGTTTGAAAGCTAAAACCTGACGGTGTTTGCTTGAAAAAACTCTAAATGGTTGGTAATTATTTTCACTCGACTAATTGTTTAATCAATTTATTGTTTCAAACTCTGTCTTTGAGATTTGGCTGATGTTTTCATAAATAGTTTTGCTTGAAGTTTCTTGGAAAGAACTATGTAATTTGGCATTAATTATAGGAAAAAGAGGTTACAGTAATTGCAAAAGATACTCCTTAAGATAATTCCTAAACTCAAGAGATCCATTTAAACCCAAGTAAATATTTATTTATTCATTGAAAACTTCTCTCTCCGTGTGAGTTGAATTATATGCTTACCTGTAATTTATACCAACACAAAGAGATCAACTGAGTTGCTGCCTTTCCAGGAAATTATTTGGAAACTATGGGTCAGCTTTTAAAAACAACACAACTACACACCGACTCAAAGGGCAAAAATCAATCAGACATAGCAGTAGGGATCCAAAATAACCAAATGCTGCGTACAAATACAGAAGTGTAGACATGAGTCACATCTAGTGGGCAAACTCTCTCGCATGGCATGACCTTTCATGTTAAGACTCAGTCATTCACATTCCAGTGCTAAATGTCACCAAATGTCACATCAAGGCCTCGGTATTCCAGCTCGTCAAGTCACAGGCAGAGATGTGAAATATGATTATAAACAAAAAAGGTCTGATATGATATCATTGCGTGCTTTTTCTGCAATCCGCCTCTCTGCTGTACACAACATTAAGAGCAAAACTGTCACGTCGCTTGAAACCAAAACTGCGGTTTAGCCAATTAGGGCCCTGCGATGCTGAGAGCTGGGAGATGTTTAAGGAATCAATAGCAAGCTAATTTCATGCAGGGCACAGAGCATGGACCCAAGCCTGGTGATTATGTTTGAGAACACTGAGGTAAATAAGAGTGTTTACCCGTGTATTTATACATCTCAAAAACCAAATTCCTGGCTAGGAACACAGTGGCATTATACACTCTTAATTGAAAGACTTGACAAATAAGCTGTCCGTATTCACAAGCTTAGCATTGATTCGGAGGGAAGGAGAATGGGACTGAAGCTTAACAGCGTTTTATACAGACCATTGTCAAGAAAAAAAGTCTTAAGTTCAGAGTGAGAATCTCGCCGCCTATTCACAGTCGAGTCAGGTTTGCTGTTCAGTCTCTCGATGAGACCTTGGTTTCAGAGCCTCAGATGTTTTCACACTCCAAGACCGGCCAAGAATCTCAAGTGGTCATGAAACACATTTTGATTGACAGTGTTTTGTCACTCCATCACTTTGCATTTAAACCTCAAAACAAGGAGGAGAAACACGTCAGGGTGGCTGAAAGGAATCTGGGTGCCGAAATGTTGGACGAGAGCATTTAAAGACTGCAAATCGTAACCGAAAGAGGGTGGAAGGATGTTTCTTCTTTGTCTACAAATACTTGACTGAGCTTTGCTTTTCAATGTCATGAAACTTACTGTAATGGTATTTCCCATAGTGTATCATATCCATGCTCACTGTAAAAGTACAGCTCGCCTCTGCTTAGTCGAAGCACTTGATTAATCAAAGGCAGTGGCTGTATTACATGTTGAAGGAGCAAAAATGGATCCCGAAATAACAGAAAAGCAAAAATAACTTGATGCTTATTCTAAACTCATCTACCCAAGGAAGTCGTCAGGCGAGCTTTCCCCACAGCGTTAAAAGATGTTTGAAAATCAAGTTTGCTATGAGACTTTGTCAAAGAAACTAACACAGCTCCACTGAGACTAAATATGTGGTGTCTGAACTGCCAGAACATAGATTTCCACGTTCATCCACCAAGGAAAAAGAAGTTTCATACTTGAAAAATGTTTCCCTGCTGAAAATAGCTCAGGAGTTGTACAGCATTACAGGGAGCTATTGATGGTCCCACTCCTTGTTATATACTTGAAGAACATATTTTTTGCCATGTGTCAAGGGTTGTAGTTGTTTTATCTATGCTGTGAACCTTACAGCTGTGGTACCACAGCAGTATCCACTCTGCAACGTATTGATAGCACGACAATGTGTCTAAAAGTTTGTATCGTAGAACAGACCACATTCACACGACGGCTATTTTCCTCTGACATCATGCTCAGGTTGAGAAGCTCAAGTGCTGTTATCAGCAGGATAATGTTGAACTGCTGGGTTCTAGAGTGCAAGTTATCGGTGACAATAGAATGATCATGTTAGTGTTGCACAATGCAATAGGAAAGGCATAAATTAATTCTTAAGTGCACATAACGTTTATATTCAGCCTGGAAGTAAAATGCACCGGATGTGATCAAACAGTAAACTTAGCTAGGAAGTGGTTGAATGCTAATCTTAGCTGCTGGCTAGCAGTAGCTGATGGGTTATCAGATATGCTGTTTTACCTTGAAATATGGCCCGATGTCCATCTGGATTAGAGCTGCAACAATTAATCGATTAACCAATTAGCTGTATCAGCAACTATTTTGATCTTATTTTATCTTCTTAAACATTATTTTCCACTTTCTTCACTCCTCGATGACATGAAACTGATAATATTTGGGTTGTGGACCAAACAAGACATTTGAGGATGACATCTTGGACTCTGGGAAACGCTGATCATCATTTTTCTCCAATTTCTGAGATTTCATACACCAAACAACTAATCGATTAATCAAGAAAGTAATCTACAGATTAATTGACAATGAAAATAATCGTCAGTTGCAGCCCTAATTGGGATTTTCACTCAGTTGCTGATCAGGGAAATTGGCAGCCATGTGAATATAGTCTGTTGTACCTAATTGTTTGGATGGAATTCAAAGGTTAAAATCTCAAACTATTAATATGATCGCCAATACATTTACACACAGGACGCATGATGGCACATGAGCAGCTCCATTCATTGGGGAAGATTGTGAGATGCAAAACTCAGAAAAGCTAGTAAGTGGACCTTAGAGCTTAGATTTGTTATGCAGAAAAGATCAAACTTCCATTAGTGAAAAGTGTTATTATGGGATGCCCAGATAGAGTTTCCTGGGTTTAAAGTGCCTAAACAGAAGAAAGCACCGATTTGTACTGTAAAAATACACACACAGTTATCAAGTGTATGAGAACACCTGGACATTACACCCATATGTTACTGCCGGAAGTCACATTTCAGATCCATTCATATTGATTTGCTTCCACTACAGCCTGCACTCTTCTGTGAAGACTTTCCATTTCAGAGCAGGGATTTGCTGCCTTTCAGCCATAACAGTATTAGTGAGATCAGGCACTGATGTTGGGCGATGAGGCCTGACTCTCAGTCAGCGTTCCAGTTCATCCCAAAGGTTTTTGATGAGGCTGAGGTCAAGGCTCTGTGCAAGTCAAGTTACAACAAACAAACTTAAACTCAGAAACAGGAAGTAGTCCTCCCCAAACAGTAGGAAGAACGCTATTGGAACTGAAACAGATAATGTAAATAACTTTCTTAAGATTTGTAGTTTTGTTTGTGTTATTCTCTCATTGTTTTATTTCTCTTTGTGATAAAAAAACAGAATATATTTGAATTTTGGATCATTGATCAAACAAAACAAGCAATTTAAAGATGTCACATTGGGCTCGTGGAACTTGTGATGGCCATTCTTCATTATTTCCAGATATTTTACATACCTAACGATTAAATGCTTTACCCCAATATAATCAGCAGATTAATTGATTATGTAACTAACCACTAGCTGCAGCCTAACTTATTATAGCTTAAAATATGACTGTATGGTGTAGCATTAAGGTTAGACCAAACCATGAAAAACAGCCCCAGACTTCAACACATGACAGTATGTGAAAATCTGTGTCCACATACTTTTGGTCATGTAATGTACTATCTGGATAACAGCTTAGCCACCCGTGTACATTTTTCACAAATGCACTTTAATATGTAAATCTTTAATATGTATATCTTAATTCACAGCTTTAAATAATTTTCCTCGCTATGTTTTGCAGTCGGAAGTCTGAGAAAGGCGAATTCATTAATGGTATTCTTTCTCTCTCGGGTTCTGTCCTCATGCAGCCTCTAATGGGTGTGTGGGTGTGTGTGCATGTGTGTGTGTGCGTCTGTGTTCGGAAATGTCAACCAGGAGGCTGAATGAAAATCACATCCGGCTGTAATTATGAAAAATGGCAGCGTGTTCATCCTGAAGTGAGGCGTCATTATAGGCTTGAGTCTGTGTGACAGAGCGAGAGATGAGAGAATGAGCAGGAGAGGGACAGGGAGGAGAGAGATGGAGGTAAATGTGCATCCATTACATGAAGAGCATGGTGTATTAGCTGCTTTGGCTTAGGTGCAGGCC
Organism: Chelmon rostratus; assembly: GCF_017976325.1. Taxonomy (NCBI): domain Eukaryota; kingdom Metazoa; phylum Chordata; class Actinopteri; order Chaetodontiformes; family Chaetodontidae; genus Chelmon; species Chelmon rostratus. The sequence goes on from NC_055660.1 coordinate 4,580,017, forward strand.
ATTATGTGTCCAGCCACTCGGAAAATATGGAACTAAATACTGGACGAGTGAAACATTAGATGCGGCCGTGCTCGGCAGCAGAAAACATACAGAGAAACAGAGAGAAGATGTTATATTCCCTGAGCTGGTGATGTCAGGTCACCTAAAAGTGATGAGAGACTTGTAGGTTTGGTGATGAAAAGAGCAGCTACTGTTTCAACACTGTCATCTGTCTTGAGGGGGAAAGTCAGGCTGACGCTCCTTGAATTCAGAGAAAAAGCCCCTGACTCTTCAGTTTATTCAAGTTTGACTTTGATCTTGTCTTCTGAGTCGGCCCTCAGCCGGGATCCAGAGGCTTGAACTGTAAATATAATTGCGCCCACGCTCTTATTTACTGTTGCTACGCCTGCCACGCAAAATTTGGAGAAAATTTTTAAACAATTAGTCAAGACACAAAATCAGGTTCTCATTTTTGATCTTGATAAAATGCTAACTGCCCCTAGCAGATTCAGTTAGCCATGGGTGGATAACTAAAAAAGCTAATGTTAGGACCACAAGTTTGCAGGTGACTTCTTGATATTTCCAACTGACTCTTTTTTTTTTAAAGAAGTTGTTAGATAATAACAATAATTGATGGCTACATACGTACATGACGCTAAAAGACAAAAGCTGCATGTAGAAGATGTGTAAATACGTGAAAATGTAAGATTAGACTGTTACTTAATTCTAGCATAAGCTCGTTGGATGCTTAGTTTACATGCTTGGATACAGACTTTAATTTTTAAATAGCATGCTTCACTTTTAATGTTGCAAGAGAAAAGGCTTTTAGGATGAGGAGTAAAAACAGGGTTTTGTGAATGCAACATTCTCTCAGATAAGAGATTGGCTGAGACCACTGGAGTGTAAGCAGGACATAGCTGCTAATATTAGCTCGAACTCTGATATAGTAGCATCCACAGGCAGCTTCCACGTGGTGGGAAAATACTACATAATGGATGTGTTATCGTGAAAAGTGCTTTTTTTGTTAACCTGTAACCCCACAAAGTATGAAATACTCCGCAGCCTTGGAGGTAACATGTTCAGGAACATTTCCTGCATGGACTCATGTGTGAATGGGAGCAGGGTGGGAAATCTTCCCCACAGACCACAGCAAACGGTGTTGCTGTGTTGTAAAATAAAGCAGTGAAAAAACACATAAAGACGCTTTCATGTGGAGCGAGCGAACCAATCACAAGACTCCACTGAAGATGTAGCACTTTTACGGGTGATTTGATAACTAAGAAGCAATTCGTAAGTACGTGTGAATATTAAATACATAACAAGAAGATTGGCACGGGGCAAAACCAGCTCCTCAGCCACCATATTCCGTCTTTCAGCACGTGAACTTACATCCAGCGTGGCTCCATCTTGTTCTTCAGTTGATTTTTATGGCAGTTGGCATCAATTTCTGCCACCTGCCGGACTGTCTCTTGCCTTAAAGGTTGACTTAGTAATTTACGAACTGTGTGTGAAAGCACTCTAAATACAGCCATAGATAGATGGATAGATGGATAGATATAAGCAGAAATACCTCCGTATCCATCACAGATATCATTACCTCAAGGTCATTTGCAACCTGTCAAAGGAAATTGCCTTCATATTATTAGCACACCATCACTTTCTCTATTTGGAAAATTCTTCATAACGTATTAATGATCATTTTTCAAATTGCTCATTATTTTCATAATACCAAATTAGATTTTATAACTCACCATTAAGCTAATGCGTGCATGAGTGAATGAATTATGCTACAGAGAACTGCCACTTCAAAGAAATTTGTCAGGTAAGGAAAATGCTCCAGAAAAAAAACCCTCCTAAAGTTGGAGATCAAATATGCACAAAAAGCTTGCATGTACTCAATGCCCTGGTGGATCTATTTGAATCACAAATAACATCATAAATTTGCAGAGCACCAGGAAGCCAGGGATGCACAATGAACCACTGACTGGGAGCTAAAATCCCTGAGACAACATTTGCATCTCAATAAAAAGTCCTTACATAGCAGGTTAGGGCCTCTGTCTATCTCAGCATGCATCACATCAGCATCAATGATAACAAATTGTTGACAAATAATTTGTTGACACGTGCTCATAAGCACTTCACAGAATGGTGCATATGTACATCATTACAGCTTGTATTTGATTTGTATAGATTTTCCTGCAGTCTCACTTTAGACAGACAAGATATACTTGCCTAGTTTCCATGAGAACAAATCTAAGAGTTGTGCAATAGAAAGAATAAAAGTAATAATAGTAGTTCATGGATCTTATGATTGCTCGAGCACATTGATAAAACTGGAGAGAAAATTGGGAGAGGCATAAACATTAGCAGGAGGTGTTCTTCCTATTTGCCTTCTGATGTTTGAAAAATAAATGTTACAAGAAGATTACTAATGCAAAGTGAAAAATATTTTAATATCACTTTGTAATTAAGTTTTTGGCTCTGTCTCATCCTTCTTCCTGGATTATATAATATTTTTTTCTTGAGTTACACCAATTGTTTCTTTTTCTCATGTACGAAGACTAGAAACTGTTCCACCAGAAACTAATCTGGATCCAACAAACAATAAAAATTATTAACATGTGCTACGAAACGAACATTACCTTTCAAGACAGGATTGATCGTGAAGAACCTGTGCTGGATTTGATCATATTTTTGCCCGTGGCAACATTTTTTTCTCATAGGAACGAGCAAATGAGTGTGCCAATGATAAAATATTAATATGTGAGGAGAGGTATACCTTCAATCTCTCTCAAAGGAAACTGTGAGCACATGCTGCAGGGGCTTCATTTCAACGCCTGCCACCGCCATTGATTTAAGGCCCAGTGTCAGCAGAAGCCTCATTTAGGAAAGTCATCTGTCTCGCCTGCCTGGGCCTGCTAAAAGGTTATTTAGCTGCCCGGTGCTTAGTAGCAATAGATAGTGGCTACACAAGAACACCACTGTTATGTGTTTGTGTTGGCAGCTGATTACTGTGGCTTGTTTGTGCAGAGCTATTTTGCCGGTGCGTCCACCTCTGGTGTCAGGAGGGGAGCGGGACACACGCTGTGACGGCAGGGCCTGATTGGATGATCAGCATTAAACGGTGAACGCGGTGATGATGGCGCTCATTTGCAGGGGTCGAGTTCTGATGAGGGCTAGAGTGACAACAACGCAGCGCACGGGTGCGAGCTCGTTGCTACTGTAATCTACAGCTGAGCTTTATAGTTACCTAAAATACAAGAAAGGCATCGTGGGCTGCTGACAGGATCATGTTAAATTACGCTCGAATTAATACAGAAAATCCAGAGCCACAACAGGAAGACATTAGTGTCATATAGAACAAGGAATGAACCCATTCTCCTCTTCATTAATAAAAGAAATGTATGCTGGCTGTCATAATACACTGAGTGCTAATGGATTAAGTTTTGAAGTCTTCAGAAAGTATCATTTCTCAAAAAGCAGAGGAGGATGTTCACACAGCTCCATTCAGAAATTACTGCTTCATGTGTTAATATGTCTTGTATTATAAAAAGGGAAAACTGACAAACATTAAGTAGGAAATAGTAAGACAAGTAAGAGCAAATTATGTGTGTCAGTCAGAATCTGCACTGTGCAAGAACCCGTGCATCTAATCAAGATTATTATTATTATTATTATTATTATTATTATTATTCAACTAAACTAAAAGCTAAAACTAGGTGTGAGAAAACATGGTAGTGAACTGAAATAAAAATTAAAAACTTGACTTTAGAGACTTGAGAAACAGAGTAAATTGAATTGAAAAGAAATTAAAAATAAAATCAGGAATATAAACAAATGAAAAATCCAATAACTCTGCTTCTAATTACAGATATCTTTATTCTGTCCTTTAAAACAATGACAGCAAGATCAAGTAATTGCTTGTCTTTGTTGAATGAAGCCTGTGGTGGCTGTATACAATCTTCCAAAATTAGTTCGGTATTCTGGGGAACACTGTTTGCGTATTTGCTTTCTTTCAAAGTTAGATGAGTTACACGATACCGCTCTCATGTCTGTGTGTTACACATGGAGCTAGAATCAAAGAGTCAAGTGTTTAGCCTAAATTAGCATAAAGATTTGAAGCAGGGGAAAATGGTTGGATTAGCGCTCCTCAAAACGCAAAAACAGGTTTACCAACACCTCTGAAGCTCGCTAATTAGCTGCTGTATCTCATTTGTTTAACCTGTGCATGCAAAGCTAAAGATGTCAGTTTGGGGCTTTCGGGGAAGTTACATGCTGGAGCTATTTCTCCAGTATTTGTGTGCAGTGTCCTCAGACGTGTCAGGCAGCACACACGTTGAAAGTTATTGGAGTTTTGCAACACAGTTGGAGGAAGGAACCACTTGTGTCGTCAAAGAATAACTTCTGGAACCTCTTTTAAAATAATAACTACAGTATTTTCAAGAGTTAGTGGTGTGGAAATACTTATTTTAATGCCATCAGTTACTATTTTTTTCCATCTCCAACAGGTGATCAGCAAACTGAATTAGAGTGTATCATGAATACTGAATGTCACTGTTTTTTCTGCTGTTTGTTGTATTGTGGTGCTCTAGTGTCCAGTGACGATGATTCAACTCAACCGTTACCTTTGCAAGTGTTGAATCTGTTCCTTTTATCATTAACAGATTTTTATTTTGTCTAAAAAATGTTCGAAGTTTGTTGGAAAGCATCACCTTGAAATGAGTTTGGGGCTTTTTCAACAGTCCAAAGCCCAAGAAATGTAAATTTACACTGATTTAGAATACAACAACAGTGGAACCAAAAAAACTATCAATCAATAATAATGTAAAAATGGTCTTTTTCAGCCATCATAATATCAGTTATTTGATTAATCGTATCAGCACGTGTCGGCTTGCTGGTCATGCTGGTGTGGTGTTTTTCCAGTGGCAGCTGAGACACAGCTGCTGTTCCAGGATCGGTCACTTGCCCCCTCTCTGCAGAGCGATTGAACTCCAAGATTATTTGCATCAGTAGGGATAGAATGCATGTGTGAAAGGGGCTTTATACTCCACGTGTAAAAAGTTTGGAGTCTTTTTTTAAGTCTTTCCAAACCCAAACATGCAAGATCAAAAGTGTAAGGACTGGATTAAACAGTATGCTTGTCTGCTCTTGCACAAGCTGTGAACATTAGCATGGCACAGCTGTTTTCAAATTGACTGGACTTCAACCGGACAGACGGAGATATTTGTGGCAGACGAGCTGCACCTGAAATCTTTTTGAAAGCTCAACCTTTTTTAGCTCCTGCAAATTACTAAGAAGTAAATGGCGAGCCCCTGCGGAGCTGGTGAGGTTTGTAGTTCAAGCAGATTGTTGTAATGGCCCTCTTTGCTTTGCCCCATCAGCTATAGAATCCAATCAGACTAATCCATTCCCCAGCATCTTCAACGAGCAGGTGTACATTCATCTGTTAGTGAAATTAAGCCTCTTGTTAAACCCCTGCTGTTTTTATCTTTTAATTAAATCCTGATAGATAGTTCTCTACATTAATATCACACATACAGTGCATGTGTGCTTCAGTTGCTTAACCTCCGTGTGCTTGTTTATCAGGGATAAGAGGTGTCGTATTATGGTTCAGTTCCGGCAAAGCATGGATTTAACAGGCTTTTCTGATTTGAGAGGCTCTCTGCCTGCGTGGACACTGAATGTGTTTGCATTTATGCTCGTTGTTTTGATGGAGACGCTTTCTTGTCTCATTTTGGCAAACAAGTCTGTCAGTGTTGCATATGCACAATGCCAATATCCAGATGAATACTGTACTTCTGAGGAGACGGGAAACCAGGCAGCATCTTTTGACCAGCTAATCACTTACTTTGGCAAATATAACGAGACCAATATGATGAGGAACCAAAAATGCACAACACAGCAATAAAGCTATTAGTTGATTTTAGGCGTGGCAATATGGATGAAGTCCTCTATCATGGTAAGGTTTTTTAGATTTTTTATCCAATACCATTTAAAAATAAAATGACTGGATGTCTATTAATTTAAATGCTTTGAAAAATCAAGCTACCACATCAGATTAATCCTTCTTATCGATTTGCAACATTGGCAGAAATGTCTTCAACAAGTAAAGATTTTACCGGAGATTAGAACTTTCTGATGCTTGAGCAGTTTATATTGTCTCACTCTTTAGTTTATCATCATACAGTGTTGCCCAATTCGCTGCTGGAATTTAGCCATTGTTGACTGGTCCAGACTGCAGGTCTTTCGTTGCATTGTTTGCCCTTCACACTCTACACTGAGAGCTGCCTGCAGAGGTTGGGGTTAGAGCTTAATTTAGGTTCATGATGGTCGGGCATCACAGAGATGAGTAGCTGGAGTTCAAGCTAGTTGGGTTTTTTAAAAGAACTAATTCATATGACATGTTGGGGGATGGAGTGAAAAGCATGCTGTTGTGGGGGTCAGGGGTTGAGGTGATGTGATAACATATAAATACAGGGATATTGGTCCTGACAGTCTACATCCTATATCAGTCCTTTCTTGGTCCCTTATTAGTTAACATCAAACCAAATGTCTGGAACCTCGGAGTGCTCTTTGACTCCACCACTGACAAGCTCATCCAGTCATGTCACTGCTAACTGAGGGATATAGCAGAATATGGTCAATGCTGAGCTTTAATGACACTTGCTTTAATGTCCTCACGGTTGGACTTTGGTAATGCTCTTTCAACAGGTATAAATCACAAATCAATTAATGGACTCCAAATTGTGCAAAATGCAGAAGCGAGACTCCTAACAAACCGAGAACACATGATTTCAGTTTAATGACATTACACTGGCTGCCCATTTGTTGCAGAATGGACTTTAAGATTGCACTTATTACTTTTAAAGCCTTTCATGGCTTGGTCCCAACCAGTGCGCAGCCTGAGATCCTCAGGCAGGAACCTGCTGACTGTTCCCAGCTCATGGTTAGACTAAAGGGGGCCTGAGCGTTGGCTGTTGGGGCTCCTCGGTTGTGGAACAACCTGCCTGAGGAACTCCAGCTGGCTGTGTCGGTATCTATTTTTAAATCACTTTTGAAGACGTATTTTCATTGAAAGGCTGTCTTATAACTTTTGCTTCTAATTTTTAGCTATTTTTTAATTAATGTTTGAGTTAGACTTTATTCTGACGTTACACTGAAGTCTTAGTCTCTCTAGTTTAATTCACCCATTGTTTTTAAGTTTTATTCCTCCTTTATCCCTAATGCCAGCATGTTTATCCACACTTTTCTGTCAATTTTTTTGCTGTATTTGTGTTTTTGTTGTAAGGCACTTTGTAACAGCTCAAATCACCACTGTGCCTACGTATAGCCTCACTGAGCTGCTAGCATGGCTGAAGACTCTTTGTTTGATCAATTGTATGCATTGATTACTAGACTTACTAGTTTGTATTCCGAATTAGTAATATCTATCCTTAAATGAATAATTCTACAATTTGTGCCCCAAATGTTGCATATGCATAATATGCATGCTACATACGAAAGAGTAGTAGTGCCTCTTTTATTCCAACTCAACAAACTACTCTTTTCACAGAGGACATTTGGACCTGCAGGTGCAAATAATGAAATGAATGATGTTTGAATTTAGCAGTTTCAGGGTCCTGGCATTGCACATGCTGGCTCGCTCAGAGCTTACCGGGAATCTTGAATAGAACAGAGCCATTGTTAATGTTATTGGTAACACCTGTGCTTTTCCTACTATGTCAAGTCAAAATGTCTTCTGGTAAAAAGGCTGATGGCCTGAAGTTGATTTAAAAATCTCAGAGAAAAAGGACTTAATGTGGTTCTGTCTTATTTTCCAACTCTGTCTTGTACAAAACAACTAAATCATACGTCAAACCCAATAAAAACAAAAGTTGTGTTATATTTATATTCAGCTCTGTTCCATGTGGAAGCCAGCGCTGCAGATAGAGGCTGACTTTGTTTTATTGCGGCTCTGTTCTGGAGGCGGATGTGGTTTGTGGTAGCCTGCGACTTCCACTGATGGATAATAAGTTTAGTGTGGACTAAATTAGCAGTTATGGGGTTAGGATGAGAGAAAGGGGATGTGACAAATCTGGGTTTTGATTGGTAGATGGAAGAGACATCTCATGCTTGTTGTTGTTTGTTTTCATATATGAAAGCCTTGCATCTGTAGTATCTTAACGGAGCAACTAACAGTGATAAAACACTTCACACATGTAGAGTTTGTGAAATCCACTTCAACAAAGAGTGAGAAACTGACGAAGATGTAAGTCTAGCTGTGGCTCATTAGTTCATGTGGGACCAATGTTTTCCAAATCTATGAATATTTTACACTTTCAGCTCTTGCTCAGTAAGAAAAAGTGCAAATGGAGCGACTGTAATTAAGGATGTGCAATAAAATACTTAAAGAGCATGAAGTTTCTAACTGCAGACCCTACACTTTGAAGAGAATTGGTACCACCGCTCTAACAATATTAGATGGTAGGAAATTTACAGCGGATCTGGAAATAGTTCACAATTAAAGTACCGAGGGAATAAATGAATTGGGCATGAAATTGTTCTGCAAAATATCAAAAGAATTGCTTTCAACTTGGAAAGGAGCCTTGGGAGCCCTGCTTTTTTTTATTTTTTTAGACATACTCAAAGATATGAAGCAGTGGCATTTTTCATTTTTTGCTGCTACAGACAGGAAGTGGGGAAACATGCGAGGGTGGAGAAATGAGAAACAAAGAAGAGAATCAGGGACAGTGAGGGAGAAAATGCATCTACTGTGTGTGAGGAACGAGAGGCGAAGGGAGCTTTTGCTTTGCTCATTAAAACACAGATGCATCTCTGTATCAGACATGGCTGCTTTATATGATTTGTATTTGTGACAGATTTTTCTGTTGCTCACTCTCTCTGATGATGAATGTGCAGCTTTGACTAGCCCCAGCTTTTGGCTCTCGTGTATTCCATTACATTTAAGTTGCAGAGCTAAGCATCTGTTTTGCTTATTTCAGAAAATAAATAACCCGAGATCTTAGAAAAACCCAGAATGTTGTTTAACAACACTTTCTGCTGTTCTTAAAGTATTTCCAGAATCCTCAAGCACTTCTCTATTATAGATATCTAAAAAAATCTTAAGTCTGCTACACAATAAAAAAGAAATTTGTCCTTGCTCGTCTGTACAACACAAGAAAAATATAAACATGCTAGTGCAATGTAACGTCAGTACCGACAAACTGATAATAATTTCTTTTTGTTTCTCAGCGAGTAAACTGAGCACGGGCATACAGTTGGTGATTTCTGGATGCCATCGTAGTTTGGATTAGGTAACAGTGGCACAATTTGGGAAAAGACTTAACCTAAGAGCCCACAGCCATGCTTGTGGTTCTGTCAAGCTGTACTTTGGCATAGCAGTGCTTTGAGCTAAGTATGCTAACATGCTCACAATGACAGTGCTAGCATGCTGATGTTTAGAAGATCTTACGGTTGCCATGCTCATCATCTTATTTTAGCATGTTGGCAGTGACAACATTTGTCTTTTTAGCAAAAAGTAATAAGTACAGGTCAAAAACTAAAATACTGGACAAACAGATTTTGACCTGATGATGGCACTAGATGAAGGGTCAATTGTTCAAAGTTATTACAGATCATCCTGAGGGCTGCGTGCATGTGTGTACCAAACATCACTGCAATCGTTGTTGAGATATTTCAAGAGAATCAAAAATTGTCAACCTAATGGTGGCGCTAAAGGAAATGTCAGGGGACAACCAAAATCATGACAATATATAATATATAGGTCTGGTTTGTAGGATTTAGGGGGATTTATTAGCAGAAATGTAATAAAATATTTATAGTTGTGTTCTCACTAGTCTATAATCACCTGAAACTAATGCCTAGTCTACACGTACATGGGTGTTCATCAAAACTCAGCTTTTTCCATGCCTTCTGGCCTTTCGTCCAAACACAAATACAGTAATAGGTCACTGAAATTGAGGTTTTGGAAAACTCTTTCCAGTGCTGACAGAGAAATCTGAGCTTTTGGCTTGTGACTTCAGAGTGTGAGCTATCATCTCCTTTGTCTACCTGAGGAGACTCCGTACAATGGCGGCACTAACAGGACTTTTTACATGTTGACACATAAATGTACAGTTACTACACACAGAATTTGCAATACTGGGCACTGCTACATAAGACCCGGTTGCAAAAATTACAAATCCCACCACAGGGAAGGCGGGTCATGCCTTCGCCAGAGTAGGATTCGTAGTATAGAGGTCGGATCTCTAGTAGCCTCCTGGAAATAGATTATATTCAGGCTTCTGATTGGCCAGCTTGCCTCTAGGGTTAGGGTTAGATCGCCAACTGCTGGTTTGGCTCTTAGCAGCGCTTAAAATGTTTTTGCCTTTTTATACGGGCAAAGATTTTTTCTGAAATAATGCTTGGGTGGACAGGTTTTTTTTTTTTAATGGTGGAGGAAAAATTTAAGAAATACCTGTGTACGTGTGAATTATGACGAGCAACCAACCCAGAACAGACAAACCAAACTGGCAAACACTTTAGCATTTTCTGCAGCCACCGTAGGGAAGGGTGAAGCAAGGTGTGTCCAGTTGGTTGCATTCTGCAACTCACCGCTTGATGCCACTATATCCTACACACTGGACCTTTAATATCTGTAGCAAATTTCATGGTAACCCATCTTATCACAGTCAAGATATTTCACTCTGCACCACTGATGTCAACCTCATGGTGGCACTGGAGGTGAAATCAACAGAATCAGTAGGGTTAATGTTCTGGGGACTCATACGTGTTAAAAATCTGTTATTGTGCAACAGCTGAGATCTTTTTTCATCCAGATGGTTGAGGGTTTTGGAAATACCTTCACAACACTAAGTATTTTGTCAAATGACCTTTGGGTTCTTCAGAGTTTGCCAGACATTTATTTTTTTGGAAAAACGGATGTTTAGCTGTGACTGGAATGTAATGGCAACACATGAGAGGCACAAATTGGGTCAAGCTTTGACCATCTGCTGCTACAACTCAAACACTTCCTCCTGCAACAACAACAACAACATGCAGATGTGGGAGTGTGTGTGCAGAAACTTGTGGCCCCTAACACACTTAATGAAATTAGCGTTGCTGGATACCAAGGCTCCATGTCTTTTGCAGCGGCAGTCGTTGCGTCAGTGGAAGTGGGCCGCCATCAACAGATGGCTCAAGCAGCGGTTCAGACAGATTCATTTGTTCCCCTAAACAAAGTTGTCGCCATCAACCGCCGGACCGCTGACACCAGAACCCCATTAGTGTAGTTTAGTGGTCTGGGCGGGAGACTAAACGTGAACTGACGCAGCAAAACGAGCAAAAGGAACATCCATCTGTTCTTTCCCTCTTGCGCTACAGTGAGCGCATCCATCTATCCTTTCATCCATCTACCCCGCTTTCCATTATTTATGAGACATTAGCTCTGTAAGTAATTAATTGGTGCTGTTAATAGCGAATGCATCAAGTTAATGATTTTTAATTAAGGAGATGTTTTGGTGTTGTTGATTATGCCTACAGGGTACATATCTGCTGTGCTTTATGTAAACTGTCAAGCCCTCTTTTGTCTCCATTTAATGAGCTAAGTCATGGTTTGGGCTGCCACACTGTAGGTGATGCAGCACGAGGGTCTGTTAAATCTGGCTGCAACTGTTTGTGTCTTTTGAAAACCATTAATTCTGTAAACATCTGAGAGGCCCTGTGATGTCTGGTCGCTGTGGCGTATGTCTCGACCCGTCCCCGTCCCCCCCCCCCCCCCCCCCCCCCCGGCTCAGCAGGAGGCCTCTGACCTTTTAGCATTAGACAACCAAATAAAGTCCTGCACACTAACACCATGATGACTGTATTTCTCTTTCTTGCATCAACAGGGATAAATTCAAATTCTTCACACATTCTATCACAGATTAAAGACTCCTGTCAAATGCAATCTGATGTGGCGACAATCTTTTTAACCTTCCAGATCTCTTAGCACGAGGAGGTACAAAACAAGAACAGACCTGTATCCTGGGCAGCAGCGCAGAATCAATTAGGCTGGTTTACGTGAGATTAACAATTTCATATCTGCAGGACTGTTCAGCTCAGTGTACAGTTCTGTCCTCTTTCCTAGGGCTCAACAGAGAGGCTGGATCATAGAGTAAGATGTGGGCTTTTCATCTATGTCTCTGTGCACTCGCTCTGTGCCTGCCTGCCTTTTTTCCCTTCCAGTGCAGCAGTAGTAGTAGCAGCCTATGTGAGGACAGTTGGTGCATATCAATCAAGAAGCAGGGTGCTTTCTGATGAAGACCACGTCCCTCTATCTCTCACTGTCGTCGATACTTTCAAATGTATCACAGGGCGAAAGGGAGAGATTTTGTGGGTGTTGCCAGTTGCTTTTAAAAACGGAGTGAAGAGCAGGAAGAATACTGTAATTTTGAGATGATAATAGCACTGTCAGCATGTGTGGGAGTAAGTATTAGGGTTAGCTGGTGCAAAAGGCACCGTCTTGTTGGTAAATGATGGTTGTGCATGGCGGCGTGGTTGCGGCTGGGAACAGTCAGTCAGCAGTTTCCAGAATGTTCTGTGGTGTTGGTCTGTGGAAGTGGATGTCTCAACTCCCACCACACCCTCAAGTGTGTCTGTAGGACTGTTTGTCTTTTTAGCATTTGAGGAGCATTAATGTTTAACTCAGAGAGAGATTTTTTTTTCTTTACCAAGCCAGTGCACATTTCTCTAAGCTTTGCTTTAATGCTTCAGTGTCTGATTCTTGAATTACGCAGCCGAGCGGCTAAAATGAGAGCTTGCTTCGAGCCTGGGAGGAGACTCGAGCCACAGACTTTAAGTAGAGGTGCAGACGTCATGCATGCTGTCCAGTATGTGACTCAGCCAGCATGGTGGCGACTGTTTATGCCCAAAGTGGCGTCCGCAGTGGGAAACCTTTCCATCGCTTTTGTGTCTACGTGCGTCATTCAGAGCCCTGCATCATTTATGCTGCACCTCAAATGAGAGCCTTCTCTGGCTAAATAAAGGCTACCGAGTCTTATGTAACTGAGGTCCAAGTGTGCAATAACAGTATACTGAGTAGAAACAAGAGACACAACTTGTTGTTCTGAAAATATCACAAGAGCATCACTCGCATCAGGCGCCATGGCTTCACTCAGATGGGGGTGATTTAATTTTACCTCTCACAGGAACAGCTGAGTCTCTTTTCTCAGTAGTTTATCTGCTTGTACCTCTTAACCAGGACTATAGATAATGTTCAAAGTGTAAAAACTACACATTGAGGTAAGCTGGTTGTTTTGACTGTCGCTTAACTAATCCTGAGCAGCTGAACCCATCATTGACTACAGAGCACATTATGACGCTAAATGCCGCTCTATTCTGTTTCCTTTTTGTTAGTTAGCATTTGTGTCAGAGAAGCTAATGCTAAGTGATTAGCTAATAGGCCTTTGAACAACAAAGGTAGCTGCAGGATGCTGTTTTAATGTGCTAATTCTGTGATTGAGATAAATGAGGGGTAGCGGCCAGCAGAAACCTGACCAGATCACACAGACAACAATTACACCACTTTGCAAGACAAAAGGCCAGGAAGCAGAAGCTGGAGAGAAACAGGCCGGCTGGCATCATGGATATGAGGGAACATTTGGGCATTAGACTTCAGGGCAGAAAAAATGGTTTATGTGAAAGTAAAAACTAAATTCTTTTTCACATGGGAACCTATTTTTCCCTCATATTTTTATATCAAACCCTCTTCAGGGTACCCCTAACCCTGGATTAAATGACTGTGTGTAATGTGATAGGGGTTGCTTGTAGTGACTCTGCTATTTCCCTCAGCTTTCAGCTCGTTGTCTCATCCCCAGAAAAGTAACCGCACATCGCAGCAGTGCAGACCGCAATAACTGATTCGTCTGCTTAGTAGCATCGCATTTCCTCCGACACATTTCCGGCTGCTCCTTCTTCTCCCTTTTCAGTAAATGTAACTGCTGTGCTCAACATTTATTACCTCTTTCTTTACAAAACCAACAACTTCACCAATTTTTAAGTGGAATTTGGTGCACGCCAGCTCCAATCAGAAATAGTGGAGGCTGCACAAGCCATCCACAACAAAATAAAAACTTACAGGCCCTTCTTCCAAGTCATTTTCAATGTTTGTTACGGTCCAACCCGTTTACCTTTTGAGCTGTCCCTCCCTATGCTATGAAGAAACCATCGAAATACGCTTTCCGTGCAACTTTAAACTGTCACTTTAATCCACTATCTCATTGCTGACACACTTTGTCTTCAGGCTTTGTTTCATCTTTTCCTCTCGCGCTGCTCTTCCTTTTTTCTTCTCCCACTTAGTTTACAGTATTTTTCTACATAACCTCACATGCACTTGAATCAGAGCAATTACTCGCCTGTCCCGCTGTAATAACAGTGGTTAAGACAGGAAAAACAAGCCCTTTTCCCCCCCGCCTGCCTTTCAGTCACAGGATCAAAGATGGCTCGGGAGGATGTGGCAGGGAGCGGCACTGACAACACCACGCACATAACGACAGAGCTAACAGCGCTGCACTGTCACTGCCTGGCACTGCCTCACAAGGAGATCCCAGCTCTGAGAACTTCAGGGGGTCCTGGAAAAGTCTGTGCAAAAAAAAAAAAAAAAACACCTTGATGACCTCTCAACTCTTAGAATAGGCTGCTGTCACCTGGCTGGTAATTACCTGCCAATCAGGGCGGTGGATGGACCTGCAAAGATAAAGGGGTGGCAGTCAAAGATCAGGCCCAGTCTCAGAGATAGAGAGGGAAATATATGAGGAAGAGATCGAGGGTGAGGTACAGGGAAAAAAGCTGAGACAGAGAGGCTCATAATGAGGCCTGTGAAACAGACACAGCCGTCAGAGCAGCAGAGGGAGACGGAGACGGCCGGGCTGGAAACACACACCCTTGTTCCTCATCTATGGATGCCAAATTGGTGGCTTTTATCTGGGGATGCCATTGTGCTCCATTTTAGGGCTCTGATACAGTACGCCTGCTATTGTACAAGACAAACTGCAAGGGGTACAGCACTGCTCGCTGCTGTCGAGCAGATGATTAGAAAGGAAAAGGAAATACAGAAACGAGGGCTGAAATCTGGGCTACGTCTTGAAATAATGTTTTTATACTAGGTGGCTATTTTTGGAGATATTAGAGGATATTTTGAATGGTCACTGATGGTTAATTGACTGCATTGTGTTTTGTTTTTGCTGCGTTGTCAGAAAAGACAACTCTTCTTGTGACAGCCCGTTGATGTGAGGCAGCAACACATGCTCTTCTTCTGTCGGATTAATTATTTAGGTCCGACCATCAATACTGTATTGCTGATAGTTCCTGGAGCGCTGATCCAGACTGCACATCGTATCTGACTTTCTAGCACTGTCACTGAGTTTGTGTTGGCTCGTGTAGAAAACGGAGACTCTCCGCACTGTGTTTTAAATCGAGGCTTTTATGGCTGCATGCTGTGAATCTCAATGTCAATACTTTGTCGAACACAAGAATGTGAACTTTTGCAAAGTAGGAAGAAGTAGAAAAAAATAAATAAAGAGCTTTCATGCTTGAACTACTGATCATAGGACTGTGGACTGTCCCCCACATCACAACAGTATTCTAAAATAAGCATATGTTGTCCCTGTCCTGTCCTCAGCCACACAGGACATTTTCCAAATAGCGCTGCACTAAAATAAACATATGGGGATGTGCTGGTGTGAGTGTGTTGCCTCAGGTACCAGTGAGATGATCTCTTACTTACTCTCTTACTCTCACTTTGAGCTGATTATCACATCTCGCCTCTTTCTATGATGGCGTGCTTTTCAACCCACTTTAGAGTGTAACCAAAAAGCTATAAACTGTAAAACAAATAAAAACCGAATGCAATCATTTGCAAAGAAATACTTAACCGACATCAGTTTTACAAAGTGTTCCTGAGCCCATGCAGTAACATCCTTTATCCAATGATGTGTTCACAATGTGGTGAACCTCGCTCCATCCTCGCTTGTGAACGACTGAGCCTTTCCAGGATGCCCCTTTCATACCCAATCATGTTACTATCACCTGTTACCAATGAACCTGTTTACCTGTGGAATGATCCAAACAGGTGTTTTTGGAGCGTTCCACATCTTTTCCAGTCTTTTGTTGCTCCTGTCACAACTTGTTTGTTGCTGCATCAGATTCAGAATAAGCAGATATTTACAAAAATCAATGAAGCTGATGAGGTCAAACATTAAATATATTGTCTTTGCGCTGTTTTCAATTTAGTAGATGTCACAAAGGATTAGCAAATGATCGCATTCTGTTTTGTTTGCTTTACACAGCGTCCTAACTTTTTTTGGAATCGTTGTTGTACTTTGCTGAACGGCCCTGTGTTTTGTTTCTTTCTTTCTTTCTGCATCAGCACCCCAGCTATGCCAACGCAGTGGTCTCATTGAAATGAATGAGGGGGGGCTTTGTTGTTTCATGTAGTCCGCAAGGGCTCAGGGCCGATTTAACTAAATGCTGAGCCCTTCCTCGTACAACATTTGGAGCACTCGTACCCTCCTTCACTCAGGCACTTCTGCTGTTCCTGCATGTGATGTCATTTGAAGTCTGCAGGGTTCAAGTGGTCAGAGCTTAGTGTGAACACTGGAACTGGGCCACACTCTCATAAGAAGGAGAGGGAGCAGCTTTTTGCCCTCCGACCTCTTATTTTGGCTGAGAGAGCAGCTTCCTGTTTGCAGTCTTGAAGGTGGACAGACAGGCAGCAGGTGGACAGGCTGAGGATCAATGACCTGTGACGGACTGTGGATACACCTGCCGAAGCTGCAGGCAAAACAGACCGAAAGGTTTAGTGGTACCACATGGATGAATCTGAGCCCAAAAGAGCAGACATGCAATGAGAGAAAAAGGGCAGCTGGAACAGGAAGGCTGGAAGCACAAGAATTGATTCATTTTATTTCAGTGCTGCAAATGAATAATTTCATACCAGTGCTACAATTGCCAAAGGCAATAGCACTCTGCAGAGAATTAGCAACAGTGAGGTTCATTTCACCTCCCAGTTAATCATGCATCACTTCAAAATCCTCCACTCTTGTGGACGCTATTTTAATCAAATAACACGTAACAACAAGTGTCGGTAATGTTTTTGAATTTCATCACATCTCCACCAGTGGCTTCAAGTGGCCATGTTTAATTCATAGGTTTCTCTAAATGATGTAGAGAGCAGTGCTCGATATTGCTCCGGACAACGGCAGGCTACTTGAAATGATGAAAAACCCGCTAATCATCAGTTCCTTCGTTTTAAATTCACAGTTTCCTCGTCGAAGCTCATGAGAAATGACAACGCTTCATTTCAGGCCACGCGGACTGTTTAGCGCCATCTCGCTCCGTCACTGCCGTCTCTCCATCCTCTGCTTTGTTATCGTCTATCTCATTACGACCACTGTTCCTCCTTCCGTGTTCTGCTTGGCTTGCTGGCTGACAAGCTGAGCTTAATGGAGATGGGTAGGAAAGGCTGAGAGCGTTGCCCCTGAGCACAGAGATATGAAAAAGCTGAATAGCTGTGAGAATTATGGTAATAGATTCATTTGGACTTATGATAGTTGGAATTTGCTGCTTCTGTGTGCTCTTTTTCTTTTTCTTTTCCTTTCTTTTCATCCTCCCCGACAGGATGCCAACAGGATATTGGAGATGCGTTGTTCTGGAAATTGGCAGCAGACAAGCAGTAACTTTTTGATTTGGAAGATGTATGAGGAAACATTATTAATCTATTTTGCCCGCATTCAGGATGTGTCTCCTGTTTTTATTTTTAAAGAAGTCCAGTAAGCTAACGGGCACTGAAGCGTGAAATAATGTTTTAACTGTATATGGGAGCTGAGTGCACAGTAATAGGCTTTGTGTTAGGATCATACACTCTGCAGAGGATCCTGTGAGTATTGATCAGTGGGACAGATTCACTTGCAGCCTTTTCTCAAGATTGACTGGTGCCTCTCTTTACACCTTTAACATTTTGCCAGACTTCTTATATCAAGCCTGTGCCTCCTTTGTCCAAGAAAAATTGTTCTCAGCCTCACCACACACACACACACACACACACACACACACACACACACACACACACACACACACACACACGCGCGCACACACAGCCAAACTTCATCTCCTCTCTCTTCCTGTTTCTTCCTCATCTTCTCTTGCTTTGCCTCCCTCAGCGCCCAGGGGTGCTCATTTTTCAACAAGCTACAGTTGGCTGCAGCCAGCTTGTGCATCACACACACAAAAAAAATAAAACCACATATACACACACGTGCAGCCGCTGCAGAGTGTTTGCATTATAGATCTGCGGAGGAAAAACAGCAGCAGCGGATACCTGGAGGTAATCATTGGGAAATTAATTTGAGGCGATACGGGCGAGTGGCGATTGATTGTCTGCCTCCTGTGTCGCTGTGATGCCCACAGGAAGGCAGCCAGTCTTCATCTGAAGCCCCTCTACAATACAAAAACATACATCCACACACACACACACACACACATATATATATATATATATACACACACACAGCACCTCAAAGCTAAAGCAGCAAGATGAGACGTCTGAGGAATACTAACAGAGCCTTGCTGGGGCTCGAGGTGAAAATAAAAACATGCAAGCTGACATACTACTCATTACATCAGGGATTGTAGAACTCATGCTTCATGTGTCTCGATGGAAAAATAAGCAGAGAACGTGGAACTGTGGTGGTCCTACCAACGGATGATTTAGCACACATTCTTTGCATCTTTCTGCATTTTGTAGAAATCCTTTGCAGAAAACGCTCCTTACAAGCGTCCACAGGTTTGAAAATAAATGCTGGATTAACATTATGAGCTGTATTTATGGATCTTTGATTAATGATGCTCCTCCCCAGCCATCTGCTCCCTAATGCAATATGTATGCATTGTTTTTCTTCCATTTCCGCTGTGACTCTGAATGGACTGCAACTAATTACACGCGCAGCAAAATGAAAAACACAAACTGCTTTTATGCGTTCAATTTGCATGAAATCAGGCTTTAATGTCACTTCATTTTAAGCTTGATAAAAAATCAGAATAAAAACCTCTCACAAAGATCTTTTTTCCACCGAGGTTGTTTGTGTGAAAATTCAAACGACTGTATCTTCGCTTTGTTCCGGGAGACGAGGCCAACGTCGAATCGGAGTCAAGCTGGAGTGCTTTAGCTGAGCTCGGCTGAACCTCATTATAACTTTTCAATTAGAGGGTGATTGAAGTCTGGGGCGACTGCAGAATCAGAATCTCTCCAACCAATCGGGGCTTTTTTAATCATTCCCTTTGGTTCAAGGGGAAACTATGAATGAGAGAGGGTAATGAATGGCCCCTGTGAACTGCGGTGCCAACTGAAAATGGGGCGCTGAATTGTGTTTTTGTTGGAGAAGTTGATGTTTTTGATGCATAGAAATCGAAAACAACAAAAGACGGAACTTTGTCGTTTACATCCGCACACAAAACATGGTACATATTTAAAAATGTGATAAAATATCCTGCTTTTTATTCAGAGGAAAGCAGGAGACACAAGCACAAGTAGCATCTTTCTGTTCTCTTGATAGCATCCGCTCTGCGCCTCATCTGTCAGAATAATTTGACCAAGTTCTAGAGGCAGAGCCAGACGATAGGCCCCCGAAATCTGATTGGCCAGCCCTGGTGCCTCCTTACCAGAATTAGAAAGTGATAAGTAGTTGACTTTTTACTATCAGAACAACCACAAAAAGTGCAAAATGACCACAAAGGCACAAATTGACCACAAAGGGACACTAAATGACCACAAAGAGTTGCAAATTGACCACAAAGAAACGCAAAATGACCAAAAAGACATGGAAAATGACCGAAGAGGAACAAAATAATCAGAAAATGACACAGAACAACCACAGAATCAGCCTATGTAAGAGAAATGGGGGCATTTTAAGCATCTGTTCAGGGGCCCATTGCCTCACAATCTTGAAACCTATCAGCTATCACCTGATGACGATTCAGCTTCATGAGTCAAAGGCCAATGTCTGGGGGCTTCTGGTGTAGCCAGCTGATATCTGGGTCAAAGCTTCCTCTTCCATGTGCCAGGTGTCATCAGCAGCTTGACTTTCAAACTCCACAACAACTGGCATCTAAGATAATCCCTATAAACATATCTGCTATTAATGCAGGTAAATTAGAAATATTATAAATAATGCTAAATTCTCATCAGATGATAGCTGATGCGTTCCAACCCAGCACAGACTGTTTTTACAACCAAAGCCTGCTCAAACACGATTGGTCAACACTACAAACGGAAACCAGAACGCTTCTAATACCATAATCTTGTCATAAGCTGATAGCTGTAGACTGTTTGGAGTTACAAATAGCAACTATTTATTGATATTATTTCATATTGTAATATTTAAAGTTTTTTGTTTGGTGTTAATTTATTGTACTGAATAATTATTGTACCTATTAATAACGTACAGTTTATTATTAGCTGATGTGCCCGATGCACTGAGGCTTTGTCCTACTGCAGCAGCCCGGGTTCGTTTCCAACACGAGGCCCTTTGCTGCATGTCAATCCCTCTCTCTCCCCCTCGTCTCCTGTCTCTCTTCAGCTGCACTATCGAATAGAGGCAAAAGGCCAAAAAAACAAATCTTAAAAAAAAAAAAAGTTTCCACACCGCCCCTGCCGAGTTCAGTCTAACGAACGATTTAAGTTGTGTGCACTTTGAGAAACAGCAAAACAGCCGAAAACCAGGACACGAAGCGTTCTGTTTCCTCTGTGATACGCACACGGTACAGTATGTTTGGTAATGTCAACTCATCTCATCTGCTGGCGGATCATCTCATCCCACTCACTGTCTGACTGACTGACATCCCTCTATTCTGCTTCCTGTCTCTTTGGTAGCAGCAGGCCACATGGGGAAATCTAGCACGTTTTAAGGCAGAATGTTTTGCTGTTGCACGTGGGTGTTTTTCTTTTCTTTCTTTCACACAAACTGCCTCCTCCGCTCTTCTCCCACCCCCCCTTCGTCTCAAAGAGTCGTCCTCCGGTGCAGTTGGTGTACAAGCCCGGCTCAGACAACACAAGCCTGCCAACATTCTGCCGCAGATTCCTCCAATCCCTCTTCACAGTCGTCTTATCCCGGGCCTCATTATCCCAAGGCTCTGGCAGTCATCAGCTGCACTGCAAACGTCCGGCGAATCCGCCCTGAACGGGCCCAGAGCATCTTCATTATGTTTCGAGCAAACTGATCGCATGCATCACAGCCCGCTGGGGAGGCCCTTATGCATGCCTTATTTCACCAGGGTTTGAAGGAGTCCTCCCTGAGAGAAAAGTGAGAAAAGAGTCTATTTCTGTAAAACATCTGATATGCATTCATTTGCTCATTTGCGGTTTCTATGGCGAAACCAGCCTTTTCTTCCAGGATTTCTTCCTTTCTTTTTCCTCTTTCTTCCTCGCTCCCTCTCTCTCGTTTCAAACCTTAATCTTCACGTTTCATATTTTGGGGCTTTGATCAGTTTTGTGTGGCGCACATCATCATGCAAGTTGTTTCACACAGCCGGGGGCTACCATCATTATTGTCAGTCAAAATACAATCCGGGGCGTTGCAGCGCGCCAACGTCCAGCCACGGTTTTCTTAATTATACATCACAAACAAAGTCCTGCAGGCTTCAAAAGGCGAGAGTGTGCGTTTGGACGGTGCACTGTACAGTCTTTGTAGGTGGACTTGAGCGCTCAGGTGTCTCTTTGACCGTGTTTGAGGGCATTCGGCTTCGGTTTAAATCCCAAACCTTTATATTCTGCTCCCTCAGACACCCTCAGCCCACTCTCTGTTCTGACATGTTATGCCTGCCTGTGTTTGCCATCTTTCTCTCTTTTCATTCGTCCCTTTGAAGTCGGGCTCTCTCGACAGTCTGAGCTCTCCTACACTTGTCATTAGGAACAACTCCCCCCTCTCTCCCCTGCATGTCTCTTCTCACCCAAGAGGTTTAAAGCCCCTCACCCAGCGCGACTGCCTGATCAACTCCCTGTGGGGGTAAGAAGTGCGATATTGATGTGACGCAAGCCTTTAGTGTCACTGTGGAGGAATGAAAGCAGCAAAGTCTTCTTCTTCTTCATTAGTGCCTAATTACATTTCCTGCTTATAGAGTGAGACTGCTTCTTTGATGTAACGCTAATTAATTGAGATTTCAAAAAATAAAAAATAAAAAAAACTGAGAGAAAATGCAGCATTTCTTCAGCGGCTTTGGAGGAGGATTAGCAGAAGCACCAGAGTTATTATGGTTGTGATTAGCTGCTCTCTAAAATAGTATTTTAGCAATTAAGGTGATTAGACAAAACGAGAACAATGAGAATCAATAACGATTACACAACGTTTCAGGGTAAATCACTTGTCTTGGAAGCGTTATAATACTGAAATACATCATATCCTGCAGACTGATAGAAAGCCGTTAGGGAGCAGGAATAATGTCGCAGAGCCCAATGACTTCAGGTCACAGCGGGGTCACGAGAGGGTCGAGATAATTTATTGTCCCACTGATGCTCTGCTTTCATCTCTAGTCTTCGGGCAAAGCTGACCTCTGCTCTGAGATCGCAATGTGGTCATAACGAGCTCTTAAATTGAGCACGAAGGTTCATTTTTGACCTTGATAAAACTATCTAAGCTCAAGGTAGCGTTAGTGGCTTTTTCCAGGGCTTTTTCACCGTGTCTTTATTAACCGAAGTTTGCTCACTTGTCATCAAGTGGCAGTACGACATTTCAGTCATCACAAGTGTTCCCATATAGGGGCGACTGTAACCCCCTTGTGCATTCGAGTAATTGTTTGCCATGACCTCCTTCGCTTCCCTCATATTACACCATAAGTCTTGCCAGCGAGGGGGCTGTTACTGCGTCAATTAATGTCAGTGAGGAGACGCCGCTTTGAACACTTTGGGATCATCCGGTGAATTCTTGTGTCTCAGTTTAAAAGAATAAGTTTGTTGATCTGCACAGTGCACAGAGTAGTGTGTGCAGCTTCTTCGATGGTCAAACTAGCAGATATCCGCTTGAGGTCTTTGAATATTAGAACATTGCATCACATGGCCGTGGTAGTGTCACAGCAGAGGTCTTAAGTTGTGAAATGGTTTGTGGTCAGTGCTGAACCTTGTAACCTGAAGTCCGGCTAGATGTTTCGATGGTGCAGTCATATAAAAGAGTCCCGCTGGGATGGTGGTCTGTGGTAGTTTTGCAGCTACCCTCCTGGTCTTGTGTCTGGGTGGGATTCTTAATCCATGCGTGTACTTAAAATTGACAGTTCGTAGTTTTAGCGGGAGATACATGGTGTAACCTTTTTTTATGCTAAGCTAAGCTAATGGACTGCGGCACACAACACGCTGTTCTCGTGGAAGCGTATTTCTCGAAATGTCAAACTTTTAAGGAGCGTTTTGTCAAATAAGTTGCTGCACGTTTAAGAAACGTGATGCTTTCTGCGCCGTTTGGATTCAGAAGCACCAGTTGACGCCTTGCTGGCTATATTTTCGCTTGTCATCCTGTAGTAGCTTTTCAAGGGCTTCAGCTCATTCAAAACGCCACCACCCGCTTCTTAATGATGGCCAAAAAAAAATCAATCATAACACTCAAACACCACCAGTTGCTACCTTTTCATCTCAGAATTGACTTTAAGATCCTGCTCCCGGTCTGTGAGGCTCTTAATGGTCTGGTTCAGATTATTTATCTGACATGCTTCCAATTTGTCCACCCAACAGATTTCTCAGGTCACCTGACAGATGTCTCCTTCAAATTCCCAGAGCTCATTCTGAGTCTGGCGATCGAACATTGAGCGTTTATGCACCTAAAGCCCAGAGCAGCTCGCCTGCTCATGTGAGGTTTGCACAAACACTGCTTTCACTGCCTTTGTCTGAATATGTGTGTCTCTCTGTATCTCTAACCTTCTTATTGCTTCATCACCCTGTAAAGCACTTTGAATCGCCTTTGCATGGGATTATGCTCTTCCAATTAATTTGAACATGAGTACAAAACTAATTTGATGTTGCTGTGACCTCTAACAGGATAATAATCATACTGTCACATTGCAACACTTGACAGGAGCTTTTTGCTGATTTGTATTGGTCCCAGGTTGGATGGAAGCGTTTCCTCCTGGGGAAAATTGTGATCATGATGAAAGCGTAACAACACGACAGTCTTGGGAATCACTGCGGCACAATATTTTGCAGATGGTGAGTATAATTAGTGTCCTGGTATTAAAGGCACTTGCAGTACTTGCTCCACTGCATCCTTCCTCTCTGTCTGTCTCTGGGTAATATTTAACCTAGATAAAGTAAAGCATTTTTTCTCTGATTTCACTGACACACTTGAATGATTTTTGAATCTTGCTCCATCTAAGTTGGAAGTGTGAACCTTTGGTACAGTCTATTTAAAGGTTTATTGCAACTTATGTCTTACTTTCATAGTTTTGGCCATTATTTCAGTAACAATAACATTGTTCTCACCAAGTAAGTTGCGAGAATGTGCTAAAAAGAAAGAAAGTAGGGGAAAGAAACACAAGCAGTTAGACTCTATTGCTTAATTAGAATAAAAAAGATGCTCGATATAGGTATTTAAGCTTTGCTTTTAGTGTAAAGTCAACTGCGACAGCTTGTTTGTAGAAGGTCAATTACTGTCCTGCTTCTGTGCTGGAAGATTTAAATAACCACACTGTGCCAGCTGTGCGTAAAATACGCAGGTGTGTGCACCTCTGCCAACAAGCTGGTCTGACTCCCACATGTGGACTAACACCAGAGGCGCGACAGGCTGCCTGTGAATGGAACCTTTAAATAACATCCCGACTCTGCTGCCGCCATTCAAGACTCACGAGTCATCAGGAGGCGCGGCGGAGCAGATTTTCTCTGAGGTGCAGGGGCGATAACCAATCACGTTTGTTTTGTTTCTCTCGGGAAGCTGAAGCCCAGCTGTTTTCTACTCCAGCTGTATTTAAAACTGTTCAAATGTGGGGAAAGCTGAAGGTCACAGGCAATGATGTCCCTATTCAGTATGATTTGAGTAACTTGAAGCAAGCGGAGACAGTTGTCAGCATAATCTGTTCAAAGCTATTGTTTTCATTTCTACTCAGATGTGTTCGTGCCGGCTGCGCCGCAGAAGGTGACAGTACACAGTACAGGTAGAAGTACTCATGTGGGCTGAGGTGCAGGTACTGCGTTCTGGTGAGTACGGCCCAATTCAGAGCCAAAAGATCATTCAGATTTTCAAGAAATTACCATGTTAGTCAGACTTGTTCAGAAGGGAGGACAAAGATGAACAATAAAATTAATAAAAGGAGAAGGTCCTGTGTTAAAGCCATGCACAGAGCACTGGTGCGTTTGTGGGGGCATGTTGTTTAAGGTACTGTTGAGACAAGGTCCAGATGTGCTTAAAGCCTCATCAGATACCAAAACTCTGCACAAGAGTTTGTTACAGACGTGATTTTACTCACAGCTGCAGATATTTTATCTTCCAACACAACGATCACAAGGCAAACATTACAAACAGACATCACGGCCTCATCCACCAGGAAGGTACGCTGGCATGGATTTGAGTGACACAGGGCCCTGCTGGAGTTGTGTTGCAGAAAAAGTTGAGCCTGGCTCTTTTTTTTTTTTTTTTTTTTTTTTTTTGCCAGACGGCCCCAAAGCACCACCAGACCCGCTCTTCTGAAGCAGCATCACCAGTCGCCTCCCTCTGCTCGACCTTTATTCATAACGCAGTGGGTCTCACACCTACACCTGAATCAGCCCACCCACCAAATTCAACAGCCAATGGCTACAGTGATAAAATTAAAAGGGTGTCGTCACACTTTTGTGCGTACAGTGTTATCTTAATCGATAGAAATGATGGCCTAAACTATGAAAGTAAGACCCGAGTTCGCTGGGAACATCCTCTCCAGAGCTGAAAGATTCCTGTGCGGGGCACATAGTTATGCAGGAGGTCAGGGTTTCAGGGCTTTGAGTAGTTTTTGTGTCTCTGTTGAGTCATAATTGTGCTCCAGAAGGGTTTGTCATGCCCGGGCTCTGCCTGCAGCACTCCCCTGCTCAGGAGCTGTCAGCGTCAGTGTCTCCCTGCCAAGCCACAGCGGGCGGAGGCAGGCGCAGCAGCAGCAGCAGCAACCTACACACATACACACACACACACACACACACACAGGAGCGCACAGCTGCTTAAACATGAACAAAGAGCAGATGCAGCTGCATTTTCTTGACATGGAACCAGTTAAATCCAAGAGCTTTCTCTTCCATATTCATGCAAACATAATAAATCTGTCTCACACTCTGTCCCCTGTTGCAGAAAATTGACCGCATAATTAGCACTCGAGGACGACACCACGGGTGAATCTGCTTACTCATCTTCTCTGCAGATAAATGGGAGCACACACCGTCGCACACCTTGTGCTCATCGGTTACCCGAGTGAGACAGGTGGTGCCGGATAGCCGGCGCGTATGCCCCCTCCATAGCAGTATGTGCTGGCATCCTCCCCTGCCATACTTTTGCCGCCTACGCACACAAGTGTTGCAGATGGGCTTTGGTGTGAAGCTGAATGCTCCTTTACAGTCCTCCACGGTAGGAAAACACACTTCTACCATCCCACCTTTAAATCCAACAAACTCAAGGTCACTCGCACGGCAAAATGTCCTTCCGTTGAAACGGTTAGTCAGTCTACAGGTCTGTCAACAGAAAAATAACTCATCTCGTCATTTTCCAACAAAAAATGTCAAACTTTCACTTGTTCTGGCCTCTCAGATGTGAAGATTTGCTGATTTTTCCCTGTTTTCTATCGTAGCTAATCGACTTTTCACTTTTTCTCAAAGTTTTCCGGGTAAAACAGTTAATCAATGAGCAGTAGGTTCAGCAGTAATGAGCTCCACAAAACAAACAATCTGAAGACTTCGCCCTCAGCCAGCAGAATGATCAGTTATGAAAATGGCAATTAGTTGCTGTGATACTTTGAAAGGTTTGGTTCACCAAACAAGACAAGAAACAAGAAACAAGAAACACTTTCGTCACTGCTCGTTTAATTTGAGCTACAAAGTGAGCGAGAACCGTCTGCATAGCTAGTAACCACATGACAAAGTGTTTCTGTTCCCTCATCCTTTAAACTTAAAGGATAACTTATTTGTAGCATTAAATACGACCATTTACTCACCCAGACAACTTTGGTGGCATTTCGAGTCGTTTTGAAGAAATTAGCCCCACCCATGCGCAGCCTCTATAAAACGCATAAACTGCGGCGAAAGTCATTCATATAATTTATATTCATTCGGTCGGCTACGAATACGCAATAACGAACCATAGCTGTGCCAAACTACAGCTAAACTGGCCGACCGCCAGCTCAGAGGGGAACAGCACCAGCATATCACAACAAAATATTGGAATATGAACGAGTTTCTCCGCAGATTATGCGTTTATAGAGGCTGCGCATGGATACCCCGAGTACTCGCATTATACGGATATACGCGCCGCTCCTCTGGGGCTAATTTCTTCAAAATGACTCCAAATACCACCAAAGTTGTCTGGGTGAGTAAATGGTCGTATTTAATGCTACAAATAAGGTCCAGGTTGTAAAAAAAAAAGGCCCTTCACACCATGTGACGACAACAGTCTTGCAAGTTCATTGCATCTCGCACAGACAGTGTGACACACGTCCAAGATGGGTAATTACAGTGGCTGAAGTCTTGGTGGCAATCTGTGTCTACCTGCATGATATAATGAATGTCAGAATTACAATCTAAACAGAGAAACAGAGGCGCTAACATCATTCACTCATCCATCTGTGACGCTGACATGTTCTGGAAACAGGCTTTAGCCATAGCCAGGGAGCTTTTTGACTTTTCTGAGGGGTCAAAATGATGCAGTCACTTCATGCCGTATTGCAATAGTTCATATATGTGAGTTATAGCAGCAGTCGTGAGAATTTGGTCCTGATAAAAAAAAAAAAAAAAAAAAAAACAAGACTTTTGTAAAGCAGCTCTGTAATTTTGCCGAGTGTGAAGAGGCGTTAAGTCATCCAGGTCACAGGATAGTAGTGCCAGAAGCACTCACTCACAGATAATGAAATCCTGACATTCACACTCATTCAAGCCATAACTCAAGTGACTCGCGAGACGATCACGTGACCTCAGGTGACATCGGTGTGTACCTGGGACAGACGGGAGCGGGTGACTAACAAAACATCTTTAAGGATTAACCAGTCGCCTTTGATTTAGAGCTTCCAGACGTCGAAAACTCTCGTAAATCATAAACTGATTTAAACTAAAGATGCCGCATTTGTGTTGCTGCATCATCGGATCAAAAGGAAATTTTTAGACGTCTCGTGCATTATTTTATACGTTTCTCAATAATTCAGCCCCAGGTGGTGGGTAATTTATTGAGACACTGAAATCTTGACTGTAATTTCAAATCAACTTCTGTGTTTGGAGGTCCGTGGGATTATCAGACGCATTAAAGAGCCCTGCAGTTTTACCTCCTGCTGTCACCTTCTTGATGCTGAAGAAGCGGCAGTCAGGCATGAATCCCATCAGGGCCATCAAAGAGATTCAGCTGATCTGATCGGCCTCGTACTCACCTGGCTGTGATTAACCTGCATCCTTTCAGGAGAGGAAGAAAAGATGAATGAATATTTCTGCTTCTAGCTCTCTCATGCAGGATTATTGTACTCAAGAACGGCTCTGACACATCTCATTATGAAACACTAGATGTCATTTGGTGCGCTGCTGAGCTGTGATCAAACAGGATCTCATTCCAATTGGCAGTTTTGGCAACGACGAACTTGGCATTTCAATGGGGTTTTCGAGAACCGCAGCTTTTTGGATGCAAGACGAGCGCGAAGGAGAAAAAGGTCAGACTCGTCAAATTCGCACAAACGCACACTTCAAGCCACGAGGGAGGAGTCGAGTGAGCCCGCTGACCTCACAGCCTCAACTGTTTGTGCTTCCTCAGAGGGAAACAGTCAAGATTAATGGCCGACATCAACACCAGCTCCCCGAAGGAAACAAAGGCATTTTCGAGCCACCGGTACGTGCGTGCATGGATCAGGGGTGAGCAACAATACTGTAACTCCATTCAACATCATGCATTGACAGCAGGTTATGGCGATTAAGTGCTCCTTTATCAGTTCTGGGGCAACAACAAAGGTCCAAAATAGGATTAAGCAGAGACGTGGAACACTACCACTGCTAATGCTACGGCCCTTTGAGAATCTGCTGGCAATGAGAGGAGCCACGATGCTGCAGGGCAGGATTACTGAACAAAGAGATGGAGGGATATGGAATGAGGTGTGGGAGCCCCCCTCCTCTTCCTTTTATCTTGACATCCAAACCACTTAAATGCTTCCCATACCATCAAATTGTGCTCGACGTGGCAGCATCCCTCGCTCGTTTTTCCGTATCTCGCGTCTGTGGCGCGTTGTTTGTCGCCAGATGAGTTAGTGCCGAGGGGCAGCGGCAGACGTGGTTGGCTTGAGCCGCGAGCGCAGGGAGAGGGACGTTCATTCATCACGAGGAGGTGAAGTGCAATCGAGGCAGTGAGTGTAAGGTAGATGAATGGCCAGTAACCTCAAGGAAGGAGATGATTCATCACTTCCTAAAATTAAGTTCATTAAAGGGCTATCTGTGGAGATACGTCACTGTCTCCTGCTCCAGATGTTTGTTACAGTAGATGTGCTGTTCAGCTTTTTCTCCATTATTTCCTCATGTGAGCTGAAACAAAGTAAGTGGTCATTCTGGTGCTTTTGTGCTCAACAGGAGAAAGAAGAAGAAGCAGCTCATTTGGCCAAAATGAAACCCGCAACCGGCAACAATTGAGTTTCAGGCTTCACGAAGGTGAGCAGAGTCAGCTGGTTTAATTCTGTTTAAGAGTGAGCTCAGTCACACTTGTTTCATCATCACAAAGCCTGCATTTCAGTAATTACACACTGAAAGTTTTGCCATTTGTTGTTGGATTTGTGAGTTTAAACGCGATCGCTCAAAGAAATCTTGAGTTACGAGCAGCATGCACGCCTAAACTGGTCAACTGGACTTTGAGATACATGTTTTTGGTGTTTGGGACTCAAAATGCTGATTTCAGGTCAATTGGACTGACCGTGTGAGGGGCGAGGTCTTTCCAAAATTGAATTTTTGGGTGATGGCTGATTGGAATCAAGCACTTGCACATCGTTTCCAGTTATCCAAACGAGTCTCTGTTTCTAGCTCATTAGAGTTCACAGCAGTTTGAGCCGCTGCAGCAGAAAGCAGCACTGTAGGGCAGCAACCAACTATTCTATGCCAGTTTGTTTTAGTACTGTACTTAAAAACAATTGTGAGGTATTTGTACTTTTAAGATACTTTCTACTTTTACCCCACAACATTTTAGAGGGAAATACTGCAGTCTTTACTCTACTATGTTTATCTGACAGCTTTAGTAAGTAGTTACTTCTCAGATTATGACTGTACATAAAACACTTTAGGTTACTTGCATTACCTCAGTTCTCTATGTCTTACTATGGGATACACTCACATCACCTGTGTGAGCGAGACATCAAAATACTTTGATGAGCTTATAAAAAAAACTATTTTAAGTATAAATTAGTGTCTCCTAAACATTTACTCGCTGGCGCCTGTTGTCATGTTTCATATGTCTGAGATGTTGGCAGTTCACCAAATAGAGATTTCCACTATAAACTTCTTAGATTTTCATTTAAATAGCTGCTCAAGGACCAAATAGGTAAAATTATCAAATTTTTCACCAAAAAAAAAAGGTTTAGATTAGAGATTGGTTAGAAAAATGAGTAGACGTTTGTGTAGCAGAGCTGCCATTTATCTCATGACCCCTCAGATTTATCTTGTGACCCTTTAAAGGGGCCCCAACCCCTAAATTGGAAACCACTGTGCCAGCTGCAACAATAAAATGCTGCTTACACACTGATGCATCATCATGATCATTTATCAGTCACAGGGTTCATTTTTCTGCAGAACAAGTACTTTACTTTGATACTCGAACTATATTTTGCTGATAAAGTACTCAACCGATTTAGAATTGCTCTCCTAACAATGAATTTACAAAAAAAGTTGTTTGGGTTTTTTTTTTAGGAGCAAAATCAATGCAACAGAACCAGATACGCCCATTTTTAATTTCACATGTTCGTCTCCCTTGTCAGAACCAGGTGCCAACATTACCCACAATGCAACCAACAGTCCGGTCTGATGTTCGGGTGTTTTATGCTACTACGTCACTTCTGTCTTGTGGTCTTCAGCCCCGGCCGACGCTGACTTAAGTGACATCACTTGAGGTAACTTTTTTGATTTGACACACCTGCCTCTGAAGTCTCAACATGCTTCTGACAATTTTTTTTTCATTCATTGATAGTTATAATTATAGTTTAATCCACCTTTAATCAGATGTTGATGATGTGAAATTAGGGCACTTCCCCTTTAAGTGTGATTTCAGTTGCAGGTCTTTAATTGTAATGGAGTATTTTTACCTTGTGATATTGAGTAGTTGTTCAACCACCGCTTCCTCGATTTGTTGATCATTTAGTCTGTGAAATGTCAGAAACTAGTGATCAAAGTTCAAATGTCTTGTTTTGTAGGACCAGCAGTCGAACACCCAAAGATGTTAAATTTAGTGATATAACACAGAGACAAGTAGCAAATCCTCACATTAGAGAAGCTCGAGTCAGACAATATTTGCTTGAAAAACGACTGAAATTATTCATATTCTCAGTCAAAATAGTTATTGACTAATGTTCTCTCAACAGACTGATCATTTTAGCCCTAATCCTTAGATTTGCTGTGGCGTTTAGCGTAAGAAACCAGAAACAACATTTCTAAACAAATCTGCTCCAAAAAAAAAAACGAGATTACTATCCTGCATGACCAGTCAGTGGAGCAGAGCTGCTGCTTACACAACACATGAGTGGAGCCTGGGAACAAACAGGCGCTCGGAGTAACCTTGCCAACCAAAGTGGAAACTCCCCCACGCGTCCATTCATGTGAGGATGTACAGCCCTCGCCGCTTCCTCACAATACCATTTATACTGAGCTCTGAGGCCCGGCCAGGGACGAGCTATCGCTAGGCAACAGGCAGGAGGGAATCCGCAGCACAACACAGACTCTGTTCCTGCTGCTACAGTGAGCCTCATGACAGATAACGGTCCGGATATAATTGAGACCAATTTGACCACAGAGGGTCAAATTCAAATCCGTCGCCTTCGTGGTGCTTTAAACACGGAGAGCAGCATGAAAGCAACATGCTCTTCTGTTGTGGCTTCAGTGCGGCAGAAATAACATAGATTATCTGAAGAGGTTCAAGAACAATAATTAAATTAAGGGACGAAATTGGAAAAATACCCCATTATCGTGTTTTCAGGGGACAGATTAATCTCTCTTGTTAAAATTACATTTATTGAAAAACACTGGGATTAAAAATATGATTCCAAATCTTTTGTCAGCCTCTTCAGGCTGTCTTGATTTAGTTTTTCTTTTTCTTTTCTGTGCTTAAAAAGCATGTAATGGCTATGAAAACAGCACAATAACAAAACCAGTAATCAAATACAGAAGGCACACCTCTACAAAGGCTGTATCTTCTAAATGGAAACTAGTGAGTGAAACAGGTTTAATCTGCAACTGGATTTGAGTCTACATTCAAGTACAGGTAGTGAGACAATCATAGAATATTGGTGGCAGAAGTACGTGCAGTAATCCATGCCAGAGTAGAGAAAGTGTGCAAAAAATTACTTTTTGTGGCCAAAATCAAGGGCAGAGCCCAGAGCCCATAGTGATGTCTGCAAATGACTTCACCTTGGGCATCACCTGGGGCTTTTGTCCATCTAACACCTGATGATATTCCATTTAAAATATGCAACAAAGACAGTAAAACCTCATCCTGAAGAAGCTGGTATCACAAAATCTGAAAAATGAGCTTGAAAAATTACTTCAGATAGTTTTTTTGCAAACACATGTCAGCATTAGAGCCGCAGCTGAAAAATGACTCATAATGCCAATATCTGGACCCAAAGTCCCATCATCAGGTTTCCCGTTTCCTCTGATCAATAATCCAAAACTCAGAGACGCTGGATTTAAAAACAGGAGAGCAGCAAACGTGAGGAGTAGGAGGATAATTTCTGTAGATCAGCTCATTGATTAATTGACCAGTCATTTCAGCATTAGCAGTAGTGTTTTGCTGTGGAAGTGTCCTCTCTTCATAAAGTCACTTTGGGTTTATAGGATTGGAAGTTAAGAAACTGAGTGTGTGTTATGATTAAAATATAACCCGATGTTATCCAGTTGTTTCAATTCTAGCCAGCATAACAAATAAAATGGCAAACCAGGGCCATAGTATTGAGATATCTACCTGTTTGTGGTGTGTTGGGGTCCCAGACTACATCCTGTAAGTAAGTTACTATTACAGACCCGTGAAGACCACTGGAACTTCATTTGATAGATCCAGTTTGCTATTTGAATAGACTAGAGTTGACAAACAGGACCTCCCCGACAGAGACGATGAAAAACTTTATGAAGTAAAACAAAAACCACTGAAGGGAACTAACCTGAGACTACCTGGTTTGGTTTGGTCTGTGTTAAATTTGGCCTACAACCCCTGCGATAAACGTTAAAAGTATTCCCCCGTGGATGTAATTAACCAAATAATTTGCTTTATTGAACATATAAGATGCCTTCACACAGGTAACAAAAACAGACAACTGATATGCTTGAAATGAAAAAAGAAAAACCCACATTTTATTGCACTTAAGTTATAAGAAAATAAAATTCTAAGTGAATCAAACAAATACACAATCCCTTTAAGGTTTTTTCTGTCTGTTTTCTTTTTTGCCAGGCAGTTTACATGAACTGAAAAAATAAAACACCTGCAACAAATCTGATTTCTCAAACCAGATCATAAATTAAAACAGAGGGAGAAAACAACGAGAGGAGATAGAGCAAGATTGTTTTCTTTTTTTTTTCTTTTTTAATATACAGTGTTATACCACTTTCACAGTTCAGCTTGAGTTGTGACTCTTGGAGATTGAGACGATTTTCGTTTGGCTACAATGTTTCTGTTCACCTTTGTGTTTGTATTTTTCCCCGCCGACGATCCACGAGTCCGCGGCCGCCCCGCCGATTTTAACTGCGATACATGTAACACTAAGACTCCTGGCAGCGCCACCTGTCGGTTGATGCTTGTGATGGTCTCCTCTGTTGCTTCGGACATCTTTGAATGGAACAACAATCACACACGGATACAGACGGTTCTTTCATTC
The DNA here is from genome assembly GCF_017976325.1 of Chelmon rostratus. Classification (NCBI taxonomy): domain Eukaryota; kingdom Metazoa; phylum Chordata; class Actinopteri; order Chaetodontiformes; family Chaetodontidae; genus Chelmon; species Chelmon rostratus. Next base: position 4,614,238 of record NC_055660.1, read on the forward strand.
ACGTGTTAAAACCGATACATCTGCTAGTTTTTTTTTTTTCTTTGCCAGTCCACACAGCATTTGTACATTTCCCCAAAGAACAGGCTGAAAGAGCTTTGTCCCAAGGAATGTGTTTACAAGTTGCCCATTAACACGCGAACACACGCACTCATGCACGCACGCACACACACGCACGCCAACAGTGTACATCCCCTCGTTTCCTCTCTGCAGGCGATCCCGTCAGTATCTGTCGGACGCGCTCCCTCCTCTCAGCCTCGTAGAGGCACGTTTGGCTCAAGTTTCAGTGGCAAAAAACAAACAAAATAAACAAAAATGTTGGATGTTATCTTTTGTCATCTTTTGTTTCTTTAAGTCCAAACACATAGAGTTCAATTTGGAATTTTGCCTGGGACTAAAACGTCGCAGCAAGTAAAAGTTCCCTCTCTCTCTTTTTCCATTCATCTAGCAGCATAAATACAGTTTGGCCACTGCAGGAAAACAGTAGAGGGGAAGGGGCTGGGGGGGGGTTTCAGGGGCATTAATCCACAGCGCTTAGAGCTAAGAACCTTTACTTCCTCTCGTCACAGCACCGGCATTGAGGAAACCACCCCAGCTAGACTCTGAAAACTTCTGGACAGCACTGATGTTTACGTGGAGATGGAGCTCCAAAATCAGGTATGTAGAAAACAGAAAGGAAGAACAAACAACTCAAATAAAAAGACAAAAAAACAATCCTTGTGACATAATGACAGCAAACCTAAACAGAGCAGCTTTCTAATACTGGGATTTGTTGCTGTTGGCAACTGCAAGGACAAAAAAAAAAAAAAGAGAAACCCCTTTCATATGATAAACCAGAAACGTACTGAAATTCACAGTTGTGTTTGTGTGCGATATTGTAAAGAAATCAAACAACTGAAACCGAGTGGAGAACAATAAGAACGGAAATGGAGTGACAAGAAACGAGCCTGATTGCAGGCTTTCTCTCCTCTACAAGCAGCTCTTTAGGTGTAACTGTGTGTGGAAATTTAGCTTTAAATGTCTTCCTCAATCTTTTCCACTTTCCGGTTGGCCGTTTGAGTGTATGTGTGTGTGGGTGCGCACTGATGGGGGTAGGGGTGGGGGGTGGGGGGTGGGGGGTGGGGGTCTTTAAAAAATAATATATCTCTGTACATCTCAAAATCTGTCAGGCTTGAGCGAAACCAAGTCTCTGTGCGAAGCTGACCCCAAACCGAAAGGGTTGAGAGTCACTTCAAAAGTTCAGTCGTCTTTCCTTTCTTCCTCTTCTTTCTCCCAGCCAATCGCGGGACAGACCGGTCGTGCCCCCACCCCCTGCCTCGTTTCCAGCCCAATCCCCTCCGACTCCACCGCCTACTGGTGGTAGGGGGGACAAAAGCAGGGGCTGAACACATGTGAGGGTCTGCGGCTCCGTCGGTAACATTTGCCCAAAGGGGGACGGGGAAGATGATTGTAGAGGACAGGACAGCCCACTGGTGGTGGTGGTGGTTGTAGATTTTGCGAGTTTGGGTGAAGAGTTCAGGGCTTTGGCCCTCCCGGTTTCTAGGCGCCCTCGTGTCCCATTCCCTCTCTACTCCTTCCTCTCTGTGGTTCGCTCTCTTCGTCCTTCCTCACCGTGTCCCTCCTCACTTCATGTCCACGTCAAAGTCCAGCACCAGCAGCTTGGTCTCCTCTGTGCCGTTGCGGCTGCCCACCGCGCACACCAGCTTGGTGTTGGAGGCCCGGATGCGCCACACCACGCCGCCGCTGCCGCCGCTCTCCAGGGTCACCAGGTTTCGGATGAACTCGCCCGTCTTCAGGTCCCACAGTTTAACCGTGCCGTCGTCCGAGCTGGTGATGACGAAGTTCTTGTTGAACTGGAGGCACGTCACGGCACTCTGGTGCTTGTGAGGACCTGAACACACAAAGAAGCAGCTGGTTAGAGGGATGAAGTGCGAGGTGAAGAGAGGAAAGGACGGGGGCTTCACCCACATCCCTACAGCCATATTCAAAGTGGCTGCTTCAGGGGCAGTAAAGTTGCAGTAATTGAAGGAGTGATTTATTCAGTCAGTATGCAAGCATGCAAGTGTTACGAACGTTAGGACTTTGTTGATATCACAGCTGTAAAGTTATGTAGTAGATGGCACCTCTGCATGAATTGTTGCCTCTTTGCCTGCAAATCTGCATCTTGAAAAAGCAGCTTCAATAATTCACCTAACCGACCTTTAAATTCCTACAAACGTGACGGAAATGTAAACAGCGATGCACAAGAGGAGACTTTCAGTTTACTGATCATCCCTGCAGGGTTTTCCACAGTGGCCGGACATAAACCCCACCTCTGCTAGCATCATAAAATCAGTCATATGATGTGGAGCATTAACATTCGGGGGAAAGGAGCACCGTTTCACATAGCAAATGTCAGTTCTGCACAGTTTGTGTTGTTTAGGCCACCATCTTGTAAGGAATCTGATGACGAGACAAGAGGTTAACCATCTCGACCAAACACATACGTGGAGGAAACCCTGCCCTGGGCCGCCTGCTATAACAATAATAATGAAACCGAGTAATGTAGGGGACGGCTGAAGCACAAGAACCCAGATACAGAACGAAGAACTGGAAAACAGAAGCCTCCATAAGCCTCCGAGACGAAGAGAAAACACATGGCTGGCGTTCCTGAAGCTGCTGCGAGTGCAGCGAGGTGTTCAGGAGGAGCTGCAGGCGGCGACATGCCAGGACTCCGGCCTGTCACTGTCACGGAGGCTAAGCAGCTCCAGCCACACCTCCGCCTGGTGTGTTTGTGCGCTGGCAGGAGGCCACAGTTAAAGCGAAGACGGCGGCTCTCGCTGCCTCCACTGAGGTGACTTTATTTGCGACTGTATGTGTGCAGTGACTTCAGATTTCCCTCAGGGCTTGAAAATGATATCTTAATTAAATCAATTAAGGCGACACAAAACACAAACAAGCGCAGAATCAAGTGCTGGCAAATGAAGTGCTTTTTACTGAGGTTGCTATAGCAGCTATTTCATTCAGACACATTTAATTTCTTTCCGCTTTCAGAATCCATTTGCAGAGAAAATTTGTTGAAATCTCACCGTCAACAAGCGTTCACATCTTTTCCATTTCTGTCTGCAGTTAGATCAAAGGCAGCGTTATTTACCCGAGTTTACAATGCAGCTCTGTACCAACCCCCAACATGCCTGCCTGCCTGCCTCCTCCCTCCTCCCTCCATTAGCACAACAAAGCAGCCTGCTCCATCATTACCTTTACTCTCTTCAGCTGACAGTGGCGACCTTGTTGCTGGCCTATTGTCTTATCCAAACACGCTAATGAATGGCAGAAACTGTCCGCTGACCTGATTATATGACCTACAAAGTTCCCTCAGCCCTCATCCCTTCACTGTAGTCACCCCCTCTTCACAAACATCCTCCCCCCGGTCGCTCTTATCCCTCCCCTCTCTCCTCAGACTCTCACTGGGGCATCCTTTTGTTCGCCCGGTGTGTGTGTGTTGGCGTTTGCAGGAGCAGCATACACGGTTGCAGTTTGCTAATGAGGGCGTTTAGGGGTGGGGCGCCCATGGTTGCTGATGCTATTCAGCAAAGGATTTCCAACTTCCTGTGAGGCCGCAGTGCTGCTAATGGAGTTTGAACTATTCAAACGGACACAAAGGAAATGAGACTGTAATCAGGTCCAGCAGGGCCACAGGGTGTTGGCAAACAGGTCATGCAGTCCGGGTTTTAATTGGTCTCTCAGTTTCAAGATAAGTCCCATCTTATGTGCTCTCTGTTGTTGGTCAAGGATGTTGGGTGTTAATGCCTGAACAGCAGCAGTTCACATCTCAAGTGAATGCAGCATAAACTCAAACCAAACAACAGGAAGTGTACTTCACAGCACTGCGGCACAGATAATGTGCTCTTTTTCTTCTAATTGTAGTCTGACCTTTCCGCCATGACAGCAGACTTACATCTGCTCGGTGGAGCTGTACATTTCTAAGTTCTACCTTAATATCATAACTGCTGCTCTCTGCTCAAACATGGCTGCTGGGATGGCGGACTCACCTTGCAGTGTTTGCAGGCACTGGCCCGTCTTGATGTCCCAGATCTTGACAGTGGAGTCTGCGTTGCCTGAGACCAGGATGTTGTCTTTGAGCTCCATGCCGCTGGTGAGGGACTGATGCCCCGTCAGCGTGTGGATACAGTTGCCCGTCTCCACGTCCCAGACCCTTATAGACGTGTCCAATGAGCCGCTCACCACGTGGATCCCATCAAACTAGAAGACGGAGAGGATCAGAAGCTCAGCTCGACACTCTTTTCACCGCGACATCAGACTGAATGTTGATGGAAATCATTCCGTACTGAAAATTAAGGCGCCATCAGTAACTGCCACCTTAACTTGCAGCTGGCGCAGTTGATACCTACGCAGCATACTTTGTTTCTGTTAACAAACTCCAGATTAAACTCATTGAAATGAATGAATTTTATTGATCTGTGAAACTTTTCGTCTCCTCATCCAATAGTAGAGCATCGACGCTTTAAAAGCCAAACGATGCAGCCTTGTACCAAAAGCAATCTGTCAGAGCAGTAAACAACCTCCTCTCACCTCTGTGGTGATGACACCAGCTGAGGTGCACTGTAATCACACAGAGTGGGTGAGAGGACGTCTCAGAGGACACACAGGGACCATTTTTACACAGAATGGACACACACACAGCAGGATACATTAAAACATTATAAGAGAGGAGAAAAACATGAGTGGAATCACACACACACACACACACACCCCCTCACCTGTAATGAGTACACTCTGTTGGTGTGGCCCTGCAGCGTGTGGAGGCAGGTCTCCGTCTCGGGGTCCCACACTTTGACCATGAAGTCATAGGCACCGCTGACCACCCGCCGCCCGTCGTACTGGACGCAGCGCACCGCCGCCACGTGGCCCATGAGGACGTGTAAACACTGACCTGTCTCAATGTCCCAGACGCGCAGCGTGGCGTCACGGGAGCCGCTGACCACCCTGACAGGAAAACCACAAAGACAGCGAGTCACGCGCTTGCAGCAGAAAGGTGAACGCGCGAGTCTGGGCGCGGCACAAGCGTGAAGTCTTTGTGTGGAGCTTCACGTCGCCACAGCAGCAGCGTCTTCCATTCTATAAGATTAAACTCAACAGTCTGCACAACACTTTCATTCATTCCTTGGCAGCTGCATTGACAGAATAATGAGGCAGGTACGAACACTTTCTTTCACTGCTCTGACAACGAGAAACCTACAGTATCACATTCGTGTTCGTACTTGAATGTACAAAAACACCCATTCAACTTAAACAGCCGCCCTCCAGCAGTGTCTTCACCCAGAATGGAAAAGGAAAGATACGTAACAGAAAAGGAAACTCCCTTTAGGGAAGATTGTTACTCCAGTTTTACAGTTTTCAGATTATTACTGTAAGAACAGTTTGGCCCACGGATATTATTAAAAAAACTGAGACACAGACGGAAAATACACTAATTTCAGGAAAATCCGGTGACTGACTGACACCTAATTTCCACCAGATTCCCGTCACTTCAATAAAGACTGAAACTGACAGCCCTCCACATTATGAAATGATCTATATCACAGGCTCTTCAGATTAAAACAGAAAACATGCTGTAAATACACACGGCACACACACTCTTTATTTAAAAGATGCCTCACGGTGCAACATAGATGGAAATCACCGACATGTTATTCACTGTGTGCCTGCAGCTCACAGCATTTCCACAGTGAGTGAGTAATCAAATGCTACATAAAAACCTGGTGGGCCCTAAGGCAAAAAGAGCACTTCGAGTCTCTGGAGTGTAATACTGAGGGAACGAGTGAGCAGCAGTTCACTTAAGATGGTTCACAGGGTCTATTTAATCACTATGAGACCACATGCTCACTTTCATAGAGATACTGTCCTCTTACAGTGTTGCAGAGATGCTCTTTTTGCTCGGCGGGATCGCTGTTAAGTCAGTACTCCAATACTAACAGAGCACGTGGAGCGTGAGAGGAACAGCTGAACGTTTTTAAGGCAAACACCAGGTCAGAGGTAGACGAGAAGATTTACACTTAACTTTTTGTAAATGTTACACAAACAAGATGCAGCGTGTTATTTGGGCAGATCCAGGCTAGCTGTTCCCCCCTGCTTCCACTCTTTATGCTAAGCTAAGCTAAGCAAAGCAACTGCAGGCAGCAGCTTCATATTGACCTTAAGATATGAGAAAGTGAGTATGTGGATTTCATAAAATCACTATTCCTTTAAGAGGAAGACACGTGTTTTTATGAATAAACCTTTACATTTATGTTTGCTACAAAACTTATCTGTAAAGATCTGTAAATAGCATTAATCTGCATATCTTCAAAGTGCTTATTTTGTATGACCACCAGGACAAAACCCAAAAATATTCAGTTCAATGTTGCACTTTTTTGTTTTTTAACTTATCAAAACAGTCAACAGATTAATATTATGTCAATCAACTTTTCAATTAGTTGACTAATTATTTCAGTTTGAGGTTTATTAGCTAAATCTACATGGTATCAAAAGCACTATGGTGCCAAAATACACTACAAAAGAGTTACAATCCTAACAAGCCGTAATGGGGAGGGTTGGCCCATACCTTTTCTCATGTAGGTGCATGCAGCGCACTGTTGAGGTATGCCCATAGAGGGTGTGGATACATTCTCCTGTCTCTGCGTTCCAGACCTTGAGTGTGCGATCGGTGGAGCCGCTGATAATAATGTTGTCTCTCATCTGGGATGACCACACGCCACCTGTGTGGCCCACCAACGTACGCAGACACTGAGAAGACCACAGAAGAAGAGGAGGAGGAGGAAGAGGAGTCAGTACATTCCCTCACTGTTACTGCAGACTTCGGATGTTAGAAAAGTTGCTTTCAAAGACATTCAGGGTGATTTCGTTCATATTTATTACATTTGAGTTTAAGAACTCATAAAATCACATTTGTGATTTTTGCCCACTCTGACCTCCCACTGCCTTCAGGGGAAGAAAGACAAGTGAAATGAAATGTCTGTGACCTTTGAGGGGAAAGATGAGTTCAGTCATTGCATACCTGCTGCTGCTGCTGTGCTGGGAACAAAATCTCTCCCTGAGCTTTTATAATTGCTTTCACTTATCTGCTGGAAAGCGGGCGATTCATTCTCTTGGCAGAAAGGGTTGACAACTGTCTCCAATAGAGAAACGCACCCATTCATCCTCATTAGGGACGGTAGATTAGCTATTGATTACCGCAGTTATGGAAATTTTTCTGATCAATTGAATTTGCGTCCCCACAGTTTGTCTCATTTGTCCCTCGATTTAATCATCCTAAATGCATCAAATTGAAATTCTTTGGGGAGAGGAGAGGAGCAAACTGTGGAGGAGGTCAGTGGGGGCGAGCGCTGTGGTTGTGTGGCAGGTTCAGAGTGGAGCGTGTTGCTGAGGTGTAGAACATGTGACCCCCTGACTGCAGCTGATAAGCCGCTCAGCAGTGAATGGCAGCACGGGGCGAGAAGCTTTATTGCAGCGAGTGGAAGAGGAAGATGATGCTGCAGCCTGCCCTCCCCCACTCTGCGCTGTGATAAAGAGAATCACTTCATTAACTGTGGGCCAATGTGGCATGACCTAACAATCAACCTCAATACAGTGTTAAAAGTCTTACATGTTTTATCACCACGGTCCTTTTTCTCAGCTTTTTGCAGCAGTGAAAAGAATAACACTGCAACCAGAGGAACGTTTGACTAAATTACACTTTAGTGCGCATTTAAAATGCAGCAGAAACGTGGCTGTTTTGTGGAAAATCGTGCCACATCTGCGATAAATATTTGCTTTTCCTCTGTACCACGGGCCTGCAGTTGATTGTGAATCACACTCGCAAGGATGCAAGATTTTCCTTGTGAATCAAAGCCAGTGGTCGAGGTTCCAAGAACAAGAATCACAGTGTGTGATTAGAGCCTACTCAAACACTGCGTGGGAGGAGAGAATACCTGAAATGAAGGGCTTAGGCTTCTTTATCTGTCAGTGAAACAAACAGAAAATGTGGCTGTCCCTGAGAGAGAGAGATTTGCATTCTTTTAATGAACCAGTGAAGGACCTTTTCTGAACACATGTGGGTTTTCATAAAATGCTTAATATTCGAATTATCATTTCTGTTCATTAAAAAAAAAACAGTGGGAGAGCTTTGTATTGAAAATGTCACCTTCATTCGACTTCGCAGGAAATATCAGGAAATAAGAGTCAACTTGACTAAAAGCTGCGTGCAAAAATAAGCGTCTTCACGTCAAGTTATCACATTATTACGACGACTGAGGCTGCACGGTCACCTGGTCCACAGCTGAATCTACATTAGGCTTGCAAAGTTTCTATTTCCTTTCTAACATTTATTTGTATGTTTTGACTGATTCCACAGTTTGACAGTAAAGAAAGAAAGACAGACACACAATGGAAAATGTTTCTAATGCATTTAGGGTTAGAACAACCACAGCAACAACAAGTGCCAGTTCTTATGTCCTCACCGGCATCCTGACAGATAAAGGAAGGAACTGCGCTGCTGCAGCCGCCATTATTTTCTACAGGGAGACTTAAGCCTCACATGAAAACGCTTCTCTTGGCACGCTTTGCCCCGCAACTGCAAAAGCTGGCCGTGCTCTCATCTTGTGGAAACAGACGAATGCTGGTGGAATAAGGCAGATGGATCGAAACGGTGAAGACTGAAGGTATTCTGATTATGGCAACGTGTTTGCACTTTTCCACTCCCTGAGCTGCTGATTGGATGACATGGGACATGATTTACTGTTCAACAGGCTGAAGTCACGTCACACTGTGGCATTATTATGGAAAGACAACCTCACAGCCTCTCTTGTGCAGTCATTCGCACCCATGCATAAACGCTGGATGGCATTTCAATAATGTCATTTGACAAATTAAGTAGAAATTTCCTTATCTCTAATGATCTTAACAGAATTCCTCTTAAGTTCACAGCTCCACAAGTAATCTTTAATCTGCTGGTTAATAAAAAAGAGGTGAGGATAATCTGGGTATCCATGCAGCTAAAGCGTCTGGCAGAGGACACCTCTCCCTGGATATGACAGCAGTCCACAGGTCTGCCATCTTAGATCTGCCTGACAGCTGAGACCGCTGCTGACAGGCACCACCAAGGACAAGCGCCGCTCTGTTAAGCATCCGGCAGCTGCCTTTGCAGCAATGAGATGTGTGCGGAAGACTGACGTCTCTCAGTGATGCTGGAGGACACGCAAAGACAAAAGGTCCACCAGGTGAGGACGGAGCCTTTAAGTGTCGTCTTCAACGGGAAAGCGGGCTTTCTGAAATTCCCACCGACCACAAATCTGAACCTGTATTTTCAAACTCCTGTGTTTCTTCAATCTCTGATGCAACATTTTCACCACAATCAAATCCCCATTGTCTCACCTGATCGCTAAGCAACGGCCCAGTTCTTTCAGAGGTGTGGAAGCATTTAAATATAATGTGTTCATATAATAACTCCCTGATTGCCTCACAGCAAGGGCTCAGTTTTCAATCAGGGTTCAATGTGTTTTACATAACAAGATTAATCAGGCGCAACACAAAACTGGCAGCAAGGATGAAACATTAGCGAATACCACAGAAATACCTTAGAATTTGTTCAGTCTTTGGCCAGACCCTGCTGGAGTGACTGTGTCTGATGAATATTTGTTGAACATTTTATAATTTAAGCCATGTCCATGCAAATAACCCTCTCAAGGATGGGACACTTTGCTGTCGCTGCTTCAAAATGCACAGCGAGTTTGAAAAATGCAAAATTCACAAACCGAAAAAAGGATAGTGGACAGATTCATTAAACTATTGATAAAAACATCTGTTACAACCTTGTCAGCATCTTAACCGATGCACTATTAAGAGATGGGTTGGGGATACTGTGAGTAGAAAAAGACTGTGGTGATGTAGCGCCGCTCGATTCATCCCACGCCGTCCCATCACAGGGGAACTTTCTGATCGCTCAAAACTGAACACTGCGAGTGAAAGCAGGCCAAGTGGCCGAGGAGAAGTGTTAAAGCTGCTCTACCTCTGGCACAACTTTGTCCACGCCATGACCAATTTCTTTCTCCATCCTATCAATTTTAGTCCGCTACCTACAGTGCAAGCCGCCGGAGCTGCATTTCAAGTCTCTCCAGTGAAGAAAAGGACGGATGTAGCTGCTGATCGCCGCGAGTTCGAGCCAATTCACCCTTGTAATCTATAATCGTCCATCAAACTCATCGCTGGTTTGCGGGGACTGCTTTTTCCGATGAAGGAAAACCTGCCCGAAATCAAACGTAATACCTTTTCAGAGCATGTAGCCGATGGAGCAAAGAAAAAAAAAACACGCCTTCAACCGACACTGAAAGCCTCACATCAGGGCTCCTCATGCCCACTGATCATTGCGCTGCTGTCTCTTATTGATCCAGTTCTGGGGAACACCCGAGTTGTGGCGTTAGCGGCTGATCTTTCTTTGAAGTTAAAGGATTTATGTGAAAGATGAAAAGGCGCACCCAAGGTCAAACAAATCACTTCTAAAAAGGAAGGTTATGGAATATGTATTTCCCTAACGACTTGGCTATTTGCAATGCGAAGGACACAAGGAGTGGATATTTGCATGTGGATTGGGAGCCACAAGAGGCATTCATCCAAGGACCATCGCAAACTGTGTAACACCTCGAAATCCCTGATAGCCACTTTACAGTCCTGCATCTCACGAGGGACAAGCTGATAGAAGAAAAAAGCAGCAATCAAGTCCTCAAATAGGCTGGCGAGGACTATAAAGAATGTTGACAGCGGAGAGGAAAAACAAATGCAGGTGCTGGTAATCCCATTGTACTTTTACTTTACAGTTTTACTGGCATTGACAGCCACTTCACCCGAAATGGTCGACTAGGCTTAATTGGCCATTCCTCTCGAGTGAGGGATTCTCTCTCTGGTGTTGAGAGCCGAGGAGGCAAAGAGATGAAATCCACAGAGGGGATGCGCTCTGAATGCAGCACCCAAACAGAAACGGATTTGGGCTCATCTCTTCCTCGTGACTAATGTAAACAAACAATTCTGAGTCGGATTAGCGTTGTAGAAACCGCAGACAATATACTGCACGTCTGTGTGACGCAGCTCTGAACGCAGGGTGGTTTTCACCAAGAAAAGCAGTCGAGCCTGCCGGTGATGTGACTCATCGCAGACTTCCACCACCAAAATATGGAGCCACCACAGCTGTAACTCAACAACCTGTCATCCAGATATTAGTCTTTGGGTGAAGGAGAGCCAAATCGTGCTCCATGCCTATCGGATGACCTTGGCGAGATCTGTTCAGATCAGCAAATGCTGTGACTGATATGCGTGTAATCACTAGTGGGCCGAATGCCAACTTCACTATCTGTTAGGCCGAGTCTTTGCAGCAATGAAAAGCAAGCTCTCTGGTCTATTGTGTCCAACAGAAAGAGAAACCTACTGCAGTGTGATTATGCAGAATATCAATCTCTCTTAGGGCTTTTTTTTTTTTTTAGGCATGTGTTTTTATTTTTGTGAAATGAAACAGCAAGTTCACAGCCCAACCGCATCTCATTTAGTTACCAAGCGAAAGTGAAAGCAATAGTGTGGAGACGAGAGAAATCTGCAAAAACGGGTTACAGAGGAGTTTTAGCAGGAAAAAGCTCTTTTGAATATGGAGTCCAACATTGAGGCATGAAAGTGCTGCGATTTACAACAGTCTGTGAACCTCTCTCTAACACAACAGTACCACCACTGCCTTTCTTTTTAATACACAGCGTAAAGCTGCAGCACAAGGCCTGTGTGGCTGCACCAGCTTCAGCAATGAATACTAACAGCGCTTGCGGACATGTGCTGTGTAACAAGTCCGCTACACGTAAGAGGGGAGAAAAGACTGAGATAGTCTTGCCTGGATGTTTCTATGTGGCAGAGCAAATGTCACTAATGACCGACTATCAGGTTCGAGGCAGCTGTGCAGATACACTCAGGTGTCAGATGCGAAGGCTGTTATGTGTAGCTAACGTACAACATGCTACATACAAAGTCTACAATTTAGATGACCGTCTCCTTCACTTCCCGTTCAACAAGTCCCGATTGGACAAACCCAAAGAAGAGAGGAGGAAATAGAAAAGCAGTTCACTCGTACCTTTCCTGTGATGGCCGACCAGACTTTCAGGGTGTTGTCGTCGGAGCCGCTGACGATGCGGTTGCCACAGAACTGGAGGCAGGTGATCACGTGGTCGTCATGACCTTTCAGCACCTTTTAGATGGGACGGATGAAGAGAGATGCAGTGAGAAGGACATGGAGGACGGGTGGATGTGGAATGACAAGGCAACTGGCAAGAACTGAGGCGGACATTGACACGTGTCCGGTGCTTTATACATCAAAGACGAGATAAGAGGAAAATGTCATCAAGTGCTGCAGGTGTACACAGCTCTTTAAGCAGAGCCGTGTGTGTGTGTGTGTGTGTGCAGTCTCTGCTGGCTAATAATGGGTCACAGGACTGCAAGCTCAGCAAACACTGTATATGCAAAGGAGTATGAAGAGCACACACAGTAGCCAAATTTACATCAGTGGCGGCCTAAAACGACCCGAGGCCGTTCCATACGAGGCCCATTAAGGATCAGCTCGAGCATGCTGGTCATGCTTTATGGAAAACTTCTGAGCAGGCAAAAGACAAATGGAGTCTTTAGCCTGAAAGCGAGGAAGATCACCCTACCCACCGGCTCAATTATCATTCAGCACGAACGCTGCGGAGCACGGACCTGACCCATCACTAACTTTCCATCAGCTCCACACCTCACACCCTCATTGAACCGTCTTTTTTTTTACTTAAAGCCATCTGATAAAAGATCCATAAGATCAGCTTTCCTGAGGGGAATTAAAAGTTTGAAGGAAAAGCTACCTTGGGTGATTTGAGGTCCCCTCTCCTCCAGTTGGTGTCTATCCTGTGCTGCCTGATGTAGGCACACTTCCAGGGGCTGTGGGTGAAGCCAGGCTTGACGACTTTCCTCTTCTTGAGGGGCAGAGGCTCATCGATGCCTATTAGGAGAGAGACGGAGGCAGATTGAACTAACGGGCTCTAAAAGTATTTTAAAAACAGGTAGAACCGCGTCTTAAATCACAGAGCTGACCACAGCGGCGGCTTCAGACAGTTTCCGCTGGGTGTCAGCATGTTGTCTGCTTGTCTGAATCTGTTGCGAAGACGCGAGACTCACCTTCCTCCCTGCATTTCTCCCTCCACAGCAGGTTGTCTTCTGCCAGGATGCGCCAGTAGCGACACGTCTGGGCCGCTTGGAGGAGGTCCTTCGGTTCCAGGAATGACAGCACATACAAAGCCAGCTGTTGAAAGACAAGGACGAGGAACGTGAGAGGTGTGAATGGAAACGGAGGCACAGAAAAGGAGCCGTTATTCGCTGCAGCAGGTAAATACAGCAGAACAAACACCGCACGGAAGTTTGAAGTGACTGAATCACAATAACAAACAGGGACAAACTACATGCACGGCATGAACATCGTTAATCTAACTGACAATGGTAGACAATGGCATTACCATAGAATTAAATCAACATTTCTATTGAAGCCGAAGAACAAAATATACAAAAGGAGCTTCACACAGCAGCTAACAGCATCAGGGCTGCTGCTCGTCAAGCCAAAGCCTGCATAGAAAGACACAAAACCTGGTATAATGAGCGTAAATCTGGACCCCTGAGCAATCGGAAAAGAACAGTCATATATTTAGATAAAGCCTTTAACGCACAATGTCTGCTGCAACTATGACACAATGCGATGGATTAACCATTAGGTTAAGTGATTACTCTGTATCATCATGAAAAGGGGAAGGATTATGGGTTTGGTTTGCAGGATGAGATGTAACCCCCACTGCAAATATTGTTCTTTTATTTATATCACAATAATCCGAGATGATAATGACTCACAACAAGCCGTGAGACAAATTCAGGAGCCGAGTCGTGAACATCATGCTGGTTTCACAGAGATATTAGTTTGGAGAGTCCAGGCCAGGCTTGACATGCTGGACTGCAACTCATGATTATTTTCACAATCGATTAACCTGCCAATTATTTTCTGGATGAATCAGTTGGTCGCTGTGTAAAACATTAAACCAGGATGCAATCATTTGTAATCGACCTGTGTTTTCTGACAAGTGTTCCTGAGCCCAAGTGTTGAACCTCGCTCCACCCTCGCTGTGAACCACTGAGCCTTTCCAGGATGCTCCTTTCATACCAATCATGATACTCTCACATGTTACCAATCAACCTGTTTACCTGTGGAATGATCCAAACAGGTGTTTTTGGAGCGTTCCACATCTTACCCAGTCTTTAGTTGCTCCTGTCCCAACCTGTTTGAAACGTGTTGCTGCATCAGATTCAGAATAAGCTGAAATTTACAAAAACCACTGAAACTGATGAGGTCAAACACTAAATATATTGTCTTTATACTGTAACTGCTATTTGTTTTACAGCGTCCCAACTTTTTTGGAATTGGGGTTGTAATCATTTCCCACAGCCTGAGGTGATGTCTTCATATTGTTTGTTTTATTAGACCAAATGTCCTGATCTGAACAGCCTTGAAAAGCTCTTGAAATCTATTTCCTGATTTGATTCTTCAGAGACTTCTCGATGTCTCCCGGTTGAATGTGCGACTTTCCGCAGTTCAAAACTTCTTTTAAACATTTTAAGGAGGATCATTATGAAGTCCTTATCTGGTACTCGGTATTCTTCGGGTTTTTACAGTTTAGTTTTAAGGTTATTTCAAGTCACTTGCCCCAGACAGAACCCACAAACCTCAACATCCCTCTATCATCTGAAAGCCCGTCTAAGCCAGCAGTCATTACCGGGCTGGAGGACATTCTAAAAGTTTTATGAATGGACCTCGAGGCAGTGATTGCTTTTTAAGCCCGACACTCCACCCTCTGCAGATTCTCTTCATAGTTTCAATTTCAGCTGTATCTACAGTGCAGCCACGGGGATTGTCCTGTTAAAATGACTTGACAGCACCACCCAATATAAACCCAGCAGCTCTGTCACAGAGGAGACACGGGATTATCAAAAGGAGTCGCAGGGAACCGGATATGAAAGCAGAAAGCAAAATGAAAACAGGGGGCTCACGTCCTGAGAACGCACATGATGCTGTTGTATGTTTGGCTTTGGAGCAAGTGGCGCTGACACCTTGAAATCTTGCATCCTGTTGCCTCACTCTCTTTGCTACCAACCCCCCCCCCCTTCATCCCAACACCTGCCAGGCAGAGACAAGGTGTTAAGTATTTGATCAGCTACACCAGATACGGTGGATTGAGGCTGTTTTGTAAGAATCCCTTATGTGATCTTATCATCAGCGTGGCACTTCAGATTGTTTGTATTGTCAGTTATGATGCAGAGCAAAAACAAGACACCCACTATGGATGCCGTTAAGTGATGTGAGGCAAGGCGGTGACAGGATAAGGGCTGGGGAGGACGCCTCGTCTCTGTCGCGTACGCTCATTCAAAGACAATTTCTGCCGCGAGGGAGATTCCCGTTGGAGTTCAGGTCAGAAGGAGGAGGAACAGGAGGACGAGGAGTAGAGATGAAGTTGTGAATTGATGAGAGGAAAAGGGGAATTCAGGGACTCACCTCTTTGGGCAGCAGGGAGATGAAGTCTCGCTGAAACTGCGGCTCGATCACCTGCATCATATGCTTGACTTGTGTGGGCTCGCAGCTGTCAATCAACTCATCCAGCGCCAGCAGCTTCTCTGGGCCAGTCCAGCTCTGGAGAAACACGGGAGGAGGAAGCGCTTTTAAAAGACGACACGCTCCGCATCACGCTTCTGTCCGAGGTGACTTACAACAAGCGCGTTCAAGCTCGACGGCAACAAAAGCTACACTACATATCATCATCAAAAAAAAAGGGAAGTTAATCAAACAAACGACTCGAGGTGTGCTCAGCGGCTCAGTTCGAGTGCTTTGGATTTTCTGTTTCTTTATAAATCAGACGTACGTGAGTAGCTCGTACGTGCCGGCCAATAAAAACCTCCTGAAAAAAAGAAACTGCAGAGTCAAGATGAAATCAAGTAATCCTGACCCGCCGGAAGTTAAGCTGCACCCTCTGGTCGCACATTATCAGCCTCACAAACCATTGTTGATGTGGAGCGACGGCTGGTGTCAATGAAGAAAAGGTGTAGCGAATTAAAATTACTGAGTTATCTTATTTTTCACCATTGACATCCATGAGATTTTGGACAATCGTGCATTTTGCTGCTAGACACAAAAGTATTTAATACAAATTTCCAGCAGCAGAGTGTTTTCTCTGTATACACCAAATCCTGTAATAGCAAACTTTCTACTTTTCTCTGTGCTGTGCTCTCCAGAGGATCTCAAAGTAGAGGGGAAAATGTTTTCTGCAAGTTGGCGATCACAGGTGGAAATAGACGAGTTGAAAAACACAGCAGCGGGGCAGTATGGGTTGATTATGCCAATCTACTGTTCTCAACGCCTTTGCGCGCTTGTGTAAGCTCTCTTTTTCTTCGATTGGGGTGTCGTGGAAATATACCGCCTTGTGCAGTGTGCCTAACACGCTAATGTTCCCTACGTGACCTCCACGGCGGCACTGAGTTGCTCGAGGCACCTGACTATTTCGAGCAGCCAACACATTAGCGGAAAATTTGAACGTCAGAAACCAGAGTCCATTAACAACTCTGTGGGTTGTTTCTTCGGCTTGAATGTTCAGGTCTTTAATGCGGCTGAATAGCGCTGCGCTGTGTGTTGGACCCAACAGCCGCAGTTGTTTTTCCTCAGTGGAGCGCCGAAGTCTTGCGGTGATTACAGGCTACGAGGCACGATGGAAAATCTGGCACACGCAAACCACCTGTAATTTGGCAGCTAAAAGCTTTAGCCAGAGGTGCTGGTCCTGGAGGTAATCAGGGGGTTCAGAGACCTCCTCCCTACCATTGGGAAGAGCACGCAACAGTTACTGTGTGTTACCTTCATTTTCTACTATAGATTATTCTTTTTTTTTTGTTTAAAGTTCACAATTCCCAAATTGAGAAGGGGATTTTTTGCTTAAACTACAAGTAAACACTTAAGCCTGTTATGTATTCATACATGTACTTGGCAATGTTTCCTGTCAAATGAAGAGGGTTTGGATTATGTTAAATATTTATTCTCTAATTTGGCACAAGCTTGAATAGATGCAATTGTTTTCCCAAAGAAGTTCCTTAAAAGTTGAGACTTTGCATTGTTCCCTGTGGGGCTGGAAACATTGCAGAAAATTACTGAATATTTATCTCACATCAAACTTCTGAAGGGCTCCGTGTTTTCAAGAGTTTCCAGGATAAACTCTAGTGATTCATCGTAGTTTATTGTTTCTCCCCTCCTTGTCAGAATGGCTGTAACACAAACCAGGAGTTCACATCTGGGATCAGGGTGCTGAAGTCAGGCTGGCCTCACTTCATGCACAAGCGTTCAAACTCTTTTGATCAACTAATCATTGTGACAGGCTGCTGACAAAAAAAACTTCAGTCCAAACGTTTAAGTATCTGCTGAAAAACTCCCACATCATTTCATAACGACTGAATTCTTTCGCCTTTTTGAAGGCTGAGCTACAAAGACACTGGGAAGGCACTTATTTCATATTTTATGCCGCTCATAATAACTGCCTTTGCCTTATGTTATTTTGATAAAGTTCAGAAGGAAATATGCATTATTAAACTTTATCTTAAATTTCTAAACATGTGGTATTAATTCCAGATGTGCTGGCATATGCTGGTTGGATGAAAGGAAGTTTGGCATTTTGGAAAATAGTTCCACACATAACCCTTCACAAAATCACAATATGTTGTTTGTAAAATAAAGTTTTTGTACGGATTAAACAAGATGTATCGTGTTAATTAGTGAGCTTTAGAGGTGCTGGTAGGTGGATTCTGGAGTCTTTATGCTAAGCTAAGCTAATCGGCTGCAGCTTTATATTTAATGGAGAGACACGGGTGGCATTGATCTTCTCATCTCACTCTCTGCAAACCTGCGACTAAGCGCATTTCCTAAAATCTCAAACTAATCCTTCAGTGTAATATGTGACTTTGCCATGACCACATGTGTCCTTGTGTTTGTCATTTAGATTGTGAAATCCCAAAATAACCCCAGCAGTTTGGAGGTTTTTGTGGAAAACATTCTTTCTAGGTCCAGTACGCTGCTTTTTAGTTGTGTCTCTGTCTCTGATGGGAGCTACAGGCTAGAACTGGACTGAAGAATGTACAGAATGTAAGTTTGAGGTTTCGCTGCCAGATTAAAGGCAGAACAGACACGGCAGCAGGTCAGGCCTGAGGACTAATATATGTAAAATAAACACAGAGGTGTCACAGGTTCGCCCAGCTATTCAAAGATAATGAGTTTAAACTCTCTTAGGTAATGAAATCCATGGCAACCTATTACACAGGAAATCAGAGAGAGCGCGTCAAGGCTAATATATTTAAATGACATCCTACTTTCCATGAGGTGTAGAACCATTAGAGCTGAAGTCTAACATGAAGGAAACAGCTCTATTATGTTGCATCTGTACAGACAATGATAATATAGAAGAAATCATATAAAAAGTGGGGTAAACTATAATACAGAGAAATGAATTCAGTATAACTTTACATCTTTATGTGTCTCTGGGCTCCACACACACACTGAAGGGGCTGAAAAGAGATCAAATTAGTCTTGTTGTTCATTTGCAAATTGTGGAGACAAAGTCTGCTCTTTTATCCTTGGATAATATATTAAAAATACACGAGACGGTAGTAATAGGCTAAGATTATCCAGCAGTAACTTTATCTTATTTCTTTCAGCAGATTAAAGGAGGCAGCATCTGTTTGAATACACGCTACGAGTCTACAGTAGAAACATGTGATCTTATAACTCTGCTTTTTAGTCTGAACAGGTACGGCTAATTCCAATTCCACGCTACAGTGCCTATGGTAATGTGTTGGGCCAGAACAACAAGGCACCAATTATCTTTGAGGCTAAGTGAACATTGATTGGGCACAACATCTGCTTTTTGATGAGCTTTTGCTCGAGGGTTCAGTACTGCCCACGAGGGAAAAGGGAAAAAAGAGAGGAGGAAAAGCCGACTGCGCTCACCTGAAATGTTCGGAGCCATTCCTGGAGACCCGTGGGTGGCTGGATTGAGGTGATGCGCCGTCTCTGCTGCCCCTGACCATTGGCTGTTCTGATGTGGCCAAATGTGGTGGGTGTGGCTGGACATGGGACAGTTCCTGGGCTGCAATCAGCAAGGAAAGAAAAAAAAAAACTTAAAACGAATCACTTTCATAGCATTTTCACATTATAGCACAAATTAGAGAGAGGACTCGAAAGCTGCTTTCGACAAGAAGTATCAAGAAAAAAAATCACATTATGGGAACATATGAAGGATACACGCTATTAATAAGAACAATCATAGGCTCATTTTCAGGGCATTTAGTTGTTCCGGAGTGAGTTTTGCTGCAAATATATTTCCACTACAAAGAATTCAGAAAAAAAACACAGAAGATGGAACACTGGAACAGCAAATAACGCAAAGTAAAATATTTAATGCTGCACTTTAAACTAAAAGCATTTTTGGCCATCACTGATTTGATTTAGCAGCAAAAACTCCGGCTGAAAGCATGTGAGTTCTGAGAGGCAAATTCAAATCAATATCATTTTCTTTTCGTATGCTAATTTCTTAAACAAACCCCCATTCTCTTCTCTTTCTTCTGTACAGTTTAAGACCATGTGAACAGATCTGCAATTATAATAATAAAACAGGTAAAATCTCTTTTCTTTACAGTCAGAAGTCTTTTCAAGTCATTTATATTGTTCCTGCTCTAAATTGACAGTTCTAGCCTGAATGAACAAATAAAACAGAAACTTCAGACTAAACAAAACATTGTGGCTTCAG
This sequence comes from Chelmon rostratus, assembly GCF_017976325.1. Taxonomy (NCBI): domain Eukaryota; kingdom Metazoa; phylum Chordata; class Actinopteri; order Chaetodontiformes; family Chaetodontidae; genus Chelmon; species Chelmon rostratus. The sequence continues at coordinate 4,634,142 of NC_055660.1, forward strand.
AATAATGAGAGTATTTTTATGTCCTTATCAAACAGTTTCAAACTAAATGTTATCATGTTGGTCACAGAAATCTGAACAACATGCAGCATCTCAAAATCACTAAAAACTAAATATTTGCCTGAATGTACTTCCAAGTTATATATTTTTCACTCAGACTTCAAAGTATGCACAATCCCACAGTTTTCTGTTCAAGTCCAGACTCCTGTTGTAAGAACCTGGATGTGAAAAGCAGCACTGGACTTCAAAGGGCACCCATGTGCCCTTGTAATGCAAGGGCAGCGGGAGAAAAGCGTCCAGTGGGCACCCTCTACACTCCAGATTCTGCTCGCTGACAGCAAAATGGAAAGCTGGGGGTCCATTTCATTATTGATTCATTTTTAATGGGAGAGGAAGCTGAGACGGAGCCGGTTACATGGCAACATTTACAGTTAAGTGGCTGTGTTCAGTCTGAATTTTAATGTGGCTACATGTGAACACGTGCATTAAATATTCAGGCTTGGAGAAACATCTGGGACTGCTGACTGGATGCTGGAGGTACCAAACGATGTGGAGCATCATTCTGTTTGAAGACACGCAGCATCTTTTTTCTTTGCTTCTTGATATTTTTTCAGCATTTTCAGCATTTTCTTTTCATGCTAGGGTCATTTAATATGTGTAGAAAATGGAAGTGTGGCTTTGTAACATGTCACATCTGCTAAGATCATTTTGACCCTACGGTGGGTAACAAATGCAAAAACACTGTCGTCAAAGACAAACTGAGGAAAGCTGTGTCTCTGTTGAGCAACTGGGAGGTTTTATGCATGAAATCTGGACTGCTTTACCTTGGATATTCTGGGCCTTTGCAGGGTTTTTTTCCTGAAGGGAAAGATCGGACCTCGGGGCCATGGTCCAACTTTCTCTTCATCTGACAAAGAAAAAAAGAGAAAAGCATTAGAACCCATCACAGCTTAATACAAAAAACAGAAAACAGCTAATTATTACATGATATCCATCTAGGAAGTAAACAGAAATGCACATGTGTGCCATGTAGAACGTGGTTGGAGGGGGGCAGCTCTGGCATGTGTTGTATAATCCATCATTTGTTCCTTCCCTTCTGATAACTAAGTCGAAGTGACTTTACTTTTAAGGGAGAAGCCAGCTCTTGAAAGCAAATTTAAGCGAGGACACGGTTCATGGAAGTTTTTAAAAACAGGGATGGGAAGCAGAAAATTGCTTTTGCAAGTTACAGACTTTGTTAACATTATGTCTGAAATTCAGCATATAAAAAACAGACACCACAGTCTTGCAACAGCTTAATGCAAATAGGAAATTAAACTTTAATGCATAGGCTGGAGATTCAATTTATGAACAAGTCCCATAACAAAGCAGAGACTCATCTGTAGGTGAAGCAGCTCAACATTATGAGGTAGTGGGATACAAAGCAGGTGCTTGTTTAACAAAGCTGAGCTGTATTTGGATTATTTTCCATTCTGGATATACTTGACAAGTAACAACAGTGACCCCAGGGCAACCACACATGCCATCCAGAAGCAATCATACATTCACACCCAAAAACCCTGCGTACAGACTCTTCATGCACGCTGAATAACCACAAACGTGTTCGGGGAGGGTGCATTCTGTTGCACTGAAGTATGATTCACACTGATATTTGAGAAAGAAAAACACAGCTAGTCAGTTCTTTATCACCCTCCATCACCTGCATGTGCACACACCGCCCCATCTCTGGTGCCACCTACCCTCCTGTGCAAACAAAGGAGCCTGTGTGAAGGCCTGGGCAAGCCACTTTTCTCCATCCCATGCCTGCCTCGTTGGCAAAGCCTCTCACCACACATGCAAGCGATCGCCATCTCATCGCCCATCCGTCAGGATTAACAAACTGAACACGAGTTAAAATAAGATACACAATGCGACTGTCTGGCCTTGTTTCTTGATAAATTAAATATGTTTCATGTTTAAGTGAAAGCTTAGCGAGATTTCGTAGCAGTCCTGCACTTTCGTCTTCAAGTAAAGCCAAAGATGATTTATTTCTGCGCTGTTGCACGTAACATATTGTTTTCTGTCGTGGCTCAGCAAGTCATGCTTTACACTTTCATGTAGGGTCGAGAGAATTTGCCAACAGCTTGTCTGCAGTTACAGTCCAACCTGTTGTGCTGCAAGACACAACCTGGACAATTTGTTACAGAACTTCCATCTGTCCTCCAGCTATTGTAGGATCTGATTGTGGCTTGTAGAAAGCAGAAACCACATTCGCCCCCCCCTTTTGTGGAAAACAATGCTGTTTTGATACATTTTGGGTATGTTATTGTAGTGTACACTACACAAGACAACAGCACTGGACGTTTGACTCCATACTGTCTGGCTTTACAGTGGCATGATTACATGTCTCTCCTCGAGATGTGTGTTTTGTTGTTTTTATCACTATAATTTGGTGAGTGTGTGTTTGTCCTCCCAGTGTTTCCAGCCCGAGGCTCACATCTGAGTGTCGCAACATATCAAAACAATGACGAAACAAGAAAAAAAACGGGTCAGCGATGCTGAATTATGAGCACGAGATCAGCTACGGCACTCAAGTGATGGGTATCAATACAGGATCCCTACCTCAGTATTCAATGTGGACTACAGAGTGAGTCAATGCACCAAAACAACTGACACAACCAAGGCTGGAGTTTCTACAGGCATGTGTACATGACTAGCACACAAACATGTACTGCAGGTTAGGTCCCCCCTGGACATTAGACTGTGATCTGACCAATGATTTGTGAGCTTTCCCCCACAGGTTAGCTCCTGCGTAGAGCTGCAGAGGGGATCAGGGGAAGAGCAATGAAAATCCTGAGTGACTCATTGTGGAGACGTACAGAAAAAGCACTGGGAAATGTAATCTAAGTGGCAAAAAACATGCACCGTAGTCCAAATGTTTTCAACGGCTAAGTAGATATGCAGCTTACGTTCCACTTGTCTGCATATAAAATATGTGGCTGCTTGATTGGTGAGGAAAATAAAGGAGGGTTCAGAAGATATTCCTGCTTGTTAAGATCCAGCACTTAAACCCGACCGCCTTGTTCTTAAAGCAGTGATCTCACTGCAATGGCAGTTCAGTAGCCAAGGAGAGCCTGGGTGTGTGTGAGCATGCACTGTGTGTGTGTGTGTGTGTGTGTGTGTGTGTGTGTGTGTGTGCATATTTTATGTGTGTGCGCCTCAGAGTGTGAGAGAGAGAAAGGGGGAGCGCTGGCTGGCTGGCTGGCTGGCTGGCTGGCTGGCTGGCTGGCTGGCTGGCTTTGAGTGTGTGCGCCTCTGTGTGTGCACATGTAAGAAAAACCTCAAACTAAATGCGGGCGTGGAAGAAAAACAGCGTGTAACCAGCCTCTTCTTGTGTTTCGGCCTGGGAAAAGGTAACCAGAGAACGCAGTGTTTGTAAATCACCACTAATCAGTCGTCCCCTCCTTCGTCTTGGCTTCCCCCTTCCCCGTCCGTCCAAAAGCACGACAGATGGATAACACGGAGAGTTAATGGCATTTTAAAGACAGCAATCGCTCTTACATAATGTGTTGATTCATTTCCACACAGACTACATCCTGCAGCATCAGTCACTTGGAGAATCTTTTCTCCTCTTTCAAACACCATTTCAAGCAGCCGTGAAACAGTTTCATCATGTCAATCATCTTCGCAAGAGATTCACAAACACTTGCATTTGACTACTGGCCATCTTGGAAAGAATTGGCAAGTTGTCAAACAGAGAAAGACCAGAACTGAAAACTAGCAGAAAATGGGTTTGAGTGTTTATTTCAAATAAATGAGTCCTGGTGTTTTCAGTTTCAGAGCCACGTAAAAATATTCAAAATCCTGATTTCTGAGAGTGAGCGCATCCGCAAAATGGATGGAACACAGGCAAGTCGCCATTCAACTGAATAAACTATTTCCTATTGATTAAGAATGACATTTTCACTTCATCATTAGGATTAATTGAGTAGAAGCGTCAACACCACGCAGACAAAGTGCACACAGCCACACACACACACACACACACACACACACACACACACACACACACACTGCAGGAGCTCTTTTTGTCAGATTTTTAATGCTATGCCATTTGTTTACATCACACACTCTGCGTAACAGATTCCCTTTCATATTTTAGTTTGTGCTCTGCATTTCCAACCAAGGGAGCATCATCTCATGGCTGCCATCCAGCATAATACACCCAGCATCCTTGAGGATATTCTACCTCGCGCAGTCTGACACAGTGACCCATTATCTGTGGCTGGAGCCTGAGGCGAGTGCACGATGTCAGGGAATAGGCTACTCCAACAGGCAACAGCAGACTGATCACATGCATGCATCTCAGGCAGTCACTTTGGTCAGCGCACGATAACCACTGCTGCATAATGTGGAATCATAATAACCCTGCAAACTGGGGAGGATGCAGGGGGAAACTGGCTGTTCTGGTTCCTGGAGCTGATCGTTTGTTTGTTATTTTTTAGTGGAAGTGGAAGTCTGCATGTGTTAAATCATACAGGAAGGTGACACCAGCCATCATTATGCAGTATATATGTTATAAGATAAAGCATCTGCTAGGTTGCTGGAAAGGAGGACCACAGCTGAGGTGCAGAGAGCAGTGAGCCAAAGCGGGGGGAAATGGGATCTAATGCCATCCAGAGACGGGAAATCAGTAGTGTGTGTGAGGCAGAAATCTGATCATATTTTCATCCAGCATTGCAGAATTAAATGGCCATATGTGCCACAGCAGTAACCCCAATTACAAATACAAGGAACAGCCCAGGATCGGTGCGGTTTATTTACGCAGCTGAAGTTACTGCGAAGGAGGAGGATGGCACACCGCGACGTGCTGTTCCAACGTTCAACGCAGAGATAACATAACACCATCTAACATATAGGCCCGGGCAATTAAAGCGGCGTCTCTGGGGGTCTGCTCCGCAGCTTCATCCTCCGCAGTGGCCGTGCGATCAGCCGCGAGAGGCGCGTCAAAGATAATGAGGGCGACGGAGCGCGTCAAACATGAAATAATAAGAGACGGGGCTGACGCGGGCGGCTCCAAACAAGCAGAAATCCTACTCACTTTGTAGAAAATCATCTTTAAAGTGCCGTAGAACCCCATCCTTGTAATCCGGTGTGTTTTCCCTTTTCCTCTTCAGTGACAATCGGTGAAGTCCAAATGTGCGTGCGCGGCGGGGAGACGGCTCTGGCGGTGTGAGGGCAGCGTACTCTCAGGTAAATCCGCCTCTGATGTGAACATGCTCGGGCACGTCACCGGGCTGGCGTGCGTGCGGTAGATTCCCCCGGTGCAGGCATTTACCAAAAAAAAAAGGATCAGAAAACAGGGGAAAAGCTCCGCCGCGTCGCGCCGACTTAACTGGGGCTCGGTCGGTGGGCGAACAATGCGATGCGACGATCCCGGAGGCGTGTGCGCCGCCGACCAGCCTCACCGAGCAGGGAGCGAACAGATGAGGGAGAAAGAGGGTGACACTCGGCAGAAAGGGGAGGAGTGGAGGGGAGGGCGTCAGAGCGCGGAGCAGTGCCCTCTTCCTCTTCCTCCAAACAGGATCGGATTACAGCCTCCCCGCTGGAGACGGCAGGAATGGTGCAGTCCAACATTCAGCTCTGTGCGCGGCGCATCCTCCGCGAGCAGGAGACCGGGGACGGCGGAGGAGGCAGCGCGCACAGGCCGGGTGGGGTGCGCATTAGAAGGTGGACCCCCACTTGTTGCGGAACCACAACACCTCATCTATGCGCCTCGCCCAAGGCTGCTATTTATTTTTGCATCGGAGGCATCCTCACTTTAACAAGCTCTGCATCAAATATATATGACTATATATGCAATATAAATAGATTATATTGGAGATGAAGCTGAAGTTAGCAAGTCTGCCTCATAGTAAAGCATAAACATACATTTACTCATGAACTGAGCATCTCCATTTTATGCTATTTGTTCTTATTTCACTACATTATAAGAGGAAACATTGCGCATGGCTACATTTTAGAGAACAATTTTGCACGCAAAACATGATCAGTTTAAAAAATAGTGGTGCAACTAATGATTATTTTCATTATTCATCTGCAGAATCGACGGTTCTGTTTCTAAAATGTCAGAAAATGGTGAGAAATGCTGATCACGATTTGTCACAAATGTCTTTAAGTTGCTCGTTCTGTCCGACCATCAGTCCAACACTCCTAATTATTTAGTATGCAATCATGCAAGACAAAGAAGATGTTAATGTTTCTCTACTTTAGATTTGGACTCTTGTACATACTGTACTGGAGTGCTGCGCTGAAGACTGTCAACATTGCAGCCAGCAGATCAGGTGACAGAAAATAGTCTGCCATTGTAATCTGTCAGGCAACAGTGTGGATGGATCCACGTCTGCTGCACCTGCTTATTTGCACACACACACATGGAACAGGCCAATATTTGCATTTCAGTAGCAGGTAATGGGTGATAACACCTGCCCAGTTAACAACAACATGCACTGCCGATGGCTTCACAACTGCTATTGTTACAACTAATAAACCTCACAAGATGGCAGCTTTAGTTTAAAAATATATGAACATTTACTGCCTTTTCAAGCCATTTGAGTTGTGACATAAAGCATATTTATCTTGTTTAGCCATGCGAGATTACTTTCATAGAAGCTTTTTGGTTGATTAATTTGGACAAATTGAAAACAGAGAATATTAAACAGCGTCTCTGGCCAATTGTGTCACGTGTCCGTGCTGCAAGAGAAACTGAGACACATTTCTACATTAAACTGACCAGTTGCCATTCAGAAACAATGACGTGCAGTCAGCACGCGTTTGCGGGCACGTCGTAACACGACTTTCTCAGACAAAAATGTTTTCGATATCCAGTTCATACCAGTTTGGACCACGCCATTATTTTCAATGGACCTTCAACATTTGCTACCCTTGACCTCACAAGACATCGGCATTAGATCATGGAAACAGGGGACACAATGGAGGGTCGTGGGAAGGGCCCTATTCACAGGTGATGGAGCATTGAGATCTGGCAGCCCTCCAGACGCTCCCAGCTCACACCTGTAATTACTGAGTGACCTGGCACAAGGGGGAACTTTAGGGCTGGTTACTGAAAAGAAAAACCTGGCAACGGAGTTGTGGTAAAATCTGCCACTATGTGAGAAAGACCTGTTGAGTTATCTTGGATAAGACAATAAATAAACCGACGGGACACTTGTATTCTGCAGCCCTTACAGCTTTTGCATAGCATCTTAAACGGTGAGATGCAGGCTTTTACGCTGGAGGAGTCTACCGGGAGTTGTACTGTAAATCATAATCACTTGAGAGGACACGACAGGTGTGAAGAGACCTGGCATTTTAGTCACACGTTCTCACGGTGCACACAGAAAATCATTCAAATGGGTGGACGTCTGGGTGCCTCGGGCAGAGCGGTTCCAGCTTTGTCTGTGTGTGTTTAAGGTGGCCCTCAGGAGAAAGGCCCTCTCGCAGCTCTCTGCTGGCTCAACCTTTACACAGCACATTGGAATGCTTGGCATGCGAGAGGACTTGCACTGTGGCCTTTGAATAGGCCGCAGCCTCCTTTGTCGCTCTCCTTCTGCCAGTTGGTAAAGCATTAACAGCCCTCGTCCCCCTCTTGATACTGACCTCCTGCTCATCAAACTAAAATCCTGCTGGTCAGACACGAAGCTCCAAAAAACAGCCCTCTCTCACAGCAACCTCGATTTTAACTGTCCTGTTTTGTCAATAAGGTTTTTCAGGTGATGGAGCTCTATCAGACCTCGGCTCCTTCTGCTGCAGCATCTGAACAGCGGTGGATGTATAGAAATACACTCATTACATCGTATTGCAGTAGATAGCTTGTGGGGAAGAGCAAATGCTGTCATTTGCCTGTGAACAAAAAACAGACATCAAGCCTGCAGATTCATTGAGCATCCTTGGATGTATGAAGATACGGGAGGAATGCATTATAATGAATGAATGAATGGATGAGGACTGTTTGGCTGCAAACATTGACCATTTTCCTTAACAGTTCTTCTTATATTTGTGGATTAATAAACTCCTAAATCAATAAAATGCCAACATTTTAATTATAATAAATGACAAGCACAATTTAGCAGGAAACTAAATGGTGTCTTTATATTGGTTGAATATGTCATTTGAACTAATTATGCAGAATACAGACAAGTTATCTGCAGATCAATTGTAAAAGTTAGTTGATTATCAAAATAGTCTTAATTTTCTGTTGAGTCCATGATTAATCGTCTAAGGTTAGAAGAAGGAAAAAGTGATTTCCAGGTCTAACACCTGTCTAGTATGATTGGAGGTATGTGAATGGTCTACTACTCCACTCAACAGATGTTGGTGAGAAACAGCTAAAGCGCAGGAGAAAGGGGCTCTTTGAGCAAATGTTTAATGTGAGGTGGTGAACTTGAAGGAGGCAAATACCTCTCGGGCAGTGATGCATCACTAAACGGAGCTATGTCATTGTGCGATTGTCCTCCCTGTGGAAAAAATGAGGAGTGGGGGGGGGGCTCCTCTCAATAGGATTTTCTGAAATGGCGAAGTGTGAACCCCATTCCGTGCTGGACAGATGCAACGCGCGTGGGGGAGGTTTGATGAATAAGGAAACCATGGATCATGGCATTCAGCGAAGGATAATAATAGCATCATCTGCGTGGTGTTGAATTAACATATCCTACAGCCACCCACGCGACTGAAACACTCAAGTTTGAAGGGGTCAGGTCGAAAAAGAAATTAAAGCAAGAGCCACTGGTATCTCCCTTGTGACATCAATGGGCTTCTTGGAAAATAAATGAAGAACAGAGGTCAGCATTTGCAATTATTAGCAATTATTTATAAATTGGAATTTCAAGCAGATGCAGCATTTTAAAATGTATACTAGAAGAGAAGCCTTGAGGAAAGTATTACCAGGCAATGGCCTACGTAATAAAATGAAAAAAATGTAGGAAAGTTTAAACACTAAGGACAGGGCGATGAAATTCAAAGAGCCAGTGCGGCTCCCCAACACATGCATGCATACACTAAAAGGCTTACGGGAAGAAGTGGCATGAAATACTGGGCATAAATAATGCTGAGTGTTATTTATTGCTCATTACTCAATCAACAGAATGTAAATGGGAATGTTTGCCGGTTAATGAATAGTGAAGTCTTGTTTAATGGTAAAACCAGCGCAGTGTAGCCGGGGTATATTCCTTTTTCTTTTCTTTTTTTGTCTTGTGAGGGGACAATAAATTCTAATATAAACGGGCTAAAAAAACCCACTTAATTCTGTCACAAATACAAAAAAAAATCAATTTATTTTCTGTGGTGTTTGCTTTAACAATAAGCACAAGGCAGTAAAGCAGAAAACCACAATAATGGTGCCACGCAGAAAGAAAATGTGTCATTTCTTAAATGTGGAAGTTCACAAGTGGAACAGGAGGCTGTGGGCTCCTCCTGCACCTGCACAGCATCTAACATCAGTGATGGACTACTACTTATGATTTGCAATGAGCATAACAAAATATGTCTACAAAACACAGGAACCATTCATGAACTTAACACCTGGACTCCTCCACAGCCCCCCCCCCCCACCCCAACAAGGAAGCTTCAGACCAGCCTGCACTACAAAGATGAACCTCGACTGGAGCTACATCTGCAGCAGGACGACGATGGCTACGGCTCTGCTATCACAAAACATCAGAGAGAAACAGTCGTCCTGCCTCCTTATTTAGAAATGTGGACTATTAAAATTGACCACAGGCCCCTCAGAGAGGCGATAAAAGAGCAAGAAGCTGATTTCCCCGTGGAAAATAAGTCAGTCTGGTGTGAGTACTTAGGGAAGATGATATTGACTCTGTGGCCTCAATGTGTTCACTGAATTGAGGAAATTGCACACAGAAAGCCAAATACCTTAACAATTGTTCAACTGTTCCTTTGCGACAAGTGCAAGAAAGTTTTAGAGATACCATCGGCCATCAACTGTGTCCTTTAAAAAGCAGTTAAATGTTGCATCAGTAGTACAGCTGTGCCTTTCCCACTAATATTCAAAGATGCTGGTGTTATCAGGATAAGACATGTTTGATACACAATAGCACCTGAGGAGAATAACATACAGACCACAGTCCTTCTCAGAGGGCTTCTACAAGGACAACTGGACAACATTCAGTTGTCCCTGTAGTCCTGCTGGGAAGAATTTTAGCATTGGGGATGAAGAAGGACACTGCATCACCAGCTTTTCCTCAAAGGTGTTAAATTCGTAGAGTTATGAAGTCAAAGTAATCACTGACTAAATGCGTCTCTTCGCATTTTAAAGACTTGGACGGCGCTCCCAATCGCCATGTTGTCCAATCACAAGCGTCAAACCCAAATCCTGGGGCCACTGGCAAAGTATCTGAAGCGCAAATCAGCTCAGTGACGCTAGCTTGCTGGAAAGTGTTGTAAGAAAAGGCTTCAAAGAGAAATGTGTGACCCTCTCCAGGAGCCACGTCCTCCTTCATGCTGATCCTCATTACATTTGACCTACGGTGTCGCTGCAGAGCTGGACGTTAAGTTTGGACAGCTCTGATTCAGCGAGTGACTTCTACGAACTGCATCACTTTCCTCATTTGAAGGGCCTGTGCAAAGTCAAGTTTATTTATAAAGCCCAAAATAACAAGTTTGTCTCAGAAGACTTTATAATCCGTACAATGACACCCTCTATCCGTAGATCAATGATGGAGAAGGAAAAAAACGTTAAGTGAACAAGCATAGGGTAGGTGTTGCATGTACAGTGAAGATGCTAATAGCAGTGGTGCAAACGCAAGTTTGAGTAATAAAATGTTAAATATAAAGTAAATATGAAGTCTCAAGCAAAGACCTGATACATATGAGGTTCTGAGAGTGAAAGTCAAGATTTATTCAGGAATCTAAAGCTGGAAAAGTTTTAAAACAGTTTTTTTTGGCCCTGTAGATTAAGTTGACTTGGATTTTCTCTAAGTCAAATAACTTCACTAACAATTCTAATATACTGTACGATAAGTACCTCAGGAGGCCACATTCTCATGTCAGACTATGCAGGAAAAATTTCACCATAGAGGTATTAACATTTTCCTCCATTTCTAATCCTTTTCCAACCATGGGCCTATGTAGCTGTGCATTTGGATGCAGCCGGAGCTGTCATATCTCATTCAGAAATGAAAGAGGGTTATGGAAATGTGTGTGATGAGCCAGGTGAAACTTGGCCAGGGCTGGCATAAACATTTACACAGAAACGAATAAACCTCTTTAATCATCCAGAATTACCACTCTGCATCCCAGATGAAGCAAAGCGAGCCAAATTGAGCCTGCTGGGTGTTGCCTGTCATCTGTAGATCCCTAAATATGCTTGAGAAGGTGGTGGGAAACCGAGTGGGGACATTCTGTCGGTGACTTGGTCGCATGCCTTGACCTGAACTCGCTACAAAAACGTGCGCGTCACGCTGCCTTTGGTGTTTTATCCCGCGTGTGATACTGATCTCATCTGGAACACCATCTACCCATACTACCCTTTATCTCTCCCACAAAGCAGTAATCTGCATGTTTGCTGTTCCAAATAAATGCTTTCAAAAGAAAACACGCCTGAGCAACCTCTGAACTGAGATTTTACCTTAATCTAAGTGGATCAGAGATCAGAGGATGCTGCTAAACACAGTCTCTTAGAAGCAATGAAATAAGCAAATATATTGATCATTCTCTCGTCTTTTGTGTGTTAACCTCAGTTTTTATTCGCCATGTTAGCAGCGTGGCTCTAGGGATGGCAATGTCGGCCCATTGGATTGTCCACGCTGAAATATCTCAACAACTATTGGATGGATTGTCATGAAACTTGGTGCTGACCTTCATGGTCCCCAGAGAGTGTAACCTAATGACTTTGGTGATCCCCAGACTTTTCTTCCAAGGCCACCAGCGGGGTTAAACCTTCCCCGATCCAGTAAAATACCAAACAGACTGCCATGAAATTTTGTGCTGACATTCACTGTTCTCAGATGATGTAATCTGATAACTCTAATGATCCTCTGGAGCCACAGTAAGGTTGACATTTGCGGTTTTGGGTAAAATGTCTTGACAACTAGTGGGAGGATTGCCATGAGACGTTCAAAACTCAGCATCTACTCGAAGCTTATGCTACAATGAAAGAGGGGTTCTGCGTTTAAAAACAGTTCAAAGCCACAAGCCAAGTGGCACTGCTAACAATGCTAATATGCATTCTCTGGTAACACTTTATTTGAAAGGCTGTGCATAAGATTGACATGACACCATCCTGACACTATCATCAGTGGACATGAAGGAATCTCTACTGCTGTCGTTAAGTTTAATTCGGTCATTAACCCCAGCCTCCGTTAAAAATGACATGATTGACCAAATGCCACTTAATGACACTTAGTGATAGAGTCATAGCCATTCATAAAGACTCCTTCATGTTCATGATAGGTGTCACGTCAGTCTTATGCAAATAAAGTGGTACCACATTCTCAGTCAGTCTCCTCTGCCAGAATATGAGGAAGCAGAGAAGAAAAAGAGTTTTGAAGGGAATGGTGCCATCCGTCTAAGCGATGTTCCTCAAAAGGTTTAATGGAAAAATTCAAGTGGTTCTACTGTGAGGACAATGCCATGGATTTTATTATAGGACAGACTGTAGTGTCCTTCTCAACATAAACTGGCGAGGAACAAGAGAGCAAAGGGTGCAGGGCGGTGCCACCTGGTAAGATAAATGGAGGGACACTTTTAAACAACTTGTAAAATGATGAAGATCCAGAGAGAGGAAGACAGGAAGGAAATTGATCTGAGAAGGCTGGGAAAGCAGTTTTGTCTGGAGAATGAGGTACTATAGCTCTCAGCCTTTTCTGAAGATTAAACCAAGGTGAGCCTGACTAATGAGCTAATCTGGACGGAACATCTTTGCTCATCTTAACGTTGAAAATCCAGCTCTTATTTTGTCGGCCCTGTTCTTGATAGTGAGGCAGCCAGGGAGGCGGCATAAATGGACAGTGACAAAAAAAAGTAAGAGTGAAATGTGTGTGACTCCCATGTTGTCATAGAAATCCAATTTCCAGAAAGTGAAGGGCACATTTGATCTTGTTTAGATGTGTCCACTGGCCATGCTTTGAAAGCCATGGCTCTTGTCTAAAGTGTCTGGGATTACTCTTATCTCTGATGGACCACCAGCAGAGTGGGTGATGGCAACCTCTTTAGTGCCTGACTTGACCGCTATCAACTGCCATATCACAAAGTGACACTCACATAATGGTTAGATTTCGAAATAGAGATTAAAAAAAAAAGAAAGGCGGCACATGAAAGTTCATGCATCTTTGTATTTGGGCATTTGTTGGTGAAGATGAATGATGCAGCGTACCTGCAATGCAAGAATGTGGACAGGACGCTTGATAAAAAGTCACACATATTTATCACTAACTAGCTGCTTATTAGCATGCATATTAGTAGAATATTGACCCTTCATTATAAAGCACTTATTCATTCCTTTTTCTGGGGTTATGCATTAATAAGTGCTTTATAATGACTAATAAAAGTCAATGTGCTACTAATATGCATGCTAACAAGCAACAAGTTAATGTTGAATATGTGCATGTTAATATCAAGTGTGACGACAAAGTATTTCAGTGAATGAAACAACTAAAGCCCAAGCACAGCCAAATTCATCACTCCTCTATAATAGGAAAATCAAGCATATTTGTCTTCGTTTTCTTGCTATTGCTGCCATATTTTTTTTGTCAGTGGTACACAGAGAATAAAGAACGGCAATGAAATGCATCTTGTATGTCTCCACGTTATCAGACATAGACGCTTAGAAGTGGCGTGCACTGTGGAGACAAAAGATGAGGAGCTATTACTTAACAAAACAGCCCGGGGCCAACCGAAAACTGCTTGTGGAGAAGGAATGCACAAGAAGATGATCACAGTTAATGCAGTGATTTGTTTTCTGAGGTGTACTTAACTCTGTTTAACCTGCCATACAGGTAGGACCAAGGATCAAGTAGCCTTTTTGGCTGAGGCAACAAGTTAATAAGAAAAGAAATCAGCACAAAATGAGGAAAAGAGCGAATCCTGCTGTTCTGAAGAAGACCGGTCGCGCTACGACACAGTAAAAGCCCAATACTGAGCAAACTGAGACCTTTAGCGTATGGTTAGATGGATGATAGCGATACTGAGAAAGATGTGCCCCCCAAGATTTACAAGGCTACGTGGAATGACAGAGGTCGAGGGTCATAAATGTTTCATTTTAGATAGGGCACAGGAGCAGTGAACCTTGAATGGACCTTGCAAGCATGTTTGTTTCACTCCCACATAAACACACAAATACTTGATACGACTGCAGGAGCTGTGGACAGAAGAGACCTACTGTACGTACTAATGCAGAGATAACAGAGCGTGCAGGCTAGAGACTACTGCCACAGTACGCTTCAGTAGTAAATATGTGGCTTCAAATGGAGAAAAAACCTCAATCAACTCTTGAAGAAAGAAAGCTCAACAGCAGATGAAGGTTGGAAGAATCTACTTAACAAATCTGATGAAAATCCACGAGGAAAAAGCACAGAACTGCAGAACTGTATGAATAAATTCATGCAACATCTAGGTCTGCAGTAGTGACTGGCAGTGCTGAGGTTGTAGGTGGTTGCCATATGTTCATTGAATTTTGAGATGGAAATCTGTCTGGCTGTGAAGGTAAGGCAGCATGGGGCCTCTGAGAAGTTAACATCCCATGCTGGGCAACACGGAGACAGACGGAGGACAGAGGAAAAACCCAGCTGCCGCCAAAAGGAAATCTTGAATGGCTGGATGTGCGTTTCACGTGTTCATCAAAACCAGTCTTCGACCTTGTCTTACTGACATCTGCTACAAGAACTTGTCTAACTGGGCTGCTTATATATAAGACGATTGGGTGACACTGCTTTTGTTAAAATTAATGGTTTGAAGCAGTATGTGTAGCAGGGCTTTAGTGAGCATTTCCAGGGTGGTGTTAGTGGCTTTAACCCTCAGAAAGGGTACACAATGGAAGCCGTGGTTATGTGTCACTATTCGATTCAGACTTTGCTGCAGTCTTTTCCTCCTCCCTGCCTCCAGCTCACACAGCTTCTGACACATACTAGAACACTCCTACACACCAAACTACACAGAGGACACCACTCGCTTACTTCCCGTCTTGCACAGAATGAATGAGGAGAGAAGAGTATATTGGGTCATTTGGAAAAAGCACCTTTAGGAGCCGGAGTTTGTGTGTGCTTGTTGATTTGTTCGCTCGCGTGTAGTGATTTATGCCATGCATAATGGATACAAGAATTCCCCAAGAGCCCTGCAACAGGGAAATAAGAAGCGTAGTCATACACCAGGCAGCAGAGTGCAGGTCTTGGGCATGAGATGAGGCTGATAGCAGAAAGTTTGCAGGTAGAGCTCCCCAACATGATGGTTTAAAATATTATGGCAGTTGTGTCCGATAACACTTTCTGTAAACTGAACGCTTTTCTCAAATAATCCAAAACAGACCAAACAACAACCGGATGTCTGCTTCTGAAGCATGTGGAGCAACTGTCACGGAAACTAAAGATAAAAATGGGCTTTCTTATATCAGAATTAAGCATGTCTCTGTCATGAGCGCCGGAAAACGATTGTTCAGTGAACCATCATGTCTGTGCTCGACTGCGGGGCGATCCTTTATGCTCATGCTGCACGATTTTAAAACTCGAACGTCTCATCCTTCAGCTTCAGATCTACTTCGTGATGTCTGGGATTGTCTCTGATGCTGTATGTGCTTTGTTTGGTCTGGCTGTGTATGTTTTCCTCTCGCTCTGCCTTACTCAGGCAGAAATAAAGGTTATACATGTATTTACATTTCACAGTAATATTTTCTATCACAATGTTGGTTGTTGGATTCATTATGTTTTTTTGAAACTGCCCTTGCCATTGTGCTTGACAACCAAAAAACTAAAAAGCAAAATGTTTTAAAATTAGCACAGTATGTGGAGTTCCAGACGCCATTGTTGCTGTGGCTTTTTACTGTCCCTGTTTTGACAGAATTAAAAATACGGCCACTGCTGTCCGTTGGTAAATTATTCAAAGTGGACTACAGATATAATCTGCTATAACAAAGAACAGTTCACTTTCAGTTTAAGGTCAGGGTTGTTGCAATTGTTTAAAAATATCTGTCCATTTAACAAAGAGGTCAAGCAGTAACAGGCTATAACATGCAAATTTTCACCTTGTGGCAGGAAGTGCATTGTTGGTTCAAGCTGTCAACTGTCCTGCCTCATCCTCCAAATCTTGTCATTCATGTTGATGGGCTGTCTACCTTGAAACGACATCCCGCCTGGGGGCGAGCTAACTGGCATCCATACTGCTTCTGCAGAAATGGAAGCGGCAGATGGTGCGAAGAAAGGAAACAGGCCTTTCTGTTTACATGGTGCAGGCACTCCGGGGGCCGACCAGTAAGCGTGAACACTCAAAGTTTAAATTATGCTACACGCATCAGGATTGTAAAACTCAGCACGGTGCCTCATGAGAATGACACAGCTATAGCTGCCTGTAATCTCACATGAAATGTGTTTGAGTAATATGCAACAGAACCCAGCAATCACAGGGCTTCGCTCTCTTTAAAGGGGACGAACTCGTCACACATTTAAGCACAAGTCTACCACATAACCTCCGACTGCTTGTTTCAGGTGGACGGTTGTCACTTCTTTTTTCACAAGGAGCCAGTTGACATGTCATGCCGTCACCTCTTTTTCTTTACGTTCCCCAACTTTCCCGACAAAGAAGCTAGGCAGCCAACTGGCCAGTCAATGAAATGAGCACAAGAGTGGAAAAAGGAAGTGAGGTTGGAACAACTTCCCAAAAATAGACTCCCCTCAGCACTCACTGTCATACTCTCACACCGCAAAAGCATGGGAGGCTTTAAAGGTTTCGACTGAGAAACCACACCGTCTTCTTTAGGGGAAGTTGGTCTGCATTTCAAAAATAGTGGGACACAACTTGGGGGTCACACTGCTAACACAGCAACCAGAGCAGGTTATCCAAACCTCAAATCTGCACAGTGCGTCAACTCTGCATTGGAGCAGACATTTGAGTGGGCGTTGACACAACTTGAGCAGCTGTAATTGATATTTTATGGAGTCTAAAATTGATTAAGTGCAGTATTTTGGGGTTGCATGGACCGTTCAGCTGAACTCCAGCGGGGGATGTTTAAGGCGAATCATCTCCTCAGTCACTTTCTATTTCCTCCGTCATGTTTCATGACCTTTGAGTCAAATGCAGCCTGAAATCCAAGATTTCAAATGTCAGGCAAGTCAAAATGATGTAGCTGCTTAAAACTGGGTTTACTGACAAGTGTTAATGTTTTGCTCCTCATTTCATCCTGACAGTTTTTCAGCGGGGTTGTAGCGATGTGTATGTTTGGTTTCATTGTGTTTTAAACTGAGTAGGTGGGTGTATTTGAGGCGTAGAATGAAGAAATAGGCTGGCGATATTCTGTATTCTGTCTCATTGTCAGAAAATCCCATAAAAATCACCAAAATCAACCATGTATTAGTCCATCTCTCAATTCTTTCTGACTTTCCCAGCCTGTCTATGGCACTCAGTCCCAAGCCAGTTAATTCCTAATGCAGCCGTTAATCTTTTAAAAAAAAGTTTCTAGAAACAGTTGGAAACTAGAGTAAAGGGTTTCCATTTTCAGGTGAGGATTTGGTGCACAAGTAAGCAGGAGAGTGTATGTGGCAAGTTTGGTGTTATGTTCATCTTAATTAAGACAATGCAATAAGTCAATGCAACAGCGTGGCTAACCACTGCTGTTTTGACAGCAATCGAAGTGTACAGCACAGAGAAATAAGATAATATATAATAAGCTTTGAATATATCGGTAATACTTGTTAGTAGGATACATTATCATTTTGTCTTCATGCTGAAAATAAAGAAAAACACAGAATCTCAGACAAAAAGAAAATGCACATAATGCAGCTGATGCAAAACACTTCACCCAGCGCTCCTGCCTGTAGCCTGCTGCCTGCCTCTCCTTAGCACGCTGTCTGTTGATCAATATTCCTGACAGGCCAAAAAGCTATCATTAGCAAAAACCCTCACCAACTGAGTTCATGTATAGGAGGTGGGGCTCACCACACCAATTCAGCCATGACCCTATAGCTGACCTTTAGATTTCACAATAGGCAGCCCACAATAGCTGCCATGTGCCTCGTGGTTTAATCTCCACAGCCCATCTGCTGCGGCTGCTGCCTGTGAGTTGAATCAGGGAGAGGAGAGGGAGTGCCCAGCTTCCCTCTGAAGCTCATGGGTGTCTGTCTCACTACATCCTGTGGGACAGCTGTATGTTAATGTGCACAAGAGGCCGGGGACAGCAGCAGTCACTGGGATTGCCAGGCAGACACAGAACAAGGACCCCCTTCTCAGTGGGTAGCCAAAGGCATGAACTTGGCAGATTAGACATTCAGGAAACAAATGAGGCTCCATCACAGACAGGCATCCGAAATCAACAACAACAACCAAACACACAACCCTGCAGAGAGCCCACAGAAAGGAAAAGGGAAAAAAATCCTGCTTAAGTGATGAGACTGAAGAACTCTGCCTGCCACCTTCTGGTTTTCCTCATTTTGGTAACTAAATACATGCTGTAATTAGGATAGACAACATCAAGCGCAGAAACCTCTTAAGTTCTTCCACGTTCAGAGTCCTTTTATGGCAAAAGAAACTGCAGAATTAAGACTGTCAGTTTTTTATAGATGAAATCAAGAGGAATTCATTTTAACTCCAGCAGTACTGCAAGTGTTGGTTTTTCCCTGAGCCTCGGGAAACAGCAGACTGGCGGTCGGTGACAGCTGATGGCAGATATCTCAGGTAGGACCAGCACAGGAAAACGTTGAAAATCAAATCAATAATTCAAGGCCAGGCAAGTAGCAGATCTAATCTTGACGCGACGATGACGAAGGACAGGCAGGGGCGTGGGCAGCAGTTGAGGACCCCGCTACTAGCCCCCCCCCCCCCCCCCCCTTCCATCCGTAAACCGTTGCCTGGCAACAGAATTCGCTCTCGCCGGCCTCCAGGCTGCAGTGTGCTGCCTCTGGCCTCATCCAGGGATAAGGCTCTTGTTTGCTATTAGAGTCAACCGATGCTGGCAATGGATGCAGGGGTTGCCATTCAGTAATGAATTCTGCAGAGGCTGCTAATGAAGGCTTCAATTTCACCAGAATGCAGCCAATTTTATCTCAAACTGTGACACAAAATCATGAAGCAGGGGCTGGACATGTAGCAGGAATTTCTTGCCACGAGTATTATTGCAATTTGTCGTTCACCTCGCTCGGCTAACAATGCCATGAACATCAGGCCACGGCCCCAGCAGGCTGGAAACAATCATCTTTAAAGGAAACGGCCCAACCTCTTGAGTTTCTATTTTTCCCTGCTGTATTGGCCATGCCATCTGTCTCTGATGGACTCAGCGGCGATGTCGCTTAATTGTTATGCAGGGGAGATGTGCTTACAACAAATGGATTGTTACTGAGCATTCAGCCAGTCTCTGCAATGGCCATACCACCTGGGTTTCTCCTGTACAGTGCTCACGGACCTATGCATCAGGATGATCAATGCGTCATTAAAAAATGTAAAATGATTCACACAATATTCACCAGAAGAAAAAACAGACGAAAGAGAGAAAGAAGGTGTGGTCAGAGTGAAAGGGAAGACCTCTTCCTCACTGTTTCTGAGAGGAAAGTTGACAGAGATTCAACTTTCAGGTTTGACTGACAGCACACATCAATGCCTTCCCAACACGCAGGCTGTGCTTCATCTCACATTTAATTACACTTAAACTCAAGCTGTCTTAATGGAAGACTGATGTTTTTTTTATTAGACGTGCTGAGCCACTAAAAAAATGCAAATGTGAATTCACCTGACAATAAATAAATAAAAGTTATTTTTGTGACCAAAACTGCTTGGAGCAAATGTTTGCTTTTACCGCTTGCTAATTAGACTCGGCAGGAAGTGATGTGCGCTCTTTTTCTTCATAAGTGAAAGTCAAACATTTTTCCCAGAAGTGCAAAAAAAATTCCAAAGCATCTTTGAAGACGGGTTTGAAGTCTCTGACAGACATACTGTACATGGGAACCTCAATTTCAGTTATATAACAGCCTCCTTAGACATCAGCGCTCTCAAATAAAACATGCATGCACCAGACTGCTCTCTGATGTTCAACTGTCTCTCAAATCATTTTGTCATATATTATTCATATATACCAGGTAGTTTAGCTGCATTCACTTTGTCCCCCTGGGTGAGATCAGTGTTCCAAGAACCACAGCAGACAACCACTGACTGGTTCCCAGTTAGCAGTCCTTTAATATCTGGATGTTTTGTGTAGGATGTTTCCTCGCTGAGCTGCAGTGGAGAGACTGTGGCACAAAGAGGAAAGTTTGGACTAAAAACACTGTGGCTTTGAAAGATATCTGCTTAATTTGTCTAACTCGGACTACTGAATGCTCACATTAGCGCAAGAAACAAAGAAACTGCTTTAGATCTCTTTGTGGACAGTATGGACAGGATTACAGCAAGCAAAACCAGTTTCACTGTTCATATAGGCACCTGACATGAAACTGCTTTCATTTTGTCTCGTAAATATTTGACTTCGAACAACTTTTTGTAATGCCAGAACAGCTCCGAGGAAAAAGACAGGCAGTAGTTTCCCATTTTCATGAATAGAAGACATATAGATAGAGATTTTTTTTGGCAGCAGCCAGTCGCGGCAGGGCTGTGGTGCCCACATGTGAAATCTCGCCAAGTACTTTTAGATGCGCACACACGCGTATGCACACACACACAAATATTCCAGTTATGTGTCTTTTTGGTCAAAGTTAGGATGTGATGTTCACACTGATCACACAGTAACGTGATTACTCATACCCCTGTTTAAATGTATGTGAGATTATCCAGGTCATTGTCTGCCGTCTACGCAGGCTGGATGACTCTTAAACATGCCCACAAGTCTCTGCAACTTGTGCCAAGACTGAGTTCTCTTCACAAATCAGGATGAACCCACTGAAATTTACAGCTGTCTGGACTCTGCTGCAATTCAACACCGTCTGCAGGATTTGGCATCTCCATCTGAACTCCAGCGATACAGTCTCGACTGATCCTCCGCAGAATGCTTCGCTGTGTAGATCATCATGTGAGATGCACTCAACAATCCCAACAGTTTTTATCTTTAGCAACTCCGTGCCTTTTTAATGAATGAAGGTAACCACATATATCCTACTAACAGCTATGGTATAAAAACACATACTGTGAAATTAAAGCTCTTGTGTGCTTACCTTTTAGAAATGGTTTTACAACATAGTTTCCTGTTTTACAGTTTGCTTAAGGTCCACAAATTATCTAAAATGCTATAAAAGCCTGGCAGCAGTAGGGGTAGTAAAATCTTTTTCAAGTATTAAATCATAGATTTGTATACTGGCAAAAGGTGTTAGAGAACTAATTTTCACGCCAAAGTATTCTGTAACTGAATAGTAAATAAAGTCTGAGGACAAATGGTGTGCAGTGGCTTCATATTAAAGAATGATTTCACCAATAGTACTCAAAACCCAACGTGACACTTCCATATCCCTCTCTGGGCATTAAAAAGAGGTCAGTTCTTAGCTTGCAAATTCTACTCTTCCCAGTAGCGATGTGAACCAGAAAGTGAACTGGGTAACCGGCGCTGACTTGGCAGGTGTGTCTACAGCTGGCTAGGGGGATGGAGCAGCAGCACAACCTGGCCACAAGGCTCTCTGGCGGCCCCCGTGGGGTCCCAATCTCCCGCGCTCATCACAAATTAAAGAGGCCAGTCGGACCAAATCAGCACTTTCTCTTACCCACTGTAGCATGTTGCTGTTGTAAAGGAGGTGTATGGCAGGCCTTGAGAAGATCAGGGGAGACGAAGCATGAAGTGCACATGTGGCTGCTGTGCGCCTTAAGCAGCTCCGCTACATCCAGTGAAACTTCATCTCCACTGACTGACTGTTATACAAGTCGACCGATTAATCAGTTTGGCCAATTAATCGGCACCGATGGGATGGTGGAACATGGCTCATACAGTAGCTTTATATGAATACAACTTTTATTTGTAAATTATGAACATGATCGGGCTGTTGGTTATAGCATCTCATTATAAATACATTAAACTGCTGCTCTGCTGGAAGCATGCTGTCTCCATATTTATTTAGGTTTTTATTACTTTAACTTTGATGTTCAGCTCAACAGTCAAAGATTTTTCATTTGATTTTCAAAGTCTACTTCACGGGGGAGTAAATGTCGGACGATTAATCAGCTGTCGGCTTTTTCCTGCACAAAACTACAGTTATTATATTGTTGTTCTAACTAACTTCTCACAAGGACTTCATGATATAGATTTTGCGGTTGAAGAAATCAAAGCTTGCATTTGACATCCTTCTGGCCTTCAGGAAAGCACAACAACCACATAGAGCGTAATGGGATGATGGCAATAATACATGTGAATTATTTTGGAATATGTCGAAGTTACTACCACAAAATTGGCGTTAGTCCCATTTCAAATACAACATCAAAAGCTGGCAGCAGACATTACAGGTTGAAGGCATTCTTGGTTTTTGCTCTTTGTTCAGGGTTACATGTCATGTGCTGTCAGGTGTCAGTAGTTACAGCGGGGCTCTGATGAAACCCCGCTATAAACACCAGTTTTGTAAAGCTCAGAATGAAGTTTCTGAAACAAGGACTTTAAGACAGATGCTGAGATTCTCATCTGCAGATGGTGTGAGAGACCATCTATGTAGACGTGTGAAGCCCAAATATTTGGTCATGTTAATTAGTAAACACTGCTAGATGGAAGGTGGAAATCAAAAGGGAAACTTGGCAGATTTACAACATTATTTCATTGCATTAGTCATTAAGATTCTGCGTACAAAATGTCCAAAATTGTACGCATAGTAATGATACTCATGATGGTGCAACACCCATCACGGACTTTAAGGCAACCTGTGAGAAGTCTTATTTACTAGTAGTGCTAGTTTTTATGAGTGGGTCCCTGCCAACAAAGGCAGAGAGAAGAAGAGTGAAGAAGAGGAAGAATGCTAGCTAGTAAACATGAAGGTAACTAATGTGGGATTTCAAATAATTTCTTCAAAAACTGACTTTGCAAAAGCTTCATGAGGACGGAAAAGCTTTCGGATGTTTGTTGGAACTCAGGTGTCTCAATGCATTTGGGTAAGAAATATGAGATATAAACAAGGTTTTTTGTTTGTTTTTTACAAGAAAAATCCACAAGCCCCCCCCCCAGCTATCATTGTCTTTATTTCATGCATTCTTCTTCCTCGTCTAAACCTGGCACCTTCACTACCCACAATGCAACTCACCGCCAACCGCTCGGTCAGAGATTCACATGCAAGTAGCAGCTAATGTAGCCTTGAGCCACAAGTGCCTGCCTCAAAAAGTTAACTTCAGTGTAATTCAGCAGAAGCTTTAATCTGAATAAACTTGAAGTCTCGTGTTTTTCCACCGGACTAATGGTAAACACTGGGAAGGGTAACAAGCAGCGTAATGAGGCTGTGGTAATTACATCACATCTCTGCTTAAATGAAAGGCTGCGGATGTTGCTGCCTGTAAGGAGACGTAGCTGGAAAATCTAATGTAGCCATGGAATTCCCTTCATTGTCATCCATCACAGTAATATAACAGCACACTGACACACTGCAGCTAAGATACAAACAAAGCACGCAACATCCAGCTGCTCTGTTTTCATGTATGTGTGCATCTCCATGTGTGTGTGTGTACATGTGTGCGAGGAGCCTATCATTGATTTTCCAT
This sequence comes from Chelmon rostratus, assembly GCF_017976325.1. Lineage (NCBI taxonomy): Eukaryota > Metazoa > Chordata > Actinopteri > Chaetodontiformes > Chaetodontidae > Chelmon > Chelmon rostratus. The sequence continues at coordinate 4,657,971 of NC_055660.1, forward strand.
TTTGTAATAGTAAATTAATCCCTACAATGTGCCCCCCCATCCTCATCTGAGGAGAGGATATTGATTGTTTTGTTACACTGCCTTAAGGAGGCCATGAATTGCTAATCAAAATCCAAATTCTGCAGGGAACTGCATCAGGGTAAATATTCAATTCCTGGCCACGCAAAACAAACAAGCTAAACTGTTGGGGGACTGGGAGAAAATGCAGCAGAGTCACAAGCTGTGATAATTTGTTTTCGCTCATTTGAAAATCCAGGAACGGCCAGGCTTTTCTATTTTTTTTTATATTTCACAAAAAGGAATAATCTAAACTTCAAGAGACATTTAAAAAACTTTCTAAGGTAATTCAACATGAACTCTAATCATGGGCAAGACTCAAACTCAAATGACTCAAACTAGGACCACAACGAATGACTAGCATCAATATTGGCTGTGTTCTTGATTGATTATCCTTTTGTTCCATAAAATGAAAGAAAATGGGCACCAAAATTTTGTAAAAGCCAAATTGTTCATTTTGTGTAGTTACTATAAGAAAAAGAAAAACGACTTGAAAGATCAACTCAAAGTTCAAGTTGCAGATTAATTTCCAAGCTCAACAGGCTTTTGATGATCTGGTGAATAAGGCCAGTTAGCTTCTGGTCATGGACTCTTTTATTTGCTGCTTGTTTTTTTAAAACAATGCATGATCAATACTAATGTTGTGTTCGAAAACCTATAATTCTAAAAATAACCTACTTTTACACGGATGAAAATATTCATTACCATTTCGGACAAAGGCACATCTAAGCCTCGTGGGCGCTGCTGGCAGGCTCATGTACAGTGAACTTGGACTGAAATTCAAAGGCATATCTCACAGTTTGAACGTTGTCTTGGCAGAACATTGTACAAAAAATGACTGGTGATGTAGTGGTTTTTTTTTGTTTTTTTTTTGCTCTGGCACTTAATGCCACCCTAATGTCTGAATACTCCGCGATGGTGATAACACTCCAGAAAACACTGGAGTGTGTGAAGTACTGCTTTAACACACACCTCATTCCAATTGTTACTCCTCCATTATTATACCTCTGGCAGCAAAATAATTTCCCTTCATGCCAAGGTAAAGTGTGCATACTTTGACATGTGCACTCAGGCAGCGGGCTGATTACAGGAATCAATATGACATGCTGAAATGAGATTCTTATTCTTGTCGACGTGGACAACGCTTTTATTCAGCGTGAGGTCAAAGCTGTCCTGAGCAGCTAGAATACATACAGGGATAAATACTGTCAAACTGGATAAGGACACCAATGCACAATGAGACGGATGGAAGATCAACAGGGATATCTCTGGTTTACGCTTTCTGTGTAGTCTGCTGTAACCTCAACAGGAATGCAGATGTGCTGCCTGGCAACTTGTTTTTTATGCCTTTCATGGTTGTAGACACTTGGCAGAGCTGACAAAATGTCAACAGAGCTGCAGGAGAAATAATCTGTAAACAAGATGCTGTCCATATGGTTTCCGTGGATAAATTAAAGAATGATGCATTCGTACAAAACAAGGGACAACGTTTATTTAAGTTTTGACCAAGAGGATATAAGTGAAGCTCAAAGCTCTCGATTTTAAAATAAAATTATGAGCAGACCAATTATAATTGATTTTCATTTAGAGTTTATCCTCTACTTTGTGCCTGATTTTGCTCCTGAGTTTTGTACTATGGATTTTCATTTCCTTTTGAATACGAAAAATAAAATATGATAAATTCCTGGATTTTGGTTTTAAATAAATACAAATAATGAGCCGTAAATAAGATGTGTGAAACCTGGACAGTTAAATTATCCCTTCCAGACAAATAGCAACACCAAAGTCAGGCGCTACCTAATCCTATTTTTCTACCAGCAGAAAATAAATAAGCCATTTCTTTAAACAAGGCCACTGGCTTTGCAAAAAGAATCATTTTGATCTGAGAAAATAAGTAACAATAAAGTTCTTTAATGCTCTTTCAAGTTGATATAGCTATTATATAAAGACGCTGCATTAGCTGGACTAACGCTGTGTGGTGAATTGAGCGGGCCTGTGACCTAATGACAGCCTCTTCTACAGCAAAGATACAGTAGCCTGCAGTGAGTCAGAAGCACTAGAAAAACAGAAATGCAGCTTTTGACCCCACCCCACCATGGAAAAGTCAGGGTGCACTGATGCGGCACCGGGTCCTACATTGACGCCGGGCCACTTCATGCCCAGTTGTGATACTTGCAGCCACTTTTCATCTGGTGACTTGGAGCCACATCAAACTCTAGCACATCCAAGGCTGCTATCGCTAAGCAATACCACTCCCAGAACCCAGCAAAGTGACTGAAGGCCACATAAAATGCCAACATTTCATTAATTAAATAATATTTTACTAGGCAAAATTATTTTCAGACTCATTGTAGGCTGATAAAAAGTAAAGCTCGCCAGTCAAGTGGGACAAATTTACAAGTATTTTGATGATACATTTTGAAAAATATGGACAATGACATGGATTACTGTTTTGATTTATCCTCTTTGTTTTTCAGCACAGTCACAAGAATCCTCTGAGACAACTTAACAATATAATCGAATAGCAGGCCGGCTTTTTATTTCTTAGATTTTCCCCCGAAATCGTATTTGTTTCTAAAACCAAAACTTAAACAAAAGCTATTAATCTTTGAGTACAGGTCGTCTTTGGAATTGTTTCCCAAGGATTTTCGGTAGAATTACCATTGCATTAAACCTGCGGAGATGTGCAACAGCGTAAGAGCTTCTTCACTCTTAATGTAGTGCTGAACGCTGCACTCATAGTCGTCATAACAACCTGAACATTTAATGAAGCTCTTAGCCGGGAGTGTCTGCATGTGGAAAATGAGTGAAGAGGAGCGAGTTGGTGCTTGAAAGACGGCAGATGCGTGTCTGCGGGACACGTGAACTGCTTATAAATACGCAATTCTACGAAAGGTAGCGATGGGAATGGAAAGCAGCAGGAGTCACACAGTCTTCAAGCACAGAAGACGTGATTGGGAAATGTCCATGACTTCACCAAACTAAAGCCTGACAACAGAGAGCCACAAGGCTGCTTCTGATACTAAAACAACTGCAGCAAACAAAATGTAGGATTCCTATCGGACCACAAAACGTCCTCATCAAACCTTTGGTTGTTCAAACCGCTGCCATAGCAAGAGAACATAAACACACAGGGTGCAAATACAGACATAGCTGTAATGCACAAACCCTCTGAGCCGTGTACTGACATGGGGAAGGTCCAGGGTGACACTGAGCTCTCCACTGCCTTCATCATCATTTAACTTTTGGTTCATGCTGCCCCCTAGAGGTAACAAAACAGCACTCTGAGTGGCTGCAGACAAAACACTTCCACAGTGGGATTATGCTGTTTTTTTTTCCTGTTGTACATGAAAGGAACCATGAGACGTCCTACAGATGAAGATAAAATGGGATAAATATGAGTGCCACATAATCAAAACATGAGGTTTTTCTTACCTGTGGGTTCATACCACCATTCCATAACAGGGGAGCAGGACATAGGAGAGAAAAGAGAAAACACAATTCTGTTAGTGAAATGCTCTTTATTAGACTTGAAGAGCCACGAGCAAATACTTTATTCGTATAATATGTGCAATTTCAGCAGGTTCAATGGGTGGGGAAGTGCTACTATCACTTTCTACTAACAGCATGATGTTATCATTTATTAAATCCAACATGAGCCCTGGACAGGCGACCTGCTCTGGGTGTACCCCCGTCTCCTAATGAGAGCTGGGATAGACTCCAGCGCCACCAAGACCCTCAGCAGGGTCTGCAGCGAACAAAACACTGACACCGCAACAGTTTTTGATACAGAAGAAATAGTCCAAATGCAAACTCTCAATATGTGGAGGAGTTTCAGCAACACGGAAGCTGTTTCTGGAAACACTCAGTTTTTCAGGTGTCACTTTTCAGTTTTTGGAGCAGCACAGGCAGAAATCGATTCAACTCATTGTTTTGGGAAAAAGCTGCAGAGACCGATGTGTCAAAATAAGAGCAAATAAAGACAAAACAATATCTGCGCTGCTCTGTACTACCAGGACTATAGTGACAAAAACATGTTTCGTGTGTGATTTGGGTGAACTGACCCTTTATTGTTACCATGTGTTGTTGAACTGCAGCTCAAACGGGTGTGGTCATGAGGATTTGGACAGCAAATTCTAAACAGCAGTTAACCACTTCTAAGCAGCTTTTGGTCTATGTTGGTGAGTTCACACAGAAAAAGTACAATCATTCACCCTGTAAAGTGAATATGAAAAGCACCAAAACCGTAGGTGTAAGAACTGCGATCAATGGAAGAACGATGCAGAGAAATGAGTAACGAGCTATGTGATAAAAGAAAGAGAGCAGGATGACAGCAACACACACACACACGGTATAAATAATTAATTTCTAGGGAACTGAAGCTCTTCAAATGTTTTCAAGGTAAAGAGGACTGACTGGCCTTCCATGAGGCTGATTTGCAAGGACTAGAGGAGGGAGGCTCTGTAATGAAGGTGTTTGTTGTGGGTGTCTGATGTAATGTTGTGTAGGTGATGAGGCAATTCTCTTTTGGTTCATAGAAATCGATTTCGGTTCCTTCGTTTCTCACCCAATTGTATAGACCGGCATTGGCTGAAATGGTATCAGCACCGAGCCTTTACTGCACAAACAGCTGAGAAGTGAAAGCAATTTCTGTGTTTGTCTTGAGAGGAACAAACCAGAGCTGAAACGGTAAAGAAGAGTGATAGTCTGCAGCTGTTAGTCTGGAAGCAAAATGTGAAAACTACAACTCCCACGCACAAACCACAAAGGTGCACGAGCCGCGAGGAGACCGAGGCGTCAAGTCACAGGGATGAAACTGCACTTATTCTCACTTTTCCTGCACTTCGCTTTCGCATTTCTTTATTTGTCACTCACATTTTTTTTTTACTGAAAATCCTCAAACCAAAATCTTGTAACATGCAGCAAACGAGCAAAAATTACTGCAATCATTCCAAACATTTTTCTTAAAAGCAGCTCTCAAAAAACTGCCTTTTCAAGTTTTGAAATCAGAGAGCCCACGACGGAGGCTACACTTGTCGATTCATTCATCCCGACATAATTGCAGACACGCTGCTTTGTTAAGCTTTGCTACATTTATTATTCTCCTTCATACAAATGAACTACTTGATCAACTGAGCCACCAAAGGCTTGACATAAAGTTCAGTGGCTGTACAACATCAGCAAGTTAAGGATTACCTCTGAGGATTAAATGCCATATATCCTGGCTCCATTTGTCCAACAGTCTTTTAGCTGCATAGCTTTCTTTTTCCTCACAAACTAAATCTGACATGTTTCTTCTGGAGTGTACAAACTTTTATTTTGTTGTGCACTTTATAAAGTATAAATATGGGTAACTCTTCATTACAATAGTTAAATTGTGATAACTTACATTTGAAATTACTGCATGTTTTGGGTTCACTGCAAAATGCTGTGGGCATGAAGGATGAATTGCCCCTTTGCAGATTTGGGTGTTTTACGGTGTGTTTTAAATTTATTATGTTTTTGCCTTTGTCTGCCACACAGGTCCCGGATTGTGAGATGTCATACATTTTTTGGATTATAAAGCAGGTCCAGTTGCTTTAATAGTGTGAAAGTATCAAAAAGCTTAAACCACTGAGAAACGCACACAGCCTGTATTTAGAAACCGTGGCGTTCGTAAGGTTGTGATGTCACAACTATACAGCCACGTGGGTGGTGCCTGCTTAGGCCTGAGAGACCTGACCAATCAGAGCAGATTGGGCTTTTTGGGGGGCAATGAAATGAAAGTATGAACCTGAAAAAGAGCATAATATGGGAACTTTAAAAAACTAGATTTGTTCATATATAAGTAGTTCCAATTAAGTAAAACATTTCAAAATCAATCATGGTCTGCGTTGGAGAAATGCTCAGTCAGAGGGAGTCATCTGCACTGAGACTGAAGCACTCAATTTAGCCGGGACAATAAGCAGCCCATACAGTGTGAGGAGGGATGGTGTTGATTCTGCTCCTCAGAGATAAGACAGGGAGTCATCTTTCCTGACGGAGGGGAGAACTTAATGAACAAACGAGTGAAAGACTGCAAAATTAGGAAGAGAGAATGATGAAATTAATATAAAAGGTAGGCAAAGCAAGAGTCACCGTTTCATGAACAGTGAGTCAATACACTGCCACGCATGCAGCCATCCACCCTCTCTTCTACGCCCTCAGAGGCCAACTGAAAGGGAGCTATAATTTCCACTTCATTGTACTCTTAATTACACAAAGGAGAGGTATGTCCTTCAAAAACTAGAAAGACATATTTCTGTATAGCCGGGAAGGACTGTACTGAGTGTGAAGTATGACGCAGATGAGCCAATCATTCATGTATTATTCTTAAGGCATCTTTTCTCCAAGATCCTCGTATCCTTCGGCCATGTTTTGATGTGATGCTTGAGGAGCTTAGTGTACAATATTCCAGCACAGAGAGGGAGATGGTCAAGACTTCACCGGTGATCTGAGTCACCATACTAACATCAATAGGAGCACATTTACAGTGAATGCATCCACCCCCTCACAGAAGCCATGCCTTGATGTTTTGAATAATAAAATGCAGACAGTCAGGAGGGTACGGGAAGAATAATTGAATAACCCGTTTAAGTAACCATTTTGAAGCTTTTCATGCCGTGTGGGCAGACAGTAATAAGTAAAGTAAGAACTTGGGAATTATGCATTTGGCTGCTTTCAGACTAACAAAAGCACTGCATCAAAAAAAAAAAAAAAAGCAGCTGCATCATTAATTTCAATGAGCCCTGCGCACTGGTCCTGAAACAGAGAGCTACGGCAAATAGATGCAGGGTCATCCAGCAAACAAAAAAAGTTAAAAACACAATGCGTGCTGTATGTGCAAGCCTATATTCCCAGTACCTTACCAGTGTTAATTCTCCTGTTTACCATAAGAACGTCATGACCGCAGATCAATTAATGCCGCCATGACAACTTTCCGACTTGTAAAATTCTGCCTCATGGTGCTATAAACCCCTGCCCTGTGTTTTGGCATGCGATAAGCCTTCAAAGTCATGGATGTACTCCTCAAACTAAACCGCTGGGATCATATTTCATTTTCTCACCGGTACCTGTAGCAGCGCAGCCCCGTCTGGTTTTTTAACACGGTGCTATTTTTGGTCCGAACACGGCCTTACTTGTCAGACCTGGGAGGTACAGTACACAAGAGCCAAGGTCATTTATAAACTGCACAAATTATAAATATGGATGCCATGGACCCAACCTGGCAGCCATCCATCATCTCTCACACTATACATGCTGCTAATCAATGTCAGATGATGGATCGGGTACAGTATCTCACATAGACTAAACATGGTCACTTGGCCTTTGACAGCCACAAGAGGAGTAACTGTACATCTCAGAGGGTATTATATTCACTTTTCGTCCTTTTTTTCCTTCACTCAACATAATTCTTTTGCTCGGATGTTACAAATAACATTATAGATATAACATTCATTTACTGAGACTCACATAGTGTCACTACCCAAAGTAAACTATGTATTGTATGTCCAAATTTGATAAACTTTGATACTATAAACTGAAGGATTAAGGGCTCTTTTGGGATTTGAGAAAAATTCTTACTTCTTAAATTGGGCTGCAAGTAATAATTGACATTATCAATTAATCTGCCAATTATTTGGTCAGAAAATGCTCCTCAGCGTTTCCCAGAGTCTGAGATGATGCTCTTGATTTGTCTGAAAAACTGCACAAAACCCAAAAATATTCAGTTTGCAATTGTAGAAAATTAAGGAAGCCAGCCAATAATCAAATTCGAGCTGCTGTGACACAAATTGCATTCAAAACAGTTAATCAATCATCAAAATAGTTACTGATTGATTCTGTCAACTGAAGGCTTGATTAATCGACTAATTGTTGCAGCTCTCTTCTTAAGCTAAAGAAACCATTTAAAAAAATCAATTGGGGCGCCTTGGTCCTTTGCTGTGTGTCTTCCCCTCTCTGGCCCCCTTTCCTGTCCAGCTCTAAGGCTTTTCTATGAAGAAAAGGGTGAAAAAATATAACAAGGTCATTTTTCTCTTCATTAAAAGTTGGTGTTTTGAAGATGCTGTCCACAATTTTCACAAAATAAGACATTGCTTTCTATGAACCATCACTTAACATTTGCACCCAATATGGCCTCCTTGTCCTGTTGCCTTGATGATATTAAATAAATGCTAAAAGTACAGTTTCAACGATAGAACTGTCCTGTATCAGTGCAAAATTACCATAAGTAATGTTCCCTTTTTCTATCCCTTCCCCTCTCTTTTCAAAAGCTTTCTGCTCATCTTGCCCATTTAGAGGCCTTGCATTCTACACAGGGTGTAATCCTCTTGTTGCTGAGCAAGCGTTTGAATTTCTGCTTAACCTCTGAACAGCAGACCTCTGTGACACCAGCTAAGGTATGCACTATGCATACACTCACCCACAAAACCTTGTCTTCCAGCGGTTAATGCAATAAAGACATGCATGATATATTCCATCAACTGCAGGTGACCACTAATATTTACAACTGGCATATGACGAGCTCTTAGTTGTACAGGGTGTTTAAACAATGTGAAGCTGCTTTCACTTAATGTTTTTTCTAAATGAATTATAACACTTTCTTTCTTTTTTCTGATATTAAAAAGATATGGTATGCTGGGTTGCATTGCCTTAAAACTCTAAACGGCAGTCGCATCACCAATTATTTCTAAACTGCATAACAAACACAAAGCAAGACAACTTCACAAACTGACTATAGCCAGCGTCATTTCAGCTGTAATGTGATAGTGCCGGGAGTCGTGGACTGCAGTGTCCAGACAACACTGCAGTGCATCAGAAGTGCACATCAAAAGCAGCAAGACCACACACTGTGACTCAGACAGCAGGGTTCATACACAGATTAGACAAACTATGCAGACGGCCGCATCAGTTACAGCCAGTCAGCTATCCATTCACAGGCTGTCTTCACTGATGACCAGATTATAGCTAGCAGGACACTGTGAAAGGCACAGGGGCGGCTTGTTGAAGGTCAGTGCTGAGAAATGGTGATACTAAGGCAGTGGAAAAAAAATGACCGGACACAGTGATTCTCAGCTCACACTTCCGGAAGCAAATCACAGCTAAGTCCGGCTGGAGCAGCCAATTGTAAAGACAAAATGACTGCAAAGATCAGAAATGCTAAAATGATAATGGCTGAAAAGACAACTGATCAGTGTGGAGTGTTTATGTCAGAACTCTTCCCACCTAAATCACCCACATTCATACATGAATTCCAACAAGAACTATGTAGGCGGTAAGATGTGAAGCATAATTAGCATGTGCAGACTTTTTGAGAGCAACTGAATGCCTTGTGTGACCTTTTGAGATCCTCTTAAAGTTCGTGCAAACTACATTTCAAATTTTAATTATTTCTCTGTAACATTAAAAATGTATAATTAAATGAACAACTGTTTGGACAAAAGGCATCCTTAATTATTAGTATGTAACACACAAAAACATGCTTCATCGTGAGAGGGGGCGCAATCAGCCTGACCATCGCTGTATCAGAAAAGTTAGCTTCTCAATAAAAATGTAGTCGGACACGTGCAAGCAACGCCGTACTCTTTCCTGCTTTAATTTCTGTGTGCGCAGGTTGTTGGCTGGTTGTTTCGCTCGCACTGTATAACAGCACATTTGTATAAAGTTAAGCTTTTCTCACTGCCACTGGTTCCTTTTTTTAAATCTCTTTTGCTCGGGTGGTGCAGGGCTGCAACACCAGGTCCCACTCGCAATTTAGGTCCGCCTATCGCTGCCCCGACTCACCCGCTGGCTCGCCAACAAAATAAGATTAGGCTACAGTATATTGGTTGTGTTTGAATGAATGCAGTGCGAACCACGGGAGAACAGCTCATTGAATTATGGATTTTGCTTTGTGGGGGAAAAGAAATGATAAATCTTTTTGAAACTTGCAGTTATGTAGTTGGCAGTTAAGAGACTCCTTTAAAACACCAATGTCGAAATATTCCAAACATCTCAGAGCAGCTCGAGTGTGATCACTGTCACAGCAGGGTTGCACACAGAAAAGTGTTCAATTTTTATAAGAACACCTCAGCAGATTCAATGCAGGAAGCAACAAATACAAGCCTGATTTTAAAAAGTCAGGACGCTGTGTAAAAGGTAAAACACAACAGAATGCAGTCATTTGCAAGCAGACTCTGTTCGGAGTTTTTTAAAAAGTATGTCAGAGCCCATCTAGTAATTCCCTTTATATGAGCATGTGTTCACAAAGTGTTGAACCTCGCTCCATTCTTGCTTGTGAACGACTGAGCCAGGATGCCCCTTTCATACTGATACTATCACAAAAAATTGCAAAAATCAATGAAGCTGATGAGGTAAAGATTTGATATATTGTCTTTGTATTAGTTGCAAATTGATTTGGAACAGCTAACAAAAAGCATTGAAATGCAGTTGAACTTCTAGAGACAGTTACCCAGTTGTTTTATTTATATTTAAGTCTATTCAATGCGTCCAACAGTGTTGAATTATGTAGCAAAATGTGTGTGGCATGCAGCACCACCAAGATGAATAATTTAACTGGAGGAGCAATGTAGGTGTTTGCATGTGTGAAAGATAAAGTGTTTAAGAGGATTCATTTTGCGGCATATCTTCATTTAAAAGGAAATGTTTAGGAGCTGTGACACTTACACCCTAAAGGAAGAGAGCGTCTTTTCTCAGCTCGTGGAACATCGAGCGGTGCAGGAAATGTCAGTGCCTTCAGGCAGCTCTGTGGCAGGTGGGAGCACATCGCTATCCAGTATGCTCTGTATGTAAAGCACAACAGTATAAAACTATACACCCCGAAGTTGACCCCCAGAGGTATTTAGATCAGGTTTAAAGTCCACAGATCACATGCAATGTCAAAGACCGCCCGGTCATTAATGACTGTGGAAAAGCTGTATGAGCATATGAGCAACACATTATTCGTAAATGTATCCTCTTTTCACAAAACCAAAAAAAAAAATATCAGATGGCCAAGCTGGATAGATTTCAATCACAGCAGAGTTTCTTTTTCAACAACATTATCCCAGTCTTTGGATGCCATAGTTAGGAGTCTCCACTGAAATCAGGAGTAAACAAAACTCTTTTGCTGATCTGGGTGCTGTGTAGCTTGCTGACTGGATCTGTGTGCACCCTGGAATGGGACTGCTTCTCAGAATAGCCAATGGCAGATGCCTTCCTCCCCTCTGTGTTATTTGGAGCCCAAGGGCAATGGAATCCAACCTCCTGCAGTGGACTGTGGTGTGGTCCTTACTTCAGGACAGAGAGAGGGGCTTCCACCCGGCTGGACGGAATCAGCCGTCTCTCAGTCATTGACTCGTGCCTGCAGTCTGCATGTGCTTGACAAATGGTGTCAATGCATCAAGGTGACATCGTTGGATGACTCTTTGACTTAAAACATGAACATACTACAGCAATGAGTCTGATCAATGCATATATTCAAATAAAACTTGGGCTGCAACTAACGATTATTAAAACGTGTTAAAATATACAATGTCTCACAGTCACAATTTCCTCAAACCCAGTGTATTGTTTTTCCTACCATCTCTTTAAAACCTAAAGGAATTTAGTTTTCTGTCACATAAACCAAAAAAAACCTCTCAAAACTGAGAAGCTGCAACTAGAAATTTGTTTCATTTACAGAAAAACAGTTGCAGATTAATTGTTTGTTGATGGCCTAATCAATTCATCGACCATTCTAAAACACACAAAACTGTTCCAGGGATAATGCAGGAGGACAGAAAACTCTAGTAATATACATGTGCAAATGGAACAAACCTTCAAACACTTCAATGGTAACGCAAAACTGAGCAAGGAATCTCCCTTCCTTCAGCTTCGCTCCAATGTGTTACAATGCATTGCATCAGTAATGGAGGAAGGGAAAAAAGATCATTAAAAAAAAAAACTTCAAAAGATTAATTAGCTTCTTGTGCTGTCAAACACAGTATTCTCGATTTGACTTTAAAAAAAAAAAGGGCCTGAGTGATGTTTGTAAAGCAGCATGATGCTGTCAGGGGAGCTTTACTTTCTTTACAACAGTTATCTACAGAGACAGACATCAGTAAAGGCAGCTGCTCCTCCAGGGCAGCAACTCTATCAGGAGTGAAACACTGACTGCGACTGAACACCGTCAGGTGGGAGCAGCAACAGTCATGTCGCAGTCATTTGTTGTACATATACTGGAGACGCTGAGGAGACTAATTTCCTTAAAGTTGATCACGCTTACTGAGGTGCACATAAAAATCTACATTGCTGGTGTTGTTGGAGACTTTTAGTATTTTAGTGCTGTTAGTGTTAGAAGCAAAGAGGAGCTCCCGCCTTCCACCAATTATTCTAATGTCTGTGTTGCTTGTGAAATTGTTTTTTGGGCTAATATTAATTTCAGGTTTCTCTGTTTACAGATTAAGCTAACACTGTTTTGTTATTTAATTTGACAAGCTACTCAATTCCAACTGTCACCAAAATGCCATTGTCGTGTTAACAAATGTGCTCAAACAGTCACTGAACTTTGACAGGTTGTATCAACAGGGTGAATTTTTTGCAAAACCACTCAAAAAGAGAGGACAGCAAAGTCAGGGTGAAGACTGTGATGTTAAAATTAACTACACACAAACCAAACACTTAACTAGTTCAGGTGAATTCAAGGTTTTGGTGATGGGAAACAGTCGGTTTTGAAATATGACCAATAACACTTGAGCAGCTATAACATCATGAGACTCAGGGATCAGGAGCGGTATCATGTCACCCTATTTGTCACATAGCGGACAGGGACAGACAACTCAAATTGAAAGGGAATACAAATGTCCTCCATGTAACCAGGCATATGCTCTCAAAAATAGATGCTAAAAAAACACAGTGCATTCATGTAGTGGCAGATGGCTTCGTGAAGCCTCTCGATATTTGTGTCATTATGATAGAATGATTCATGATTAAGTAAAAAAAATATCTACAGTAACTAACTAATTAACTGACGCGTTTTGTGTCATCCGGGGGACTTTTGCTCGCTGTAGGGCCATTGTAAGAACTACAGATTGTCTTGCACGTCTCACAACACGAGCTCAAACTGTAAAACTAAACACGAATGAAGATTCTGCTACTGCATTGCCTATTTCTCGCCTCCAATGCATTCAGAAACATGCTTTAGTGTTGTGTTTAGCTATTATATCAGACAGTTTGTGACCAGGCCATTGATTGAAACCTGATGAGCCAAAACTAAAAGTACTGTCCAACTCACAGTACGTCACCCACCAGCAGGAGCATGGCGGTCCGGTACGACGCAGTGCATTCTGGTTGCTGTACGTCTTCTGCTTTAGCACCAATTAAAAAAAATACCTCCATTTTTCTAGGACATAGATACCACAGTTTTATGAAAATACCATCTTTCCTGCAGTGATAGAGCACTTTAATTAACCAGTTGACAGTAGGGTCTGGTGTCCACGCAATGACTGCAAAAAGAGTCACTGGGTGGATCTGCGTCTCATCAACGGGCCACCAGTATAACTACAGGTTCCAGTAGTACAGTACAGTACTTAAACTGTAACCTGGATAAAAGGCAAATGAAATAAACAAAATGTAAACCAAGCAAAAAACCAAAATACGATTACAGTAGTTGTGTGGCTCTAATTAACGTGTCTACAGACAAAACCACAGGAAACTCTGAGACTCGAGTAAGTTGAAACACACCCACAACACCTGCTCAAGCAGCAGATGCGTCTTGCTGATAGTTGTTGATACAGACATAGCTGCCATGGGCAAGTCCAGATCACCTTACTCAACAGGCCTGCAGCGCAGGGTGTGGTGGGGTGAGAAAAGTAATACTGCAACTAAAATGTCCTGCTGTTAATGTTCTATATCTTGATCTGCTATCTCCTGCAACAGCTGGATGCCCATTCTGACTCCCGGAAACACAGCGGTTTCTCCAGGGCACGTTTTAATTGGAAATTTAACACAGGACTATTTTTAATCACTACAGTGTGATACGTTTTAGGGTCACTTTAAGTTCCTCAAAAGAAATAGATGCAAGAGATGACACTGCCTCATAGAAAGCCAAATTAATATTTGATGCATGGAATCAGAGTGACTGTTATAAGAATAAAATAAAGCCTCACAAGTCTACCATGAATAAGCAATACAAGCAACAACACAGAAAGTTGAACCGTACAATTAAGTATTTTACAGTATGGTTTGTTCCTGTCCTGCCACACTGCAGAGACCCTGGGAAATCCCAGCTATGCCATTCACTGGAGACAGCTGACACATGCACAGCAGAGCTCACGTGGCTTCCTGCTTTGCATGGACCAACAACCCCAAGAACTGGCCTTGTGGGACCTTCTATTTAGTTCCCCCAGCAGAACAGACTTTGTAAACAACCTTATAGCTCAACTTCCTTTTCTTCAGTCTAGAGTTTCCAGACTTGCTCGCCGTTGTAAACAATAAAAGCAAATAATCAAAAGTAAGAGCGTTCTTGAGCACAAACACAGATGGCTTAGTCTTTCCTTGCAAACAAAGTCCAAGACCCTGTGATGTGGTGGTGCCACTGGCACACAGATGGCAGACTTTAACACCTTAACTCAAGGACTAGCATCATCCCAAATGTGCTTTTGTTTAACAGTCAACCCAGTGTTCACTGTGCAGGAGACAGAAAATGAAACCATCTCCTTACTGCTGTTCAAAAGAACACTATATGTAATGTATGTTAACCTTGGGGAGGGCATGAAACCCATCATTTCAAACATAATTAAGCGTCCGGAAAATGAGCCAGTGTCTCAGCTTCCATCTTTTCACCACAAATAAACACGGCTATGAGTGTGCAGCCATGCTAGCGGTTCTTGAGCTACTTGGCTAAAATGCTTACAATGACAATGCTAACATCATACGGCTAAGCAAATATAATGTTCACCATGATCACCATCTTTGTCCATCGTGTTAGTAGCCTAATCAACGTTTGCTTACTAGAGCTAAACACAAAGCACTGCTGAAGTTTATGGAAATGTACGTTTTATTGGTGTTCATATACAAAAGAGTGGACAAAATGACATTTTGCCACTTTGCTGCTAGCAGGGCGAAAAATAAAGGAAAGTACAAATCTTTGAAGTAAAGACAATGTCTCTGATGCTAAATAAAGGTATGACTGTGACATATAAAATTACAGAGGCTGTCATATATAGAGACTGTAGAGATGATGCATAACATCTTATTGTCAGTGGAGGTGTAACACAACTTTTGTCTAACTTTTTTTGAATCAGTGCTGCCTCGCAACAAAGATTTGACTGGATATTTTTAAGCCTGTGGCTGGGTGAACTAAAGGAACCTCCTGCTGCGGTCTGTCTCAGCTTATCCTTTGAACCTACTGTTTAACTACTGCATAAACAGTACTAATTAAAACGAAATCACCATAATAGACTCTTTGTCTCCAAAGCTGATCAACACAGCAGTGAGCTTTGATCTGGAGGGAAAACCAAGAATGGAAAAGGACAAGCCGACACTCCCCAGTCGTTATGACATCTAGCCTTATTTCTATTTCAGTCTTTGCCTGATATTTCACAACGTTGCTCCTCACTACTCTATTTCTTTTCTTCTTTTCATTAAGGAAAGTCTGTCAGAGCCACTGTGATGGAGGCCAAATGCAGCCGTACAAAAAACAGCTGGTGTCCCTTCGCCAAGATGTTCTCAGCTCAACGTTTACACTTGTTTAAAATTACTTGTGCTTTTAAATAAAGTGCCTGCTGATTTCTGTTTGGCCATACAGTCCTTACTAACAGCTGGGGGACACCAACAAAATACCTGGAAGAATACTGACCTAATGATGGAAAGGTCAAGCACCTCAACACTGAGTAAACAAACCGTGGTCTTTAAATGGAAACAACTGAATGTTTTCTCTCTTCAGGTCTCATCGAGTTGTCCTGGATGTCAGACTGTAATGTATCACACATGTACTGTAACCTCTAATAAAGAGAAAGAAGGCTAAAACAGAATAAGAAAGCTTAAAGAATTCCTTCCTTCCAACTTCAATGAACATCAACTGTGTGGACTTTTTTGTGTGTGGGAAATGATTTATAGTTTGAGAAAGCACTTTTTATGTATATGTATATATGTATGTATACATGTAATTTTAAATAATTCAAGTAAATGCAGAAATACCATATATATTCAATCTATGATACATACTAAAATTAATCTTAAATTAATTTTCAGTACAGTAAGATATGATTTACAGTTTTAAAAAAGTGTTTTAATTAAAACGTGAAGGTTGAACTATTTTGTGAATGTGTTGTAACTGCCTTTAATCTCTTGTTGACTGAAGACCAGACTGCCAGTGACATCCTGATGGAGTCATCTCGAGGCTTTCTGTCTTTCAGAAACAGCCCTGGGTTCATTGGGGAGCACCTTCCTCGATTTCCAAGTCACAGGAGACTTTTAATGCAAGAAGTGTTACTGTTATGGCTCTTATCAGGCAACCTAATTTGCTGTCAAAGAGGAAGAAATTACTAATGTCACAGTTAGGGCGCTGATGTTTTGGAACTGCTTCAACCTGCAACTTGCTCTGACACGTTAGAAGAGTTACAAATTCAGATGCAAACATATCTTCCTAATAAACAGCCAAGCAGATATTAATGTAGGCATAAGCAATTAATTGGCGTAAAATCATCACCTGTCATAAGTCAGACAGTTATAAGCCCTAATAATGATGGATACTGTATACTGTGAACCATTTATTTCATTTGTACATTTCAGGAGAAACAGATTACTGAATATAAAAATCCTATAACCACATCTATACTAAGCCAAATTATTTATCAATCTTAATAATCAAGATATTATCTGCATATTTAACGCATAAATCACTACTTTTTTGAGATACTCAATGAAGAGCAACAGAAAAATGTATCTTTCCTATTTCCGCTTTAATTAATGCATATATATCTTCATCGAAAAAACATAACCTAAAAATAGGCTCATTGACGGTGGCCTTTTTAAGGTTATATGTCGGCGCCCGTCATCTGCCATGGGTGGAGCCGCGGCATGCGAACTTTGTTCTATGAGCGTATGGAAATGACAAAAGGACAATCAATCTTAAATAATGACAAGTACCTTAACTTACTCTTATCTATTCTCATCAATAAAACTCAAGGTATGTAAAATGTAAAATCTATTAGACATTCAAGTTCAAACACGTCATTAAAAGGAAGATATTCTGCTTATTTGAAAATGTGAAACACGTGAAAAACATCACACCCTTTTATGGGGATTTAACTTTCCATTTATTAAGCTGATTTTTAAATTAAGCAGAAATGAAAAAGGTTAATTTGGTGGTGAATGTGGAAAGGCGAATGTTTCAAAGTACTGTAGTAATAAGTAGAACTGAAGGGAAAGTAGCCAAGCAGGTTCAGTTTTGATTTGCCATTTTGATAAACCAGCATTTACACGACGTAACGAAAAACCGGGCGACAGCGGGTGAGAGTGTCGGACAACCTTTGACATTTTTGGGTTCTGCGGCTCAACCGAGCACAAAACATATGACTGGCCTTACACATACAATACTCACCCGTCTGCGACAGAAAGGCAAACCCTGAGCAATGATGTTGATGCTAAATATCTTGAGCACTTTCTGAGGGGGTAACGGTTCCTTGGCAACATCCTTGGGGTCTGCCAGGTCGGGTGGCTGACACTCCAGCGGGACGTGCAAAGTCTTCTCTTTCCCACAGGGAACATTTGGCATCTTTCTCCGAGCACCAGATGACGAGAAACGGGGAATAGGGCAATGCCGCAGCATTGCAAAAAACGCCGTCTACTGGATCATATCCCAGAAGGAGATCTGAATGCTGGCCGACTATTGTCGCAAGCAGATAACGTTTCTTAAACAAACGTAGTATCTTCCTTGCACAGACGTATCAATACTGCGCTCGCTGAGCCTCTGCACCTACCTACTCAGAACTCATCTCCCTGCTGACTGGCACCCTTTAAAATATCTCTGGGGTGTGAGGTCACTATTGCGCCCAAGCCAGGCGGAGCAGCTGCTGTCAGGGCCTGAAAAGAGGATGGACCAACTCAGCCTCTCCCCCCTCAGACAAGCTCTGTGGAATCTGCTCTCATGACCCCTCGGTGGTGGAATGCGTACCAGCAGTCGTCCGACGCAGCACACGTGTCCGGGGAGCTTCCTCATTGTGGTCATTCTCTGACCCCCCTCTGGTCCTCCCAACTTAGTGGCCTACATCATCACTAAGCCCAGTTAAGTTACCCAAACTGTCAGCATACAACAAAACAACAGACTACCATATCCACGTCTGAATCACACTTGTCAACGCATGTGCTGAGGCTCGGATCTGTTACCTTCTCTGAGTCTTTCATGAAACAAGGTGCTCGAGAATGTCACTTACTCTGTTTATGTCAGCAAAGAGGCTGAGGATATTTCAGGAGACGACCACACAGCAGTTCAATGTTAGTACGTGTGACACATGCACTTAGACGAGGATTCACTTGACCAAGTGTCGAGAGGGATGGACTTTTAAGTCAACGAAAGCTGCAGCGGGATGTCGATCTTTTTCAGTTGAACCTTTCTGCACAACAAGGAGCTAATGTCAGAGGTGTGAAGGTATGAAGGTGCGTAGGCGCAACAAGTAATGCAACAGCAGGGACTTTAGGAAAGCTCTACGTGACGCTTATGCTGATTATCACAGAAAATGAAAATGCAGCATAAAACAAGCTGACAATCACTGCTGAATACATAGAAATGTACAGATCGGGTTAGTGGCAAGAGACAACCTTCCCTGTGTGCATTTAAATGTCTGAGCACATGGTAACAGAAACACCAGGGCTTAAACTCTCTTCTATTCTCACATCCACCATTGTTTGAGGAGGATTACAGTGCCAGAACATCTATCAGAGCAGACTGAGGGCCCTGACACGCCAGGCTGACGGTCGGCTGTTGGACGCCATTGAGTGTCTGTGGTTGACCAACGCCCATAGTTTTTACAGTATGTTCAGCACAATTGGAGCAAGTTGGCGCCTTATCGGCAGCTGCTCAGCCAATTGAGCATGTTGAACTAACAGCAGAGGCTGTCAGTGAGAGAGAGTTCAGCCGTCCAAATTTTATATTTCTCCTTTTTCTTATTTTCCCTTTCTGCTTCTTCACAAGCAAAAACAATGTTATTGCAACACTAGTGCCACGCAAGGCAAAACATAAGACTTCCAGTCGCAACTTTTAAGTCACACATCTCCACAATTTGGATTCAAAGCATTTAATGAGACTAAAGAGATTCAAAGAGGAAATTATATTGTGCAAAATTGCTTTTCACTGATGTTTTTTGCATTCTAAAAAGGTAAGGTCACATTACGCTTCTGTTCAACAAGTTTGCCTGACACATGTCACAGCAACGCTTCAGTTTGTAGCGTGGTCACTTCCTGGAGATGGCAGCAATAGGAAACATATGCTTGAATTTGTCCATTGTGCAGGTTTCAGTACAACTGAAAGGGAGACAGGGAGAATATTCGTAGGATGTAAATGCGACCGTACCTTAGCGCTGGTGCAGAATATACTATACATGCATGGCCGCTGTGTTTCTACCATCAGCTGCAATATTTGCTG
The DNA here is from genome assembly GCF_017976325.1 of Chelmon rostratus. Classification (NCBI taxonomy): domain Eukaryota; kingdom Metazoa; phylum Chordata; class Actinopteri; order Chaetodontiformes; family Chaetodontidae; genus Chelmon; species Chelmon rostratus. The sequence goes on from NC_055660.1 coordinate 4,677,649, forward strand.
CATGTTCCAGTGTGCAACTTCATGTTCAAACAACACCACCAAGGGATGTGATTTGTTTCCTCAGTTGGCCTTTATTGGCACCATTTCTTTAGGTTTAGCTTGGTGTGTCAGGGGCTTAACACACCTCTGTCTTCAGACACAAAGAATAGAAAGTAATTTCTTTCAGATGTACACTGACAAAGACTGAAAGCAACGGGCCTTATTGGATATCCAACAGTGATTCTTTTAGAATTGATTGGTTAATATAAATCATTTCTCTTTCAGTTTACAAATCATGATTCACATACAGAGTGAAACAAGCAGTAAGGGACCAGTAAACGGCTGTTTGTTTCTGACATGCCCCAGGCCTTGTAGAGGTTACTTGAGCTTTTGTACTAATCTTAGGTCATTAAGTTATGTGACAGACACACTGCTCCACTCTGCTACAACATGATCAGCCCAAAGTAACTCATTAAATAGCAAGCCAGGCAAGCATATTTACCCTTGAATCCTCTGTAACGCTGGTCCCCGGTGCTTAGAAGAACATTTGGCTTAAACATTGCAATATTATTATTATTATTATTATTATGCCAAATGCTTTCAGGAAGTAACATGTAAAGGAACTTCAAAAATGTATGATTGGATGTGTTTGCTTTCCCATGACCAAGAAACCCAAACTTAACAGAGATTCCTCTGGAGGATAAAGAGGATAAAGTTCTGGGAGTTCCTGAAAAAGTTCCCACAATAAGGTCTTCTAGTTTTGTGGAGCAGAAAAGCAGCTTGTGTTATGTACTCCTATGACAAGGATGAAACCTTGTTGTGAGTATCTCAGGAGATTTGGAGTATGACGCTACAAAGGTAGACAGAACATATAGTCCCATTGAGCTTCACATCGATGATCAATGCAAGAAATAAAACCAGTGACTTCAAACTACTTTAATAATGTAGCACAACCTTTTCATGGTCACACTACTAAAGCTCATAGCTTGTCCAAAAAGTGTACCAACAAAGCTACAGGAGTAAATGTGCTGTCTGTCTGCTTTCTCTTGATAATGTGCCCCATTATCACTGCCTGGTCATTGCGTTTGCAAGGCCTGATAAGTCATTCCAAGACTGATGCAGTGCCAGAGGTCAAGAATGTTTGGCTTCTCGTAACTCTGTACACTTACAAATCAATCCCAGCTTTTCAGAGCAACTGAGATGACAGGGTATAGCTGCAGATGCAGGCTCTGTGAAAGGGGGACACTGCAGGCCTGTGTAGTATAAAGTTATTAACACTAAATCTGTAAGAAAGCAACCAGGCCATCGTGGTAAAGAGTGCTGCAGACCAAACCTGCAGAGAGCAGGTTCTGTTCAGGCATCAAATCAAAACATATGAAGTAACAGCCTTCTCTCCAATCCACTGAAAAATGGACAAAACACAGCATTTACTTTGTGTCTGCATACTGGTACAATAATTCTTGCTTCTTATGACCATTTGTTATATTAGACTACCAAGTAAATGTTTATAGTTCAAACCGTGTTACAATTCCGCTATAAAACAGGCAAAAGAGCAAGTTTCTACTTTTTACTAGCATCAGTGATACATTTTACAGCAGCACACAATGAAATACTTCCACACCAATCCCACTGGTTCAGTGCTGCCAATATCACTCAAACCCCATCACCACAGCTCTGGAGAGCCTGAGGTGACTTTGTGAATAGAAAATCCTTCTGTATACTCAATAGGATGAAATATCACAAATGAAATACATTCCTACTGCACCCTGACAGGCAGTTTTTAGCCTTTTAATTTAAGCAATTTAGGTAAGAGATAACACTGTACTCCTGAGGTACATGTTCTGCAATTGCAATGCATGATGCAGTGTACCAGTCAACATAGCATGGCTTATTTAAAACCATTATTTTTTTTAAATCCATGAGGCAAATGTGTGCACAGTGAAGGTTCCTGGTGCGGAAACTGTGGTTTTGAGTTGAGAAAATAATAACATCATTCTCATCCTATTCACCCCCACACTGTCTCTACATCAGCAAGCCTAAAACCTCTGCCAAACACCAGAGGCATTACAAGAAAAAACAAACACATGAACACTATCTGGCTTTCACGCACTGCTGCACAGTGTCCATGTGAAACAGGCTACAGTTCATTACTAGGTGTGGTGCAGTCTGGGCACAGCTGCAACGAGCACCCACAACCTGTGGCTCCACGGTTATTGTTTATACAAGACTTTCAGGCCACTGCCTCCCTCTGGTGTCAAAGGATGGGACAACAATGCTGCACTGAAAATCCCACAATACAAAAATATTCTATCCAAGGCAGGTTTTTACAAGTATCTGTGCTAACGACTCCAGTCTAACAACCAAACTCCTTAACAAGCATAAACAAGGCTCTGCTTCCCAAGCATGATCGCCACAGGAGGCAACAGATTTGTCACTGCACAAGACAACCTGCAAATATAACTGTACGATGTGTGGACGGGCAAATCCTTTGTCTATGTTTCTTTGTCGTTACCTTCTAAAGCAGAAACGGCTGCTGACAAAAAAAAAAACATGCTGAGCCTGCAAGAGCAGTGGGCCCACATGCATGTAACACCAGCACAGCTCTGTCTTTTACATGTAGAGCCCCGCGAATTTGGAGCCCTTGTTCAAGTATTTTCCGAGCAAAGCCGATCCAAGGCAATTACACTCACTGGCCACTTCATTAGGTACACCTGTTCAAATGCCTGTTAATGCAAACATCTAATCATCAATCACTTGGCAGCAACTCAATGCATTTAGACACTTAGACATGGTTAAGGCAATCTGCTAAAGGTCAAATCAAGCATCAGAATGAGGAAGAAAGGTGATTTAAGTGACTTTGAACATGGGCCAGTTTCAGTATTTCAGAAACCATCTACCAGAATTTTAACAAACAACCATACCTAGGGTTTATGGAGAATTGTCTAACAAGAAAACATCCAGCGGGCAGCAGTTGTCTGGGTGAAAATGACTTGCCAATGGCGAACGTCAGAGAAGAACTTGACTTGGTTGTAGATACTTGAAACCGCCTTTCATCCAAGAAGCTACTTGAGTTCTAACTGACTCATGGGGAGTCCCAGGTATTTTTACCTCTGTTGGGTCATTATCAAGGTCGTTGATACCACTTGGGTCATGGGATATATGTCATATAAAGCCAACTGTGAATAGTTGTTAAATCTCCTGGGAACGACGCTGAGGGATGACTCTATAGCCTCCTTCTCTCCTCTTTCAAACCATTTGTCCTCCCTATCCAAAATAGGTACATTGTTGTCCTCAAGTTACTGTCCCTCATCTTTCAGGTATAGGTAAACTGCTGAGCCATGTATTTGTTTAATGGTTGTTTATTTTCTCCGATACACACGTGTACTTCGTGCGTTTCTTGTGGTCTTTGTGTGGAAGTTTCTGCATTAGTGTGTCGCTGGGTTTGAAAAAAAAACAAAACATAATGAATGCCTATATCATCATCAATAAATCACTCCATGATATATGATGTTGCCTATTACCTTCAAACAGGAATTGCTGCCATTTTTACATGTAGTATCACAACAGAAATAAGTCTAGGTAGGTATTGCATTGCCTGGGGTTGTCTATGATTTAATGTCTTAATAATGTCAAATAACCTTTGTTAACCAAGACAGTTGAGCAAGTGTGATGAAAAACATCACCCTGGGACTGAGGGGGAAAAAAGCAAAAAAAGCCTGCAGGCAAAGACAGACTGCTGAGCAATGGTCAATTCAACAGACCTATATAAGTGTACAGTATATAATAAGGGCTACTGTGAAAGCAAAGTATCATCAATGCATATTGGTAGTGACTCAAACTAGTTGTTTTTATGTGGGAGGATGAGAACACTGGTCCTTTGTGGCTCATCTTTGCCTGTGTGACAAGGCCAGTGTGTGGGAGATGCCACCTACAATAAGCAGGCTGCCTTTTCTTTGGAAAAACATTTAATTAATGGCGATGAACGGAAGAAAAGTGGAGCACTGAATGTACCTCATAATGTCCAAGTTTGCAAGTGGAAAAAAAAACTATTTGGCTGCTCATTACTATCTCAAACAGTAATACGTGAAAACTGTTCACATATCAAACACCCAGCAGTCCAGTGCACATTATTGCACAATGCTATCAGCCTGCAGAGGTGTCATATTCCTACAGTTCAGAGACCTACTGTTTATTGCTCAATGCCAAACTTCCTGTTCCTATGGCTGCAGCAACAGAGGCACCAGAATGAAAAATATGACTTCAACCTTGTAGAAGTCCCCGTGTGAGCTGCTGCCCTCGTCATTTAATCACCACTATTCAAAAAGTGAAAGCGATTTTCATGTGGGAAAGATACGGCCAGCTTTAAAAATTGGATAAGACATGACAAAAAAGAAGAAGGCGCAAGGACATCCGAGCAACTATGATACAAAACAGAGTTTAATTGACGCCTTCGGTGGTGCTAAGACATGCTGTAGATGTGTGTAAGCATTTTCTCCTGCCTTCTATCCAGATGGCTGAGGTGTGAGGCTGAAAAGGTACAGCAACTTGCTTTTAGTTAAGATAAAAAGTACGTAAAATATCAGACACCCATCTCACAATATAATTTTTTCTGTTCTCCTTTATTCAATGATTTGCTCAGCCAGTGTTGATGTCAATGCAACACTCTGTCAATGCACTCAGCCCAATGTTGTGTCCCATCGTTCTGCCTTATCATAGCTCTGCAGGCCCAGTTGCCACCAAAGGTCTCTGATGAGTCATTATAAGACATCTAATCTTGTAAGATCACATCATGCCTGAGTCATTAGTCATAAGTGGTATGTTAAAGTTCTAAGATGGACAGGCAGCTGTGCACTGCAGGGAGCCTAAAATGGGTATAATATGTCCCTCGATAGTCTAATCACATTTTTAAAAACTGAAAGCTTAATCTAATCTAGTTTGATTTTAAGATTTGGTTGTGATTTGGAAACAAACCAAACTACTCACAGTCATAATAAAATTAGTCATACTTAATTTCAGATTTAAAAGCTGTTCAAGGAGAACAGTACAACACATTCAACTTCTACGCTTGCACAAAATAAAAAGCTGCACCTGAACAATATCTAACATCTGCCACTTCTGAGTGCACACCACACACTAATTTTGATTACACATGTACTCCACTTTTTCAAACAACCTTTAACACTTACCTTGAACAACCTTTAACATTTTTCCACCTGCTAATGTCAAATAACGTGCCTGCCCGGGGACTAATGCATATGGCACAGTATGCAGATATCAACAGCTGCTTCAGCCCAAGGGTTACAAGCCTCATGTTAACCCAACACCATATATCCTGCCATTCAACACGTTTTCAAAATGTCATGTGACGCATGCCCTTTTTAGTACCACTGAATAGCTACGTTACCGGCTCGAAATGTAAATCTGAATGAAGTTTTGGCTGAACTCAGGAATATCTTTGCACATTTAGCCCTGTAGGGATTTTAATGCACGGCTGAAATATTGATTCATGAAGCTATTTAAGAATTTAAAAGGTTAAATGATGAGAATGACCTCGAGTATCGGCCCATTGGCACAGGGTCAAAAGACAAGAGTGTCAAGTAAGAAGAGGAGATGAGGCATCTAATTCTGGTGACCTGGGCCTACAGCACCTGCAGCCTGGGAACACAATCTGTCCTCACCAGGGACATGCTAAAACATGCACAGAAAGCTGAACACCACCATATTGTAAGCTTTTACAATGCTGCTCCCACTTTAAATCTTTACACATGTGGCTCTTTGTGTTCATACACTTCAGTCACGCATATAGTGCACAAACATATCACCTAACCCCACATGGACTGACACATTCTTGGTCCAAACATGGGTACCGATCCTTTAATACAACCCTGTTGCCCCCTGTCTGACACATGCACACTGCAGCTGTCAAAATGCTATGGTTTGCAGGACTGCATACATATGATCTACGGAAACATACACAGGACTTTTAAATATGCAACTTGTATGAAGGTAATCTATTTTCTACTACCACTCCTACTACCTTTAAACACTTTGTGACCTTGGTTTTGAAAAGTAGAAATAAAAATAAATTGAAGTTTTACTTACTTAACAAACTAATAAGGTTTAATGAACATGTACACCGCAGATGACAACTGCATGTATGAATTTCAAGGCCGATGCTGAGGGTCTCAGATTCAGGTGAAGTAATGGGACTAAGATTATTTAATTTATTAATTTGTTCATTGAATGATCCCAAATGGGACTCAAGATCCATGGCCACTAACAAATCTGAGTAGCAAATAAAATGTACAAATGAATTAAATCCTTTTTATTTGATATTGATCATTGTCAATGACAGCAAAGACCAAGATCTATATTAGTCACTGTGGATGCTGTGAATAAAGCTGTGGATAAAGTCTACACACTACACAGTACTGTGGACTTCAAGGTGTCTATGATCACCTGACCAAGGCCATTAAACTGTCTCTGCAGCTGCAATAAGCACTGGATTAATCAATTGACAGAAAAATAATCCTTTCTCAAGCAATAATGCAGAACAGTATCTAGTTCTAGTTTGTGTTGGATTTTCTTGTATACTATTGTAAATTAAATATATTATTTGGTTTTGGATCATTGGTCAGACAAAACAAAACATTTGAAAATGTCTCCTTGGGTTGTGATAGGCATTTTTCAATTGGGAAAATAACTGTCAGATTAATCAATGATGAAAATAATTATTACTGGCAGCCAACATGGAAAGGAAACTGCACATTTGCAGCTAAAGACCTGAAGCTCTGGAATAAGGGAGTATGGCTGAAATGGTTTTCAAATCCAGGCTAATCCGACAACTTTTAAAACATGTTGAACATTTGATTCTGTCTGGGACTTAGTTGCATCTATCTCTGATTAGCTTTAAACTTGATTATTATGAGTTTCATTTTATTGGTTTTACCTTGTCACGTCTATTTTATCTTTTTTTTGCACGAATGTTTGTTCAGATAAAGGTTTTACTTTAGTTTTCTATGCATGAGAAGTGTGTCACAAGGTGGAAAGAGTGGATAGAAAACAGAATTCAAGTACATAACAATCTTCTACCATCACTCTCATTTAAAAGCCACCATCTGCACCAGGATATTACACCTAAAACACAGTGAGTGTGAATATGTCAGCTGAATCTGACTTTTGCAACAGAGGTTTCACTGTCCTCAGTTTCACATTTCTCACTTGAGCTGTCAATAAATGTCAATCGACTCTTTCTACACCACTCCTAATTCCAAGCATACAAGATCCACAGCTGAACAAAATGTGTACATTCAACATCAAAGCCAGCTGGCACACTAAAGCAGCTAAGGCCCTGACAAACCTATCTGACAGCTGTGTCAGATGGTGAGAGGAACACAGCAGTAAAGTCAGACTAACTGCTATATTTAGGACAATATAAGCAAGCGCAAGATCTCCATCAAAGGCTCAGAAACACATAACATGACTCTACACTGAGGCCACAGGTATGACATAACACAGGAAACAGCTGTGCCAGTTATAAAGGACAAATTAAAGGTGTGCAGCTTCCTGTTGTCTGAATGGTGTGGACAGAGCAGCGTACTGGTCATGAGACAACACTGCTGATGACAAATCTGTCACCGCTTTAGTCATCACTGTTGAGACGGGTGTATTATCTCTGGTGTCTCCATGTTGTTTCCATTACATTAAGGGAAATGCACGATACAGCAGTATGACACACTATTTCTGAAAGGATTGTTAAATTACAAGTAATACAAATACAAATTAAAAACATGCAGATATTGGATTAAGAAGGCTGATGCTGCTACAGATTTTGATTTAATGACATAACACAAATGCACAATGTAGTTAAGAATATAGCTAGTACTTTAATTAAAAATGAATTGTACTCATAGGAGGGATTTTATTCTTAACACAGTCATACCACCACCTGCTGAAGTGATCTTGTTACTCCAACAACTTGTGCTGCAACAGGCTATTATAAACAATGGAATGGCCTAAGTATATTCAGATATGAGACGTCCATATTAAGACAACATTGAGGCATGTCAGCCCTTTGATTTGTTGTTTTTTTTATTGTCAAGATCTATGTCAGTGCATTGCAAAGACTGCAAATAATGAACATCATCCCTAGCTTCTAGAAAATGTCTTGGCCAACTTTACTATATTTCAAATACAGGTGATGTGAAGGCCACAGAAACACGCTCATCAAACAGTCGTGGCATCAGTCTTCACTGAAACGAGACACCGGCATCAACATCCGAACAATGGTGCTGTGCCACACCGGAGCCTTTTGAACAGAGCGCATTAATTCTGTTACTGAGGAAAGATCTGTCACGCGTGTCTTTTGAACATCATGCGCCGCTCCACCCCCGAGCCACGGTCACTCATCATCTCAGCGATTAATCAGTGAGGCATGAACAGACGTGAAATTTTAACATTTCCTAAAACAGGCTTCCATACATTCTACACGTGAATGAAGTATTTACAAGGATGCTGTTAAGATATAATTGCAAACCACAACATTCCTATATTACAAACTACAACTACAAAGCAGTCCTGGAACACAGCATGTGACTAAACTGGTGAAACAAGATACAAAGAAAGACTGTCTCCTAGTTACATGTGGTTATGATCATCATTAATCTGTTTTTCCAATAATTTTGAAGTTGTGACCACAGACTGCGGCCACTTTATTGACATCTGTAATAAATGTTGCCATTCTGCATTTATCTCCTCTATGTGCTTGATTGCATTGGGTTTTCAAACTGAATTACTGGCCAAGTATGTGTGCATACACACAAGAATTTCTCTGCATTTTTCACTGCTTTCAATGTACACAGAAATCAACATGGCAGCTAAGAACAAGGACAACAACGCCGAACAAAGAAAGGTGAAGAATGAATCTTTCTTTTCAAAATGCTGTGATACCTTTTATCTTCCCATCAGTGAAGCAAAAGAGTAGTGTCTTAACAGATTCAGTGTTACTTGGGATGGATTATTATAGGCCCAGTTGTGACAGCATCAGTACTGTCAAAAGATAAATACTCAGCGATGTTTGATAAAGCCAGACAGTCATCTAACAACACTTGCCAATGATCTGATGGTACCACCTCAGAGACTCTTCTAACCAAACATCGAAATGAAAATAATATTCTGTCCACTGCATGATAAAACAACAACTTTTTAAACTTTTAACATTCTTAACGGGTTTATCAAGTTGTAGCTCTGCAACCAGTGGCCACAACCTTCGGTCGCAACTTGACAACGGGTTAAAAATCTTAAATCTCGTTTATCACGCAGTGGATGGATGGGGCATACACATTATATAAAATTTACAGTAGGAATGAGACACACTTCTATCATTCTTCTTACAGATATTCCCTCGTTTGGTTGTCGGATGGTGTTAGTGGAGAGTAATGTGTAACATGTCAGTCCAAAATCTCCCATAGGTCACCACCTATATTGGGTCGAAATCTGATGACTGTGAAGATCATAGCATATGATTCACATCATTTACGTACTTATTAACCCTCAAGACCTGCGGATGGGGGCACCATGACCCTCAAAGAGCCCACTCTCATAAGATAAAGCTTGATTAAAAAGATTAATTAAACCACTCGGAATGACTTTGTAATAACCTGCAAGTGGATCCAATCCATGTACCCCCACCGGTTTAGACGCATCTACAATCGTCATGTTTTAAGTTTCCTTCAGGTGAGTCAATTCAGAATTCATTCATTCAGAATCTCGTTACACTTCAACAAACGCTGAAGTGATGAGCACTTATACTGACTTCTGCAGTTCTGCAATTGTCAGAACTGCAGAAGTCTGATGTTCCCTAAGGAGTGATACAGGATTGGGAAAGAACAGGGTGAGATCAGGACCATACAGAACATGTGAATTTCTCCATCGTGAGATCAATAAAGTCTGATCTGATCAATAAAGTCTGATCTAATCTAACCAACCAAGAGCGAATGTGAATGAATAAATCAGGACAGGCAGGTTGAGAAGTAAAATATGTATATGCATCTTTGACCTTTTCCCCACTATATGTGTTTTAACAAATACATAATGTAGGCTCAATATCCTAATCCTTCCACTGGGAAGTCACTGCCTGTTCAAGGATACACTGCATGACTATATAGTGCAGTATCACATTTAACCCAGAAGAGGGAGCTGCTGTTTTATTTATGCCGGTGCAGTACATTGGGTTTTCACAGCACCGAGTGAAAATAACCAAACACTGCCTGTGAGCAACTTCTTCTGCAACTGATGTCCCTGTTTACCTGTATCCGACCAGGCCAAACAACAAAACTGAGTGTGATGATTTGTGAATCCTTTTTGACGTATACTCAACTGAAAACAGTACAAATACAATGTATTTCACGTTTGACCTCACCCACTTCATTGTTTTTTGTAAATATCTGCTTATTCTGAATTGGATGCAGCAACATGTTTCCAAAAAGTTGGGACAGGAGCAAAAAAAGACTGGGAAAGTTGTGGAACGCTCCAAAAACACCTGTTTGGATCATTCCACATGCAAACAGGTTGATTGGTAACAGGTGATAGTGTCATGATTGGGTATGAAAGGAGCATCCTGGAAAGGCTTGGTCGCTCACAAGCAAGGTTTACCACTTTGTGAACACATGATTGTACAAAGGAGATTACTACAGAGGCTCGGGAACACTTCGTAGAGCCGTTGTCGGTAAACACAGTCTGTTTGCAAATGATTGCATTCGGTTTTCATTTAAGTTTTATACAACGTCCAAACTTTTTTGGAATCGGGTTGTACAGTGGAGGTGAATGGATTTTTGTTTGCAGTGCCCACAGTATTGAAAAATGTAATTTCGACATTTAAAAACTTTCTCTTTTAGAGTCGTGTCCGTGTTACCTCTGGAGGCTTCGCAGACCTCATTGTAAACTGTTTACATAGGGACTATTTCTTCAGTAAAACATGCAGTGGTTCCAATGAAAACTGTTCAACAAACAACAGCTGTGCTTACCTTCTTGTTGGAAGAGCTTTGGTGTGTACAACCAGAGTCCAGGTTGTTATTGGGGGCAGCCACATTGTTCCTGAGAGAGGGAGACCGCAGCCCTTCCTCCCCTACTCCTTCCTCCTCCTCTTCCTCCTCCCTCCCACTCTCCACCGAATGTTCAAAGTCATCGCTGTCTTGGTCCATCTCCTCCTCGTCCTCATCCTCCTCCTCTTCCTCCTCGCCCTCTTCCCTCTCCTCTTCCTCCCTTCCCTGCTCCTCCCCTCCCTCTGTCCTCTCCTCACCCTCCTCCTCCTCTTGGTGACTGCTGCTGTTATTGTTCTCCTCCTCTTCCTCCTCCTCCTCGTCCTCTTCGCCCAGCGGCTGGCCTCGCAGCCGCCTCTGCTCTGCCCCCCACATCCATCGGGCTCCTTTCTCTCCTCCGTTCACTTCGTTTGGAGGGCCCTCTTCGTCTTCTTCCCCTTCCTCCTCTCCCCGAGGGCCGTTGCTGGCTCCCGAATCGCTTGGCGCCCACGGTGGTTCTCTCTCGCCATCAACCTGCGACGCCTCAGGCTGTGAAGGTCCAAACAAAGAAATAGAATACCTCAGAGGAGAGGTCTGATGAAAAATTCAATCTGTTGCACACCGTACTTGCCTAAAAGTTCCTCCTTGGTTACCACAGTCCAAAGCAAATTTCCACAATTATACTGATTTGATCTATACATCTTCACACTTCATCTTACAAGTCACTTATCCAATTTAGATCTATAGGTTTATATTTTAAATCCCAGTCACATGACTACAATATCATTTATTAGACATTAGTGGCCTTACCCTTTGCTGCAGCTGCTCTTCCTCCTCAACTACCCGGTTCATGTGCTCATCCTCATCACCCTCCTCTGCTGCCTGCTGAGGTGCCCGGGCCGTGGAGGAGGCGTTACCTCGCACCGCCGGACCCCCCGGCCCTCGACTCCGCCTGCTGCTGCTGCCCCCCGACAGCAGATCCTGGTTCATTTCCAAAAGCCAGCTTGCTACCTCCTGGACCTTCGCTAGGCTGTCTGAGGAGGAGAAGGGCTTGGCATTCTGCAAAAGAGAGACACGAAAAAAGGACAAAAGACACAGATGATCAACATGTTAACTGTCTTCTTCTTCTCAGCTTGTGCTTCTGAGGCAAAATTCAAAGAACTGCTAAAGAGCAAGAAAATAAGACTTATTGGATATCAATCCATGCACACAAACACATGCTCGTTGCTTATTTGCTCGAAAAGAAAGCATGAATAACGGCCTTCATACTCTATTCTTGCCTCTGAATTAAAATAATTAAACATTTGCTCTTGGAGCCATATTATTGCTGCTCAGAAGCAGACAAGGAAAAAAGGTGGGAGTGATTGTGTTTGGCTTCAGATCACACAGCGTTGGATGGGCAGAAAAGCCTTGAGAGCTACTCGTGTTCCCGGCTTCCAACAAAGCCAATAAACAAAGTCCAATCTGTCAAATACAAAAGCAAAACATAGCTTAAATGTACCAGAAGCTAGTCCAACAACTGCCCTTAACACTTGTGCTGTCTACACTGTTTGCAAAAATGACTGACATGTTGTGTATCTTCCAACTCCACTGTGTTGCTGCTATGCATTCACTGTTCATTGCAAACCTGCTGAATAAACATGGAAGGCACATAGCTTGCTTCGGAAATGTCTTTTTGTAGAATTGAAGGATAGACACCAGAGCTTTATCTACAGTGAGACAGCTTCTCCCTGTGACGCGGTGTCAGAGACGCAGCATTGCAACTCAAGCAACAGTGTCAATCTGTCACCATCAAAGCATGAAGCCTCGAGCTGAAATTCCTTTCAAGGACATATGCCTTGTACGTTCAGGCACCTGACTGCACATATGACGCTCTAACATATTACTACAACAACTGGGGGTGCACAGATTCTGCTTTTTCCAGGTAACAATGGGACACCTAAACTCAGGGTACTGTGTGGTCCCATGAGGGATTAACAACTCCTGTTGACATAACTTCTTAACCATAAGTGGAGATGTTCATACACCAAACTCTTCTTCAGGCTTGTGCAAATCTTCTTAAACTGGTTAAGTTGAGTTATTAAAACTGCAAAATGAAAATGAATAACGACTAAGAAAGAGCAATTATTGTGGATTTGACTGTTTTTATTTTTACAGGCTGACAGACTAACTGACACATTTCTAGCTAAGATGTTCGTGTGACAATACTGTCAACTGTGCCATTATCATGATCAATGAAATGCAATCGTCATTACAACCAAACAAAAGGGCTCCCACATAAAAGACCACTTCATGCCTTATGTCCAAGTGTTTCTCAGGTCTACTAGAAACACAAGTCCATTTACCTTTGGAAGCACTTTGAAGTTTCTCAGGTCATTTTCCAAATTATACTCCTAACTCTTCTACAGGACTCGTTCTATAGGACAGAAAGTGTTGTATGTTGTACAGATTGTAAAGCTCACTGAAGCAAATTTGTAATATGGGGCTATTTAAATGTAACTGAGTTAACTCTTTGAGACACCCGGCAAAGCTACCAAACAGGAAGCGAAATCTCACAAGTCACTGTCTCCCAATCCATCTGGATTTAAAACAGTAACAAAGCCACACCATGACACTAAACTGAAGGGTTGCATAGAAGGTCCAATCACAGCCTGTTCGAAAACTGAAAAAGGACAATTGTAAAATGTTGGCATGTAGTCTGTTGACATACACTCTGCTAATCTTCAAGTATAATCGTACTAAAACTCACTTCTTTCAAAGAAAATCCTGGCGCTCAAAAGGTGTTCCTTGTACTACAACTACACACATTTAAGGGATGTAATTGTTTTGCAAATCATGTTCCTATTTTACCACAGGCAATATCTTTGAATGCAAGAGCCAAGCACTTCCTACCAGCTGTGTTTTTCAAACAAAAACTGGCTTTCAGAAGACAAAATTTTGTGCGCGTCACATTGTCAGAAGTCTGCTGAGTCTTTTCAGTTGATCAGTGTCAAAATAGCCTCGTTATAACCATTGTTGTTCAATGTTGTAGAACAAAAACAAACCCAAGCAAGAAGAAGGGTGAAAACTCTTTACAAGCATCGCTTCCTCCTTGCTTTGGTCTTTAGCACCATTTAAATATATGAATTTTAAAACCAGGAAACAAGCTCAAACAAAAAGTACTTAAAGGACTCAAACCAACTTTATGCACAGTTTTTATTCTACTGGCTCAACATGTAAATACCAAGAAAGGCTTATGTAAATAAAGGTAAGTGGGATGTGTGAGTCATGGATTTGTGGTAGTGGGCTGAGTAGATACCATGCAAAGCAGTTCCATTATTAAAGCTTTTTAGTACTGATGACTTCCACCAGTACATGTGAAGCTGTAAAACAAGTTATAAGTAATGTATACAAGTAGAGCATCTTTGTGCAAAGACATCAAATGTGCTTAAATAAAGTCATATAGAGTGTATCAACTTTTGTGAATTACAAGGCAGTTAAAACTTGACCGTTGAACACACACTTCCCTCCTGTCACATAAGTCACGGTGATTTAAGCCCATAGGATGGTCGTAAATTTATTAGAGTAGTCCACAATAAAAATGGGGTCTTCCCATCATTTGTGAACGACATAGAGGAGGGAAATTTAGCGTGGATTTTTCAAGTTTTAAGATTTTATTCTGTAGATTTATAGACCAGCTACATTCGGCAGTTCACTATCAGGCACATGAGGTCAGATTCACGACTGGTTAAACACATAACAAAGGAGACGTTTTTGTTTGAATTTTTGTCTGTCGAACTGAATATAATTTTAGCTAATGTAGCTTTAAAAGGTGCCAATGGGCCATTTAAATGCCCGCATGAGAGCCTCAAGATAATCTTAACTGTGACAAATTAAGGATCAGCTATGCAGACGGCAGTTCCAAATCTCCTCAATGCACTACATACGAGATGAGAAAATATTTTTGGGAGGCTCACATACTTTATCTGTCTCAGTGAAAACCAATTGCTTTGACCTTGAAGAAAAGTCACTGGTCCCTTTGTAAGGCTTCTCCCTTTCTTCGCTGTACGGTCCCGGTGCAGTGGTGGGAAGCATTAGACCTATCTCAGATTGCACAGCCCCCCTCGGGACTGGCAGTTCATTGCTCTGAGCTCAGAAGAGGAAGGCTATGAATAGCTGAAGTTGCCCCTGCCTTTTACCGGAACATCCCAAGGTTCCGTAATTAGTTTCCTAAACACAGTATGAAAATTGTTTGTTGTTATTAATGTTCAAACAATTGTTTGAAAGCGGTGCAAACAGGATGAGAGAGACTGACGCACAATAAAAACGTGTTGCTGACGAAAGAGGACAAACGTAACTAGTTTTTATTCATTCATTGGCCCAGAGATTCAGTGTTCTTGTTCAATTAGAACTGTGTTTTAAAAGGTTTCTTTCTAAACATGTTGCTATCATTCAGCCTTCAATTGAATTGTTTGTTGAATTGGAATGCCCTTTTATGGCTAGCAGAGGATCATTTCAGAATAGCATCTTGTACAATAATGAAACTGTTCTTCTGTTGAAGCTTATTAATTACTGTTTTGAGGCAGCTAAAACATTGATGAAATTGCAGCAGCACTGAGTAAACAAAAGACTTGACACATTTAGTTTTGCATACACAAGTTTCATTCATCAGCCTCTATTCTTAGTCCTGCTGAAGCAGACAAAAATAGTTTTGGGAAGTTGGAGAGGCCAGGTGTGAATTTGCGTCTCCTGAGACAAACGGGTCACACAGGTGCCCAGGAGTTAGAGAGTCTCTGAGAGCAAACACAGACAATTATTTGATCGGAGATGTTGGCTTGGAGTAAAACACACAAATTAGTATGTTGTTTTAATTATTTAACTTCTTCTTCTATGTGAGAGAGTATAATTAGTGGCATGGTGTTGTAGTGGTTCTCTTATGAAACCACTGTCCCCAGGTGCTCCTTAGCAAATGCTTTCTGTGTGAAGTTTGAGCAACTACATGTGCCGGCTACCACAGAGGATTACTGGTGCTGGAGAATGTGGACTGTGATATGGCGTCATCATATTTGGCCAACTGGCTATGTTTTGTCGCGACTGAATTTCACGACGATCTGAGGCTGAACAATTAATCGAAATAGCAATATGGCCAAGTGCACTGTCCAAATGGTGTCACAACATGCCATTATAAGTGAATTACTATGGTGCTACAGAGATGCAAAAATCACCATTCCCACTAAAATCATGACTCACATTTAATCAGATATCTGTCAAAACATAAAATAATAAAATATGGTTCTATTCTGTAAACCTGCTGACAGACGAACAAACTGAACAGAAACTACAAGCTCCTCAGCGGAGGTAGAAATTAATAAAAAAAACTGAACCAATAGATGACTATCAATAACTCTACAGTTCCTCTCAGCTCTATGGAACATTTTAGCATCTTTCAGCTCATTGTTTTGGTTTTCCAGCCTGCAAACTACACATACAAAGACATACATAGTGGAGCATTTGGCAGTTAAAAAAAGGTATTTTATAAAGGTATCAAATGAATGCTAGTATTATTCTGTGTCTAGCAAAAAACAAGTTAATGCAGCTTAAATAAACAATAACAAAGTTTCACTTATTTCAACGTTTTTGTGCAAGTGAAAGAAATGGAAGCTTATCCTGTTTGCCTGTGCTGTGCCAACTTAGACAGAATCTCTTTAATAGTGCCCTTAAGCATGTTACTATAAATGCTTAGTGGCCAAAAGATTTTCCCTTTTCCTGGAATAGTAAGATGTATATAGACCAGCACTCTGGCAGCGCAACATACATCTAGACAGTCCCTGGTGTAGCTGCTGATGGGGAGGGGTTGGGATTTCTTCATCGGGTGAAGCCAAGTTGGCACGTCACAAATAAAGCCACAGCTGTGGCGCAGCAGACATTACTTTAGCCTTGTGCAGACTCAACATGGGGCACTCGAGGAAGAGTGTCCTTCTCTTTGGGTTGACTGAGAGTTCTCTACATGCTGCGATGGGCGGGCAAGATGTGTGCATTAATTTAATATGGACAGCAGCAGAGCAGCAGCTAACTTGCCCACCCCCCCCACACAGCTGAAACTATGATTCCGTTTATAAGTAACTTTATAATTAAAGCAACCAACATAAATACAGACTTGGACACCATGACACAGACATAAATTAAAACAAGGGGGTTAGGGTTACACACAGGGAAGTGTAAACAGGTGGGTCTTTTAATTTAATTTTTACAAAAGGTGCCCACAGATCTCAGAAGTGCAAAAGGAGAAACTTCGAGAGTTTAGAAGCCAAAGCCTTAAAACCATCCATCCTAAAGCACTGTTGGTCAGGCCTACAGAAGAGAGTTATTCATTTCTGCCACTGCTCTGCCTTTACAGCTGGCAGAACTCTCTTCATCATGTCTCATTAATCATGTGATTCCCTGCCTTAAATTGGCTGCCAGTACAGACTCGTTTTAAAGTTGTCCGAGGAAAGCAATGTTTTGAAGGTTAAGAGAAATGAGACAAAACTTTCTCTCCTAAATATGGAACATTTCTGTCAAGTTTATGAAGATACTGCGACATAGTTTTGCCAAAAGTACAGTTCAAGAGTGTGAGTGTAGGCAACAGAAGAAACTTTAAGCAACATATGTCAACACCACTCTTTCCAGTAAAGGCTTTTGTTGCATTACAGTGTGGTCTAATGGGGTGTGAGGCTCTTTTTATTCCAGTATCTGAGGTATTGTTGTACTCTTAAATCATTTTGGCCAAAATGTCCATGTCCATGTTGGTACTTCAATATCGAATAAGTGGATTATCTGTGAAAATAACTATTTCAAATTATTCAAGTTCATGATTCTTGTGCTAATGAGGAGATTCTGCGCCTGACGACAGGTCGCAAAAACCGAGATCCATGTGGGACTTAAGTGTGACAATGATTTCCAGCTTTGAAAAAGATGAAACCTGACTTAGAAGAGGTTCAACAGTTTCAAGGCTACTGGATACAGCTAGCATATAAATCCTGTTGAGAATGAGGAAAGAAAATTAGAGGACTGAGCTGAACACCCCCAAATGGCAGTAATAAATCACACCAATGTGACCTTAATAGAACAGTGGGAGAGAGTGAGGAAAATATTGGCTGTTCACAAAGCACATAGTAACAGATATAGATTGAGCAGCGGATGTATAGTGGCTCCACTTAGAGTTTCGAATGTTGACAGTGGGACATTGATGAAGACTGAATAAAGCAATTTTAGAGTTTTCTTCTCATACCTGCCCCCTGCAAAGCTGCAATATGTGACACATGAACTAATGGGAGTTACTGAAGATTTTGACTTTTGAAATTATAAATTCTTTGAGGCTAGAAATGTAATATTGGTAAGCATTTTCATGATTCCTACAAAGTCTAGAAATCCCATAAATACACTGTGTTTGTTGAAACCTTTGTGTCTCCAATTCAATGCAGGAGCTATCAATCGATAGCTTTATTTAGAGCTGGTGCCCTGTGATGTCTCAGAGGAGGAATGCGAAACCTCAATCCCTAAGCTGCCAGACAGAGGGACAACACTGTTCCACATTCATTTCACAGTTAAGTACTTCATTCTGTGACAATGCTTTCTCAGGAAAACAATGACTTCTGTTCAACATAAAAGTGACATTAAGGTTTTGTCTATAAGCTCTACGCCTCCTCTAAAACTGTCACTCATTATCTATTTTTCATTTGAATTGTTGCCATGCAACAGCCCAATAATACCACAACATTTCCCTTTGTGGATTTCTATCATTACTCATGAGAGCATAAATCTTCTTAGAAACTAAGAGAATCAATCTCCTCTACTGTGAGAATGGCCTACTGCCAGAAGGACTAAAATCCCAGTCAGTGCCGGCCAACTATTAAGACAGTCATGTGCATATCGAACAATGAAACAGAGGGAACCCTAGAAGCTACAGCCATGAGACAGAAGCCTGCGTTAGAGCAAAGTCACACTCTCATTCACACACACACAAACACAGGCACGTGCACACAAGCACTCAGACGCACACACAGTCTTGTTTGGCTTTTATTTGTTCCATTAGGAAAGGCTTTTTCTCCAACTGATGAGGGGCAGCAATCACTGTAAACCACAGGCAGTCTGAAGGCATCCATTTAAATGACTCTGCAAGCTGAAAGCAAGTCCACTGTTGTCAAGGCAGCAAGACAGCCATTAAATCACCTGGTTCCATTAAAGAATCAATTACTGCGCTGCTCTCCCTGGTAGCGCAGTTCTTATACCTGAGAAATCGTTTCGGACAAGCAAAGCAGATAAACAAAGGACACTATACTTCACACGCAATGCTTTCTGCAATACGCTGTCGGGCCCCATATGTTTCCTGCATCGCGCACGGGTGATAACCCATAAAGAGCATACAGCTGGCTGATCTGGGGGAATGCAGACACCGATGTAGCTGTGTCAGTGGGGGCTGATGCATTGTTACCTTTGGTTGAGGTGGGCAGCCAGTGGCCAGTCGCTGCAGCTGTTCCGAAGTGTGGCTGGAGAAGAGATCCGAGCAGCAAGCTGTGCGGCCCAGTCTCTTCATCAGAGAGGAGATGATGCTGCAGCCACAGCCACACATCGACTTGCTCATTAGTAGCCCGACTGTTATGGGGTTAGAAACCGTGTGGAAAAAGAGACTAGCTCCTGCTGCAGCCACTTCCTGGGTCCTTGCTGAATTCCCTGAGTTGTCCTCACAGCTGATGCCTTTTCTGTAATGTATTCCACATGGTGCTGATCCACAGGTACTCCGGCACTGAGATCACGTTGGTTTTATCTACTGTCAACATAATACAGTTGCCGACGCTCACCTTAATCCACAGCGAGGGCACTTGAGTTGGGAAGTACAGTTTGTCGGTCCATTTCCCTCGTGATTGCTTCCCACTTACTCCACTCCCTATGCTGTACTTCTATCTCTGAACAGCACACGCCTCCTGCTGCAGCTCCCCCTGTTTGCAAAATTCACTCCCATCCACAGAACACCTTCTTCTGATATTACAAACAACACTCAGGATGCAGCGTCTGCCACTAGTCCCTCCTGTCTCTACAATTTCCATCCGTTTCTTCCCACTCCCTCCACTGCCTTCGGCTGCCGTGCAATGAAGATGCTATCCCCGTCAACGCTGCTGCCACCACTGTACAACACCCCCCACACACACACACACACCACCACCAGCTCCAGCGGTAAACCACTCAGACTGAGCTCCTCCAACTTGCAGATAAAAGTGCTTCCCTCATATGACACTGGAGCTCCTGGTTGTTTCATTCATTGAAGAAGCAGTGGATATAATATTATAGGAGATGCAAGCTACTCCGCATGCACCAGAAGGACTGATAAGCAGGATACAGTTTGGATGCGGTGGGGGAGGGGTCCAGGGTAAGCATTTAGGAGACAATCACAGAGCAGACAGGGTTATTATGGTAATAATCTGTCACTGAGATCAGATGCCGCTGATGACTGCTGTAACAATAAAAGACAGGCAGTTTCTCTAACTGATCCAAGAAAACCTGAAAAGTGGAAAACAAAACACTGAAATCTGCAGTTATAAATGTCTATCATAGTAATTTACAGTTATTAAGCTTTAGAGTAACTACACAGAGCACAGTGTTATCTGATATATACAGCCTGTGTGTCTGTGATTAGTGCCAGTTCAACAATACACCTAGAACAAAGGAGCCTAATTTTTCATTCCTTTGTGTGTCAACATCTGTCCCCAGCTTCATTGAGACTGCATATTCACCGCTCACCTCATCACAGATGTTTGACCTGATGAGTCGAGTGACGCACAGACACAACATGAACGCTACTCAGCGCAGAGCTGAACAGTTACCAGAGTCGTCAGGACAGAGGGAGAGACAGCGAGTGGGAGTGGCAATAATAATGGCAAGGCAAAGATAGGTTGACAAAAAAAACTGAGAATGGGCCCTCTGTTAAAGGAACAGCAGCAGCTTACTATTAATGGCACACACATAATAACGTTAAGTGACTATTCAAAATCATTGTCTGCTATCACAGACAATGAAAAACGGTAAAGGCTATGCAGATGCTGCAAAAGACTAACGTTACCAACTAGAATGAGAGTTTCCAACACAAGGCTACAAGAAGCAAATGCCTTTTAAAGAAATATCAAATAACAATGTATTGATTAGTAGGCAAAAGAATCAGCGGGGACACCAAAATAAAGAACAGTATGATAACTGAAGTGCTGATTGTGAACACACTAAGATTTCTTAAAACATGCAGATTCTGCAACATTTAAAAAGAGAAAAAAATGTTGATTAACTGATTAGTCCATCAAGAGAAGATGTAGGCAGATATTTTGATAATGAATTATTTTAATAATTTTTCCAAGTACAAAGAAAGATACCAAACATTTGATGGTCCCAGTTTTCAAATGTGAAGATGTGATGCTTTTCTTTGTCTTATATGTGACTATGTGGGGTCCCCCTGAGACAGAATTCTTCTTAGGCTATATTTTTGTTCATTTTGGCAAACTGGTATCATTAAAAGGTGCAGACTTAGCTATTAGCAGTTCCTGCTTGCAATGTGCTCTTAGAAGTACAAACAATTAGCACTAGATTACTTTGATACTGAAGAAAACTTGAAAACGATGATTTTCAGTTAAGTTTTACAGGTACAAAGAGTGTTTTTTTTTATTTTTGAATCAATTTATAGATGTTTATTCACAATGACTCTGAAAATGTCACGTTTGTGTATTAAGATATGTTAGAGTTAGGAGCTATGACTCCGAGAAGGAGTACAACGTTTGACACAAATCGTGCCTCACAGTCTGAAAGCCTCTTGCTAAATGAATAGTAAGAGTAAAGTAAGTTACGACCAGAAGTTCTGGTAAGTAACCAAAACAGAAGCCAATCAGCCCTCTATCGCTACGTGTGAACTGATCAAATCCACAATCCGAAAGCTCACTGACGCCTCGCAGATACATGAAAGATATCAAGATGGCTAAATATCTGGTTACCATGCAAGACATGTGTAATATTTTGTGTTAGGTTATGCATTTCTAAGTAATCAGAACTGATCTTACAAGCAGGTAGCTGGAAGTTGGCAGGTAAAGCAACAGGTCATCTCATTTTTTCGTCTTCATCATGTACCTTTTCATACTGTATACATGTACCACAATGGATGAGTATGCATTGAGCATGTTCATTAATCGCTTTATCAATCAAGTTCACCGGCATACATTTAAGCTTGAAATGCAGAACAGTGGCAGAACTTCAATTTAAACCGGGCAGATGTTGTCTGACATTATTTCTGTATCGGTATTCATCTCATGTATGTGTACCGCCACCATCCTCCATCCCTCCTGCACAACAAGTGAATCAGCCAAGCACACAACAAATAAAAGAAAAACAAAAATCAAAGCCATAAAACACTTGAAATGAAATATTTCTCCCCCCTCGACCCCATTAGATATGTTCTTGTGTCTCATTATTCATGTACAATCATGTACGATGCATCAACTTGTTTGTTTTTGTAGTGCAGGTTTACTTGAACCAAACAACCAATGAACCGACCGTACACACATGAGCTGTAACTAGCTAGCAACCTATTCACTGACCTTGTGTGAATGTCTGCATTTATTTACCAGCTTAAATCTGACAGATCTCCTCGAGCTATTTGTTATTTTCCACCAGCGTTGTCCTTTTTCTGGTCTGGTTTCTGTACAATTGTGAAGTGGAATCATGAAACATAATAACATAATAATGTAATACGTCAAACATAATCAGAAATGCAACATTTTCACTCAAATCAAAGCAACTCATCCAGACAGGCCTGGTCTCAGTTTGCCCTATTACGAGAAGATCTGAGTCTAGTAACGTCCAATAATGCCTTTCTGCCGAGTTCATGTTTGAATATGCCTTTAAGAGGTCAATTAAAATGTGTATCCACAGAGAATACAAAAGCATCTCTGCACCTGGGTTGTTCATCCTGTTCGGTATTCTACATACCAGCTGGGTTAAATGACGCAAAGAGATCCACTCTAAAATCGACTGCCATTAGTCTTTTTTCAGGTGGCTATTGCAAAAATGACAAGAGCTGTTATTGCTCCATCCGTTTATTTGGGTGAAGTGCATCATGCTTTGGCGCGCAGCTGTGACCAACTGCCAATTGCACCCAACATAAAAGGTGGTGGAAAGGGTAATAATGAAGCACTTAAAGCTGTTCTCGGTGCTCACTCACTGGCACATCTTTGTGCTGCTGATAGAAGCGCTACTAAAGGTGACACCTCACTGTGATTCATTGCAACAGAGATTTCCTGAAACACCAGGTTACCGTCTCTCTGGAACAAACAGCACATCAGGAGAGAAATGGAACAGAGCAAACACGGAGCCCTCTGTCTACAATCATCAGAAACAATCTACAAAGAAAAGTAACACTGTCAAACTGGAAGAAGGACAAAGAATTGCATTAAAAAAAGCACAGTTCAGTCACAATGTGTATATGTAGCAGCTAACATTAAGGCAGAACAATGACAAAATGTGGGTCTTAAAACATAATGGTCCAAGAGCAAAAATAAGCATTGTGTTTATGGTTTTGTTTTTTGTTCTCAAGACTGAAAGACAGGGCAGGGTGAAAGGGTGTCCTATTCATTATTTATGAATATTGCTTTTCACTGTGTCAGCTCGCTGCTTCAGTATTGATCCATAAAGCAGAGACTCACTGCACCATAGCAGAGGGTTTCACAGGATGACATAACGACACAAGACTTAAATGAAGCAGCTATGGGGAGTATCAGCCCCCAGTGGGCCAGCGAGACGTGCATATAACGCGGCATGAATATCACTGTATTATCATTGGTCCAATGAAAAACATCACTACATAAATCTTCCATTCTGCAGTGTGCCCGCAAAACTAATATTCAGTACCACATTAACTGAACAAAAGCTTTATTGATCAATACAGTGCTCTGCAATGATCTGTGATGTCTCTTGGAGTCAAGAAGAAGAATCGGACACAGGACAAAGCAGCTTATTCTGACCCATATACTCTCACAACAGTGTTGTGTGTCATTTTGTGAGTCACTGGCAAACAATCTATTCGGTCGACTGGGTGTGAGACCATGTTGAAGCTGTGAGTCTAAAAGAAGTGCAATATGCAACTTCAAATTAAGGCTACTACCACTGCCATCTCCATGTTTTGATTCCATAATCCTATAACTGTCTTTTTTAATTTTTAATCAACAAAAATCTCACTACATGTTTGAAGGGCTAAGGGTGGATTACAACCCTCTGACCTCCACTGTACCTGCAAGCCATCTTTTGAAAATTACAGGCCATAAAATACATTGAGACAAACACGCAACAGTTGATGTAAAACAAAACAGCAGCCTGAAGCCCAATGCAGCTTTCTGCACTTTAAATTTAACTTAAACCAAAAACCAAGTCAACCTATCCCCTGGATGATGATAACTGTACTCATGTCACCACAAACAACCACAGTGCGGCACAAAAAAAAAAAAAGCTGTGTCACTGTTGTCTCATCTTCTATTGTCAACGGAAATGTGGCATCATAACACCACATGCTGATCCCTTAATGCTGAACACTAACCTCTGTCTCCGAGATCAACACATGCGTTAACTTTAAATAGCCTTCTTTGTTGTACTACATATTGAGAAAGAGAAATGTCGACAAAGAGTATCTGTTTCTGTATTTGGGCTTTTGTCAACTGCATATTTGCGGAAAGATTTGTTGAGCATTAAAAATGTGTCTCAGAGGTTTAGGTTAACACCGCAGACTCCATGATTGGACAGAAATTGACAGAATGCCAATCTGGTACAGAGTGAGAAAAGGAATAAGAAAAGTAAATAAGGAGCCTCAAGCAGCCTTAAAACATTTAACATGGTTTACCGTGGAGCTACACAGCCCCGACAGCAATATGTTTTCAATCAGAAGCTCAGACTGCAAAGACAGAAAGATGTAAAGACGACTGCAACCTTTCATTTCCTTCTCTAATAAACTATTTCTGTTGTTAATGGACTAAAAAGCTTTCATTTCCCAAGACACTGACTTAAACTCATGCACTTCATCCTTAATCATTCTCTTGTGAGGCTTCATGCTATTATTCTTCATTACTGAAAGATAACATTTTATCACATGGCTTTGCAACCATGAAAAATTACTCCTGAGCCGCTTCCCAGGCTGAACAATTATATTTGGATACACCAATTCCACTTTTTTCTCTCTCCCGATGCTAACTCAGATACCTAAATCCTTGGTATGGGCCGAAACAGAACACTAAACCAATACCAATGCTATTCTTTATCAATTCAGAAGCTGCATAAAGAGCTATATGGTACTAACTGAGATATGAACTCCTTCAAACAGTTCACAAAAACATACTTTGACTATTACGGATGAACTATTTTTATTTGGCATGTGTTTGATAAGGTCACACTTTATGATCTGTTTTTCTGGCAGCACGTAAATTTATATGCTTCAAGCCTATTCTAAAAATGAAATGAGAGAAAGACAGAAAAACAAAGACACAAGGAAAGAAACCACAAAATATCCATCATGATAATATCTCAAATATTGATGAAATACTCCATTCAAATTGGCCATCACTAAAACCTAGCCAAAGTTTGCAGTTAGTTAATCACAAATGTAATTATTATTATTATTATTATTATTATTATTATTATTATTATTATTATTATTACTTTTTCTGTTTACCTGGCTTTATATCCTTGAGTCAACATTTTAAAGACCTGATCCGCTTTGCTGGATTATGCCTGTGTCTACTGACTGCGGAGTAAATCTATAGCATGTTCTTCATTTAGAACACTGTTGAAGCCACTAATGAGACATTAAGGTAGACTGCTGTGTCTGATGGACAGACTAATGGTTAAGAGTCTATAAAGTCCCCGTTCACAACAACACAACCGCTGACATTACCAGAATGTCACCAAGGTAAATGAGTCACCTAATCTGGACTGTTTAAATCTCTGAACGATGAGAAACACACTTTGAAAGCGCAGTAAGGTCTGGACTTAATCAAGTGGGAAATGTGTGATAATTAACATGGTGCCATCAATCTATTCAAAACAATTAGTGGTCGATACATTTAAGTGGGCTTTCAAACTATGTCATCAATCATCCTGAAGCTCCCAAACTTTGACACACTGAAAGGAAAAACACTGATGAGGTCATCGTCCATCCTTCACTGTTTGTCTTAAAGTTTGAATGCTGTCACATAAAGGACATCAATCCAGTTTCTGTTGAAAACATTAGAAATGTACTATTCAAACACTAAGGCAAATTTCTGTATCATTTGAACAAAGTAAAATCCTTAACGTGACCACAAAGACATGGCTGAGCTTGCAGACAGAGCGTTTCCTCTGAGTAGGCTGCACTCTAGTGGGCAAAGGCTGAAAGCTCAAGCAGGACTGCAACTAACATCAGTTACTGAAGAAAAGGCTGATGGTGGATTATTTCTCAATGCTTGAGACTATTCATGTTGCTCATACCATATCTTTTTGTTCAATTACACAGAAAGACAGATTTGACGATGACTAAAACTCATATTTGGGCACCAGGCCAAAGCAAAAAGAGGTCCTGTAAAGTCACAACTTCCTGTCTCTCTAACACAGGGACAAAGTTATATTTCCTGTTTTCAACAGGATCTCCAAAGCATGAATGACTGAGAAAGTGTTCACCACACCCCTCAAAGGATGACACAGATCCTCACATCAACGGCCATCTTTTACAATACGACACAGGGCAGCCTCGAAGCATCATGATGAAATACACAGCTGATGTCATTGGAGACCCTCTGCTGAATACCCCTAAAACAGCAGCGAGCTATAATTTTCAAACACGAAATCCATCATCAGCCATAATCACATCACATCACAGAGTTCTTGGAGGAGAGTGTTTAAAAAAATACAGTAAAAGTCTACACGACCGGTTACCCTCATTTACAGAGCCTGAAGCAAGTACAGCTGACTGCTGTCACAACTGACCCACTGTCTGTAGGTCACGCCTTATTTTAAGATCCTGACACATTTGGCTCACAATGAGAAAAACTGCTTGATTTGAGTGTATACAATTTGACGATTTCATGAAAGATACATCCTTTCCTTTTAGTTTTCGACTGCTGTAAACTTTTTACTCATGTTTCACTTGGACTTGTGGTCATTTGCATAGCTAAACGTGAAGTTAATCAAGAGCAAAATCTCAACGGCAATTGAAAAACGACAGTGGAGTCAGAGTTGTTGAAACTTTCTGGACTTCTGAACGTGCATCAGCAGCAATTTCTACTGTCCCCAGCTATTCTCCATTATCAATTGTGTGTACGTTCTTCTCTGGAGCAGGCAAAAGGCTGTTCTGAATTATTTACAGAGAATGAGTGGGTGAGAGGTGTGGGACTGATTACGGAGTGACACAGAGGATGGCTGAATCTCAGTCCCTTTCAACAGTCTGCTTAGGAAGCAGTTTCAAATTCAGATTTTGAAAGGACCTTTTAGGGAAATGACGGCAGTGCGCTTCTTCCTTCAGGGATTCTGCAGCATGTGGTCACATTTTCGCTGGAATTCACTATTCTTCTGTTAATGTTCAAGCAAAATCTCTTCCAGCGAAGGCAACAAGCAGCAACATGTACAGCTCAAGGACTGATTAAATATGAAAGTGATTTGGTTTCAAGATGAAAGATGAAATATTTGTCGTATCCGTCTCTTGTTTGCAACAGGAAAAATTCATCATTTAAAGCATTCAAGACTTGAGCACAAGGAGATAGCACTGGGATATAAATAGGGAAGTTGCACTTGGATGAAAATTCAATCCCAAACCATCATCCTGAATTATTTAAACTCCATATCAAATTTCCTTCATCCGGCCCCTGAGACCAGGGTAACAGTTTTAGAGGGAAGACAATGTTAACATTTTGACATTTGAGTGCCAGTCCACACTTTAAAAATGCAGCAGCAAGCCATGCAGGGCACTGCTACGTGCTATCACTTTACCTTTAATTCACCGGCGCGTGCTTAGGATGAATAATTCAAGACTTGCAACACACTCACGGCTTTAAGAACCCCCCTCACAGCAATGAACTGACTACACCATAAACACTTAAATGTTTGCCTCTGACCCCACAGTCATTGCTGACAACCACATAGGCATCAACTTTAAGCTACACAATGACGAATATTTGCAACCTGACCTTATGAAAATATAACTGTGCCTGAAAAATATATGTTTATCTTAAAGAAAACACATGAAAAGACAGAAAAAACACATTTGATATCATTTTTTGCAGCTATTCACATGCCTTTTCCACGCACACATGCAGATACACACTCACACACACACAATAGGCCTCTGACTGAATTCACCTCCTGTTTGTTCATAACAACTCCAACAACTTCCACTGTGTCTCGTGCACAAGTGTGAAAGGTCTGCATCCTGCCTGAGATACTGACAATGAAACACAGGGTGGGGCCTTCCGTACGTCCACTGAAGCAATCATTTTCTCGTCCTCCTTGATCTCTGTGGCACTTTTTTCCACTTTACTACGTGACACATGGCTTACACATCTTCACCAAAGGGAACAAACGTAGACGATGCACTTAGACTGCTCTGGTTTTTGTGGCAGGATGGTTTCACTTCGCTATAAAATAAAAAATGGGTATTTAAAACAAGAACAAAAGGTTAAAGACCACACAGATAGAAAAGGAACAGTAACTCTGAGATTGAGATATCGAGTTTATATGATGAAAAATCTAATCAACTTTGAAGACATGACCTTGGGCTTGGAGGACTTGGGATGTTTTTCACATTTTGTAGACTAATCGATTAGTCAAGAAAATAATCTGCAGATTAATTGACGATGAAAATAAGAAGTAGCAGCTATAGTCAGAGCAAGCTTTTGCAAAGTTAGTTAGTGTAGAAGTATAGAATAATGTGTTGTACGTAGCTTAATGCATGCTTTCTGCTGTGCCCCATGCTGTAAAAGTTGAAGTCTTTTATATCAACCTTGATTCCAAAAAACTTGGGACTCATCAATTCTTCGGTATTAAAATCAGTGTTTCAAATAGGTTGAGAACTTATATATGGTTGTTGATACCTTAGTGGAGTGGGAATGAATTTACTTGATAACATACTCTTAGATGGGAAATGTGTTGCTAGGAAACAACTGGGTTCAAAAGCTTACATCCTATCAGCTATCATGACATAAACTTGAGCCAGTTTATAAAGTTTGACAATGTTCACAAAGGTGTTAAAAGGTCTATACATCGGCAAAAAGAGTCTACCCTAGTCGAGCATCTGCCAGAATACTTTTCATCGCCTTTTCAATGGAAGCATAACGTCCTTGTTTGCTTCGTTCACTGTTTGTCTTCCAGGTTTTATTTTCTGAAAACAAAGCTTGTGAACAAAATGTTGTTCACGAACAGAGAGAGAGAGACTCAGAATACAAATAAGACTGCAAGGAACCTAATATATGGTGGATATTACCAGCCATCTGCTGCGCACTTTGATCCAACCCTTCACAGATTCAGATACGGCACACACCAAGGAGCAATTCAGTCGGCTTCATCTGCACTCACCCATTCACAACAACCACAAAACTCACTATTCCTGTGTGTGAAGCTCTGTGATAAGCGTGGCACTGAGCACGAGTTACATACACGCAAAAACTTCCTGACCCCTGAGAAGTTCACACAGTTGCAGTGTTTACTTACAGTTCTCTCTGTTCGTCTTTGTTCGGGCCACAATTGGTCTTCTCCACTCCAGGTCCCGCTCTAAGGGTTGATCCTTTCTGTGGCCAAGGAGAGAAAAAGAGCAGTCAGCACAGCAATTTCGGCGGTCATCAAAGAGTACACAGGCCATGGGGCCGTCTGGAATAGCAGAGGAGAAAGCAGGAGGGCCAGAGTAGTAAGATAAGGATGCTGGGATTTGACCGTTTAGTCTCCAGAACACAGACAGAACATGCCAGTTCTTCAATAGGTTTGCCAAAAAAACTACAACAGAACAATTGAACAACCTGCCACAATATACAAAACCTGCATCAGCATGTAACAGTGAGTCACCACCACAGATGCGTCAGTTCTTCCTCTGTCTCATTTGAGGGGAAGTGAACCGGGCCAGCTGCTGGCAAACCAGTGCACGTCTAACAGCGTTAACCTGATGGTGAATCTTTGCACATTTAAAATCAAACTGAAATTTGAACTCTCTTCACTTTCTGTGTAAGGAATAGGGTTGTCCAGATCAAGTTCTTTGGCTCAGATCTTGATTTGAATCCCTTAACATTTGGCATCTGCCAAATCCAAGAACAATCAAGTACTTATATACACCTAAATGTCGATTGGATATGCATCTGACACATTGAAATAACAGCTGTAGCCAAATCTGACACACCTTATTCCTCACAAGCCTCTTCATCCAAATACTGATCCTGAGGCCCTAACTGAAATGTATTATGTTTATAAGTTTCAATTACTGATATATGAATGTAAGAATAACTGGAACAATGTGACTGATGTGACATGAAGGTGGAGAGAGGACATTTACTCTGTTGGAGTTAGTGGAATTACAGGAAAGTCCTGCAGTCCTGTAACCTCAGCAGTCCAAATCTTACCCTGTGAATGGAACTGTATCACAAAGCAATGTATATAGTAACCTGAGTAACATAGGGATGATGGCAATGATAGAGACAGATAGCAATGGCTAACAACTGTGGCCCTTCGGCTGGTTAACTGCACTGCATGAAAATTGCACCAATCAAATTACAACACCGATGTTGAATGGGGTACTGACAATCTGTGCCACCAATTAAGGCCATTGTAGGGGGTGCAATTACTCCAGAAAATTAAATAAAATGTACATCTCTTCTTTTTGGCTAAATTCTTGCCCACTGAAAAAACATGGAGGATATAATGATATTTTTCCCAAAAAGTAAATTGAATTTCAAGCTAGTAACACCAGTCACCTCTGGATATCATCCTGTCCCTGTGAGCCTTCTCACACAGTCCTTATATTCATCTGTTGAAACTCTCAAACTTAAATCAACACTGCAAAAATTGCCCAACAGTGAAAAGCTCATTTCTGTACCCTGGGGTATAATTTGCTCAATAACAGGTCAAGACACAGATAAAGGTGTTCTAATATGAGAAATTGAGCTGCTGGTGTGGAGCAGCTGCCTACAAACATAATTATGCCCAAAAGCCTCCCCAGCAGTGCCAAGGAGCTGGCTTGTGCAGAGAGAATAGGATTTCTAAGTTGACCTAAACAAAACTGGATATGGACATCGAGTTCTGGGAAATGAGCAGATGCCCAGACAGGCTATCCAGCTGTTTGACATTTGATAACCGTGGGACAGAACGATGCTCGACAAACCGAAAGCCTCCCGATTCAGAATTCTTGCTGTATATCGGCTTTATCTGCAGAACTGAAGCTGCAAAGAAACACTTCATCTATTGTGTAATGATGTTGCATGAAGCAACTGGTGGATGTTTCCAGATGTGGCGAGAGGTTACTGGCTGCCTGCGACAAGATCATTTTTAGACAAAATTCTAGAAAGGTGGATTCAGTGAAACACTCGAACACGGAGACAACAACGAAATATTTTCATGCTTTGTACCATGTTATGAAATAAAACATGATTGTATGGCTGTGTTTTCTATAGACATCCCAATCCAGGTCTTTTTGGCCACGTTCAAGTCTTTTAACATCGGTGACCTGCAATGCCGAGTGCAATCCGACACTATAACAGTGTGTTGCTTTCTAAAATCAGTCCACCTTATTTTGTTTTACTTTTGATTCAAAACTATAAAGTTGACGTGCTTAAATTATTAATATGATATTAATGAGCAGGCTGAGGTAGACAAAACACGTTAAAGTTCAGTATAGAAAGGAATGGTTTTCGATGGCTTAAATTTGGCTGGTAAAATATGCCTGGATTGGCCAAGATGCAGACCATTAGGATCATATCGGGAAGACATCATCATCCACACATATACAGCATGAATCATCAAGAGTTCATAGCTCATAGCTTTATAAACGCATGAAGCACAACTGCACTCACACAAACTCACGAAACTGAAGCTCTGAACGTTAAACAACAAAGGTTTCCAGGGCATCACGGAGGCCTGGTGTTTGGGATGTGTGCCATGTGGCTGTGCGACCACAGTTCAATGTCGGGCAGGGACCTTTAACGCATGTCATATCCCCCTCTCACTCCCCTCATGTTTCCTGTCTGTATCTATTCTTTCACTATCTGATAATGGCAAAATGCCCATAAAAATAATGCTTCTAATATGAATAGGAGAATTAGTACGAAGCCAGGATCACTTTGACCCAAGAGTCAAGTACTAAATATAAATATATTTGTGATACAAGGGGCTATACTAGTGAGTTCAGCCTTTCAAAACCTCTCCCTAATTCAGAGACAACGATCTGGCGCTTCTGTTCCACCTCCTGTGTTCAGACACAAAATAAGCCACCTTTTAACACTTATATCAAGGGGATAACCCAGAGCTTTCTAGGAAATGTTCTGAATGTTTCCAAGAGGCCTTTGAGTGAGGCAACACAGCGGTTATGGATGCATGCAACTTCAGTCTGGGTCAGCTGTGTCTGGATGTGCCAAATAGAGTGAGTCCACATGGAGGAATGCAACTGCTGTGTTTCCTGGCCTCAGTTCAGTTTGAGTAACTCTGGTCAAAATATGAGAGAAGCACTGGGTTATGCAACCGTCTTCTGTGAACAAAATTATTGTTCTCATCCAGAATATATCAACTTTGTACAGAGAAGACAAGTTGTAAGTCTCTCAACTTGTAAATGCACTCGTGTGCATTCATTTAGACAATACAGCAGTCAGCAGTCAGTAGTCTGACTGAGTTTTAGTTATTATTAGACCTAAAGGACATTTTCCTTTTCCTTCTTTTACATAGCCAAAATGCACAACAGTTATTTTCAAATGGGGATCAAGAACCAGTAATAAATTGGTACTGGTTCCTGGCTGATCAGTACTGAAAGCTCCATTATTCTTTGTAAATATTGTTCATTATATATTTTTGCATCACTTAACTTATTGTTCAGGCTTTTGTTTTGTTTGTCTTTTAGTCCAGATTGAGCTGCATGTCTTTTTTCCCATGCGAGTACACTGTGTGCAGCTTTCAAACCAAAGTCAAATTCCTTGTGTGTGCACACATACTTGGCCACAAAGCCGATTCTGGTTTTGATTCTTCTGAAATATTGATAAGCTCCTGGACAAACGGCACTGCCATCTGTATTTATGTAACGTTTATTCATTCTAACATAGCTGCCATTTTTCAGTGATGACCAAGCAACCAGCATCAGGCGATTGATTGTGTTTGATGTTGCTTAGCTGTGTGTTTACATTCTGTGCTCTCCTGTCATGGCTGACAGGATCAAACATTCAAACTGTGAATTATCTTTACTAAATCTGACGAAAATGCATTTGTGTGTAAAGGAGGTAACAACAGCAACCTCACTTTAAAATACAACATTCTGTAAATCTGAAGTGGTGCAGCACATTTAACTGCTCTAACAAAGCAGCTGCTGCACCAACGTCCTCAGTGCAGCATCCCAGCTCCAAAAAAGGCCAAGTTTATGTAGTCATACTAGCTTTTACTGTTCTGAGTTCATTTGACGGGTGTGCCATGAAATGCAAGAAGATATCTTTGTACCAGAATGAACAGCCTGTTCACATTATTTCTGATATATATATATATATATATATATATATATATATATATATATATATATATATATATATATATATATATATATAACAAATAGGTGAATGCAAAATGTTTTGGAGTGGCTGATCCAATTTTAGGTCACACAATAGATGAAATAGTTTCCAGTGCAATGTTAATATATTGCATATTGTAGAGTATGATACTGTTATTCCAACATAGTAAGTCAACCCCGAGAGGTGCTACAAGAACGTCATTAATTCCTGCTGCAGGTGTGAACTTCGAGCCCAGTCGGGTTAACATGTTCTCACACAGCAGTGCAGGAGTCTCTCACAGATTAATGGTAAAACAGGCCTCGTCTCGTCACATTCAATGTGACTCATTCTGTAGAGAAATTATTTCATTTACATGCAACAGTGAGTCCTCAATTAACAACAGCCAAGCTCCAAATGTGGGTAGATTTTCTGTTTGCCGAGTAGATCTCAGAAAGTTATGCACCACACTGGTGGGTAAATGTTTGTAGGAAAATACTCATAAAATAAAAGACTATGCTGAGTCTCTGCTGTGGTTTGGTATTATTTACTGTTGCGCTGCTTCTGTCCTTAGCTGCCTGTGTCAGAGTTTTGCATTCGAGTACACCTCATAAACTCGACAAAATGTTGAGCAAAGCACATGGGCACCTATATGGATTTCATGGTGCATTCAAGGGTACCCTGTAAATTCTGGACTCTATGCTCAAATGGCCATAAAGGTTGTTTAAAACAGAAAAGCTTGTATTTTTTTCTTATTTTCCTTTGCTGAAATAAATACCCCTTTGACTCATTAATTTCTTGTTATTTCACTAGAGCTTTTTTAATAGTTATAAGCAAAAACTGTAGCACTATAACCATCATTTCTACATTTGCGTGGTAATACGTATAATTAAAGATTTGTGTATTTATCACAAGTCATATCGTCATCGCAGAAGTGAACAAAGTTGTCGCACATCGCAGATTTTCCTTATATCAGACAGGCCTCATATCAACTTTACTCATATGGCAACTAATGACTTCCTTTCCATATCAATGCTCAGATGAGTCCAGCTCTACTAAACTCAGGGAACTGTCTGGAGCAGCTGCAAACTAGCCAGCAGCACAGAGAGAATGAAAGACACTTCATAAATCACGGCTGGAATGTAGCCTCATTTCCTCTCCGACCCCACCTTCTCAACAGCTTCTTCCTCCAATTCCAGGAGCTTTCTCCACCACGCAACTAAGACCTGACCATCACAATCATGACACAATGTGCAGCTGTGAGTCTCGGCAAAGAAAAAAAAAAAAAAAAAAACAATTTTCCCCGCAGCAAATTATCTCACATTTCAGTCATGCAGAGCAGGCATTACAAGGCAAAACAGAAACTAATGAGAGGCAGAATTAATGAAAGAGTAAGATCATGCACGTTTGTCTCAGGCTGTTGATTCAGAGTTGATTAATGTTATTATTACAAAGAAAAATTATTTCAAGCTTTTGCAGACATTGCTCTCACCCTTAAAAGTTTCCATTACAAGTCTGAGAGGTGGGCTCAGTTGAGATTTTTAAATGCTGAATCCCATCTCGTCTCTGCACAACCATTTATACTGATAAAAACTAACATCTGCTGGATTGTTGTCACTATCGCTGGTGCCATTTTAAATTTTACTACCAATAACAGTGACAATAGCAGTGATAGCGGTGATTAATTGTGTTGCCTGCTTTGCATTAATGTAGCACTTTGAATAAATTGACATTTAAGCCTGACGACACATTTTCACCACTTTGTGTGATTAGTGTTACATAGTGAAGAGGTGATTACTCAAACCTCCAAGCATGTGCCATAGCTATGGGCACAAACACACAGAGGTCATTTTGCAATTCATAAAATACCGTAACCCATGTTTTGTTTTGTTTTTTCAATATCGCAAAATTTGATTCAATATTTTGTCTTGTGCCTGATCTGCATCACATCAACCTCCAGGCTGCAGATATGATGTGGCATAAGTGTACCAACAAATTGGAGAGACAAGCAATGATCCTAGTGTGAAAAGTCTGCTTTCTCTGTGCTAATTTATGTGACCTTCTGTAAATCTCCTAGGACATCTAGCTGAAAGCGAAGTTATAATTACTTCAAATGCGGCCAGTGCTGTTGCAGTGTAAGCTAGTTTATTATAAACACCTAACTGCAAACTGGTTTTCAATGGCTACAAATAATAACCTATGATTAAGTAATTAGTATTTAATCAATCAGTAATTAAATCCATGATAATAGTTTATGAATGGAGGTAGTAATAGCAGGTCTAAAAGACTTATTATTGCATTTTTCATGTTACAATTTAAAGGTGTGCACGCACGCATGCACGCACTAACTCACGAAAGCACGCACACTCTGACGGTTCATTCTGCAGGATTTAACTGGCTGCTGATTACATGAAATGCTTGTATAACAGTCTTTTTTCACTGGAGACAGTATGTGCCACAGAAATCCACAGGCAGACAAAGATGTTCTTAGACAGCAGAGTAAGAGGTGTTTCATCCCAGAGGAAATCATGGGGAACCTGAGCAGTTAAGTGCTGCTACCATGGAAACACTGATAAGCCAACAGATGCCATGTCTGTGCGCATTAGCAAAACTACTTAAAGTACTCTAACATAAAGCGGCCACCCGTTGCCCACTACATTTGTGGCGGTCAAGTATATAAGATGATTTTTTTTTAGGGATGCTCAAATTCAGATTCAGCCAAAATTCAACTTGCATCACAGCACTGATGAAAGTAAAACAATTCAATGACTCATGATTAATATTTTGTCATGTAAGCAGGTTTAAAGGGTACTTCTATTTAACAACTTGTAAAAGAGGAGCATAATATTCATTATTACATTTATTTTGTGTTTATACAGCTGCCACCCACAGGGTCATGAATTAACCACACTACTACTGCAGCAGTCTGGAATTTGATCTTTATATAATTGCTATGTGATGATTGAGAGAGGCATGCTGACGGTGAGACAAGGTGTAATCAATCACTGACCCTAGTGAAATACACAATAAACAGATACTATAGAGGAATATTTAAATATTTGAAGTGATTGCAAAAAGTTGTGGCTTACGCATGATCTCCAATGCTGATGCATTATGTATCAATTTAAGGAAACAAAACGATTTCTGATTGACATCAGATCAGTCAATACTCATGGCGTTAGGCACAATCTGTGGCCCAAACAGAAACAAAAACTGCGGCCGCAGCACCAGAATTCATTTAGAGAGGACTGAAGCATGACATCCATGCCAAATATCTTGCTCAATATGTAGACGAAAATTACTAAAACTGTCAAAAGTAAATGTTGTTTATAAAACCAGACAAGACTCCTGTGCATTAGGCCATAATACTTATACTAAAATAAAAGCAACAACTTATTCATTCCTTTCATCTTTTCAAGTTCACAGCATTTGCATGTACTACACAAATGCTGCGAGCCGACAATTCAAGTGTGCATTCAGGCCTGGGGCTCACCACAACAATGGAACTTGCAGCAAGAGAGGTACTAGAGAAAAGAAAACAGTAGGAACATCAGCAAAGCAGCAGCGGAAACGGTTTCCTACAAGACAGAGAAGGGGCCAAACCTGTCAGTCGAGGGACTGTGTAGGGGCTCTGGAAAAGCCTGCCGGTGCTTGGGGGTACAGCGTGTTATCTGCAGCTCCACAGACCTTCCCCCTTTGAAGTGATGCTGAGCCACCGACTGAGCCAGGGGCAGCGAAGGTGGAAGGTGGGAGGCTGGAGAAAATGTAGAGAAAAAAACAAAGGTGAGGAAACAACTGTGGGTTACAAACGGCACGGCAACAGCAGAGAAATAAACAAAACATGCCTGTTAACGTTCATCTTGTAATGTCAAAACATGCACCTCAGAGATCGTTTATAGCAAGTTTGTTTGGAGCAGAGCTAAGGCTTTCAGGTCACGCAACACACACGTCATTGTTTTTTTTCTGTATTTTCAATGTCTTGTTTAGGGAGGCCGCCTTTCAGGGAATAATGAAGAAAGCATATGGTGGCCATGTGTTGGAGAACGATTGGCTGCATCAGGAGGGATTGTACAGGAGATACAATCGCATGGCAAAAGTGAGGAAAGTGAATTGACAGACTGGTTTGCCTGCTCCTTCTGTTCACTGAACTCTCCCTCAAGGATTATCCTCTGTAATAGACTTAAAGGCACTTTAACCGAGCTGCCAGCTGCCTGCGTCCCCGGCGGAAAGCCACCCAGGTCAACTCCGAGGGAGGATATCCTACCATGACAATGCAACACATTCCTTCAGTGCCTCTAATTCTTTATCACAACAAAAATAATCCATTATTGAACTTAGATCTGAAGAGGAACAAGGTCAAATACTATTTATGGAATAAAGAATATAAATCAACTTAAAAAATATATCCAGGTATCTGTTATTTAAACTGGAGCTGGAGAAACCAGATCCCGTGCATTCAAGTCTATTTAAAGCTACCAACTTGTGATCTATTCACACAAGATGCATTTTTTTGAGCTACAGTTAGTGTGACCCAACCTACTTTAATTCTGATAAACTGTAAATAATTCATTCAGAAGAAAGAGCATGGGGGCAGAGAACTGTGATCTACATAGCTTCAAATTGACATGATGTCTAGTCCGGCTGCATGATACGGGGGGGTCATATTGCAAATATTTTGTCCATGCAGTTTATTTTGGCAAACTGCACCATGACAAAGTTTCCGCTACAATTTTCAGCTAGTAAAATCCTCTAATTGAGGATTCAATACATTTTTACACAAAAAATGGTTAGGTTGGTTTTGGCCATGTTGAGACTGGATATTGTCAGGGCAAAACTTTAGCACAAAAGTGTAAATCTAAGGATAATAATGATTTCTTCTATTATTGTGTTCCAAAACAGTGCAATCACACTTTTAATCATAATTTCTGGTCTCGAAATTTGGAAACGGTATGAAGGACAGATAAGGAAGAGTGTGCCAACTCTCAACACCTGTGTGGCAGGGACGAGACAAGGACAGGATGCTGCAGTGACCTTGGCTTTTTGGTTGATTAAACAGAATTTGGAAATTAATAATAAGGTCAGTGCTTCTCTGTCCTGCTCCGCAGAGTAAAGCAACTTGCTGCTTTTCCTTCAAAACATCAGATTGTGCAATAACTTATACAAATAGACAGCATAGAAAGTAGAGTTCCACAGAGGGTGGATTTTCAAAGGCCAATGTAATAACTATAGTTTGGAGCAGGAAATAGCCAATAGCCGATTAATCGGCTGATTCCCCCTATAATTCAGTGTGCACAGTAGATGAATGAGAGCACTCTACTGTTCACACAATGTGGGAAATAAGTGTAACACCTGCAATAACACAATCACACTCTGACGACAACAGTTAGGAAGCTAAGGGGGACAACAACAGGCCAAAAAGTAGCATAAAACTAATATAAACTCAGGTTTGGTAGGCTTGTAACGGGTTTGGCTTGTTAAAAAAAAAAGTCTGACAGGGTCCTCTTGGACCATGAGACAGTGGGAAACCTCTGACCAGGCGGGTAAGAGAAGCCTCCATTCACAAAGACAGCCGTTTCCATGCCAACAGGGCCTCTGCTGGGAGAGGCCTCCTTTCAAATGGTTTTCATCCTGCACCTCTGCTGCATGCTCAGAGAAGGACTGGTGGGCATTTGAGAGGGAAAGAGTTGTGGGTGGCAGTGAAGAGATGCAATTGTGTTAAGGCAAGATGGAAAAGGTCTGAGCTGAAAGCCCCAGAGCCCAAGCAGCCTCTGATAGGAAATCACACCAAGCCTGGAGTTGGCTCTGTGTGCTGGAGAGCTACTTATATCCCTGCACCGACATTATGATATTGGATTTACATGAGCAACAATCAGTATGTTTACAATAACCTATCAAATGCTGATATGACACCATGCAACAATGTAAAGGGCCAGCTCGTAGTGATGAGCGGACTGAGAATTGTGACCTAAATGAAGTTTTTGACTCATTGTTTATCTGGCTGGTCCATAACTTTGCTAGTTTGGGTGACCAACACCCACTGTACTCTACCTGCTCAGCACCAAATGATAAACAGACAAGGTTAGTGACTAACTGATAACAAACACAGTGGATCATTTGGCTGCTAAAGGGCCAAGAAAGAGAGTAAATATGAAAGCTGCTGGTGCTCTATACCTGCAAATAAGCAACTTGTTTGGTAGCATGAATGCTATAACAACTTAAAATATGATATGTCAATGTGTTCACAACCTGCTGCCCTCAAGCGGCCAAAGACATTCGTAATTGCAGGTGTAAAGTGATAAGGTATCTTGATTTACCAGATATTTAATTTAGTCGATTTCACAAAATCAGACAAACTTTTAACTATAAACTGATTCTCAATTGAATTTAAGAAAAATCTATTACAATATATATCAATTTCATGATACGACACTGCATATTTGATGTTTTAATATTGCCTATTCCAACTATGGATTATCTATATCTATGCATCAAATGTTTACCAATTCAAAACCACAAATTTGAAATATATTCACTGAGTAAAGTGTGAATAAAAAAGACAAAAAAAGCTGTGTTTATGTCCAACCCACCCCTCTAGTGTAAATGACCCTGGCACAGTTGTTATCGACTCACAGAGAAAGACCTTGGCTGATTAGGCGAGGTCTGCTCTTTGTGTTCCTGTCGACATGATGAGTGAAAGGATACTGTGAAAAGTTGAAAATGTTCTTGTTCAGCACCAAGAAACAAATGAAGTGTCTATCTTAGAACAGGATAAAGAGAAACCCCCCTACATTATCCCTTCTCTAGTTTAGCTCTGAGAGCCTACAAGATCGCCTGCTACAACATCATTTTTTAACTATAATATATCCACTACTGGCTTGTTTTGTCCGACAACGACTACTTCTTGTCAGCGTTCATACTATAGCCCACATCAAAGCAATATGCCTGGGAGATTCCTCCCCGTGTTCATTAACCAACTCAGAGCTACATGGCACAGCACTGAATTATTAACGTGCTCCTTGTGCCTCACAGATACAGAGCAGAGGGCGATTCACAACCGCAGAACACGCCCACGCTTTGCTGTATTTGCCTGTAAATCTCCAGTAAACCCTGGGAGTGAAACTCATTAAGAAAGCACATTATAGGAGCACAGAACAAAAAATACTATCAAATGATCGATGACAGCATTATAGACATGGAGAACTTGGACGATGAAAGAATACAATTGAAAAAAGTAAAATAAAAAGATAAAGATAAAGAGTTAATATTTTCATGAGAGTGAGAAGAGGATACAATATGAGAGTGCTGTGTAACAGCAGGGCATGACAAGCGAATTAACGAGAAGTTTCAGGTAAATTACCACAGGGAAATTAATATTTAAAGGTGTGAAGGCAGACAAATTTTAAGTTAGACAAAAAAGACGTCTCAAATTGAATTTGGGCGATATTAAAACACAGCCTTTTACCAACACTGAGAACATCACATAAAATCTGATTTAGGCAGAAAATCAGCGTAACGCATTACTTCAATTACACTTTATGTTTACACAGGCTCCATGCAACCGAACATTATCTGATAAATATCTGACAACATGACCCTCCGCATTTTTTCCAGGATCAAAGTTTCCCTCCAGGATTCAGCTTCAGACTGAGATTACTCTCATGATGCTATAATATTATACCCTTTCAGCTACCGTTGTGCAATAGCCACGATGCTACAGAGTGCAAAAGCTAATGCTAGCAGGCTTCATGTGGCTAGCAAAGACTTTACATGAGACATGTGTGCATAACTTGAATATTACCATTCCTCCCAATTGTTTTGTGTTGTACATAGCTCTGTACCAGCAACATGGGAAATATCGCCAGTGCAGAAGGAACATAAACAATCCCTCGGATAATAGCATCACTATCTGTCTCTATGGTGACTCTAATGGAGGTTGATCTGGACCTCGATGTTTTGTTTTTGGATTTTTTTTTTTCTGGCTCACTCGCTCACTTCTTTCCTTTAAGTGCTTGATTTTGTTGTGACGGATCGTCGTCAAGCATCCGTGATCGTCTTCTGTAATACCTCTGGCTGCTATCAAAAATCAAAATTTAAAAACCAAAATCCAGAATGAATTAAAAAAAAAAAAAAAAGTAGAATCCATGGCAGTTACATCACTTTTTGCTAACAAGCAGATAATGCAATACTGCAAATTTCATAAATGGGTAAACTATTGTAGTACAACGCTGAAGTGGTCAGTGATGACGCAAAATGATGATGACTAATTAGCATCCAGAATCTGAATTTACTGCTCACTTTCAAATAACTACTGAGGTTGGTTTGAGGTCGTATAAGCAGTAGTAAATGTGATAACAAAGGAGTGATTTTAGACACAACAATCAGGTCGAGGATCAGGGGCCGAGTACATGAGTTATAATATCCAAACATTTGACCTACTTACAGCCCAACTGTTATTTCAGCCCTCCTTGATCTTGATGTCTGTTTTTAAGAAAGTCATCAAGTAGGACTTTGGGGCAGCAACACAGTTCATGAGCTTTCCTGGAAATGGGAGATCCCTCTCTCTTCAAGGTGACTTGGACCTCCCCACAGAAAAGCCCTTTAATTTCCTCTTTCATTGATCTCACTTTCTCTCAAGTGCCTCTGCCCACACAATGCTGAAGGCAGGCTGGATTTTTATAGCGTCTGTTCTTCTAATCTTTTTGCTTCTCCTCTGCTTACGAGAACCGCTTCATTTCCTTCTGCATTCCCCCATTTGCTAACACCTTTAAGTAAGTCCCTACACACAGTTTGCCTCCTCCACTTACTCCTTCCTGCAGTCTTTTCCAGCTTCTCTCCATCATGTTAAACAAAACTCACTCAAATGGTGCTTATAACCGTCTGTCTCTCCTCTAAATTCAAATTCTGCAGCTAAAACATTTCTTTGCCATTTGGAAATCTAACCGCCGTTTTTAACACTACACAGTATCACTGCCTGATCCTCTATCTGGAAGAAGTCCTCAGACTCATCTCGGCCAGTAGGCCTACCTCGAGCCCTCAAATCCCTTCCCTTCTCTCTTCTCCATACTGTGGATGCACATTAAATCATGAATCATATCATGAATCACTCATTATCCAAATGTCCCAACATCTTCCATGAAGCAGTGTTTTGGGTCCCAAAAAGCCTGGAGGTCTGCCCATTCAAATCAGACTGCACTCACTTCATTACTAAAGCATTCGACTTCAACACAGAAGCTTTTCTCTTCAGTCTTCATCCACCGAGTCCCTTCCAAACACCTACTGTAACACTGTGCTCCAGATCCTGCCAAAGTTGTCCTGGTTTGTCTTATGAAAACCCGATGCCACTAAACAGTTACTACACCGTCCATTAACACAAAAAGTATTTTACATTTCAAAAGTATGGCAATAACTGGAGCAAAACATACACAGGGGGTCCACTTGTGGGAAAGCTCTTGCCCTGGACCACCAGAAAGCCCTACTCCTTGGCTGAGGAACCTACACAAAGAGAGGTGCATTTGGGGGATAGCATGAACCTCACTTGCAAGCTCTGTGTGTCTGGGGGGCCCAAGTAGAATAGTGGTTAAAATACATTCCAACTGGTTCAAACTCAGTTGCGGACTTGTGTTGAAAGTAGGTACCAAAATCAACATTTTTCAAGTTGGATCGGGGTCACTAGTTTAGCCGTTTAGCTCGGTTATAAAACTGCCCTCTGGCCCCATCACTGAACATACAACTGTCCACAGTAGCATTGTAAACATGGTGGTAGCAGATGACAAAATGTTGCTAGGAACACCATTCTGTGCCATTTCTACAGCAAGGAATTTTTGTAGCACAATATCACCTCAACACAAAGCACTTAGCAGCAAACTCAGGTCTGACCTAGCACAGCCTCTGATGCTATAACCAGTCTTGCCATGCCACACTTGAACAGGAAGTGAGTCTACCTGTGACAGATCATATGCGATTATATATGCGATTACTTAACACAAAGCATGTAAATTTTTTTTAATTGCATGACAGTTTAACATTTAATTATAGAAAGTTTAGTGTGGACCTGCTGAGACCAGTCTCCAAGAATGCATCCCACCTGAATCACTGCCCTCTACTGACATCCTGAACAACCAATCTCATTCGTACCAGCCCTCATGTTTTGTTAGTACGACCTTCAAAGCCAGAAAATCTCACTGTCCGTATGAGAATGGTTTTAGAAAGGCGCTGGGGTCAGTTACACAGCAACAGTCAGGAGTGTGGGAATGTGAAACTTACTGCAAACAAAGTCTAGGATACCCCTCATCTCTCACTCTCCAAGGCCTTGCAGCAATAATCACAGCCAGAAAGCAGTATTTCATCACACTGATCCCTGTGAACTGAAAATATGCCACTCTTGTCAGCATTTCATTGTACTTGCATTCTCTAATCTTCACTTATTTACACTGCCTCAACCAAAGAGATGGAGGAACACACATGTGCCACACAACGTCATGCATGGAACTAAAGGGTTCAACAATTGGTCATGGTTTAACCACTTTAGGGATACAAAGAGGGAATTCTGGCCCTAAATAATACTTGTGAGCAATAAAAAAACTGTAGCTGCTTAGCTTGTAGATAGCAAACTGCCTCCTCCAACAGTAATTCAGAAGAGCTGCCAAAACAGCAACTGTTAAAAGCAAAAAATGACCAAATAATCAATGTCCTTTCAAAAATGTCCAAACCTGCCTACTATTGGTCTAGTTCACCAGTTTTCGAGGCTGGCTTTTTACTGACTGTGACACTGTGCACTGCAGCAGAAGCCATACTGTCAGTAATCAGTCCTTAAGTTTGGAAAATCTTTGTTGTAAATCTTTCATCACATTAGGATGCAAACTGATCGATTACTGGACCATGGCCAGACCAGCAGTATTAAGTAATTAGAGGGTCCATGCCATGAGGGCACAAAAGGTAAAAATATAATACTACTCAACATCAAACCAACAGCTAATGTCCCCATGCCTGCTGTAGATTCCCAAGTTTACCTCTAAAATGTATGTTTGCTTAATTTTTTTCAATTGAGCTTGCAGTACTTTGCTGCTTTATCAAGCCAAAGGCAAAAGTGAACAGGCTGAACTCAAGAAAACAGTGGCCATTTTTTGTTGGCTTCAAGTCAAATAAACAGCTTTTTCCTTTTGATGAACAGTCAATACGGTTGTGTTTGTAACTAGAGTTGCAACAGTCAGTCAATTAATCACTCAGTCAATTGAAAGAAAATGTAAATGTTGAACATTCATTG
This sequence comes from Chelmon rostratus, assembly GCF_017976325.1. Taxonomy (NCBI): domain Eukaryota; kingdom Metazoa; phylum Chordata; class Actinopteri; order Chaetodontiformes; family Chaetodontidae; genus Chelmon; species Chelmon rostratus. The sequence continues at coordinate 4,722,627 of NC_055660.1, forward strand.
GTTCAAGCTTCATATATGCAAGGATTTGCTGCTGTTCTTTGTCATTTAGTAAATTATAGTATGATAATCATGACAACAACTTGTCAGCGATGACAATCACCACAATACCAAACGACAACCAGATTTCAGTATTAGTGGGAAACCTGGAAATGCTGCTGGCTGTCTACACTACTTCACTTGTTATACAAATGCTTCCCCAAAGCACAACTTGGCAATGTGTTCCTAAAAATATACGCTGAAATAACAGAAAAATAAATAACTCCTATAAAACCCAACATGAATCATTACCACAGCACTGAAATAAATCCTACCTTTAAGCTTTGTGTGTTCAGCTTTTGTTGACACTGTGTCAGAGAGATGTTGACTTAACACCATGGTTTTATATTTAAGTCTAAAAACAGAAAGTTGTTCAAAGTATCTATTGAGGAAAGGCCTTGTTGGAGTTGTAGATCCAATTAGACAAGTGAACAGTAAAGTCAGTCTATTGACAGTGTGTAAATAGTTCAGTGGTTAGGCCCCGTGCATCACATGGATGTTGTTCAAGAAGAAAAGCACCTTTGCAGATGCACTGTTGGAACCCATGTGATACAAAACATTTATATAATTTCTTCACCCTAAGGATGTTGTGTTAAGACGAGACTCACATTTCACGTTGTCCTTTAAGACCCTGTTCCAAATACAAAAGACCACTTCTCGTGAAAGATGGTACATAAATAAACATATTATCATTATTATTAGTCTGAGGCTACATTTTACCATGCAGTTCTAGTTGTACAGAAAACTACTTCAAAACGTTACTTGAAACTTTTTCACCCAAATGTGACAAATGTAATGCAAAGCAGACAGCAGTGTTTTCAACCTCTACTCGTAATAAAAATCCATTCAGTCACTACAGATAAAAAGGTTTTCAGGAGCTTATTCAAATATGATTCTTAAAAGACAGGACTTCTATAAATGATTGTGGTATATTGACATTAGTGTGAGTGCTTCCTGTCTTTGTTTGTTAAAACAGGCCCACAGGCCATGACAACACATAAACAGATGGGTTAACTTATATTTAAGTTTAGTTCTAGATCTATGACACCAGTTTTCAGTCTTGACTTCAGGACGAAGAGACAGGCAGAAGTTTCTTAGTCTAGCTATCTCACCAAAAACATAGTCAGACCTGAGAGGTCAGGAATGCACTTAACTAGCCATTAGGGTGGAGAAGCAGAGGTATTCTCCTGAAAAGGAAATAAGAGCCACTCGTCTACAACCCCTTTCAAGCTGACAGTGTTGTCGACTAAACCTGCGTTGGTTGAGTGTCTCAGTCAGTCAACATGTGTCATTTGACCTGACTTCACAATCCTCCTGAACTAAGTTTAACATGGGTTGGACACCACATCTGTGAACTGTCTTCTCTATTTGGAATGCTGCTTTACTTAAATAACAATGATGTTTAAATTAAAGTCAACTGAATTCCACATTAGAAAAACAGCACAGAACAAAAACACCATATGGTCAAAAGTCCCCATAGTAATGCAATGAGTATGAACACTTCCACAATTGAATGTGAATTCACGCCTGTGGATTTGGCTAACGTGGGATGGGGTCAAACTCGGGTTGAAAGTGAGTGCACTTTCCTATACTATCCTGGTTATGTGTAGCACCTGTAAACATCACACCCTGGCATCGGAAACCTTGATAAAACTTTATCTACCTGCTACCTGCAGCACTCCAACAGAAATCCAGGTACCTTGGCAGGCAACCTTATCCAAGTTTCTTACTGTTCTCTGTCATGTGTGCAGGTGTGTCTTCAACTCAAGTTATGTCATAGTTGTTCAATAAAAGATTAAAAAGTTTATACTCGTTTGTCACAGTAGCTCAGAGAATACGTATATGCTGGATGCCATGAGCAGCAGCTTCTAATATATTTTTACCACCTATTTATATCAATAAGCATAAACTAAATATTAGACAACACCTCTCGATGTAATATTGTACAAATCATCAGCGCCACAAACAAAGTTCCAATATGACAGTAACGTCTATTCAGCACATCTCTTAAGCAGCTGCAACAGAAACTGGATATTACAACCTTCATGAAGATATCCCTCAGGTAACAGCTTACCTGATGGCTGCTGTTGCAGACTGTACTTGCTTTGGCTGGGTGTAACACTACCTAATAAAGTGACAACTAAGTGTAGAAAAGGGGACATATTGTTAGACCTTTCTAACGATCAGCCAAGCCATCGATACTACAAGAACTGCCTTCTTTGAGAGAACAACTGTCCCTGTGCAGAATACCAGGAACAGCGGTTTCCTACATTGTAGCCACCAAATCTAAAAAAAAAAACCCTGCAAACAGTTGTCATTGCCCCGTGAATTGTTGTCATCCGTGTGCTCACAAGAACATCTGGCTTTAGCTAACGTACCTAGCATCGCATGGGGTCTCCTAGCATTTATTGGGATATAAAACCTTGACTGTACATGAATTGCACAAACTCCTTTATTTTGTACACAATGACCGAGTTAAATAAAAATTCACTCTCATCAAGTTTGTGCTGTGCACACAGTAAATTAACGTGTTGCGTGCGGACGTAACTCCTCGCACTTTGCAGCTTCTGACTCAGTTTGTGCAGCTTTTTTAAAAGGCACAGTGTTATCAAAGAAGTGAGCCAATACAGGCTCCAAACTGGGTCAGGCTGCATTAATTGACGCTGAAAACATTTCAACACAGTACCTTCAGCCACACTCAGCTGCATATGACAACGTTAACTTCTTTCAGGTGGCTAGCAAGCTTCCACATCAACAGAAGTGCGTTAAGTTGGCTAGCGTTAGCAACGCTAACTAAGCTAGCTATCGAGCTATTCGTTAGCTGGCTAATGCTAGGCCCACTTCCACTGGTCCATTACCACAATATTACCCAGTTGTGATCTAGCACTTTGTAAATGTAAGCTGTATTTACCTCAGAAATGTTGAGATAACAAACAGGCCTCTCGTACGATTCCTTTTGGTCGTCCTACGTTATCCAAACCGTGATATCCTTTGGAGCTTGAAGAAGCTAACGCTACAGGGTCCGGTGAGGTTAAACGCTCCTTCTTCGTTTCTTGGTTTCCCACCAGCAGCACTCAGTGTGTGCTCCTAACGAACAGAAGCTAGCACGTTAGCAAGACCTGCTAACTAGCCGCTGCAAGGCAATCTACAAGCCAAGTTCGTGTAATGTTAGCTGGCTAGTAAAACACCGCTAACGTTAGCTGTTCTGCCAAATTCACGAGTGTTGGTCGATCCCGTGACTCTGTTACTTCACTGGGTGACATATGACTTCCTCCGACCATTAACAGTGGGAAAACACATCCACTGAGACCAAACGGCGTGTCAGTTGTGGGTGATTTGCCTTTCACAGCCTCTTCAACAACCGCCAGGTTTGTTCGTCTCCTGACTCTCCACCGACTGGAGAGAATGGCTGTCGCAACATGATGATGACACGTTTTTGTTTGCTCGTGGGCGCTCGAATGTGATGTAACAACATTCTCCCGGATGACATCCACGCGAGAGATTTATACAGTAACATTTGTGTATTTACATTTATGGCAGCCTTAACAGATATCTTATAATTGTGCTTATAATGTAAAAAATTAAATACAAATTCTCGTGAAATTTTGGCTGTTTAATTATTGCTGTAAAACAAACGAGTTAGTGATTCCTGTTCATTTTCACCATAAGTAGACTACATTTAATATTAATATTAACAAAAAATCTTTATAAGACATAAGATAGACAATACTATTATCGTTCACAAATATTGTTTTCCCAAAATAATACCACATTTACTATTTTTCCTTTAAGACTTTAAGATTCTATAAAAATGACATAAAATGATATTGAGAGTATCCACATAGTGAAATGTCTTTTAGGTGAGAATTTAATGTATAAGCTTTGCCTGTACCTTCCATTTTGTTTTTTAGCATTGTTCTTATAATGAAATGTAAATGTAGATATATTTTGGTCAATAAAGTTTTTTTGGGGAAAAAACCTGGAAGAGGTGGGGGGCTCGAAATCCAAATTTGCATGGTGTGTCAGAAATCTTGCTGGATGAAAACCTAGACCTAATTCTTTCCAGCATATTGAGCCTCATTTATTCATAGGCAGAAAAAAGCAAGTTGTCGTGGATTAGTTTGCTGCTGCTGCTGCTGGTGAAGTTAGCCCTGCAGTGCCAGCCATGGTTAGCTCTGGCTCATGGTCATTTTCATGCTGTGTATCTGGATCCTCCAGGGACAGTCTGAAACCCTGAGATATCACTAAGCACCAAACATGTGATCCTGAGAAGTGTGGAATTGAGACGGGCATCTGGTCAATGAAGACTGAAAAGCAGACCCTGGAAACAAAGGACAACTGCAAATAACCTCACTGTGTTTGGAAATACTCTCTGTAGCTGTGTGCTTTTATGGAAATTGCCCCTGTAAGCTACTCCTCACAGAAAGTCTGAACTCAAAGCTGGGGGTTTTCATTGATGTCATCTGTCTATGTGTTGTCTTTGTCATTTTGACAGTGAAACTAAATGCTAAAATATACTGGATAATCCTGAGAGTTGTGTTTATGTTCCAGCCATAGCCAGAATTTTAGATATACTGAGATTGTATCTCAGTATTTCCACAAACACACACACCCACAGGTAATTCTGAAAATCATCAGTAAAATACTGTATTAATTTGGATATTTGATTTCCGTTACTTTAATTCATCAAACTGCTTTGTTTTGTCTTTTTCTTGTTGTTTTTACTTATATAAAACAGCTGTATGTCCATGAGTTTCCCTCTATGTCATTTTTGCCTTGTGACATCTCAAAATAAAGTAATGTCTACACTAGTCTTTCCTTTGCGGACATCAAATTACAATATACACTCACCGGCCACTTTATTAGGTACACCTGTCCAACTGCTCGTTAACACAAATTTCTAATCACATGGCAGCAACTCAATGCATTTAGGCATGTAGACATGGTTAGGATGATCTGCTGCAGTTCAAACCGAACATCAGAATGGGGAAGAAAGGTGATTTAAGTGACCCTGAACGTGGCATGGTTGTTGGTGCCAGACGGGCTGGTCTGAGTATTTCAGAAACTGCTTATCTACTGGGATTTTCACACACAACCATCTCTAGGGTTTACAGAGAATGGTCCGAAAAAGAGAAAATATCTAGTGAGCGGCAGTTCTGTGGGCGAAAATGCCTTGTTGGTACCAGAGGTCAGAGGAGAATGGCCAGACTGGTTCGAGCTGATAGAAAGGCAACAGTAACTCAAATAACCACTCGTTACAACCGAGGTATGCAGAAGAGCATCTCTGAATGCACAACACGTCGAACCTTGAGGCAAATGGGCTACAGCAGCAGAAGACCACACTGCGTGCCACTCCTGTTAACTAAGAACAGGAAACTGATGCTACAACTTGCACCAAAATAAGACAACAGAAGATTGGAAAAACGTTGCCTGGTCTGATGAGTCTCGATTTCTGCTGCGACATTCAGATGGTAGGGTCACAATGCATGGATCCATCCTGCCTTGTTTCAACGGTGGTGGTGGTGAGTATTGTTGCTGACCATGTCCATCCCTTTATGACCACAGTGTACCCATCTTCTGATGGCTACTTCCAGCAGGATAACGCACCATGTCATAAAGCTCGAATCATCTCAGATTGGTTTCTTGAACATGACAATGAGTTCACTGTACTCAAACGGCCTCCACAGTCACCAGATATCAATCCAATAGAGCACCTTTGGGATGTGGTGGAACAGGAGATTCGCATCATGAATGTGCAGCCGACAAATCTGCAGCAACTGCGTGACGCTATCACGTCAATATGGACCAAACTCTCTGAGGAATGTTTCCAGTACCTTGTTAAATCTATGCCTCGAAGGATTAAGGCAGTTCTGAAGGCAAAGGGGGGTCCAACCCAGTACTAGCAAGGTGTACCTAATAAAGTGGCCGGTGACTGTATATTAATATACATTATATTGTGTAGATGATTTCTCAAGCTATATAATTGGAACAATCTCACAGGATAAGGGCCTGGTGACAACCTGAACACAAGCTACATTCACAGATCATTCACTCTCCGCTAAACAGCCTCCACCTGCATAAGAAAAGTAAAACAACCAAAGAACGAATAGAAAGATTACCAAATGTCAGGGAGGAGAAATCACTGAAGTGGACAACAAATAAGTCTATTAAGTATGCACGATTGTTAAAAAATAAAACAAATAATATAAACACATAATTTATCAGTTGTACTGTATTCTCATTGTTATATATTGAATATGATATGAAATATTCCTAAAATATGTCACTTGGTCTCAACCTTTCAATCCCACCATGTGCAGCTTTCAGTTATTAAATCTAAACCATATGCCTCAGATCCCCAAATTCCCTAAAAAAAAAGAAATACAGAGGACGTGACCTCTGTGGCCTCGATGGGAGCTCCAGCTCCGGTTGATGTGTCTGTTTTTATCAAATGTTATCCAAGTGGTGCAAGAGGCAATCTTTCATAAGAGGCAGTGGAAAGTTTCACACGGTTTGAATTGCTCATCACGACTCTACAAAGGACCAAACTCGAAATGATTGTGAAGTAAGCCTCCTGTAATGACACACACTCTCTCTCTCTCTCTCACACACACACACACACACAGATTCCCTGGTGTACGCTGTGTTTTCCACTCAGAGATTGCCCAAGAACGAGTGAATGCGGCGATTGCGACAGACGGACGATGCTCTGTAACATCACAGCTCTTGAAGGCAAACAAACACGGCTGTGAAATGGAGCTGATAGAGTGTGACAGGCAGCGACAGTGCCTGCTGGGAAGACAGTGATTCAGTCGACAGAGCTTGGTAAATTCAAAGAGACGGGTCAGTGGAAATATGATGTTATGAATGTGTCCTCGAGGGAGATTACATCACATTTCAGTTCGGTGTGACAGACATGCCTTTAATCTAAATTTTAAACATTCACATATACCAGCACATACACCGTACCTGTGTGAGACAACTTGGCCAACTTGCAGTCAGCTGGAAAAGTCTCAGGCTATATAATCAGATTTCTTAGTCGATGCATCAACCACAGTCATGTTTAGCAAGCATTGTTGTTTTATTTACATGTACACAAGTTTAGCCAGCATTTGGCACCAGGTGAATAATTACTGCCTGTGCACCTGTGAGAAAACGCCTACGCCTGTTGCTGTAAAGTATCGACAGGTAGAAGTGTTGATGTACAGTATTTGTACTTTCTCAATAAGCTAATATTGTCTTTGTATTCATGAGCTTATAAAGTAATAAAAATAATGGGATCATCTTTCTGTGTGGACCAAATCAATTAATCTGGAGGTTATTTCCTCAATTAATCAACTGATTAATAAAATGTCAGAGAGATGATAGATATTCAGCATTCTATCATGAGACACAGACAAGCAGCAAAGCAGTTTTGAATAAGCTGGAGTAAGAGAGTATTTGGTGTTTCTGCTTGAAAAATAACCCAAAAAAATCCTAACAGTGAATTTTCTTTCCATCGAATAATCGATTTTGGAGTAAAATAACGTGAAAGAAAAAAGGATAACTCAAGTGAAATTGCGTCACCTCTAGTTTGAAGCCTGAGCTCAGGAGAAAAAAAGCAAGGAAGAACGCATGAGCAGCCTCAAAAGAGTACTGCAGTCGTTTAGTATTTCATTTTCATACAGTTAAAGGGACTTGTGAGAGACACCTTTGAAGAAGGTGATGCTGTTGAGACATCCTGACCTACAGGTCAAGCTCCAATAACCTTTTTCACCAGAGGCTCTCTGATGCAAGTAAACACACACCTTTCAAACTGCACGCCTGCAGGGATTCTGCCTCCAAGCTGAGAAACCTGATGTCAAATTAGTCCTTTTTTTTAGATTTGACAGAGCCGCAAAAGCTGTCTTCACATGCCTGAAAAGTACTAAACATGACGTGTAAACTCACTCTGACGTATGTGGAGTGACCCTTCAAATATAATCAATAAGATGATAAGATCAGTTCTAAACCTCACTGGGATGTGGTCTAACATAGTTTCAGTGCAGCATCCTTTCAGTAGTTTTTGCATGAATCAAGGCATGGAAAGATGAAAGGATGTAACACGGTCTCGGTTTTTCTAAAATTTGGAAGAGATCTTATTTTTGGGGTGTAACGAGCATGACAGGACAAGCCTTCAGGTATGATGCTCCAACTTAAATTACCAGTGAACAAAAGGCAGACTTGATACACCTGTGTAAACAGTAATTCAGTATTTCCTAAGGCGTTGGTTGTTGATTATGAAAATGTCAATGTTTAGTCAGCAGTGTCCGACCAGCCAGACAGCAGTGACGGTGCAGACTTTGTGCTGTGACAGTCAGAACTGCCGTCTGGAAACCTAATGAGGAAGAGAGTGGAAAGGAGGAAAAAATGGAGTGAAAGACTTATTTCTCATTTGAATGCATTGGTTTTCGTGGATTGTCCGTCACCGCTCCCTCAGACCTTCCTCTGGTGTGAATTCTATCAGAGGTACAAAGCTCAAAGAGGAGAGCGAACTCATCAGTGGATTTACAGCAGCAGACATCAAGTCTGACGCAGACTGAGACTCACTTCAAACCTGCTTTGTTGTATATAATGCTAGATCTTTTTTAAAAAACTGATATGATGAACTTAAATTTAACTTTGCATGTTTTAAGTTGCCAGGAAACAATGAGTTACACAGAAACAGAGAAGTGCACAAACGGGAAATGCCATTAATCTTAATTATTTCTGAAAATTGTATGTTTTCTGCACACGAGACACCACACTCAGCAAGACTAAGAGTGTACAGCCATGCTAGCGGCTGTATTTAGTGGTGATTTGAGCTAAAGGTCAGCGTGCTAACATGCTCACCATAACCATACGAAGATGCTGATGTTTTACAGGTAAAATATTTACTATGTTCTACATCATAGATTAGCATGTTAGCATGCAGAAAATGCTCATTAGTGTTAAATACAGCTGAAGCTTGGTCGTGCAGGCATTTGGTCATAACACAAGGTAAAATTTTGAGCTGATGATGGAGTGAGTGTAGTAAATTTCATGGTAATCCATCCAATAGCTCACCCAAAAACACAAATGTCAACCTTGTAGTGATGCGAAAGGAAAAGGAACTGGCCAGTGTTGCCACCCAAAGAGCCACACTGTGGCTACAAATGTTTAAACATCATATTTTTATGAAGAGATTTTTATTACCAAACTTTCACTCAAAGCTTCATCAGCAAAACAACAACACTACAGCCTTATATGAAATATTTACAAAAGGCATTTGTTGAAAATAACATCTTTTGATACACCATATTCTCATATTTACAGTGCAAGATCCTGCAAAATACTGACTGACGCGTTTCCAAAGCTGCACACACATTTCGATCAGTGTGATGACTGCTTCGATTCAACACTTACAAGCCAAAACTGGGAGCAGACAAACAAACATCCGAACAGCATCTGTAGACACAAAGTTTTCAGTCAGAGAGACGTTATCTGTGGTGAGATGAAAATCTTATCAGTAGCAGCTTTTAGAAAGCTGTTTCAGAAACAGGCACGGGTGCATCAAAAGACTCCAAGTCTCAATCCAAGTGATTTCACGCTCTGAGATTTCTGTTTCTGAATAAAAGCAGATTGCACAGAAATCCTAACCATGTCTGCAACAGGACATTTCCCCATTACAACCTGCAGCTGGAGGGAGTCTCACACACAACAAAGAGGCTTTGAGCTGAAGAGAAATTAACGGTCTGTGACACCCAATGTGCTTTAAGATGACCACACACTCTTTAACAGAGTAATCCTGCAGGAAATGGAGTGTTTGGTAGCATACTTTTCACTCTGGCTGATTAAATCGAGACAGAAAATACTGTGCATTCACCTTTCGGAACTGATTACTGCTTGGCAGCTCAACAATACAATCAATACAGGCAAAGCATGACAGAAACACTGATCGCTTTCATCACAAAAGAGCCACTATTCAACATGTGGAAGTCCGGTTGTTGCACACTGCAACACATTTAGCTATTTGACTGTAAAAGTGAAAGTTTATAAGTGTCCTTTAGGTGCTGGGATATTGTTTCCTGGCAGTCAAACCAGTTCCTGTGTCCAGTGTCAGGAATGTTGCTGGGTTAAGTGGGCAGCGATGCCTTGTTGGTTGTGTGTCCTTGCATACCGGGAGAGCGTCCTTTGTTAACCTGCAGTAAAGAAATCATGGAGAGAGACAGAGACAGAGAGAGAGAGAGGTCATCCTCCATATTCTCTGAACTCCAGAGTCCGCAGCCGTTTGCAGTCACATGTTCAGGAACTATTTTCACACAACATTTTGTGGCAGCTTAGTGATGATACTCCAGCTAAATTTGCATGCCGACGATTCGAGCTGTCATCACTGGCGTAGATAACACCCAACGGTTTATTTGCACCACCACAGTCACATTCCTGCGGTGGGTCTCTGCATGAATGTAATATGATAGAATGAGAATAAACATGTAAATATCTTCAGAAATATATTCAGTGCTCATATGAGAAATGCAAATGCCTTTGTTTAACTCAAAACATGCAGAACTGAACAGGCCAGCAGCTGAGAAACAACATGACAACGTGTTAACAGGCTTCTCTGAAGGTGAAACAGCCTGTTTTTAGCATTTTATTTGTATTTATTTGCTTTTATACAATAGCATCTTTTTATTACTTTTATTATTTTTATGCATTTTTGCACTTTTTATCTAGATTTAGCCTCATTTGGTTTTGATTCTGATTCTGACTGTTTGCCACGTTGTAATCTAATTTTTAAAGGTGCCATACAAATAAATTTATTATTATTATTATTATTATTGTTGTTGTTGTTGTTGTTGTTGTTGTTGTTATGATTATTCACTTCACACCACAGAAGAATTAAAGCAGTTAGATGTATATAAGTCCTTAATGTCCAAAGACAGTCCATCTGATGCGAGGCTGTAAGGTAAAAGACACCATTCATTCAGTTCTGACTGATCCAGAATCTGTGTAGTAGGGGAGGACTTCTTGGAGTCTCCACTAGAGGAGGCCTTTTTCTCAGGAGGGATGTCCAATCATTTCCTCTCACACGTACTGGCTGTACTGTACAGTTCATCTGTGGCCTCACGACTGTCGTCATCAGCTTTCACACGAATTAACGGCCATTGGTCACGCAGCATCAGGGAAGAACCCCAAACTCATGACGTCTACAAGCTCCAACAACAAAACTAATGGCTCTGAATATTGGTTTTAAATATTTTCTAGACTTCATTACTTGTTGTGATAATTGGTAATTGAAAACTGTTATTTATTCAAAAGAATTTCAGATAAGTGGAGATATTCTTCCTCCTTTCCTGTGGATATGGAGCTACTTTTCGTGTTACTGGTCAGTCAATTTGTGTGTGTGTGTGTGTGTGTGTGTGTGTGTGTGTGTGTGATTTAAATGTTCACTAAAGAGTTGGTAGAGACCAAAACAGAGATAAAGGAGAAATCATCATCATCATTTGATGATTGATTTTTGCTGTATTTCATTTTTTTTTTATTTGTGCCGTTTTAATTAACAATTATGGACCTTTTCCAATTAACTAAATTTAGAGTCAGCTTTTGCTGTCTTTTGGCTTAATTTAATCTCACACAGATAGATCTACTGTGGTTCAGCTTCTTTGACTGCACAGTAATTGGTAGGTTTCAAAACTTGCGATTGAAGCTGCTTCAGCAACACTGTGTATGCTTTCTGTCATTTGATCCACTATTGTGTTTAAGCTATGGTGGGTTCTCACAGGTCTGACAAACAGGACACAGCTGCTGCAGTAGATGGCATCACATTGTGCAACCTCGCCGGCAGTAACATCACATTTTCTTCTGTTCTGAGATCTCCTGTGTGTGCGCTCTCTCATGTGCACAGAGCGCCTCTGTGTTGAATGAATGTACCCCAGCTAACCCTCGCCCAGCTTTGGAAATAAAATCCTGAGAAAAGGCAGTGTGTAAATGACGTTGGTCAACAGTTCGTCGAGTGGACCTTGACCTCGCTTTCCCAGCCCTTCCAGTAAGGAGACTATCCCTGGGTTAAGTTGCGCCACACTTCCATGCATGCCTGCTGTAATCACTAACAGATGTTAGCAGTGTTTGTGCTTTCAAACAGTACCATGTGTAATGACGAAAGGGTCACAGTTCACCAGTCACAGCTATACTGAAACCAGCTGGTGCATCAAAACAAAAAACAAAACAGAGGCTGGCAGAAAAAAGGAAACTGTTCGGAAAGTCTGAGAACCTGAGCTGGTCTGTGTTGCGTTAGCATTATTGTGTAAAAGCTGCATGGAATAGGTTAGTCGTAATGTCTCACTGTTTACACCATAGACAAATGGATCACTTCATTATTATTGTGTGGATTCACAATGAGGTAGTTCAATAGGTTGTATTCACACCTGCAGGAACGTTGCTTAACAATTAATTGCTCATGCTGTGACACATTGCTTCTGGCTGTGACACAGTGACTGGTATGACTGAGTCATCACTGCCTAATAAACTCGCAAAGATCACACAAGAGCAGGAGAGAAAATACTAATGAAGAGCACAGCTAATATATGCATGAGTATACTTTATATTTATTATAATACTTAGTATATATTACATTTATACTCATGCATAAAGGTGAATAAGTATATATCAGCTTTAATCATGCACCTTTATGCATTTTTATTTGTTTTGATATTTAAAAACAACATTTTAGAGTCGAATAAGAAACTTTTTCAGGCATGTTATTAAAACCTCGATTCCAGGGGACGTTGTGTAAGACGTAAATAAAAACAGATTGTAATTATTTACAAGTGTTTCCTGACAACAGTTTACAAAGTGTTCCCAGGACTAATCTCCTTTATCCAATCATGTGTTCACAAAGTGTTGAACCTCCCTCCATCCTCGCTTGTCAACCACTGAGCTTTTCCAGGCTTTTCATACCCGATCATGATACTATCACCTGTTACCAATCAACCTGTTCCAAACAGGTGTTGCTCCCAACTTCATTAAATTATCAAATTCAGAATGAGCATATATTTACAAGAATCAATGAAAACATTCACCATCTCATCTTTGTATTGTTTTCAAGAGTATGTGTCAAAATGATCACATCCTGTTTTATCTATGTTTTACACAGCATCCCAATGTTTTTGGAATTGACCTTGAACTGACTGGTTATGAGAATTTGGCTGAATAAAATCCCCACGTGTTCATAAACTGGACATATATTCATTAAATGTAAAGCAGGCTCACCATAAATAGCTTTATGTATGTTTAGAGTCCTCTGCAGTTTCACCTACAACGAACAAACCAAAGAGAAAAACATGTGAAATCACTCGTGTGTTCACTAAACTCTTACCAACGTGATGTTTCATCTTACAGAAATGTTGCAAACAAGCAATAAAGTCCTAAGAAATGCACAAGATTTGCAAAAATAACTGTGATAAACTGACGTTGAACGCGACACATTGGGCTTTGCTCGCTTCTGTTAAAGCAGCAACAATTAAAGCAACAGCGACCTCTGCTGGATAAACTCCCCTCACTTCCCTTTTTCTCCAGTTTTGATGGTTTAGTTGTGGTTTTTTTTCTCTGTCGTGGTTCAGAAAAACGTCTGATGTCTAAAGTGTGATGTCAGTGGCAAACAGCTATCAGGAATAACTGATCACAGTAGACTTATTGAGTGCTACTGCACGTTTATCCATTACATATATTAAAGACACCTACCATCCTTCTTCATCCATTGGTCCAACTCTTCCATTTCTAGCTCCAGTACAGAGGGTACGTCTTCTTCAAACATGGGCCTGCAGGGTACAAAGTGTTCAGAAACAACAATTGAAATGACCTTGTCGCAGCCACCATGTTGTCAGATCTGTGACAAACATCTGATGACAAACATCTGTTTCTCTTTTTTACTAATGTGATTGTTCATTTGTTAGCTTGTCTCTGATCAGTTTGATGCTAAGCTAGCTGTCAGCTGTCTGTGTGGCTAATAAAATACTGCAGTGCTAACTGCCAACTAACCTCATTGACTTTGTTGTGTTTTATCCAGTACAGTGTTCACAGTTTCACAGCTGCTTCCTTCCGGACTTTAAGCACCATCTTACGTCTCGGTTTTCATAAGAAACCAAAACCTACCGTGCACATGGAGCAGGTCGCGTTTTTCAGAAAGGAAATTACACATTGAGCATAAACTCTTACATTAGCTTACTCTTAAATTTCTTTCGGATTAAAGATTTTACATGTGTGCCAAAAGTCCTTCATATTAGCAGCAGTAGAAAAATACTTACATTGGCACCTTCTCTGTACTGGACCCATCCAGATATGGATCCTCTTTTCTTAGTTCTATGAGGAGAGACCATAGTTCAGTCATCTTTATTATGATAAAATGTAACTGAATATGGTCCATCTTTCATTTAATATATACAAAAAACAAGCTATTTATAAGAGCCGCTGATCTGAGGTATTGTCCCTCGTGGTATCGAACCACAGAGAAGTTTTCATATTAATAATGAATAATAATAAACTTTATTTAGCACCTTTCATACAAGAAATGCAGCTTGCAGTGCAAGACCATGTACATTAACCACCAGGGCTCGGTGGGAAAATATGTTTTTGTTTTTTTTGTGTCTGATTTGGGTGAACTGACCCTTTAAAGTGTTCCTACCTTGATCTCTTGCTTTGTTGTTCCACCTGCGGTTGATGAAAATACCGCAGACGATCATGCCGATGATCACAACCACCAGCACCACGGGGATCAGAATGATGATGGGACTCAAACCCTCGTCCTCTACCGGTATGGAGGTCGGATCCGTGAGGTTGGGGTCCTCTGTTGTTTCTGAAAACCAGTAATCAGTCAGTCAGTCTTTAGATTTCTCGCTGGTGTAATAAATATGTCCTGCTGCAGGATTGTTCTTGTTCTCCTGTCTTTTAGTCTAAGGATTAATGCATTAATCTAGGCAGAAATCAGGGCTGTGCTGGTTTGTTAGGTCATGTTTGGTCTGACATACCATCAGCTTCAATGGGGTAGTGGCCCGGCTGCCCTGAGCCATGTTCTCCTTCTACGCCTGATTCAACTACAAACAGCAGAGGAGGAAAAAAACAGAAATGTTTCTGTGCTAACTGCTTTTTCTTCTCTCCACTACATGCTGCTAAGAAGTGACACGAAATCGAGTTAGGATCTCAAAAGCTGAACAGTAAATCATTTGTGAAACACTCTTCCTTAAAGGGTTTTTTTTTTTTTAGCACCATGCTGCTGTTGAGGACTGACCTGAAGCGCCCTCGTCTGTGGGGGGCGGGTCTGGTGCTGAGGTGGCATCAGGATCAGCTAGGGGTGGTTCTACAAAGAGAGGGAGCAGCACGCCATTAAACGCCAGTCAGTAGTTTTCAAGTGGTAATTCGCTATACATGGCCATAAGTATGTGGACACCCATATGTGATTACTGGACATCTCATTCCAAAACCAGGAACACATAACGTGTCGCTACGACAACTTCCACGCTTCTGGGAAGTGCTTCTAGGACCAGGTTCACATATTAACATGTTTTAACCAGAATGAGGAGCAAATACTGTCTCACACAGAACCAAACTGTCAGGACAAGAATCAAACGTAAACCAAGTTTACTGTCAAACAGAACCAAAGTCCAGAGGTGGAACAAGTGCTACACAGGACCAGTAAAAGTACCAATACACTGATAGAAGAGTATTATCAGCACAATGTACTTTACGTATCTAAGGTAGTCTTTGTATGTGACTGACATATTATATTTAGCATTAGTAGATTAATACTGGTGCATCAGTGTTTAAGAAGCATTCTCCCGTTGTAGTGCAGTGGTTCCCAACTTTGGGGTGGGGGCCTTATGAAGGGTCACAAGATATAACTGAGGGGTCGTGAGATGATTAGTGGTATTAGTGGGAAAAAAGAGCTTTAATACACAAATTTAACATATCGTATAACTACAACATCCCCAGTTTGATTTCAGATGGGGAGCTTTGTTGCTGTGTGTACCTGTTTGTCTCCTGTCTATCTCTACACTATCAAATGCTCTAACAAATAAAGCCAGCTGCATCTAAATGTGCTGTCTTATGCAGTTTTGAAGTCTAATATCTGTTTATGCATCAAGAACTGGATATTGTTTGCATACTTTTACAGCATCTAACAGCTGTCTTGTCTTGTTCAGACTTTATTTATTTACCTGTCCACATACTTTTAGCCACATATTGAATTATTGTTTCAGGAATTTTGTTTCATTATTCACATCTCACCTGAGGGGTGTGTATCACCATCACCTGGGTCTGTGTCGCCTGTCTCCTCTTCATCTGGCCCAGCATCTGGATCTGCACCACCATCGTCATACTGGCATAACACTGCAATTCAACACCTCTCGTTACTTTGCATCACGTCACTGTCGAGTCGCTGAGAAGGAAACGTGTGCAGCGCGTACATCAAGAGTGAAACACACCAGCGAGTGAGCTCAGTTTCTAAAACAACATCTGCAGTGGAGCAGAGTAACTGTCAAAGCCAGTATCATACAGGAACTTAGGACTTCCGCGAACATGGTTTCAAGCCATTGTTACAAAAATACAAAATTGTTGCAAAATTCACCTATTGGACAACGAGGAGTAGGTGGAGATATTCAACATGTTGAGCAATGCATTCCCGGCAGAGCTTTGTCATGTTGTAAAAGATTTCCCTTTGTGAGAAAAAAAAAGTCTGTTGCTCAAGAAAACATTTCAGACAAAAGATGAATGTCAGCTTCGAAAGTACTGGTGGACTATACGATATGTTTCAAAAAGGTTATTTAGCCTAATCTCAGCTTTAGAAATCTCAGAGAGCAATTTAATTGGAAATAAGTTGAGTTTGAAAAAAGTGGATTGAAGTAAGCCAAGGCCGAACTGAAACAAACTAAATTTCACACTCTGGGCCCTCACGTCTCCCTATTCAATCTGCCAGCTCTGTCTGGTGTTGTTAAAGTTTTTTAATCTTCTCAGTATGAATAAGAAACACCCTTTACATCCAGTCGTCACACTCGAAGCCACAAAGCCAGAAAGGTAGACTAAAGCACAAAGAGAAAGCAGGGAGGAGACAGGAAAGAGCCGCTGTGTTTTAATCCGCAGCGTGAAAACATGAATGTTCGAGTCATACCTGTCCTGGTCAGAGTGCTCAGCAGCAGCAGCAGCAGAAGAAGAAAAAGAGGGGTCTTCACCGGGGGGCCTCTCATGCTACCAGGCCAAGAAGCAGACATAGTGCCATCGTGTGCCTGCTTCCTTCTCTACTGTCACAGCATCACACTTCCTGATCTGACTTAACATGTGAAACGGGAGGGATAGAGAAAAAAAAAAAAAAACGACTCACACACCCTCAGACTCACTCAGATAACTCACTGGGATGTGATGCAATCAACTGCGTGTGCTTGTCGCCACAAGTCTGACGGCTCCTCGGCTGCAGTACAATCACATTCCTGCCGGTTAGGTATGCGGCCCTTCTGAGTGAGGGGAGAGCTGAACAAACTTTAAAGAAGCTGAGCTGCGTGAGCTCAGTGAGTTGCCGGCTGGTCTGGTGTCTGTCTGGCTGCTGCTTAAAATAACTCCAAGGCTGTGCATTTGCAGCCCGCTCGCTTGTTGATTGTTGCTTCTCGATACGAGCTCGGGATCATAAGTCGCTCTGGTAAAACGCCGATCATGAATGTGAGGGTCACACTGCTTTGATTATCGATGGGCGAAGGCTGGTGGCCTACTTTGAAAGGCCTCTGCAATCTTTTCTCTGTCTGACAGCGGAGGTGAAGTAGCAGGTTTCAGCGTGATGGCTGGGCTTTGTGATTTCTTCTGTGACTCTTATCAATGCATCACAAACGGCATGAAATTTCATTCTATGTCACTTCCTCTGTATATTTGTCAGTTCTCGTTAACCTGAAGAAAGCTAGACAGTGATTTTCAGACAACATCAGGTCACAGGGTGAAGTAACCCAGGACACTATGTTAGATATAACTTCTAAATCTTTATCATTCAGCATGGACATAAACCTAAAATAAGAATAACAACAGCATGTTGACATGCTCACAACGGCAGTGCTGACATGTGGATGCTTAGCAGGTACAAAGCCGTCTCTGGAGCCATGCAGCTAAAAATAATGGAACCACTTTATGTTAGCCTTTAGAAATGCGTTATAAGTTTTAGCAATGGTTAATAAGTTTTTATGAATTAGCTATAAGTCATTTTTGCGAACAAATGCAGCATAATACAGCGAATAATAGCCTAACTGCACGTCGCATATTTATTCTTGCTAACTTGACCACGAAATGGGACGTGACCCTGACATGGAGTTTTCAAGCTGGTGAATCCCAGATTGGCAGGTGTTTATCCTGTTACCTTCTTTAGTAATAATACAGTTATAAATGTTGTTAATCCAATCTATAAATGCTCATGCAACTCTCACTTTGTAATAAGGCATAATTCCTGTAGTAATATTCTGTTAATAGAGCCTGTTAATCGTTGAGTTTGTATTTGCAATCAAGTTCTTAACGAATGGATTTGATCCAGGTTGTAATAGTCCAGTCAATGGGGTTTTTCACAGCCTGGCAAACCAAAACTAGCTCTTATTTTTGACTTATAATGAATATACACATGGATTTATTAATGACTAATAAAGCCACTGATTACAACCTATAAACTGTTGCATGGACATCTAAAGATGCTGAGTTATTTGGAGGAAACGACCATGAATGAACAATGAAAAGTTTTACACAGCAGAAAGAGACTAATGGAGGAGTAAAGATTTCAGATCTCAGTTCATGACAACAAATTAAAATGAGGTTCATAACCTTAAAAGATTTGGCTCGGAGAAAACCAAGACTGAAGGATGTTTTTGTAAAGAGTCTCTGTCAGCGACGGAGCAGACAGCTCGTACTGTGTGAGTTTAGTATCCGTGACTGCTGCTCCGTCCAAAGACTGCCTTTATCTGTCTGAGTCATATGATCTGAGTCAGTCAGTTGAAGGTGTAACTCGCCCCGTCGACACACACTGGCTCTATTACTGACTGCGTGTGAAGAGGACGCTTACAAAATCGCCTTTCTTTATAAATTTGCTTTAATGGTGTTATTGTGATAGTGGCCTTTCTTTTACCAGCAGTGGCGATTAAGCACATTTACTCATGTACTGTACTTAAGTGCAGTTTTGAGGTATTTGTACTTTAACTGAGTATTACCATTTTATTCTACTTACTACTTGTTCTAATATAACTCCACTACATTTCAGAGGAATTTTCATACTTTTTACTGCATTAAATTTATTTTAGAGTTATTACATTATTGTTGATAATGTTAAAGACTAACCCAGGGGTTCTCAATATTTTTGTTGAGTTGTTAGCAGTTTCATCAAGTAGTGACATAAAATTATGCAGCATTTCCTGAACAATCCAAAGATGAGAGAAAATTCAGAATAACTGCTCTTTATTAATCTTGTCATGACCCCTCAGATTTATCTTGTGACCCCTCAGTTGGTTACCACTGGAACTGAACCACTTACTGTAACTGTATGTAAATTAGTTAAAGGACCAGTGTGCAGGATTTAGTGGCAGTGAGGATGCAGATTGCAACTACCTGAATACCTTTCCTCTCACACCCCCCTACAGTGGCGGTGCCCTCTTTGGTTTGTCCGTTCTGGGCCACTGTAGAAACATGGCGGACTCCGTGGAAGAGGACCCACTTCCCCAGTGGATATGAAGAGCTCATTCTAAGGAAACAAATACTTTTTTTCAGGCGATTATTATCTAATAGCAGCACACTTATGAGTATTATATTCCATTTCTGACATATTCTGCCAATAAATCCTCCTAAATGCCACACACTGGTCCTTTAAAACGAACTCCACCTTGAACAGCCACAATCAGTATCATTTATTGTATGTCACTAGTACTTTTACTTTCTATGGCCTACTTTAAGTAAATGTATCTGATAATACTTCTGTACTTCTACCTATGTAAGCATTTGAACTGAAGGACTTTTGTTTGTAATGGAGTCTCTTTACATCATTATTGACTTTAATTTATTTTATGTATAACATGTTTTAGAGCCAAAGTGGTAAAACTCTCTGATTTGCTGATAAAACTTTTGCAGATTTATGTGAGAAGGATTTTGATTGCAGAACTTTTACTTTTGTTGAGGGATTTTTCCATATTTTTCCAAGATTTCCTGGCAAACTATATTTCTGAGATGAAGTAAATAATATCAGGTGTCAGATTCTTCCTCCTTGGATGTGTTGTTTTTCTGCCTCAGTTGGCCTCATTTTGGAGTTCTGAAGAAATCTGAGATTACTGCAGACGCACATGACATTTCCTGTTGCGCAAAAGAAAGAAAGCAAAGACACACAAATACATTTTGCTGCCTAAAGTACACCTAACCATCAAGCCACTATGAGGAGTATCAGGTGCATTAGTGAGGTCTGGCACATATGTTGGCTGATAATCAAGTTCTTCCACACAAAGCTGGGAAATATCTTCATGGACCTTGCTCTGTGCACCCGGCTACTGTCATGTCAAAGTGTTGCAAGATTGGGAGGAAGATCAATCACTGTTGTATCTGATTCTTCCTGATATTAAAATGATAGCGTTTAAAGCAAACCGGGGCTTGTTCCCCGGCCTCATATCTGATCTTCTTATCATGTGAACCAAGCAAAGCCTGAGGTGCTGCGGGAGCCCAACTGGTCTCAACTGGCCCCACTGAAGCAGCTTGAACTAGACTGATCAGTATCATGGTCTCAGTGCACATGTGTAGAGATGATAAGCTTTTTTCTATCTCTGTTCTAGTTCTTCTTTGGAATGGATGTTTAGAAATGAAGTGATGCATCAGTAAAGTTTCTGTGTGTGTTTATCATAAACAATACCACATACAAACACAGCTGTACTTCTTCAAACGTTCATCTATCAGATTACTGTAAGTCACTGTTCTTTTTTTTTATCTAAACAAGGTTTGACACAAACAAAATGTTACCAACCAGTCGACTACTATGTGTTACCTTTTCTTATTTGAAAAAAATGTTTATATAACAGAATTATTCCCCTCAGTTCTCTAAGTAAAGGGAACTTCATCTGTTTTGTTTTGACAAAGACAGATTTAAGTTCCCCATCAATTCACAAAGAAACTATGCTAATAAAACTCATACCAGTTCACGTGTGCTGTCACTTTTGGTTTTTGAATAATTTACACGTTTTATTTGAATTGAGTAACCCCAATTAGGTTCTGCAGTGTATGTCTGTTAAAATAAAAATTTAACTCTAACGTACGTATAAATAGGTGAAAAAAACACATAGAAAAA
Organism: Chelmon rostratus; assembly: GCF_017976325.1. Taxonomy (NCBI): domain Eukaryota; kingdom Metazoa; phylum Chordata; class Actinopteri; order Chaetodontiformes; family Chaetodontidae; genus Chelmon; species Chelmon rostratus. Next base: position 4,743,964 of record NC_055660.1, read on the forward strand.
TAAACAATGAACAACAAAGACGAACTGTTTTTGTAAATTATCAAAAACCTGCATCAAGTTTAGTGATGGATAAGTTTTACTTAAATAATAACATCACAATTAAGCCTAATAGTTAAAGTTTAATCGCGGAACAGGAACCGATTAAGTTTCTTCGCAACACAATCGGACAAAATTTGACGACGGAACCATCCACTTCCGGTCTGGGTGTCAACACAGAAGGGAAGCGCGTGTCTTCAGCCTGGAAAAATGGTGAGGCTGCTTGTCTGTCAGTGTTAATGATAACAGTTATTTTAATTATCTGATAATTTTTTTAAACGCTGATTTAATTGGTTTCTCGTCGTTTTGTCATCTAAATGTGTTTTTCAGCCGAAGGCTCAGAAAGGAAAAGCCGCGGAGAAGGTTGTTCATCCGTACAGCAGGAAAGCTGCTTACCTCGCCCGAGAGGACATCAGGCTGAAGAAGAAGGAAAGGTGAGTGAGTAAGAAATAAGCCACAACAAAACAACACTGACCTCTGGTGTTGTTCAAACTACTTCAAAGCTGAATTGAGTCGCATGAAGGTAGCACCTGCTTCGCAACAGTTAATCCAACAGCACATATGGATACGACATGTACAGCAGGTGATGGAATGTAACTAAGTACAGTATGTTGATGTACCTGAGTATTTTAATGTTAAGCTACTTTATAGGAAATATTGTACTTTATACTCGACTACATTTATTTGACAGGAATAGTTACTAGTTACTTTACAGATTGAATTTTACATGAAAAACATTTCTTTAATTTATAAAATGCATAAAATTCCCAACCTTTTTTTGCTTGTGATCCCTTAAAATAAATTGATGTGTCAGATGTCTTTGTGTTGATTCCCCCTCTAGACTTCTCTGTTTAGACTGTTAAATTTGAATAATTGTTTTATGCCCAAAGAGGTAAAACTTTACAATATGTTTAAGATAAGAGAACATTTTGAAAAAAGAATCCAAACTTATGCAAAAGAAATGTATTTTTTTCTGAAATATGAAACAAATGTTCAGATATAGATTATAAGCATTGCTTATCATACTTTGTCGTAGGCTTGTGTTACTTTGATTTAATTGGTTTCTCTGATGCTGCAGGCAGAAGACAGACAAAGCAATACGTCTGAGTGGCATCGGTAAGCTCGTTTGTCACTCATGTCATAGATACTCGCTGGCTGGGACGATCAAATCACCCTCCATGAAACACCATCTCTTCCTTTTCTTTGTCTCTGGACTCTCAGGTGAGAAGCTGTTGTGGTTTCAGGGACAGTTGGATCCAGAAAAGACCGTTTACACCCGGAAAGATGCCTGTGACATCATTGAAAGGTCAACGATGGGATTCATGTTCATTTGGTTTTTGTCACTCATCATTTTTAGTTAGAAACACATCAAAATATCTGCAAGTAAAACTAGAAAATACGTATTTGTGCAGTTTGTGAATTGTTCGTATAGAAGAGCAGTATTTCTTTTGTGGCACGTCAGTGTTTAGTGAGCTTGTGCGTTGTCTCGTGTATGTGCAGGTACCTCCAAAGGTTTGATTCTGAACTTGAGCAGATTGAGCTGATGAACGGGATCAAAGGTCGACAGGGTCGTCTCCATGGCGCCAGAGAAGCCGTCATCAAACAGACCATCGAGCGAGAGCGAGAACAATATGAGGGCATCGGATTTGGTGAGTCCTCATAGTATAAATACATATACGCATGCATAAGGCTGTATACATGCACTAAGTGTTGGAAGATATTCCATGATCCTGTGGTTTGTCCTCCTCAGAGATCCCAGACATCATCAATGGAAAGAATCTGAAAACATTCAGGTGAGTGGATACGAATCAGGGCTTGACTTTTCTGTTGATAATCAAAATGTGAAAAATGCTTAATTTTCAACATAGTCTGGTTTTTCATCTACACAATCACTCATGTTCACCAAAAATCTTGTAAACCAAAAAAATGCAATTAAACGACCCTGACATTGTATTTCTTTGTCTCGTGGAGCTGAAACAAGTCAACATTAAATAATCATGATCAAAGTAAATACAAACAGCTGGTAAAATAAACAATGTGACATATACATTGATTGCTCTGGGTATTAAGAAATTCTATTAAAAAACATTTTTTTTAATTTAATAAATGTTTGGTTTAGGTACCTTGAAATTGCTTGAATTTTAAACTTAAAAAGGTGTCTGAACCCTGGATCATGCAAGTCTTAATAGTCTCTGACTCTAAGCTGTATCGCTCTGAATTATTGCATCTGTTCCAAATACCACAGAGGCCTAAAAATACTTATACTTAACAGTTTGAATATTTTTGACTCATATTGGGAATTTAAACATAGGATTCATGAACATCCTTACTGAGAAAGAGTGATGAAATTTGTTAATTCTTTATTTCTGCAGGGAGTGGACGGGTGATCTGAAGAAGCTTCCAAATATTAAACTGCGGAAGGTGTCTAACAAAAGTTTGGACACAAAGAATAAAGAAGAGGAGAAACATGACGCAGAAGATGATGATGAAGATGATTTGGATGATGAGCAGCTGGATGACGTGGCGCTGATGTCGGATTCAAACTGAGGCTGGCTCAGTATGGAAGCTCCAGTCGTCCATTGGGGACAGCTGACTGTGGAAGTGAACATCAGACTGGCCCACAGCAAAGACTTTTTATAGATGTGACGTGTGTTTGCGTGCTTGTGTGGGAAAGATGCTGCTACTCCATGACTGTCCAGAAGATGGTGCCAAACTCTCAGGGGTGGAAAACTAAAAGTCTATCAGTCTGTCCTCCCTTAAAGTATTCTTGTTACTCAGTAACTTCACACCAGCTTGTGAGGGGTTCTACATTCATTGTTTATTGCACAAACAAATATGCATCGTATGTAACCTGAATATTCCATTTTATCCAATCAGAAATAGAAAAATGGTTTTGACAAAGATGTTGAGTGCTCTCGTGTTTTGGATATAAGACACAGAGAAAATTACATTTTCTGTGACGTGACAGTGACGCTGGTAAAAAACCAAATTAAACCTGTAGAAAAGTGGACAAGTGTAAACAACGGTCACCTTTTGTAGATTGAGCGGTCAGTCACTCACACAGTGTGCCAAGTCCAATGTGAGAACGTGAACGGACGACAACCATGAAAGCTCTGGTTACATCATTGTATAAATAGCAGGACCTCGCAGAGCAGGACCACATGAAGCTGCAAACTGTCCAAAAACATCAAAAACAACTGGGATACTTGAGATTTTCTATTTGAAGAAATACTCCAAACTTTTCTATGACAGTAAATCAGCCTTTTCAAAACATTACATGACATAAAGATACAGTTTAGATAATTGTTTCTCTACATATCGTATCTGACTCTTTGGTGTCTGAAGACCTGACTGTCCAGAAGGAGAGTTAAGGCCTCAGTATGCTTCAAACAAAGCGCTTGTTGGATTGTCTAACAGCATGTGAAACCCGCCCACATCCACTTCGGATAACGGTTGGCCAGATATGCGGAGGTGTGAGAACAAGCAGGGTATGAACTTCTTTCCTCCAGCTGTTCTTTTCCATTCTTCACACTACTACCTCCATCATGTCTTTAGTGTACAACTGAATGCAAAGCTATAAATGTCTATGACCAGAGACTTTCCCAAAGTGTGCGTCATTATTTCAATTTCACCACTACCACGTCTCTATGGCACCACGATGTTGTCCGAGGTTCATTTGAAGCATACTGAGAGCTTTAATAGCGTCCACAGAGTGTTCACACCTTTGACTCGTGTCAGTGCAGTTTGAGAAAGTGCATACAGGAATAAAGCTCAACGTACCACGTAACTAAAGTCTTTACAAACCTCTTCTGCTGATGGCTTTATTTTCCTTCACATCTCATCACCTCTTTTCTCCATTTTCTGGCCTGCCACATTCTTCCTTACTGTGCACACTCGCTTGGCTGCAGCCCTTCAGCGGGACTGTGAATCTGTAATTACTTCTCAAGACCAGTAATCACAGGAGCTGAGATGAACAACACTAAAACACTGTATGAGTGTAAATCACACCGTGCTCACGCCAGCTCGTGTTGTCGGATGAGTAGGGTGTGATTCAGGACTCTTCCGAGCGGGAGGAGAATCAGTCAGACGGGGTTTTGTGCCGGTGCCACCGCGGCCTCCACTGACATGTCTGAGTCCATCTGTGCCTCTGGAGCCAGGACGGGGGCCGGAGCGACTGGAACCTCCACGGTCTCGTGCCTGCCGTTGGTCAGGGCGCTGGGCCGGGCCTGAGAGTTGTGCAGGCCTTTCTCGGGGCAGTTCTGCACAGTGATGATGCGGTTGAAGGCCTTGAGGCGGCGCCACAGCTGCAGGTACACTTTGCACTGGATGTACATGAAGATGAGGCCGCCTGTGAAGCCTATGGCCACCACAATCAGCTTGGTCCAGAAGGGCCACTCCAGCACACCTGAGGATGCACACACAGGAGCACACAGAGTGGCTGCAAGTGAGCCTGCAGGATGTGTGTTGGACCATGATGGTGGCGTGTGGAGGGCTGTGCTTACCATTTGACGAATAGTACTTCAGAAGAGAAACTCTCCAAAAATCCTCTGCAATCAAGAGTGAGTGTAATTCCTCTTTATTTCTATAATCTCTGAATAAATGTATTCTATGCTATTATTTCTGATACAATAAATATATATTAATGTTTATTAATATATATACACGAGGCTCTTTTAACACACCGCACCTAACCTTAGGTTCTACACTATGATAATACAGATACAATATGATCACAGCACGACACACCACACCATCAACAAACACAACAAAGAGCTTACAAAAACACGGAGGGGTATTTTCACTTTAACAGTCATCGAAATAATGACCCACTCAAAGAAAACTGGAACTAACGTGAAGGCAAAGTGTGGCTGCTGATGCTCAAAAGAACACACTGGTGGTTTTGCACATTAAGTTTATGAATGTGTCAGCGAAACTATTTTGCGTATGACAAGGGGGTTTGTGGGAGTTTGAAACTCCTCTTCTGCAGGTTATGAGTTGCACTGAACCTTATAAGACCTTTACTTTTTTCTCAAATATATGATTTAATCGTCTGGTAATGAAATAATTGGCACTTGCTGGAGAATTCTGCTCCTTGTGATGAACGCTAACATCTGAAACTCGACTTGACGTTTGTAATTGCATCTGGTTTCTTTTCTGGGTCTTAAAGGTTGGAATTTCTGTGGATTCACCAGCGCTTTCAAAAAACACCGTCCTCAACAATTCTATCATGACATGAACACATGCGTAAGGGTTCACTTTGACGCTTCATTTATGTCAAACAAATTTCAAGTCTCGCAATCAAGTATATTTTCCAACCAATGATTGCATGAAAAGTGTGAAATTTATCAAAAATGTGGTCTGCAGTAAAGTTTACACCATTTGTGGTTAATCAGCTAAAACATGCAACACCCCCAGTTTAGCTAAATACCCTGATTCAATCACATATTTCTTATGGGTTGCAGCTTCCAACATTATCATGAACAATACATGTATGAATCAAGTCACTGATGCACATGACTGCACTTTGATGCCTTATTGTCACATAATTTAGTCTTTGTACGTATCAGTATGTGAATCTAGGTAAATTATGAATTAATTTTAGTTGGATTTATGTGCAGTTCTTCATAGTCTTGTGCAGAGGGACACTTGGGGATGACATCACAGTTAAGATTATAAACTGGGAGACTGATTCAGTATAATACACACACAGTTTGCACTAGATTTACTAGATTTAGAGAAACCATGACAACAAGGAGTGACTGCACAGGAAATTGGTCTTCAAAATCACATCACCAGAGTCAGACAGCTGTGAGTATTGGCAAGCAAACAGGTTGAGTTTTTGACCACTAGGGGCGCTACAGTGTTTAAATAGTTCTACGTGGCTGTGTTTGGTGTTTCAGCAGCATGATGATGCACATGTGCAGATGGGATGTGAAACTAACTGCTGCAGAGTTTCTGCAGTGCTACATGTGGACAGCTGACACCTACTTATCAACTTACATACAGTTTATTTCAATTTTTTTTTATGTTGGAATTCTTTATCAGTACTTCTTAGTTTTCTAATACGTGTTTTTACTCTTATTCCAGTTCTTATTCTTGATTGTACTTCATCTTTTTTAGCACAGCCTCAAGAGTATGCAATCCTGCATGCATATTCAAATGTAATATGCATGCAGGATGCAGAAATGAAAATACTTACTGAGGTAGAAAATGCATCATAATGTTTGTTAGGGCTTAAGTGTACTCATAATACCTTTGAGTGAGAAAATGCTGAATGTGAAGAAAACATTTTAAAAATAAAACTCCCCTTTACCCTTCATTTAGAGATAATTCTGTTTCATCAAAGCCACAAGTGATCCAAAGTTAAACATTTCACTCTGCATGTCTCTGGTATGTGAGAGTGTGGGAGAGGGTGTTGGGGGAAAGCACTGACCGTTCTTCCCAAGTCTGATCTCCTCCGCGGTTCTCCTGACCAGAACGTAGACAGACCACAACATACACGCTATTGCTATGAGGTGAAACAACACTGAACAGAAGATCTTCCTCCTCTCGCTCTTCGACATGTGTAGCTTCTCCCACTGGAGGTCAGAGGGACGGACATGGAGCGGGAAGGAGAGACAATATTGGTTGAAGGAAGAGACAGAAATGGAGTTCATCATTACACCTGACAATGCTGTCTGCAGGGGTTCACCCTAGTTCACACCTTTGAAAGGCATTTGTGTGTGCACCTACCTTGCGTAAAGGTTTGAGCTTCGTCTCCATAACAAAATCGAACTTGCAGAGTTCACAGCAGCGAGTGTCTGAGGATTTGATCCACTGATTGAGACACGCCTGGTGGACAAAGCTCAGGCTCCCCGTGCAGCGACAAGGCATTATCAACGGGCACTCCTCATCCCCCTCACAGTGGCAGATCCTACACAAACACACACACACACACACACACACACAGAAAATAAACATACAGTACACACACGTCGGAACAGTTCATGCTTTTTGGAGAATTTCCCTTTCTGGACGACAAAGTTAAACTGGAACTTCAGCCTGATATTGACAGATGATTGGTGCACACACACACACTAACCTGCAGACCTCCATCTCAGAGTCATCAGAGCAGAGCTGTGGTGTGCCTCCGTTCACACCACAGTGTTTCTGTGGTGTGGGCACTGACATGTCCCCACCCCCTGACCCCTTTTCCTGGTATCTCTTGGTGATGAGCTCCTCGCCATCCTCCGCCAATGAGGAGCTGCCACCTGGGCTGACTTGTGACTTGTAGCTCTTCTCTTTATCTCTGCTCTGCGAGCCCTCCCCCTGTGAAACGTGGTTGTCTCTCTTCATTGAGGCTCTGCTACTGTGCCGCTTCTTAAGGCCTCCGCCGTCCTCCACCAGAGGCTGGTTCTCCTTTCCTTCATCCGAGCCCACCGACTGCAGCTCCATGATCTCGGCTTTGTCTTCCCCTCTTTTAGGCCCATCCCTCTCTCGGCTGCTTCCACTGCGGCGGCGCACTCTTCGGGCTTTCTCTTTGCTCCAGCTGCGGGCCTCGCGCCATGCCTCGTCCTCGGAGGTTGAGTCCGATTGGGGGGCCCCTGAGCAGCGGAGGCGAGGTGGGAGTTCCCTCCGGTTCTTGGAAGATCGCTCCCTCTTCTCGCCCCGCTCGCTGCGGTCTGAGCTGAGGCTGCGGTCGCTGCGGTCGGTCTGCGCCTGTTTGCCGTTGGTTTCCACGTAGTCGAGGGTGGTGCAGCTGTTCCTCTTGCGGCGGTGACGGCGTTTCACGTGCTTCTTCTGGGCATGAGTTGACGAGCCCAGGGTTGTGCTGGTGACTGTCATCACAGAGGTGTGTGCGTGCTTGTTGTGTAGTGATTCAGAAGCATCCTCTTCTAAACGGGTCAGCTGGCCAGAACTGAACACACACACACACACACACACACACACACACACACACACACACACACACACACACACACACACAGATGAAGATGTAAAAATAAGATGAAAGGAGATGGAGAAGACACGAATGTGATGATATTAACTAAACAAATGGTCACTTGACCCAAATTACATAAATGTACCATCTATGTAGGTATGCAGACTGTTTTGTCTTTATACAGCCAACTTTTGAGATATCTGTATCTGAGATTTCTACATTCACCTTAGTACAATGGAGGTGAACTGGATTTCATCTGTGGTGTTCTAGTTCAGTTCCATTATAATTAAGTGAAGGAAAGAATACAAATGAAACTAAATCTGCTTTGATACCACTTAAGGTGAGGGAATATATTATAATTCTGGAGAATCAACCTTTTAAACTTCCTCCAGAGCCGACTGATATCAGGATACTATCAAGCCTGATTCCAGACTTCTGGATTACTGTTCACATCTAAGGTTTTTTGTGGTTCAGACAGGTCTGTTTGAGCTTTGTAGGTAAGAATGGCGTTGTCACATTCCTGCGTCAGAGTCAGAAAAACAACCAATTGTGGATGAGCTGCAGCTCAGGGGGAAACAACAAGTCTAAATTCAGCATATTTTTCCAATCAATGTGAAAAACATTAAGTTAACTGTTCCAAAAAACGCCCACCAGCTTCCGTCTTGACTGAAATTTATGCTGGACAGATATGTCGTTAACTACTGAGAGGTTCAGGAGACTCCTCAGAGACAGAAGATGGACATGATGTATAACTGAAAAATGAAGTGGAAAAAATGCCAATTTGGTCTGATTCTCAGGCTCAGTAGGAGATGGTGAATATGGAATGATTTGAGCACGCCATGTGACAAATGGAGGTCCAAGCAGAAGACATCACGGATGTCCATGCTGCTATCAAACGCAGCGTCCTTCCAGCCTTGAAACCACAGGACCGTCAGCGTGACGACCACACCACCAGTGGATATAATTAGATGGAAGGAGAAGAAGGATCCGATTTCTGCAATCAGCCATCGTCCTCTCATTGATTGTGCAATGGGAGCACCATTGGATTTCAGCATTCATTGTAATGTTGTTATTTCCTCGGGGTACGGCAGACTGTACTGAACTGAACCACGCACTCAGTGGAGAAGAAGCTTTAAACTGTGTGTGTTCATATCACAGAGAGAGAACTGTGGCTGCTCTGGAGACTGGCTTTCAGCTGTTTGTAGATATTCAAGGCACACTGGTAACTGTAACTCTGGGTCAGACTAAGAGAGACAGCTGTCTTACCTGCATATGTCCTGAGAAGACGGGGTGATTGATGTTCTTGAGGCTGTTAGCCCTGCTGTAGAGTTGCTGGCCTGAAACAACAGATTCAAGTTAGCTTCCATGCTGCTACGCAAGTACAAAAACACAATCAATATAAATGTTGATCTAATGAGAATTCATAAACAGGAATTATCTTTAAGATGCAGAAATTGATTTATAAGCAGCCCTGACATATTATGGCCTTATCAAGTTGTTACTGCTTACATGTTAGCAAACAACTGCCCACGTCCACATCCAGCAGTGTTTCTGTATTTCTGGTCACCTGTCAATGCTTATATTTTTACACTGCTATTCAAAAAGTTTTTTATAGGGATTATAACCTAATAAGTAATAATAAGTGACTCTCAGTCATTACTGAATCAAAATGGTTCAGTTGGGCTCTAAATATTTTGCGAAGCCTCTTGTCTTGGGGCCGCCTGCAGTCCACTCAGCGGTTAGACTGAATCGCTTTAAACTGTCAGTCCATAGCGCGTCCAGCTGATATGTCCTGATCCAATTGCAGTTGTGCTTACCCTAGACTAACCTTCTATTTCTGTTTTGACGTTTTAAGAATAGCTTTGCTAAAGCAACACGCCCGTTAATTCTAGCTTGTTACAGGCTTTATTGTGAACTTGACGGTGAAACCTGTTCCTGTTTAAACCTGCAAAGATTTTAATGCTAAGCTTAGAATTTCTTTTACCAATGACTGCTTATAGTTTATTCAAATGTTGCTCAGATGTATCTTTCTCTCTTTCTCCCCTTTTAGTTTGTTTTAGTTTGCAACTTTGTAGTTTTTTTTTTAACCTTTTTAAGTATTTCAACCTTCTGTCTGACTGTGTGTTGAGCAATCTGTACAACAACAAAACAATTTCCCTGCAGGGATCAATAAAGTTTTTCTTAATCTGAGTCTGAATCGAACCATTGTACAATGTTTAGCCCGCCATCTCCTGACAAATCTGTCTGCGTCTTTAGCTGCTAGATGTTTGGCTTTTTATAGTAGTCAGTTGTTAATTTTGTCTCCCTACTGCTGTTAAAATGTGTCTGAGACTGATGTTAACGGTTCATTTGCTGGTCATAAATCCAAAACAATTTGGTAAAAGATGTTTAAAGGCTCAAGTGACCTGTTGAGATACGGGTGATGCTCCTCTGTGGGTGTTTACTACAGCAGGCAGCCCTTCCACATTACACCCAGTCATCTGATTCAGAATTAATATGACCAACTATTAATTTGGGAGCTTAAAGCATCTCATGAGTCATACAGCAGTGTGCGCTCAGAGCAACCTTTATTGATTTGTTAGTAACACTTCTAGCATCAGCACATTCTTGCACATCACATTCTGCTCGGTTAAAGGATGCTACCGTAAACTCTGAACTGTGACCTTGTTATTGGCCCTTTAAGCTCTCTGATATTCAGTGGTTACCTTGGAGATGTTGCTGGATCGACTCCCTGAGCGTCCAGGGGCCTTCCTCCCCTGCAGGGAGATGAGACAGAAAATCATTAGAAACACGGGGAAGGACGTGATGCTTTAATGGCGCCCGAGCAGCCGGAGCTGTTGAGACCAGCGATTTCTCAAGCACGCAACACGAGGTTTAACATTAATGAGACATTAAAAGCATATTTCACTGCTCTCACGTCAAAACAGGAGCTCATTCATCTCACTGCTGTAGAGCTACAACAAACAATTAGGTTCATCATGAAGTAATGTGCAGATTGTTTCTGTGGTAAACTGATTAATCTAAACTGTTTTGTCAAATACATAATTTAGAATATCATAAAACACGGAAAGCAGCAAATCTTCACATCTGAGAAAGTGCAGCAAGAGAATATTTCCCATCAAACAACTATTACAGTTAATCGATGGCTCAACACGGCTTTCTGTCAATCCACTAATTCAGATCAATTGACTGATTGTTTTAGCTCTAATCTGCTGTCACCTTCATTTTGTCCGAAGATTTCCACGTCAGAAACAGTTTAAAGTTAACTTTTCAAACTAGATTTTCAATTGACTAAAAGTAAAATTAGTGACTAAAATTCAATAAGTTCTCCTACAAAGGGTACATTTCATAGGTTTTGTCTTGTTAAAGTAGCTAAAGATAAATAGATTGGACAAACTAAATGCTTTAACTTAATAGAAATAAAAATAAAAACATCCTATTCACACTATGCAGCTTTTAACATCACCAACATGCTTAATATTATTCAGTGTTGGCTGGTTTTGTGTTGATTGGTTAAAATCCAGTGTCAGGAGTCATGCGTGGACACGTGTCCTTGTTTTTTCATTGTGACCAGAGCTAAAGCCAGACAATCCAATTACCTGGTCGTCCTGCTAAGTGCACAAGATGCTGCTCTGCAATGTGTCTCTATTTAAAGCAAACTAATAGCACGTTTTCCAGAACTTCCTAGAGCGCTGATTGCCTGAACTCAACTGTTAGACCTTGAACTCAACCCTCAGACATCTGTGGCCTCATTCACCGCCTGCAGCATCTTACACAAGATGCAGGCACTGTGTGGGAGTTGCCAAGTATTAACGCTGGTAAACCACCGTGGACAAAAAATATCATCCCTGCTATTTGAATCACCTGTTTCCTCAAGTTATTTTCCAGACACCAACACACTCTCAAACCAGATCATCTTACAAGTGGGCGATAGATGCAATTTTCTATCATTCTACCTGACAAATCAAAGTAGCTCAACACTCTGATGCATAAATCAAATAAAATTCAATTTGCCAAAAAAACAGTCCTGATCATTGATATCTTACTTTGGCCAAAATGGCTTATTACACCTCAAAGTTTTAAAGGGAATGTTGTGTTCTGTATAAACAGCATGGCAAAATCTCTTAAAGTAGACAAATTTAGCCTATATTTATATAATCACATCACCCAAGTCTAGTTCAGCTGTCTCTCTGTGTTCACATGAGTTAATTACTTTTCATTTTAAAACTTGAAATAAAAGGATGCAGGCTGAGTAGCAGCATTTCTGCTCTTTCTTTGCCCTAAAACATCAGAATCTCTTGGCAGGTGTCTAATCAGATAGTGTTGACTTCACACTTACTTTGTTGTGGGTTGGGAAAGCTATGGTTAGAAAGTACCAGATCTATCAGAGGATACAAACTTTCTGGAGAAATTGCACTAAGATATATCAGAGCTTCCCCATCCTTTTCAAATAATCTACCCCCACATCACCATTTTCAGTTGACTTTCATCCCCAGCCACGATGTATCTGGCAGCCAGGTGCATTATGGGATTAAAACCGTCTTGTCCCAGACAGTGTAAACACACCTTCAGCCTCAGCTGCCTTTACTGTGGAACAATCTGAATGAGGTATGTGTGAAAATTAGTCACACACACACACACACACACACATGCGCACACACGCACTGATCATGGCATGGAACAAGCAAGGTAACCTGCCAATCGTCTGGTGTTGGGGTGAGTGGGCAGTGGAAAATGAACTGAGTAAAAGTTAAAGTGATGTGTGTTGATGGTATATTCCAAGGAGGAAAATACCATTTAACAGATAGAGGTTGTTTTTCTTTAAATGTTCTTATTTCCAGTAGATCACATGAAAAGACCAACACCAAAAACACAACTGTTCTCTCAGTACTTTCAGACTCCTTCCTGTTGAACCGACGCAACAGGCTGCACCATTATACTGATGCCACCCCTGTCTGAATGGAATGGTTTTGTTTTCCTTATTCTTTAGTCATTAGTCATTATAGATATGTGTGTGTGTGTGTGTGTGTGTGTGTGTGTGTGTGTGTGTGTGTGTGTGTATGCATATATGCAACAATGTGACTTACAGCGGTTCCTTTTCTAAACAGAATTTCATACTTTGGATAAAATCAAAAATAACAAACAAGTTCAAACAAGAACAGGGACTATTTTCAGCCCTGAATTAATACATCTGTGTATTTATGGCAGCAGGACAGTGTTGGTGGGACCGACTCAAAATAAACTGCAGTGCTCATGTTCGTCGTGTTATCCAGAGCACCAGTGTGGCTCACTCTGGATGCACTGGAGGTCTATGGCATGGATAAATGTGATATATAAGGCTTTCACTATACAGATAGTAACTGTAGGATCAATTCATAACCTGCATCTTGATGGGATCTGTTGACTAATAATATCTACCAAACTACTCCACAGCACTGATGGCTTTAATGCTAACACAAAGGCTCAGGCTTTTGGAAAGATAAAAAAAAAGTAAATCTACACAAACAGTCTTATACATGCATGCTTACATGTAATATATGTTAGAGGTGTGTTTGTAAGATTGTGGTATTTATGTATATAGTATATACAGTATAAATCTTGTAGGTTCAGCAATATGAGAATTGTAATCTTTATGTATCATACAGAATATTCAGATCAAAGTTGATGTTTGTAACGTCTCATGTGGGTGGGGTCTTTATATCTTTTATACTTGACATATAAAAAACAGACCAGAGCTTGGGTGTACCAACCCACACATAGAAACAGTTGTCGGTGCACTGATGCAAATGAGGGAAATAAATAAGAGAGACAGTGACGAGTAGAAGACTACATTTTCTAAGCTGATCAAGGGATTTGCTGATAGCCAGGTTTAAATCAGTAGTCCTGCGTGAAGTCAAAGCAAACACTCTGCAACCTCCTCTGGGTGTTTAGAGGAGATGGACACATGTACTGGGCCCAGAGCGCATGTTTGTAATGTTCGTATTTTAACAGGACAGATCAGCTCTTCATTATGAGTCATAAAACAGACTATCTGCCAATAAATCACACATCACTTCTCCAGAATCCCGTCATGTGTTTAAATACGGTTACTGGTTAAAGTAAAATGCCTTCAACTATGTGGAAAGTAGTTGTGCATGTGTGCACTTCAGGTGATTTTCATTAGTCTGAATGACTTGCTGCCCCTAACAGCCCGTTAAGAGAAATGAGGGGTCAGCTGTCAATGATGGTATAAAACTGAGTCAATACAACAGGTTTTTCAAAAGTTGTGGATCGCTGCAAATACTAGAGCCCCTCGAGCATACAGACGTAAAAATGTGCTCACACATGGACACACACACACACACACACACACACACACACACACACAACCAAATGCATTATCCCCTCCAGGCTTAGATAACAAACAATAAACGTGCATGGACATCATTATGGGAATAATGAGAATTTGGTGATTTTTTTATTCAAAAAAACAATGTTTTGTGTCACCTGTATGGATGAGTGTTGGACAGTAAAGGAGTATTTCACCATTTCTTTTTTAATTAGATGAGAAAACTGCTATCAGTTTCCTCTGTGTTAAGTATAGAGCCATTGGTCTGACAGGTGTTGAACATTGCTGAGCACAACGACTGAAAGTAGGGGGAGAGAGCTAGTCTTTTTAGCTTGTGAGCTAATAACCTGCAAGTCTCAGAATTCCCTCAACTTTGGTCAGTATTAGGAAAGTGTGAAATGTCGCCAACTTTCACATTGTGTTAAAATGACACAATGTTGTTGAGCCAGACTGGCCATTTCCCTCTCTTTCCAGTCCTCCATCCTAAGCTAAACACAACTGAGTACTCCTTCAAGACTGGCACATCTGAACTGAGTGAAACAGCAGTTGAACGTCCTACTCATGCGCAGCTATTCAGTCTTGCTAACTCCCCTGACAGACAAAGCCAAGTCTGTGCAAACAGGCATCAACGTGATTTGCACCAGATGTACAGAAGCCAAAAGGGAGAGAGAGACAAATTGTGTTTGTTCAGAAGTCATGAGAGACTTAAAGATTATCCCATTCCCATTGACAAGGTAACATAGCCAACAATAAATTCTGCTAATAACGGCTCAGATAAATTACATTTTATTCTGCGATGACCTAATTAGCCATCTGTGCATGTAAATATTAGATATATTGGATAATGTTGGCGTCAGTCATATCCAGTAGCAAACAAATGAACACAAAAACAGATGATGACCACAAAACAGTGGTTGTGGTCCTGTAATAAAGTCATAGTTTGTGTACGTATAGGTCTTTTTCCTAGAGAATCAATTTTGCACATTGGGTGAAAGTAGAAACTAGTTTGAGCTAGCTGAGTGCCTACATCAATAACAGATGTTGGCTCAACCGCTGCAGACAAGACAACATCAAATCAATCATAAATATCTCAACAGGTAAACTGAGGGAAGAGTGAGAGGAAAATGTGAATTCAATGTTTTCTGTTTTGTAGGCGTACAGGGTTAATAAACGGCAGACTGACAGATGCAAGCCTCTAAATAGGCTGCGGTGAAAACTTGCAACGTGTTGGGTCTGTAGCATCTGTACAGTAGTTGCATCTGCATCATTATCATCACCATTATCACCAACTCTTTGGCACACACCAAATAAACATAGATACACAACGGAAATATCTAAAAAGGTAAATGACTTTCAATATCAGGCTTTTCAGTCTTGAATCCTTAACAGGAGATACAGCACCTACAGTTGTACACTGGCTCCATCTTGGTCCCTCCATAGGTGTTTTATGTGTTTAAAGGTTTTACTCCTCACCTCAAGCAAAGAACCTGCAATGTAACATCCAAAGTATCCTGAATCAACCACCAGACAGGTCTAAGTCACAACAAATCCCTGCCAGCTCTCAGCAGCTGAGGAACATTGGAAGAAGTGTCTCACAGAAAGCAGAAGTCGCGAGCTCAGCACGGTAAAACACAGCAGTACTTCCAGCCAGAGCCTGGTTACAGTGCAACCTACAGTTCAGCAGTAATAAAATGCTGCATCAGAGATAACATCCTACCGTCACCTACCTGAGCGCCTGCTCCTCTGCCGACACTCTCACTGTGATGCACAGCAGAGACTTTGGTGAGTTTAGTGTGGACATGTGCATGTTTCTGTGGAGGGGATTAAGTGATGTAGCATGGGCTGAGGGCTATATTTTGGTTCTGTACTTTGGCTCAGGGTCAAAAAACACCTACAGCCGCATTTAGACAACCAACCATGAAGCTGTAGCTGCACTGTTTATAATTCGTACAACGTGTTTTATAGGATGTCACCGTTAAAAGAACTTAACACTTGGTTTAAAATTTAAAGTATTTCTTTGCAACATTAAATATTTGTAAGTAACTAAGTAGATGAGGAGTCTCTTGTGCACAAAAATGTGCGACTAGCAGATGTACCAGAATGCAAAGTTAGCATCTTTTATTTGTTTATGTTGTATGTTAGCTTGGAACGGGCAGTGGCTGTGAAGAATACAATAATGTCTGCTGCCATGTTAGAGTGTGTTCACACTGTCACATTGTTGTTAAGTAATTACATACCAGAGTTCCCATCAAACCCGGCTGAGATTTTTATACTGCATGTAGTGTCTGTTAATCTTGACACCTAGCCATGTTGCCTGGGAACTGGCTCATTGACAGTAGAAGTATTTGCATATTAGGCACTGACTGGCTTTCGAATTTGTGACGTACTAAATCTAGCTTGCCGAGGGTACATTTGAAAGGCAAAGATGTCTCCCGCTCCAGCAGAGGAATGTGAAAACACCTCAAACTGTGCACATACACAAGGAGGTATCGTCAAGGTTTGACATTTGAGGGAACATAAACAGAGGAAAAAACATTTTTGAGAGGAGTGAAATCTTAAAATAGTGAAATGTATACTTAGATCTGTGAGTAGATCTGTGAACACCAGTTTGTAGATGTTTGTTTTTGGTCATACCGGTAACTTGCATATTATTATCAAATTATTATTGGATGTTTAAAGAACCATACCAGTGTGTTTGAAAGTTAGCTCCTCATCTATAAATCATACAAATGCTACATTTTTGTGATTTCAAATGCTGTACTGTAATTTTTACAGCCATTTATTTCCATTCTTTTCTCTTAAGTATGAAAATTAACTGCCAGAATATATAACAATGTAACTTTAAGAAAGACTAATCAAGACTTGGTGTTCACTGTGATGGATTGCAGGATTCAGGTACGTTTCAAGAGTCTGCTAATTGATTTTAACAATTTTCAGTGATTTTAAAAGTCCAACAAAATAAAAATTGCATTTTCTGTGTTTTCAACTTGTGTTGCTAGTTGTATTGCTGTTCTATCTGTTGCTTTTATGTCAAAGTATAAGAAGATTAAGAATTTAATTATAAAAAAAGTTACACAAACCAACAACCTACATCATTCAATAAGCTCATTCAGTGTTTGTGCTCATTATGTTCAGCCTGGTTTGACCACAGTCTACTACGGAGATGAGCTACACTGCAGTAAGAGCAAAGAGTGCACATATAGCTGATGGTATCATCAAAACACTGTGACAGTACCATCAGCAGGCATTTATATTATGCATGCATATTATCCCAACCTTACTGCTGTGCATTATTGTATCCACATCCCCTAACAAATCTATAAAATGACTAATGGTAACTGTAGACTGTGGTATCAAAAAACGGTCCTGCAACACAAGAAGTTTGCATGTTAGTGGTCTAATGCCATGTGGCCACCACATCCTGTTTCTGGTTCATGCTAAGATCCTTTGTTGTGTGTTATAATCCAGTAACGTATTTTGTGTTTGTTTTTAGTTTCAACTGTCGCATACAGGCAGAGGAAAGAAGTTCACTTTTTTATGTTTTAGACCAGAGAGCTGCCCAATGCCTAAAAATGCTGCATTCTGTATACATATGTTAATGCTGATTGACCATCAATGTACGTGAGCAGATGTAACCACTGATCAGCTTTTATATACAGTTTTATAAACCTAGTTTTCACTTAATTTAGAGAGTTTTGCAAAATAAAAAACACCATCCATGTGTCCTAATTGAAAGTTTTTGACTTTGTGAGGTTATATGAAAATTTTTCCCTCAACAGATACTACTACTACAGCAGAGATGTTACAGGCAATATAGCAACTGACAATATGTCTTTCAACAGGCTAGTAACGAAACAGTCAAGACTTTTGGATGCAGGTCCTGTGAATACTGTAGGGCAATGAATAAATCACACTAGAATATGTGCCAAATACAAGGATGTGAAACCACTTCAAACGAAACTTTAAAGAGACTATTTCAAATCCTGTTTCCAGTTTAACAAGAAGATTCGCAGTGATGCTTTTAATTAACAATACATAGTGCAGACTACAAGTGCATGAATGACAATTATAAAACACTGAGGTTTATTCTTGTTCATGTCTGGGATTGAGAGCGCAAATACATACAAACTGACTTGGCAACAACCATTTGACGACTTGCATGAAGTTGTAATCCGTTACTCAAGATGAAAACACGTAACATGAGGTGATGCAACGTGACGCTGAATGACGTACTATGATGTGATATTTTATGAAGTGGTGTGATGTCAGACTCTATAAAAGATACAGTGGAAAACATCAAACATTAAGTGTGGGAACAGTGATAAAAGGTTACCGAGTGCATCCATATTGTATGTGTGAATGCGTGCAGTGAGAAAAAAAAGACCTGTCAGCTGATACTGGAGGTTAACACACACACACACACTTGCTTGCACATGCACACATATGCAACCTCTTCTACAGTCTTAAGGATCAACGCTCAAGGACCAATTATGACCAGTATGACTTCTACCTCCTGACAACACAATGAACATTTCAGGAATCTTAAATCTCTGTCATTTGACCAACTTTATACTAGTTGTAAGCCTTAACTGTACAAAAAAAAAAAGAAAAAATTGCCATCTTAGCTTGAAAACATAGTTAAAAGGTCAGAAACTCACCTCAGTCTTGTCTTTGGAGCGAGGAGCACTCTTGCCGTTGCTGGCTGTCTCCCTGGCTGGAACCACAGTTATCTGTTGTATTGGCATGCTGCTGTTTCCAGGCAACGCTCTGGTGTTACTTCCACAGCATTCCCAGCACGCAACGCCTTCCCGTCCTCCGATCTGCTTCCCTGCGTGTGATCTGCTGTCCCATCAACGAGCTGGTTTCGAGGAAGGGAGACGCTGCTCCGGGATCGCTCTCCTTTATCAGCTCAATCCATACCATCGAGAGGAGCGGAGATGGAACGGGATCAGGTCACCGTGGCAACAGGAAGACAGCTCTTGAGATGGTGGGGTGTGAGGTCGTCATGACGACTGGGAAACTACTCAACACTGCACACCACCACCTCCTCCCCCTCCTCCACTGCCCTCCTGCTGAGAGAGAGAGACGGACAGAGGAAGAGTTGAGATGGAGCTGAGCAGTAAACAAGGAGGCAGGGAAAATGTGTGTTGCAGTGACGTGTGTGTGTGTGTGTGTGTGTCTTGCTTGGAGGGGCGGAGCCAGGATTCTGTCGTGCTTGCTGGGAAACAAGCATACGGTCCATAAGGATTAGGGCTTAGACTAACCTCAATCTCCTCCTCTGACCAGTGGTGCTGCTAATAAGCTTATGCAACTTGTGCACATGGACAGCGGTAACACACAATCACAATCTCACACACACACATACACACACACACACACACACACACACACAGCCTGATTGTTCAGGGACCTGTTGAGAAACAATGTGTCGACAGACTTAAGACACCTCATTTCTTCTGTTGCGTTAAAGGAATAAAGGCACATCGGTCATCTATCTGGCCGTGAAGTGAAAAGCTATGCATATCATACATGGCAATGCCTTCATAGAATCTGTGTGGAGGTGTCAGTGTGTTTGGGTGACTGAGGTGTAATCCTGTTTCAAAATGTCTGAGGTCATGAGGATTATGACTGATATAACTGGAAAATGGATGACTTTAATTTATCAGTGAAGAACAGCAGCTGACTGAAGTGAGGAGGCAAACAAGCCAAGTGGTAAATTAAATCAAATGTCTCCACAAAGGCATGTACAGAACCAAACAAAACCAAGGGGCTTCCAAGATGCTTTGAATAAATTATAAAAACTTTTGGCATGAGTTTGAGTTCAATACTAGAGGGGTGCCAGGGGAGTGGGATTGGGAATGACAGGCGATGGAACGCATCCTCGAAACACACTTAAGAAGTAGTATAAACAGGAACAGTTCAACTACTACGACCACCACAATGCATGTGTGCAGTCTGCAGGTGCTCATGCATGCGTCCATCTGGGAGCATATTCAGGCCTTCAGTTCATCACTGAGTAGAGGTCTAATCAGCCAGTGTAACTGACCTGTGAGGGCTGGCTGGGCCTTTGAACTTAGTCTGGTTTCAGACCTCTGAATTGCAGCCCACATCTCAGATTTGTTCAGGGATTCAAAAGGTCTGATGTTGCTCTCAATGACAGCAGTTTTACTGCTT
Organism: Chelmon rostratus; assembly: GCF_017976325.1. NCBI lineage: Eukaryota > Metazoa > Chordata > Actinopteri > Chaetodontiformes > Chaetodontidae > Chelmon > Chelmon rostratus. Next base: position 4,764,423 of record NC_055660.1, read on the forward strand.
AGAAAAACAGCTGAGCTAACAATTCTGCACACATCTCCATGTGGCAGACCCAGAAAACTGAAGAAGATTTGCTTCTGCATCTATTTGCACACTCCAGGACTTCTACTGTGTCTATTTCCAATGAAAAGCCCAAATGAGGAACTCTATTTAAAAAGCTTGCTTGAGCTTGTTATTTCTTTCTCAGTACACGTAATCTCTACTTTGATGGACATGCACTTGTGCTTTGGTTTAACTCAACATAAACTGACCTTCTGTCTCTAATCTGCAGATTGTTTTCAACTTCCCCAGACTGCTGTATTCAGTGGAAATACCACCACTGACAATCTGACATGAATTGTGGTTGCGTTTTCATGATCAATCAGCTATGAAACTTCTAATCTTTGCATTTCTTTGTGTTATCTTCTGATTCTTTAGCATAGAGAACATTCAACAGCTTGTTAGCAGCAGCCACATCGCCCCTGTGTTTAACAAGCACTGCTGAGAGGACAAGTGCTCAAATTATGCGTCCCAGACATCCTAGATGTGTGCCCACCCATACCCTTTTCACACATTCATTCACACGCATACCATTTTACCACAGTGGAAATGGGGACCACAGGGGACATTTGCATTGTGGTCTCCAGAACTGGAGAAGTGCCACTTGTGGTATACAAAAAGTTCAGCTCTTCTTGAAATGCATCTACAAATGCATCTGTTTGTGACTGATCTGCTTGTGTGTGCATGTAAAGCACTGACGTCGTATTGTAGAGGGCAGATAGATGTGTTCCACTGCAACACTACAGCTACCACATCACAGGGGTTTTTGCAAAGAAAAACAGAAAACCACTCCACAGAAAGTTCCTGTTTCAATTCTGCATGTGAATGTGCGCACCAACACTAAAAAAAAAAAAAATCTCTTACCATGTGGGTCAAATGGTCTACCTTACAGCAATCTTAAAACTTCATAAAATGAGGACATTCATACATTTTACATGGGGAGTTTCTACTGGTAAACACACACACACACACTGCACGCACACACACACACGTATGTAGACACACACACACAGGGCCCATTAATAATTAGGGTTAATATGATCTCACTTGAACTTGAGAGGGGATGTGTTAGTCTGCTCTTCACAGCTCTTGCAAGTGTGTGACAAAGAGAGAGACAAAACAGAGAGAGAGAGAGAGAGAGGGTGTGTGTGTGTGTGTGTGTGAGAGAGAGTGTGTGTGTGTGTGTGTCTGGGAGAGAAAGAGAGGGTGTTATGAAGCTGCTGTGTGATGGTCAACATCTATGCTCCAGTAAGACACTTTGGGTAAGTGTTCAATCCTAATTTTGACTGAGTCTGTGGTGGGAGGGGATGTCACCTTTGTAGGGCAACAAGTTGTTCCACAGACGAGACGTTCACTGTCGGCACACAGCTGTGGCAGCGGGTGTAGATGGCATCTCTTCTGACTGAGCTGGAGGTGCTGACGATCACGTTCTCGCTCCTGGTTTTTGCCCTCTTCACACTTACTGGGATGCTCAGTGAAGAATGTGCACGTTTGAATGGTAAGACTGTAAACACACACACACAAACAAAATTTTTTACTTGTTATTGAGCTCATGCAGAAAACAAAACTATTGGAATTATGGTTTTTAACTTTTAAACTGTGCATTTTGGATTTGTAATATCAATGTATGACATGATTACTGCCACTGGCATTCAGTTTTTATAATAGGGCGGAAAAAACAGAAACACAGATGATTGTTTTGTAGTTTCCAGGTTGTTGGTTGTTGTCCCATTTCTGACTGATTCAAGTCTCTGGTCATATTGGAGGCTGTAGCTTGTATGTCTGCCCTCATTAGTAGAAATGTGGTGGTGAGACACCTCTCAGTATAATGCAATATAACTCGACAGCCTGCACGCAGTTGAATTACGCTGCATTAGTTTTAGTGGCAACCTCGTGTATAGTACTTCATATACTGAAATATACATACAGTTATAGCACAACAAAGTACAACGTGTGAAATTATAGTGGAATTAACTCAAAACGCATCTGAGGCAGTGGCTCCAAAATATTCTACTATTGTCATTCTTTTCAAATGTTGACTTAAAAACCATTTTTATAAAACACAAATGTGCTCTTTCCTCATAATGTATTGATATTTGTCCAGCACTCCTTTGATTAATCAGCCATTCATAATGTCATCTTTGTTATAAGTTCCCATCCTAAATTTCGTCCAAATGTCTTCATTCAAATATTATTCCCTTCCGTCTGACATTACTGTTTCTTTCTTTTATTTCTTACTGATGTCATGTGTTTTGACACTACACAAACTGCTGTTTTGTTTTATTGCTTTTAATTTTATTCATTCCTCCTGCTTTTATAGCCTTGTGAAGCACTCTGTAACACTGATTGAAAGGTCTTATATAATTAAATTTCTTATTACCATTTATCATTTCCAGTTCTTCTGGAAAGCAGTTTGTGCTTCTGGCTTGAAAAGTATCCCAAAATAATGTTATTAGCCTAATTTCATCGATGGGAGTAGACTGAATATTAGAAACTCCTCTCAGAATGATCAGCACCACAGACTACAGTCTCCAAAAGGATCAGAGTTGAATCAACACCTCTCTAAAACATTATCACCTTCATTTATCTTCAGCACTGGTATATCACACAGCAGTTGTTTTAGCTAGGTCTACCTAATAAACTGGCAACTGAGTATATCGTATATACACGAAATATTCTGTTTCTGGTTTTCTGCAAATAGAAATATCTGCTAACGAAATCAACAAAGCCACAGACTGTGGAATAAAACATTATAGCGGCATTAGATCTTAATTTCCTGAACACAGCGGCAACAAAGAAAGTGAAAATTATCATATTCACAAAGGCCACACAAACATTTATGACAGGGCTCTAATGAATTCACTGCCACTGCATTTAAACACTGCACTAAAACCCATTTTCCTTTCAAAATGACACTTGAAACAAGAATTCTGGGAGAGAGAGGTGACAGAAGTCACTGGCCAGAATGCTGCCTGCTGTATGTAAATTGTACATACAACACATGTAATTCTTAAAGTTAATTCATGACTTTGGCAATAGACATGAATAGACCTCATGCAATTTATGATGTATAAAATGAGTCATCAATTGAATATATAGCTATGTCTAACAATGTAATGTATTAGTCAACAAAGTCAGAGGCCTGCTTAGTAGATTTCATTGGAGCTTTTCACTGCATTTCATGCTCTTCAGTAATTGGAACGGGCAGTGTGTAGTTGAAAGCTCCAGAAAAAGTTAGTAAATGGGTCTTTGAGTCAAGATTATTTTGTAGATGTGTTAACACAGTGTATACACAATTTTATTTTAGACATGTTTTATTCTAAATACATCACATATTTTTATTCTATGAGACTGAAACCAAAGGAAGTGACCATTTTCATTATTTCCTATTGATTAGGATCAAAGACTCAACCAGACAGCGAGGAGCTGATTGTGTGACTTGTGTGAAACTTCAGCAGCAACAGTGGCCTCTTTTCTTCCTGAGCGGTGCCTAATGAGGACATTGTGCTAGCGTGTGACCGTGTGCTATCAGTTTCCAGAACAAAGGCTAAATGGTGGCCTCTGAACATGTGAGTGTACTCTGTTATAGGATCCTTTGTTTCTGGCTTCCAGGATGAGGCTCAAAGGAGTGGCTTGGATCGTACATAGTAAAAAAAAAAAGAATAAACAAACTCCTACTTCAACCAACTGTTCCAAGACAGTATCAGACCTGCTTCCTTATCTCTTTGAGAGTATGTGTGTGTGTGTGCATGAAGACACACTGAAGTCCTTTTATTTTGATCTTCAGATCTAAAATAACTGCTGTGATTCTTCCAGTGGTAAGTCTCTACACTTCCTTCGTTTTCCTTCCATTTTTCCTGTTGTACTTCGCTGTTTGATTTGCTCAAAAACAAAATGTGTGTGAAACAAAGGACACCTCTCGTGGAAATCAACAGCTCTGACAAGACTTTTCAAAATGTAGGTCAGAAAGGAAAGGTGTGCTGGCAGGACTATAGTGAGCCCTCAAATTCAGTGAGACGTCTGAATCATTCCTGTCAGGGATCACAGGGTGGAGCTTGTGTGAATCAACAGATGTACAGAATCAAGAAATACGTGTGAATCGCAGGCCATCTGTGTTTGGCCATTATTATTCCTTCAGCCTCTCACTGATAATATAAAACTGCATGGTACAACATAAATGATACCTGTTATCATGTGAATCCTGAAAACCAGGAGATGGTTCACATATTGATCCAACTCCTGACCTCCTTCTACTGCAGTTCTGCACGATTTCATACACCTATTCATAGGCTGTTAGGTTTAGGGTTTAGAAAAAAGAGTTTGTGAAACTCATGAAGCTCTGTTGAAAATGATAAGTGAATTAATTGAAGTAAAAATGTCTGAGCTCCCCTGAAAGTTTTCATAAACTTCTCTGCCTCTACTCTTTTTTGATTTTAACACTGACTGTTTTATGTATGTGAGCCCTGCTTTTCCGTTTCAGTAAGAGTCACTCATACTAAGATACTATAGTATTAACTCTGTGAAACACTGCATCTGATACTGCAAAGGCCATGTGAACTAGATAGTTTATTCAAATGTTTCAGGCTGTAAGTAATCATAAAAAGAGTATGATATGAATGTATGAAGAGATTCCGCAACGTAAATGGTTTAAAGCTCCACCCAGACCAAGAAAAAATGTTCTGCTGGAGAACATTTAAAAACAGAGACAAATTTTGACTATGAAGAGCACTGCAGGCTGATTGAGGAGGATGAGTCATTATAAACAACTGGCAGGACTAACAGATACAAATAAAGGTTATACTGCCCCCTAGTGGAAGCAGCAGGCTACTGCTCTCCAGCATAACAGTATTGCTATGAAAGTACTTCCTTTAATGTATGTAATGTTAAACTGAGGCTTTTGGTTTGATAAAAATTAAAAACAAATTCACATTTAAGTTCTCAATAACATGCTGCTTCACCTAGCTTTCTCACCTGTGGCGGTCAAATAGTGAATGGACGAAGTGACAAGAAAAGGCTGATTCAGTCTGATTATCAGGCTACATGTAATCTTAACGTGGGGATGTTCGAGAATGTGACGACGTGCTTTGTGTGGGGTAGTTGTGTAGATGGACCTGCCGTTCTCTGGCTTTGAGCTGACCTTCATCATCGTTGCCTTTGGCATCTTCTTGCTCTTCAGCTTGGCTTCAGTCTGCATCCAACCACAAGCAGCACAGCCAGGTACACACTGTTCCTCCACTGCCAGACACACACACACACACACACACACACATACACACACACACACACACAAATATCAGCTTTTCTACAATGCTCTTTCTCTTTCAGAAAAAGGTGTCAATGAAGCAAAGAAATCACAACCATTTAACAGAAAGCAAAGAGTGATCATCAAGCAAGCTGGATGGAAACCATGAAGTGAAAGAGATCACTTGATCTGGTGCAATCGGTGTAAATGAACTGAAAAAATGAAACCTGTTTTATTATTATCATTATTTATATTAAAGAATGTCATTGTGGCGCATTGTGTTGATTTTTTCCCAATGACAAGGCAACAATAAACTCCCTCTGAGCCCATTGGTAATAAATGAAGTCTTAGCTAAGAAAACTGAAAGTGTTGACGATCAAATGTGGCTTGCAGTTATTGCTGTAGAGCAGGAAGAGTTAGATACGTACACCAAAACATGGCGTTCAAATTTGTAGTGCTGGAGATGCCGAAATTCAGTATGGCAACCACTTTTTGTTATTTAAATTCACTGAATTGGGCTTTAACAAAAAGCCCAATTTCAGCTAAGCTTAAAAATATAGCTGCACTGATCTGAGTCTTTCTCACTTTCAGCTGTTAGTTTGTGGTAAAGTGCTTCACAACTAACACTCAGCAACTGGTTTTGCAAAATTCTTCCCCTGCTGCGACAATGCTTCCTCTGAGGATGCATCTCTCACCTCCTTGGCTGGGAGCAGCAGAGCCCCAATGCCCCCAAAACCATTTGATTGTTGGTTATGCTATGATACACTGACCTGTCAAAAAAGGTCAAAAAGTACAAAAAGCTGTATCCACTGTATATTTTTGTTAAAACTTGAGCCATTAGGCAAATGTGTGAACTGTGACAACTTGACTATTTGATTTGGTGTGCATGCCCCCCTGACATCTTTGCAGAACCACAACTTCCTAAAACCAGACACATGCTCTTCTTCTTGGATATAAGCAGATAAGTATATAACTGCTTGCTCTTTAGCCCCATCTGCAGTTTTTACAAAGAATCACAACAACGCTGCATTAAATTCCAGTGAAAAGGATGTTAGGTGCAGAACAGCACAAAGCAGAAACTTGTGTGGCCAAGGACCACAAAGATCCACACTGCACTTTAAAAACCAAACCGCAACACTGACACTGGATTCGTGCGCCCAAAGAATCTGTTTTGTCTGCGTTAGGATTTAACAAACCAAGTGACTTTTGGCCCCTGAAGCCCTACTGGGGTGACATCCTGGGGGGTTAGAGGCTGCTCCCTGTTGAGTTTGCCCCTTGACCCCTGAGCCCTCCGTCACTCCTCCGCAGTCAGCCGTCTAGTTGCCGACGCGGACGGGAGGAGGCGCGCCTGAATAAAGACCAAGTTAATCAACCATCGTGAGATCTTTTTCTTCACAGAGTGCAGGAGAAGAAGAAAACAAAATGCCCGGCTCATTTGTGTTGTGTGATGTGTCCTGATGGTCCATACGGTTTGTGTGTGTATTGGGTGTTCGCTGCTGTTCATGTGTATATGCATCCATATTGGGCTATTGGAGATAAAGGGTCTTAAGAGTAATTAAGCTCCGGCTGGCTGCGGCCCTCATTAACACTGACGACCTCATGGTATGACAACAGACCCACTATCACGCGAACAATGGACAACGAACTGACCCATCAGATCACAATCAACACTCGTACACACACGGAGACACTGGACTACACCCCAAAATTCAGACATCACGGCACAGAATATCTCTTTTACTCACACTATCAGCTACATTCTCCTCTGTGTCTGTTTGAAGGAGTGTATGTTAAAAGAAAACTATTATTAATCGTACTTTTATTTTTGTAGCTCTAGCAACATCAATGCGAAAAGGTCGAGAGCGAGGAAAAGAAAGAATCATAAATGAGTGACAAACTGAAATAAATAAATACAGATGCTTCCATACAAGACAAACAGGGTCAATGAAAGGTCTGACGTCTGTGAAAACGATGGCAGACAGATATATAGACTTTACTAATACCATGAGGGAAATTGTCATGTTACTGCAGCATGATTAACAACAGATTAAGAGTAACAAGAAAATTCAAAGCAGAATTGCAGGTCTGCAGAACAAGATACTGAATATGAAATAAAGATACTGTACTGTACTATATATATAATATATACATAAAAAAGCAGTAGGCAATAAATAAGAGGAAAAAAGAGCAACAAGAACAGGTGTATAAAAAAGGCAGTACATATGTAACAACAACTCGTAACTCACCACACACTTACACCACGCATGGACACACGCACTACACGCCTAACCACGCATGGACACACACACATCCATATGCTGGACTCCATCACACACACATCTAAATGCTGGACTTTACCACACACACACATCCACATGCTGTACCCAAGTGTGGACAAACCGACTATTGCACACTGTTATTTTGCACAACTGCACTACTGTATACATATTTAACTGCTCGAATGTTTATCTTGTACTACAGATATTTATCCTGAATAGCCAGATGTTCAGATTTTTATCCTGGATAGCTTAGTTCTTTATTTTTATTTCACTATTTTTTCTTATATTGTTATTTTGTATTGTATTTTTGCCACTTACTTGAAAGTTGTTCTTTCATTACTTGAAAGTAGTTCTTGTCATTACATGAAAGTAGTTCTTGCCATTACTTGGCATTACTAAGAATGTATGGACTGGATAGCTATGCCTGTTTACAGTCAATCCACTGTATTTAATACCTGAAAAATTAAATAACTTTGTCACGTTGATGCAAAATTATCAAAACCTCTAATACAACAGTTCTGCTGCCCACAAAGGTCTAATACAAGCAGAGACATTACAGGAATAGATTAGAATAGACAGACTCTTTGTATCTGGATCTATATAAGTATTGTCTTTGCAAAACACACCTGTGTACAATGCAATAACGTTCAGCTGAGGGGTCTTTTTATGATGGACTGTTCCTGTTTACAAGTTTTATCAGAGAGGAAGGACTTTATCTGTGTGTACTGGTCAGGAGAGGAAGAAGAAAGTGAAAATTCAGGATGGGAGGAGAGGCAGAGGCTTCCTCTGTAGTCGTAAAGATCACAGCTAACTAGGAAGACCACGACTACCATAACAGTAGCAATAACAGCAGTTCTGCAGTCCAACTCTTTTCTGAGCTACACGCTCATCCGCAACACATTTAAAATGACCAAACTGGCAGAAGATCATGGGATGATGCACACTACTCCGCGTGTAGCCACTCTGAATTCTGTCCTTACTATTCTGATTACTGACTTTATTCCCCAGTCATCCCGTGCACAGAGTCTGTTCAGTTCAATGACATTCAAGTGAAAAGATCATGAGGAATGGGATAATCATTGTGACTGGTCAGATCTGTACAATGGCTGGTTATAATGGAAAGTTTGACACATCTTAAATGTGGTACCACTGAGGATTACAAATAATAATTTTTTTTTTTTAATTTACAATGACATAAAAACAGAGAAAGGTAGCAAAACTTTTTAAAAAGTGGGAATCAGCTAATTTTACTCAAAAACGTACGCCAATGCCGAATGCCAAGAATACTTCTGAATAACCTTACTCTGAGAAATATAAACATGTTCAACATAAAGCAAATATTGTCTGAACCTTTCCTAAATTAAGTCCAGAACTAACTATCTAATCAAAGAGCAAGCAAAGAATCAAAGCCAAAGACGTTCGGTGTCTGTTTTCAGTACTTCAGTATTTGATACTCAGTACTCCAACCACATTTCATTTGGTACAAAAAAATCGATCAGAAACAATAAGTCTGTCATCACATATATAAGTCATTTTTATAGCTGGAAAGGAAAAACACCAAACATCCTCTGGCTTCTGCTATGAGAGGATTTTGCTGTTTCTTTCTGTTTTATATCACCATAAACTGAATGTCTTTGATGACACGTTGATGGGACAAAACAAGACATCTGAAGACGTCACCTTGGATCGTTATGGGTATTTTTGTTAGTATTTGTTAGGGTAATCAATTAGGTGGACATATTTTTTCAGTATAGAAAAAAAACCTGAGGTTGGGTACCAAACACTAGTTATCACATACCAAAGAGTAACCTTTAACAGTGGAGCAAGGTTCATCTATGTGGTGCAGCCCTGCCAAGGCACAGAAGCAGCTTAATAGGTGGTTGCCCTCTGTGTGAGTGTGTGTGTGCCTCGTAGGGGAGTGTTTGAGCAGGCTGGGTAATCCCTGTAAAGACGTATAATCCCCAGGAAGAGCAAATATTACAACATGCTCTTCTCAGTCACACAGAAAACCTGGTGGGCAGAATTCAGAACGATTCACTTGTTTCTGTTTGGAAGGGCAGAGAGGAAGAAACAGAGCGACTCAGAGAGAAACTGAGATTTGGCAGCAGTTGGATGCAGCGGATACTAGGTGGCTCTGAATGACAATAGAGACAAAATTAGCATATTCAAATAGGGAAAATAAAAGTTTTTTAAAAGACAATGGCAGCTGATATGCAAAGTGCAGCTCGCCACAGAAGCAAACTACATACCTCGGCTGCGTGTTTGCTGCAGGATGAATGTGTGTGTGTGTGTGTGGACGTGAATGTATGTGTTTGTACCTTAGCCAAATCCATGAGGAATCTCTGTCATTTCAAGCAACATTTTTGCAAACACCATAAAGCAATAAAAGCAACATTTCCGAAGACATAACGACACAGACACATACACACACACACTCCTAAAAGACACACACATGGAGAGACTGGTCTTTTGTCTATTTTTGAGGGCTAAAGAGAGCTGACAGTCCAGATGCTTGTTCAAAGTCTCCGTGACTATTTTGAGCCCCCGGTCCATTAGTGTCCTGCTGCTTCTCTAATCCTCATTCACATGTAATGGCTGACATTTCATCTTAATGTGTTAATTCATTAGCTGGGTGCTGAATGGAGAGTCTCTGTCCACAGAGACGGCCGTAAGCAGACACGCTAATGAGTCCCCACACTTTGCAAAAGCCACTGGCAGCCGCAGAGCTAATGCCAAGTGAACTGGGTTACCTGATGCAAGAAAATCCCCTGGTATACCACCAACTGACAGCCTGCATGAGAAATAGGGCTGGCTATTGTTTGAATATTTTGATACTAGTACAGGTACAAAAGCAGAGCTTCTGTACCAATCAAGCTTTTAAAACCCATATTTTTTTTTTTTACAAATCTCTTTATTTAAACCTAACAAGAAAAAGCTGAATGTCTAAGCACAAGCAAGTGCACGTACACAAACTAGTCTAAAATTGAGAAAAGTTTGTTGTAAGAGACAAATGTGTAAGATTTAATGGGATCTATTGGCAGAATACGGCAAAAATGGAATATCACAGTCAAGTATGTTTTCATTTGTATATAAACATTGTAAAAAAAAGAAACATATTAGCTCAGAATGAGCACTTCATATCTATAGAGGGAGCAGGGCCCCTTTCACAGAGTCCGCCATGTTGCACAGCCATATTCCTACAGTAGCCTAAAACAGACAAACCACCACCACAGTAGATTCTCCTACACGCTTGGAAAGTCAGGGGTGAGGCGAGGAATATTTAGCTGGTTGCAGGCTGTATCCTCGTGACTAGATGCCATTAAATCCTACACACTGGACCTTAAATTAGGAACTATCTGATAAAAGAATAAGTGCACAAGGTTGTAAATCTTAAGAGACATTTGATGCCAGCTCACCTTCCAATACTTGCCACATTTCTAGCACATTGTGGCTGGAAAAAAAAGAGATTCTACACCCAACACTAATCATCACACATGAAAATCGATTGGCGAACAAATGATTAAGATGATGGATCTGATTGAGCATTCTGTGCCCTTTCTATACCTGACAGATTTTGATACTCACACATTTAGGTCAGTGGCAAAAAACATTTTAAGGTGCTAATGAGAAGATGCCACCAAAGTGAAATGAAGGAACCAAACTATACTTCTAAGTTGCTTTTTATGAATCATGCAACAATTCTGGAAAGCCACAGTGTTTGATTTATACATGTTATGGTAAGGATTGCTTTCCAACAAATACAGAAAATACAGTTTTATCCATTTAACCCCACACCTTCCGCACAAAGACAGACATTCATGCACTCAGACAGAGACAGACGGCATCCCAGACAGACAGACAGTCGGCGTGAGGGTATTGTTAGTCCTGTGCATCGCTGGATTTCATTCAGTCAGGAGGACTGAAATGCTCGGTGCAAACACCCCCCTCCACCACCACCAATACCAACCCACCACCCAAAAGCCCCAGATGTGTGTGTCCCTCTTCAGTGTGCGGGGGTAGGGGACCACTGGGGAAGGAGTGATCTGGCTATGCAACCTGCTACTTTCAACCGCAGCTCCTTAAATCTCTCTCTATATTTAGAAGTGATAAATCAACACTGCCTGCTTCCTCTGCTCTCTTTGAATATTTCCATCACTGATAGTTGCACATACACACTTATCCAGGCATACACAAAATGCAGCTTGCACGAGAGTGTGTGTTCAAGGGGCAGTTAGAGGGTAGGGAGGGGGCTTCCTGTCACTTGAATTACCCTCTACATGTGGGGTCAATATGTGCAGTACTGAAGTGTGTGTGTGTGTGTGTGTGTGTCAGGGGTTGAGGTGGGGGCTGCTGTGGGAGCTACACCCCTCCATACTCCCCCTCCCTCTAAAAGGCTGTATAAAGGAGGTGGGGGGAAAGGCACCTTTGTCACTTTGCTCTCAGACACAGAGACAATCACACTCTCACTGGACACATACATTCCTTTGGGACATACTGATCATCCTGAGAGAAGAGGTGCTTCAGTGTGCTGGATCCTCCCGTGGTGGCTCTTCCAGACTGAAACAGAGGAGAAAGAGAGAACTGAACCACACCGAGCATCATCATTCCAGCTCGGAGCCAGAAGGACTCTCCATACGTTTGGAAAATTATCATCAATTAAGCTCATCTGAAGCTAACCGCTGCCCAGCCATGAGGATCTTCAACCTGTTCTACCTGCTCCTGCTGCTCGTAGCTGTTGTAGCACAGATCTCCTCTGCCAGACCCGGTAAGCATCCCAAAACTTTACGGTCCAGATTTTCCGACTGGCCGACAGGTGTCCCTTAAACAGTTCAAACATAGTCCACAGAACAACAGTTCTAAACAGCGTGCTAAATCACTGCGCAATGTACGCTGAATAGCAGGTATCCATAGCAAAAGTAGGCTAATTATGCTTAATGCTAGCTAACGCTCACTGGAGAGAAACAGAACCAACGCTGGCTTAAAAAAAATATTAGAAGTTGGAGTACGAACCAAAAATAAATTGATTTGGTCAAATCGTCTGTTTTTAGCTGCAGTAATGAAATAAGCGCGATAATACACTCAGAGATAAAATATTGCCTCGTCGACCATCATGGCGGGATGTAACTAACGCTAACGTACTAATTACTACAAGTTATGGCGTGTTCATGAGTTGTCTGGCAGTCCGTAATTACGAACCTCGATTGGGAGAAACCGTTACGGTGAGATTCTTGTGAAACAGCCACAAAAGTATAAACTGTCCGTAGCAAAAGAGCCACACTAGGACAACCGAATTAGCCAACTCATAATGTATGTATTAAAAATGGGATTTTTTCTATATCTTGCCACCCAAACGGCTGCAAACATAAAACACGACAAAAATTACTAAATCAGGCGTATTTTCAACATATCTGGTGTGGCAATGCGAAAAGAAATTGGGTTAATTATTTTGGAATAATACGAACAGACCTTTTAGGGTTTGCTCATTTTGCCAACACGACCTGAATGCAGCACTAGCATAACTACCTTAAACTTGTGAAACAAAAACGTTTAATATTCGTCTTTCAAGCTCCTTTTTTATAAATCTAGCTACAAACGAGTTAAAGCCGTGTATATGTTAAAAGTTTTGCTAGTTGTAAAAGTAGACATCGCGCTGCTCCTGCCTGGTGTAGCAGGTGCGCTTTTTGCGCAAAACCAAGCTGGGTTGCGGTTGTCCGCTCCTCGGCCTTGCGGCGGAGACAAACAGCGGTCGTTTACCAGAGGCGCTTTGGGCTTGAGGTCGTGATTAGGCTCATGTGATGATGGAGAGGAGAGGATGAAGGCTGGGAGGAGGGAGGGAGGGGGGACGGGAGCGGAGCGCCGCCGGGGATCGCACAGCGACCCCGGTGAGCGCCTTTGTCCCCGGCTGGAAGGCACTCCGGCGCGCTTTTGTTAATCCCGGTGTTAAAACGCCATGCAAATACCCGAGCTTTATTAACATGACATGGAGCAGCGGTGCCAAGTGTAAAGAAGCGTACCTTCAGGCGCGGGGAGCGGTTTCTTTCATGGAGGAGAGGGGGAGGAAGAGGGAGTCATAAAGTCATCTGGCACTTTATCTCTTCCTGGGCTTGGCTGGCCGCCTGTGAACCGCGGGAGTCAAAGTGGATTTATTAGGGACGTTTAAAAATAATCATGTGTTAGGTCTGTGTGTCCCACTTTATTAGAAGGGGGTCGCCCTGTCGGTGGAAAACAGGTCCAAACAATAAAACCCATGAAAGCTGGCTTTTTCAATGGTCAACAGAGGACGAGTTAGGCCATAATTAGTGTTTGTTGGGTTAAAATTTGGAAAACGGTGACTGTAGATGTTATTTTGTCTCTTTTGGTGCTAAAAAGCCTGGCTCAGTTTTCTCTCCTCCATTTGGGATTAATTAGTGCTGTCAGGCCATATGCAGAGGTCCACCTGCAGACATAAATCTGGCTTTTGCATGTACACTTACATCTGATAAGCAGTCCAGTCATTCTAGAAAGTCTGACTTGCATTACAATATATATTTCATAGGCTACACATTTAAACAGTCTGCTTGTCCACTGGCTTTATTCTGTGTATTAAAGCATCTCTCTTTTTCAGATTTCCTGAACCTGAGGAGAAAGTATCACCGGCACCACTGCCCACACAGACGCTGCCTGCCTCTCCACTCCAGAGTACCCTTCCCCTAAGGTAAGACGGGCGCTCACACATGTGTTTCTGCGTAAAAGAGGTCATGAGCCAAGCTGTGCGATACATGGAACAAAACCAGGTTACAGGGCTGGCAGGTGGCAGTTAGGAAGGTGTGTGTGATTAGTGGCAGGGGTGTGTGTTCACGCAGAACAGGAGTGTGGCAGGGGAGAAAGGCGCAGACATAAATCTCGCTAACGATGAAGAGGAAGGCTTTAGTGCCATGAGGAGTGTTTTGGGGGAGAGAGGGGGTTTCAGCTTTAATTCCAGGACTCCTGTACATGTGCAGCTACTTAAAGCTGTTTTTTTTACCCTGAACTCCTTTTAGCAGGACGCTAAATTGTGTTTTTCCATTACAGGTTGGGGCACAAGAGTGAGGATGACACTAAGGAGAGAAATGTGACTATGAAGCAACTACAGTGCGTGGCCCAAACACCATGTATGGGTCCCAGTGCCAAGACACAGACTGTGAAGTGGGACAGCTCATTCATGACTGACAAAATATAAACCATGAAATGTTTTTGGCATCCTGGTGGCCACAGATCTGGATTTGTCCAGTTTCAAGCACCTTCCATCATCATCATCCTCAAAGCCAGTACTTGTGTACTGAACAAGAACAAGGAAAAGGAGCTACCACAACATCTGTCGGCGACGCTCCACTTCAAAGCTACGGACCAAAGAGCTGGAAACATCTTAGTGACAGCAGCTATGATGAACAGCATTCGCATAGTATTCCTACAAAGTGTTTATAATGCATGTATGCACTTGAAATGTTTATTGAATTACTTTTAAAAATTTTTAATAAAAAAATGTATCAGTGGAGTGTTTTGTTTTATATCATAAGTTTTTGTGTTTTAAAATCTATGGGGTCCAAAGGTGGAAAATTTGAGGATAATTACAGGCTATTGTAACCAGACTTCATTTAAATTTCGGATACTTTTAGAATGGACTGACTAAAGAAAATATCTTTATATATGTAAGATAAAAGCTCAAAATCAAACAGGGCTGCTGCTACCTGCGGTACTCCAGATAACGTCGGGCTCCCAGGAGAGGCCACATGGGAAAGGAGTCGTAAATGCAGCGCTCCCCGCGGAGTTACGGACGCCACAGCATAAAGAAATCACAATGGGGAGCAAACACCAAGGGCTCAAATGACGAACTCGATGTTTCGTTAACGCAGATTCCCGTGAGTGTTGAAACTGAACACAGAGAAGGGCGAGGCGGGAAAAGACATTCACACCAGCTAATGTTGAGTGCTTCTGTGTGTGGGATCTTTCTTTCAGCTCTCACACCACATTACGCAAAATAAACACTTGCCAGTACAACAAAGCTGCAGTCACTTACAACGTAACTTCAACAAAAACGTGAGAACATTAAAGATTTATTGGAATTGAATCACAAATACACAAACTCAATACCAAATGAAGCATTTACACACACACATTCAGACATAAAATAGCACTTTGAGACATTTTACAGCATTACTAAATCTCTTTCTGTTGTTTGACCCTGATAAGTGATGCCCCCCACCCCTCAATCTCCTGCTCTTTCCTCCTTAGTGCAGATGATCTCTAAAACAAGTTTCTGTTTCTCTCCACAAGCGGCAGCATATACGGGTCACTGGGGGTCGTAAGACAGTGATAAAAACCCCTCACCTCTGATCTGTGACCCATGACCCTCTCCTCCTCCTCCCACTTCTTTAACTGTCCTCTACTTAAAGCTCACCTTCTCCTGTGTTATCAGTCCATCTCAGGTGAGGACGAACCCTCCCGTCTTAAGTCTGTGCGCACAGGTGCTCGCATGCACAGAGTTACTTTTAGTCTTTTATCCAGTGTTTCTTCCAGCTTCAGTCCTCTCCTTCAAACACACAGCTGCCCTCTCCTTTGTGTTATGAGAGCGGAGTGTCACAATGATCGGGCTCTGGCTCCCAGCTCCAGCGTGTGGTGGCTGGTTCCCAGGGGGGAGGAGGAGGAGGAGGAGGAGGCCGGACTGTGGTCAGTGCTGGGCGGTGAGGTTGAGCAGCCTCTTGCTCAGCAGGGTGTTGTGCTGTTTCAGGTACTCTATAAGGTCGGCCTGCTTTTCCACCACCTCCTCCAGGCTGGAGCCCTCTCTGTGACACACATAAATAGTACACAAACTCTTTTCACATGTGGAATATGTACACTGCTCGATTCATCTGTTTGTTTATGGGTAAGGCTGGTGATCCGACTGTCCGCAAATCCCATAAAAAGACAAAAAAAAGTCAATGAGGTGTCCAAATCCTGGTATCGCCTCAATGAGCCTTTCCTCTGGAGTGATGAATAGCAAAAATATGGCTAGCTTTGTACTTAAATTTCATGCAATGGATTAAATAAATGTTCTGTAAAGGCTCCATTAAAACCACGATTGTGAATAGAACTGCAGCGTTAGTGCAATATTTTGCATCTAGTTAGCGAAAGGGAGCAAAGGTATAGCTGAAAATGCAGCAAGCTGGATAATTATCATAGAAAGGAAGAAAAGTGGCCTCGGTTTTCTGCAACATGGATGGATTTCAAAACTTAGGTTTGCACCAATTCCTATCTGTTTATATGTTGTATGTCATACTGTGAGCAGTTGGCAACTCAAGCTCAACATCTGAGGAGGGAGACGGAAGGTGTAATGATTTTACGAGGATGTTTTCCCCCTTTGCATAGAAAAAAAGTAAAATTACTACAGTCCTCTCAAGAACTCAGACCAAAACCCGCATTTAATATTTCTCTTTGCTCATCTGACTTTGTGCTGCTGAAGCCTTCATGTTAAATGAGACGGCATTCAATTCAGACTGGAGACGTGTTGCAGAAAAAATATTGCAGTTTGCAGCACAAAGCGGCACCTCGGAGGATTATTCAAACATGAGAGCGACTTGTAAAATTTCCAGCCCTTTCATGACACGGTGCATATCTGTAAGTGGCTATGGCCAGCGTGTGTGTGCGCGCGTGAAATCGGCGTACCTGAAGCCGGTCTCAGTCGGCAGGCCCGTGACACTGAAGGTGTGTGAATGCTCTTCTTGGCTCACGTCTGGTGCAGCTCGCTCCCTGTTGAACTGCATCACCTTGACTAAAACCACAAGACAAAAAAAAATAAAAAAAAATCTTCAGTTACATTTCTAATTATGTCATCAAACTGGTGTTTAATCTGGTCAGTTGCACATGAAGACATGCAGACATTAGTGGGCAGGGAGAGACATTAATCACTCAGGTGGGAAACAGCACACATTTGTTCCTTTACTGTTTTCCATCCCTCTCCCTCTCCTAAACACACACAGGCTGTTATATCCTGCACTTAGTCCTTATGGGCTGCCATATCCTGCACTCAAACCTCTCATTCTCACACCCTAAAAATACACCTTTACACAAGAGGCGGGGTTAGCAGCAAGGTGTGGAGTATACAGTAGCCGAGAGAGGGGCAACGGCAAAAATATGGGAGATGTCGGAGCTGTTTGAATTGAGATACGGCCGAGGTGTGTGTGGTTTGCAGGGCGAGTGTGTGAGGAAGGGCAGAGGGAGGAGCTGGCTGAGGATTGATAAGACTTGAGTGCCATTAGCCAGAGGAAATTGTCAGGGAGGTTCTAAAGAGCGCTATCTTTACTTTGCTACAGTGCAGCATCGCAGCATCCACACTCACACACAATCTAAAGAAATACTGCACATTCCTGCATAATGAGGCCCTAAATCTGTGTGTGAGCATGTGTGTGTGTGTGTAAATACAGTAACAGTAGGCAGGTATGTGAGAGAGAGAGAGAGATAGAGAGAGAGAGAGAGAGACATTCCAGAAAGGCAGAGAAAAGAAGAGGAGAGAGAGAAGAACAGAAGGAGGGATTAGGACGAAAAGGGATAATAGGTGTGTTTGCTGAGTGTTAGCTTCAGAAATGACAAGATAGAAAGTTAAACTGCTGTCAAATATTTAACTGAATACCAACAGGGTAAAATATTCTCCCAGTTTAAAAAAAAAAAAAAACAAGCAAAAAAGAACCACTAAACACACAGATGAGGGTGTGTCAGGCATTTTTTCCTACTGGTCGACATTATAGAAACCTTGTTTTCAAAGTACAAAGGTTTTCATTATGATGGTGCTGCAGAAAACTCCTTAAATATCAACACATTTTTAAAGTTTCTTAAACTTGCGGAACTTTTTTTTATCGATCCATAGATTGCAAACAGACATGGAAACCATTTTGGGAGACGAGAGGTTTGTTGCAGTTGAGATCTGGTTAACAGTGTATATTCAATTATATGAATTCTGTGTGAAATCCATGTACCTGATAGATTGTTATCTTGTAATTATCCAGACAGGGAGTTAAGCTTTCAATTATAAAAATGCCACTCTTGTTTTTTTTATAATGGGGTTTATTATTTCCTTGTCTATGTCTAGTAGAAGGCTTATTAATACAAGTAGAGTTTCTGCTGTGAGGAGGCCTGATTTTTGTTTGTCTGTCTTTATGTGATTTTGGTTATTGCTTTGTGAATTTTGTTGTTTTTGGAATTTGTTTCTTAATTTCAAAAAATCTAACGAAATTGTGTAGAACATTCGTAAGATTGACTGATTTCAAACACTCTGGTTACAGAGTGTTGGCTCTATTTGTATTAAACCTGTAAATACCCTGAGTTAGTGCGCATACAGGAAAGGATCAGAGTGTCCAGGAATTGTATTGTGGATAGAGACACCAGGATGGATGGATGGACGGCTGGATGGATGGACGGATGGAGCAGTGTAAAGGAAGTGACACATTTCACACGTCCTTGTTAGAGACTTAGAGACTCACACACTCACATGGCTGGACAGACCTGGTCTACTCAGATCTTCAATCACCCATTAAGAAGCGCACATTTCCAGGTGATAACACTGAAGCTGCAGAGGTGCTAACAGCTAACGGTACCACATACAGTGCTCACAAATATGCACTGCTTGAATCAAAATCAAAGACCTGGAGGGAAATGGATCACCGCAACTATGGAGACTGAATAGAGCATCACAAAACGAAGGAGAGGAGTAGTGTGAACACCTTTTAGTTGCACCACAGGACATTAAAAGAGTTGAAAGAAGTCTGCAAGTCTGCGGTGTACTGGAAAATAAATCCTGCTCTTGAAAATGAGTCAGTTCTATAGCTTCCAGATTAAAAACTACCACATTTGTGCGTCTATAATTAACATGTTGCGCACTTCAAAATGATGAGTGTGAATGCTAAACTGAGAAAATCACATATCACAGTTACAGCGTTGGTACATTTAAATTGTGAATACAGCTTGTAAATGTCCTGTAACACTGGACTAGCATCGATTTGGCTGCTTACATTTTCAATCTGCATAACTGCACGAGCTGTTGCCGTGGACCAGTTATCACATCGGTCTGTCTGACCCTGTTCCTGCACTGAGTGTTGTGCAGGTTTGGCACTACTCAGTCTGGAGTCTGCATTATAACTACAACATGATTACTGTAGAGTTATTATAGGATTACTTCAGTAAACTTGACTTTTTTCACACAGCAAGTTTTTAAAAGAAACTAAATAGAGAGAAAGTGCTCAGTGCTCATCTCTAAGTGGATGTTAAAAGATGTGTCATGAGATCTGAAACATCTACGAATATGTATGTAAATAAAATCTTAAGCTCTGTTGAGATGAATACAAGATGAACTTTTTAACATGATTGTGTATACTTGAGTGAATATTATTAACCGTGAGATAAAGCTTTGATAATTATGGTGATATTTACTTTGGACATATCAAACACTCTTTGTATGGATCTACAGTTCTGAAACAGATGGGACCAATAATGATATTTATGATCATAAATATGTTAAATTCCAAACATACTTTAAATATCTTCCATGCCATACAGTGAATGGGGTTTGTGTGTGAAAGGGGTTTACTTTAGGTATGTGTGTGTGTGTGTGTGTGAACCCTGTGCTTGCTCCTGTAGGCAGAAGAGAGAGATGTATTCTAAGTTAAGCCTTTGAAGGCCAAGACACAGCTTTGATGTGCATGTAGGTCTATAGAGGAGAGTGTATTCATGTTGAAATGAGCGAGGCAGAAACATACTGCCAACCTCAAAGACACACACATACACACACACACACACACACACACACACACACACACACACACTTACAATGAGCATGCACTTCAAAGAGAAGTTGAACGAGGCCTTCCTGTATGGACTTCATAGCTGCAGGCATTATATCTCTCCTTCTCTGTCTCCACTAAAAAAAGAGAGTTTCTTTCCTCCTCATGAACTCACTGATGTCACCTTGACTCTGCATCACTCGGCGTATGTGTGTGTGTGTGTGTGTGTGTGTGAGTGTGTGTGCGCGCTCTTGTGTTTGTGCTTTAAAAGGTTTGCGCTGCGAGGCGTCGCTCGGTTTGCGTCGTGCCTGACCGCACTGATCTGAGCAGGAATGCAGCGAGCGCACACAGATACACCCCTCACACACTGGATCACCCTCACTGTAAACACAGGGACAATGTGTGTGAGTGTGTGTGAGTCTCCCTGTGTTTGGGTGGAGTGGGCTGAGGGTTACCCTTTGGCTAGGTTAAATCCTAATGCCTCTTATCTTCTCTCCTTGCCTCACTGATATCTCCAAGCCAAATCTGTGCCCTTCAGCTGCCAAACACACCTTTAATATGGATTTCCTTTCATTACAGATTCTTCAATATCAATATCCTCTGATAGAGCATCTTTAATAGCAGTTTTCCTTTACATACTGGCAAGCAAGCCCAGTGTATTGGACCTCACCTACCATTCGGGAGAATATCTAAATATTTATTGTCCATCACTGTTAACATGGCATGGCTTTTTTAAAACAATCAGATTACAATTAACAAATTTGTCTAAAATAAATGTTAAAGCATATTTATTACAGATTGATTTCTCAAATACTTATAAAATTATCTAAAAATGTCAGTAAAATACAGCCTAAAATAAGAAACCTGGTGCATTTGGTACTTGCCAGTTTTGGAGTCTGATCCCCAGCACTAAGTGAGAATTTAATGTGAAGACTGGAAGATTGAACTGCCGATTCCATGTAGCCCAGCATGATGGAAATTACTTAAATTACTACATTTTTAATTAAATTAAGTAGACAACTGAGGTTTTGATGGGATTTTCACATGTAACTCCACATTTTACCTACAAATTTCGCCAAAGTCATGATTTTTATTTAACATCTTTAGTACAGAATTCCCATTAAGTAGGTGCCAATAGAGCTGTAAGATGTGTCCTTTCTGTCTTTTAAGATCATACTGATGGCCTCAGAGCACTTGATGCACAAAGTGTGTACTTTTCCTGAGAAGGTCGCTAAAATGCAGACATGCAAGCAGCACTTTGCGTTAAATGCTAACACGCTCACAAGGACATGATGTTTAGCAGGTATAATGTTTCTACCATGTTCAGCATCTTAGCTTAGCATGCTAGCATGCCTAGGTTGCTACAGCTGAAGCTGATGGGAATGTCATTAATTTTGCAGGTATTTGGTCTTTGACTAAAGTACAAACCAACAGTGCTAATGAAGGGATGTTTACAGCAACTAAACAAACCATTACAGAGGTGACATCTAATAATCGGTAAAATAAAGCAAATAAATGAAGGCCTAATGCAGAATTCAAACCCACACTGACGAGAATATTAGTACAAAACAAGACATCGAGCCGAGTCAAATCAGGGAACGATCTGTGAAATCAGTTGGGAAGGCCATTAAAATAAAGTATGCAGACTGCTTTCTTTCCCACATGCTCTTGGCTTCTGTATTCTCTTAAATGCTGTGGCTTTTTCACAGCCAGTGAAGTAAGTTTACAACATGGGCAGTATGTTGTGTTGTGTTGCAAAGTGATGAAATTCCCCTGGTTAGGTTTTTGCAGATTACGGCCGTTTCAACGAGGCTACCAACAAAGTGGGCCAGAGGGGGTTAATTTCACCAATTAATAAAATTAAATTTAACCAATTAATAGACAATAGATAGATGTGAAGATTATTATGGGCATCATCCAACCAAGTTGCACAGTGTTTCAGAAGCAAGAGGGTGAGAGGAGGATAGAGAGAGAGGGAGACAGAGAGAGAGAGGGAGGGAGGACAGAGAGTTGAATGGTTGATTGTCATGCTGTCGAGTCTGAAAAGGGCAGGGCAGGTATTGTGATGCGAATGTACTCAGATAGAGAGTGGGGGTAGTGTGTGTGTGTAATGTAATCTATGGGGTGTGTCTGTCCATATACCTCCACTTATATTACTAGCACTAGTTTAGTGTATTGCTCTTACAACACTGAAATACAAACACACTCAGTCAATAAACTACTACATGTGAACTGACTGGAGAACAGTCTCACAATATCACAATTCAGCAACATGTCCTGGAATTGGAGGTAGAAGAAATGAAATTCCCAAAAAGGAGAATCAAGAATGATTGTAACTTCCCAGCTTGGGATAAATAAAGTCTATCTATCTATCTATCCATCTATCCATCTATCCATCTATCCATCTATCTATCTATCTATCTATCTATCTATCTATCTGAGATGAAATGAGTTACACAGAGTTCATTAGTCTAGCTGAGCTGCCAGCCTGCCTTTTAGCAAATAAAATGTATAATTACGAGTAAGAATGGGTACTGAAACCGAGTATTAAACGGACCCGGGGCTAAATTATTCAAGACTGGTATTGAAAAGCTACCAGTCTTCTATCTAGGCTACAAAAACATTTGCACAATTTTTATCTCAACAACTCCATTTCTAATTTGCAATAATATCTCTGTATAGCTATCTCTGATGCATTTTTGCAGTTCAAATTCCACAATGCACAAATATCTTGCTGCACAAATATCCCTCCTATAAAATGTGGGGACAGGAAACAATGTCTTTATTACTAATTGAGGATAAAAAAGGTACAATCTATTTTATTCTATTCAGAGTATGTTTGCTTCTGGTGTTTCTTATACTTTTTCCTACATTGCTGCTGAGTAACTGTTATTATTCTATTGTTCTTTCTTTCCATAATGTAGTTTTGGACTGATATCATGCACTGTTTTCATTCTCACCACTCACAAGTCTCCTTATGTTGCACAGTATGACAAATAACATTTAATGAATTAAACTGAGAGTAAAGAAAGTGACACTGGTATCGATTAGAAACACACTGGTTTCAGTTGTTCCTGCTGTGAGGGATTTCTTTCAGTTTAGTTTTTTAAGGTATATATTTGTTCAATATATTTATTTTATAACTGAAGTTAAACTCTTGACTCATATTTCAGTTTAGATTTTGTTTAGTGGGTCTCCTGGTGCAGAGGAAAGAAGGGTGGAACCGAGGAAACTGAAACTGTGTTAATGTGGGTTTGTGGGTTGATAGCAAAGGGATTAAGGTTAGCTATACAATGTATATTCTGTTTTGGGAGGGAGCACACACGTGTGTGTGTGTGTGTGTGTGTGTGTGTGTGTGTGTATGTGTTTGTGGTCATTCCTTAGAAGTATGTAGTCAAACTTTGGTCAACTACACGGAAGTCTGCCGTCTTATGAAAGACTCAATCTGCAAACCCAGAGTGAAATTATCTTAGCCAATATTAAAATACTCTGACTGAGATCAGTTTACCTGTGTAATAGAGCAGACAGGGAAGTGCTACCAAGAGCTCGATCCCCAGGATGGTGAGCAGCATGTAGATGTGTACAGTCGGTGATAACTGTGCAGCCAGAACAACCAGCAGCAGAACGTTTCCTGCACACATACAAACAGAAATACAAACACATGTTCTTCCTTCAGCACTATTGCCATCTTGTGGAGAAAACTGACCTCTACACAGCAGATGCAGTGAACGCATTTATACTTAAGTGACAACATGAATGCAGTTGTACCTGCAGAGTGAACAGTGAGCGGCAGGTGCTTCAGTCCTTGCATCTCTCTGTAGAATCGTAGGTACCCCCTGCTCCTGGCCCGGCTGTGGTGGTGCTGCGCACACCCGGTGAACAACAGAACCAGCACCCATAAACACACCTTCCCAAACAAAATCACACTGTCACCCCGCACATTACTCAAAATATTCACACACACTTCCTCTTGGCCAAATTTCAACACACACAGCACTGCCACGCACACTGACAATACCACGTACACAACCTGAAACACAAAAGAGAGCACTGGGGGTGAGACAGATGTATGTGGTAGGAGACTTTAGCACAGACCAGCACATTCTATGACTATTATGACACACAGAAAACAAAAAGGTCACTGAAAGCAACCAGGTCAAGTTCACAAAGTGCAACTAGCAATTATTTTCTTAATTAATCGATCAGTTACTTAGTCTATAAAATGTCAGAAAATCTAAAAAAGCCCATCACAGTTTCAGATTAGACTTTATTAGTTTAGATAATTATTTCATAATGATATAAGAGAGAGAAGGAGCAAATAAAACAAATATCTGGCATTTCTGCTTGAAAATTTACTCAGACAGTTAACTGATGATCAAAACAGTTGCCAATAAAGTTTCTTAAATCAATTATTTAACTAATCACTACAGCAAATTCTTGACAATTATATAACAATAAAAGCAGGATATCAAAATAAAATAAGAATAATCACCATACAAATATGATTTCAAACTCTGTAAAAACACTGTCTGGTGGGTTCAGCACTTTTTCCCAAGTTCAACTGTTTTCAGTGAGCTGTGTGACAAACCGGGTCTCACATTTCCAAAGCCTGGTTACTGCTGATATACTGTATAAACACAATGGGTGTGTAAATGTATGCATATCATACATGCAGTAAAGACAGCAGGCCAGCATGGCAGGGTGTTGGTACAGTCTGAAACTGTCTCCTGATGGCAGAGTGGAGGGCGTCAGCAGAGATCAGAGGTCCATCCACCAAAGAGTCCTCCTCAAGGCTACGTGACATATCTAGAGAGGTTCCTGCCTGCTAAAATGAACCCCATGTTATTATTTTAAATAGAAGGTCAATTTTAAAATACAAATCAGTTGATTAAATTGCAAAAATATGATATTTATATATAAAGCTCTTACAGATAAGTTATATACATGGCAGACTGAAGATAATACGTTTCAGATACTAAAAATAATAAGATTTCTGCACACTGGTCTAACACCTATGAAACTTTTACATTAGTTGTGTTTTGTAGATATTGTTCATGCCAAATATCCCTCCAGAGGGAACAATCAAGGTTTCTTTAATGTTGTGTCTCCAGTATTACAATAGAGCTTATTAAAGACAAAGTAATATTTGCTGTTTAATGTAACGTTGCATCCTGCAATGAAACACACTGAAAACAGGAAACAGCTGAGAAACGAGACAGCTGCTCACACACGAAGGTTTTACTACGTGGTAAAGCTGTTCAGAGCTAATGTTCTGCTAATGCGAACATTTTTAAAGGAGAACGGTTGCAACACGAGAGAAACGCAGTCGTAAATCTTCCCGTTTCATATCTAGTTGACTGCTCTACCTAGCTAACCCAGGCTAACTGCCACAGAGTATTGATCTCTCTTTACCGAACAAGCTAACCGCTGACATGGCAACCAGGTAACGTTAAATGACATGTACGTACAGCATAAAGCGAAGGTCCCTTTGACTCCATTTTGTGTTGACGTCCGACGTTTTTAAAGAAATGACAAAACAACAACAAACAACCATCAGTTTACATGCAATAAAAGGGGCGGGCAGGCAAATATTGGCACACTTCCGGTTCCCCTATTTTATGATTCCGGTCTGTGTTAAGCTTTGGTTCCGAGCACAATATATCCGGAAACTTGATAGAATTACTGATTACTAGCAGAAACAGCCCTGTCCTGCAGACCTGTGCAACAACCATAGAATAAATGCTATCTTTTTGAAACTTATAGTGTTATATAAGTTAGGATTTTCCACAGCAAGCTAATCCCCAGGATGGTCCCTCAGATCCCCCAAAAGTCATTCGAAGACCTTCATTGTTTCAGTTTCGTGGTTATGTGTTGCATTTTTTTGAAATGGATGCATTCAATCCCATTACCACACAGCAAATCAGAAGGGATGATTTATACATCATGTTATTACTACTTTTACATGAGTTAAAGATCTGAATACTTTTTCCACCGTTGTTTTGATTTTGTTATACAATCAGAGTGGATTTATTTCTTTACCTGCTTGTGTAGAGTGCTTTTTAATGACAGAAAACTCAAGGAAACAACAGACAGCATCCCATTTAAAATATTTTATTGATAAACATACACTTGCTATAAAAGACAATGAACTGAGCGCTCTAGTCCTCTACATGATGAAGCTGCTGTCAGGTGTCCAGATAGAGACGACACACAGAGGAGAGAGGTGTTCAGCTCAGACTGTGGGGAGGCAACACTTGTGATAGAGGCAGATGAGGAGCGATTGGAGGACATTGTGTACTGTCTTAATATGGGGGAATAATTAAGCAGCAAATCACTTTGTGTCATTGGTTTAGCTCATGGGAAGGGGTGGAATAGCAGGTGATAAGGAGAGGCTGATCCATTTAAAATGTTTTTGCTGGTATGGAACTGTGCTTCAAGTCAAATCACACATTGCATACATACCTATACATGCATAATTTCATACACACACACACACACGCACACACACACACAATGTGCCGAGACCCTGAGGTCTGTGTGAGTGTGAAATACTCCTGCACTTAGACTAGCCCTCGCATTCATTACATAAGGCACTGATTCAGATGCAATCAATCTATGAGAATAAACAAAGGCTAAAACATCTTAAAGGGAAAATATTTAAAATTCAAAGAACAAGTATAATTAATAACATGCATTCTCATTCCTGTAAAATGAATTAGAAAGGAAAAGCTTGCGTAAGTTAGGCAGATGCACCAAAAAAATGAAAAATATCATGATGATGTACAACATACAAGAGGAAAGTTAAAGTTCAGCTGTTGAGAAGATAATATCAAACTCACACGACTCCATCTGAGCAATACTCACAATAACTTATATATGTTCTTCTTTCATGCAAACTGTAAACACAAAACCCAAAAAGAATGAGAAGGTATGATGATGAGTAAGGCATTATAATGTCAAGCTACGTCAGGTAATCCAACCCAAACCACTGTACGTCACACTCAGAGAGTGGAGTCACATGATCAGTGCAGAAGCAGGGGTTAATGAATTAAGATTCTGAGACTGATGTGTTGAAGACAGTAGTGTTCAGCTTTTGCTGTAAAATGTTAAGCTTGTGACGGAACAGATCCTTAGTTTAGAGTCTTGACTGTGCTAAGTATTGATGTGCGGAGGCTTAAACACACTGATTTCTTGATTAAATCCATGCTACACATATTAAAAGAAGTGTATACATGTGTACAGTTAGGAAGCGCACAAGCTGTATTGTGTGTGCACGTAATGCTGCGTCACTCAGTCCACACGTCAGTCCACTTGTGCTCTCAGTAACGTCCATAAAGCTGTTTGTGCATTTCAGGAAAACACGATGATTCCAAAGCTCCGAGGCGATTCCAGGCGTTTTCCAGAGTATTCCAGAATGTGATTCAAAGTTGTAGAATTCTTCTCCGCCCAGTCACTGATGCTGACAGGGGGGGGGGAGTTTCAGCTTAGATGCAGGTCATCATAGTGTGGTGGGCTGGCCTCTGCCTGCATATAAACACATGAAAACTGGTTCAAGGTCCTCTCTCATGAAACATAACATAAGGTTGCTTACTAACACTGTTAAGCAGCATTCATTCTTGTTGGAGTTTATCAGACGCTTGAAATTAAGACATTAGTGAGTTGATATTGTCACTATGGCGTACCCTCGAACTCCATTTATTGAAGGGTCTAGTTCAAGGTTACGGTGCTGCTTGGATTGTGTAGGAGCAGTGTGAACTGGCACTAGGGGGGGTGACTCTGGGACGCCGGAGTTCACCGCCTAGCCTCCTGGAGGTGTAGTGGGACTAAGTAGGCGAAACACTGTTGAAGGGAGGTTTCCACCTGATGACCCCCAGAGACGTGTTAGGAATCACTGCTCTTTGGCATGTATAGAGGCAGATTAGAGCTCCAAGGTTCTTCACTGAGAATGAATCCTCTTTTTGAGCACAAGTATCTTGTGTTTAAATTAACTAATAACAAGTTTAGAATTAGAGAAGGGGGCTGGGGTTAGACTTGTAATGGTGAGGACTAAGGACAGTGGTAGAAGAAAGACTCATAACACTCTGTTAAAACATCCAGTTACAAGTAAATGTCCACATTCTAACACCAGCAAAATGTAAGTAAAGGTACTCAGTGGGCAGAATGGTCCCTTTCAGAGCCTTGTATTACTAGGCTCTGAATCAAAATAATAATAATTTCAAAACAAGAGCCTTTATGAAAGTCTGAAAGCAGAAAAAGGTCAGTTTTAGTTGAAAAGGTGGACCGTGTCAACCAGTTTTTGTATTTTCCTGAAACTGTCTTTCTACACTGGTGA
This sequence comes from Chelmon rostratus, assembly GCF_017976325.1. Taxonomy (NCBI): domain Eukaryota; kingdom Metazoa; phylum Chordata; class Actinopteri; order Chaetodontiformes; family Chaetodontidae; genus Chelmon; species Chelmon rostratus. The sequence goes on from NC_055660.1 coordinate 4,793,079, forward strand.
GACAGGTCTATATACTGTAGGTGTGAAAATATTCAGAGCTGCAGAGCGGGTCTCTTCAGATTCTGTTCCCTTTATTCCTTAAACTCCTTCCTTCACCACTGTCAGTGTTCAGTGCTGAATGGCACCAGGCCACTCTTTTCTATAGGTGTGCTTCCATAAAAGAGAAGGGGGAGTCGGCCCAAACACAGGATCAAGTTCTCAACTATAGATGGTAAAGATCTGCTCAGTGTTGAACAGTTGTTATAAATATGTGAAACTCCACAATTTGAAACTATGGAAACACACTAGAAAATGCAGTTACATTTGTCTACCTGAAACACATTACTGACATTTTTGTATTAAAAACTACCCTCACTATGACAACCTGCTTCTTGTCACAGTCTTAAACAACAAGTCCCTCTTCTTCTTATATGAATGTAGTTAATGGGGGCTTCTCACAACTAATATGCATCAGTCTGTGTGCCTTTGTGCATTTGTGTGCATGTGTTCTCACCCCGAGATGCAATATAGCACTCGTGACAGCTCAGCAGTCCATTACGAATTCGCACGTCAGTCCCTGCAGTGGCGTCACCCAGCTGCCCACGGCACACTCCACACTGAGGAAGAATGGATGGTTTTAGATAAGCCATTACATGATTAAATATGTTACAAACACTTTTTACTCCATGACTATGTCGCCTTTTTGTCTTTCTTTTTGATGTATTCATGCTAAATTGGAGATAACTGTGATGGAGTTGCTTTGATAAACACTTTCTAAACCTTTATACAGAAGCCGAATGTTGCCTCTGTGTAAAGTACAAATGTGTATTAGAATACTAAATTACCTTGAAACAATCCATGTGGAAAAACAGTCCCAGTGTATCGATGATCATGGCAGCTCCTTTTCCCAATGGTTGAGAACAACCAGAACATAGTCTCTTCCCACTAACACACCTACGCGTGCACACACACACAAAGGAGGAAAAGAGACAGGTTATTCTATTTTCCCACATTAATGCATGTTGACTCCATTAAACAGTGCATCCTAATTGGTGGATTCTTTCAGACGTGTTGTGAAGATGTGTGCTAGCATCATTACCTGCTGGGTGAGGGAGGCTGAGGTGATGACTGCTGTTTGCTTGTTACAGCATCATGTGATTCAGACCTGTAGTTAAAAAAAAAAAAAAAAGCTGGTTAAAGGGGAACATTTTTCACCTTGAGAGAGATATTATGAGCACATTTTTGACATCTCTACCAGAGAATAAAACACTATTCAAATGGTTGCCATGTGGACATAAAATACTTTCATGCAATACTTCCTGCCATTTGGTCTCTATCAAAATCTTGGCATTCAGTTCAATAAGAAAACTTGATTTGTGTTTGACATACGCATGATGACTTAATGCATGAATCAATGTAGGCTGCATCGTGAATCCCTGTTACTTACCATCAGGAAATTATCAAGTCACCATTGATTTATGTGATCAAATAACACTTAATGGATTACTATATTATTACATATCATTATAAAGTAGTGGCTATTAAAGTGAGACTATTTAATTTCAGAAATATCACATCCTCCAGCTCACAAATGAAAAGTTGAATTAAATACTCGGGGGATTTGCTCCTGCAGCCTTACTTGGTCTGGTATGACTAGTAGCTTACAGTACATAAACATTAAACATTAAATGTTGCTGCATAACACACATTACTGAGTCCCCTCTCCACCTGTACTACTGTTGCATTAGTTTAGCATTTTAACTAAATGTTATACAATCATTTAGCAGAATTTAGCATTATCTCATAATCGTCACTTGTATTCACAGTGGCTGCCATTTGGGAAAAACTGCATAGTCTCTCTTCAACTCACATTGACTTCATACATTAGTTTATATGCCACCAAATTAGCTGGAATCCAGTTACTTAGAAGAGGGCATTTCTGACCCACGCATTTGATCAGCCTTACTACTAGCCTTATTACTTGGTCAGTTCAAATATGAATCAACAAGAACAACTTCCCATAAATTCAGAACCAAAATGCAGCAACATGGGACCTAAAATACACAAAGGTGCTTGCACAGATAAGCACACACACAAAGCATCCTGGCATACCTTTTAAAAATATGTGCCTGATTGGGCTGAGGGTTGCGGTCCAGAGAGGCTGTCTTCCACAGTTCCTGCTTCTTTGAAGGTTCACCATCACATACAGAATCTAGAAAAATATACCAGAAGATAAACCTTCATCTCAGACACTCTGAGCTGAGACTGAATGAACGGACACAAGTGGACACGTCCTGCATATCAATGTGCATTTCTGCGTCTTACTCTGGAAGAAATGCAGCTTGGATGCATGCTGATCCTCGTTCCCTGTGGAGATTCTTTGGCCATTTTGCTGTAAAGGAACATTTCCTTCTTCTACTTGGTTGTTTTCTGTAGCTGATGACTGCTGGTTTAACAGGCCGGTGGGATTGAGGGGTGTTACTGTCTCCTCAAGAATCCTTCTCTCCTGGACGATTTACACACAAAATAAAAACGCAAAACATTAGATGTACAAAAGCAGCAAGTCTGATTTCACGTGTTTGTCAGTTTGTGTGTGATTGTACCTCTTCATTGTGTTTTCTCTCTTCCTCCTCCACCTCAAGCTGTGCTCTCTCCCACTCCTTCTTCAGCTTCTCCTGCTCCTTCTGGTACTGCTCCTGCAGAGAAACACTGTACATGTTAAATACTGTATGCACAAAAACACACATATAACACACACATAAATCCATACACATATACAGCGTACACACATCTAGGACATCCTGTGCCTGTACGTTCATGGAGCAATGTGCATACACACCATTCCACCAGTGTACCTGTAGGAGGCGCTCCTGCTCCTGCTGCCAACTTTCCAGCCGTTTACGTTCCTCATTCGGGTCCCAGACCCAGTGATTAACACGTTTAGCCAAGTTCAACATGGGGGTCTCAATCTACCCAGACCCAATCAACAATCGCACACACACACATGTATACAGACCAAAAGGACAGAAAGAGAGGAAAGGTGAGAGGACAAATCTGACTACAGTCACTACTGGAGACGAAGGGTCAGGACAGGATCAAATTCAAGAATGAAGGAGAAACAGGACAAAAAGCCAAGCTGGAGCTGCCGGAGGTACTCACAGTCACACTGCTCTCCTCAAGACCCTCTGTGGCAGAGAAAGACATGGACATAGATTAAATTAAGATTTATTATTTCCACAAGAAGTGATGCAGCAAAAATCATGCTGTTAATTATTCTTCTTAATGATTTACAGTTTTACCCGTGACAGTGGGAGAATAGTCTTGCATGCTGTTTGGTGATGTAGCGGGCTGAGCCTTTTTTTCCTCCACTGGTCTCTCTGATAACCCCGTAGCACCATTGACCTGAAAGTCAAATACTCAACTAAATGAGTAAAACAATAACTGGAAAGTGGATCCGAAATTCTTTGGCCTCGATTTATATGTATCTATTAAAAATGTATGGACCATGTTGGTGTTTTTAAATATCGCAGCCACTTTAGCGCAAATCGCAGATCTTATTGTTTCAAGTCCAGAACATACAATAGCATTTTTTATTTACTGTTTTTACTTCAGGTAGTTGCTGGCTTCAGTTCATGTAAATGCAATATCAAAATCAACCTGAAAAGAAACTTGCGTTTCAAGAGTGTTTCGGGCCAGGCTCATATCTTTCCAGCTTCTACACACAGTGAAGACTAAACTAAAGGGAGGTTAAAAAGATAAGATAAGATAAGATAAAACTTTATTAATCCCCAGCTGAGGAAATCTGGGTGTTACAGGCAGCAGGCAAAAAAAACCCAACATGGTTGTGTGTTTCACAGAATGTACTTGTGTAACTATCTAATTGTTTTTAATGTCTTTTTATGCTTTGCCTGAACTGTAGATTGTATTTATTGTTTTTGTACTGCAGTGCAGCACGAAAGACAAATTTCCCTTGTGGCCACATTAAAGTATCTTCTCTCATCTTTCTGTTTATGTTCTCATTTTGTGGTAATAAAAATGAGTGAATGTGTTGCTGTCAAGTACTTTCAACAGCAGAGTAAGTTTTTAATGCAACTAACTTCACAATATTCTTTTTTGATAGTGCTGCTTTCAGTTTGTCCCCTGGGTTTAACTTTCCACGAACGCAGTTCATGAATGGTAAGAATCAACAGATGAGCTGACTCTCGTGTCTCAGGTGTCAACGCTTTCCATAAACACTTGAATGCACCAGCATTGAATATCCAGGATAACAAGTCACCCTTTCATCTGTATTTCCATGCAGCCATAACGCAACCTCTCACAGGATGATATCAGAATCATTTCTGCCAGCTGATCTTCGCAGTGCATTGAAAATAACTGAAAGCCACGGCTATCTGGATGGTTAGAAAAGCAAATTAATTCCAAAAACACCATCTAAAAAACAACTGTATGCTTTTGAAAATGGCGAGCAGTAATGTAAAGCATACATTCCTTGTATTAAATGGACTAACCTCCATGAAACACAGGTGGCAGGTAACCTTTAACATGCCACTTATAATATTACCTGTCCATTACTTTGGATATCTGGGTGATATGGCTCCACAAGAGTCTGCGTGAGCTCTGTCACAATAGTTGTCGTGATGATACAGTTTCGGCCTCCGATCAGGGAGCTGATGGCGGAGCCTGCTGATTTTTCTATCTGGGGAGGCGGCGCCGGCTCCGCTGTCTCCTGATTGGTTGCCGTCTGCTCGGCGGGAACATCTTTCTCAGTCTGTTCGGAGGGAACGTCTTTGACTTCCTGTGGTGAATGCTGAGCAGAGGTAGGCGGAGTGGAAACAGATAAGTCGTCCGTCGCCTCTCCGTTCACTCGCACCAACCCGTCCATCTGAGTGGGACACACACATACAAGTCAGGTTTACAGGGATACTTTGATTTTGGAGAGTCACACAGATTCATAGATGCCATGTTTTCGTGTCTGAGGGCAGTTTGAAGATATGCTGAAGTTATAGCCTCACATAACTTTGACTGACTACATGTCTGCTTTCCCCATTGTTAAATTCTTGAAAAATGTCTTCAAAAAGATATACAACAACATGTAACAGAGGTTTGACCTTTAATGATTTCTTTGTCAACAGAGAAACGATCCACATTAATATCTGAATCACAACACAGAAGTAAGATGAGCACTCCTCCTTTGGTGAAGGTCAAAGATGTGTTTCTGCTTTTTGAGGGAAGTTAATACTTGCTGCCACAGATTAAGCTTGACATATTGTTCAACACAGGTGTGTTAAACAATATTATCCAACTACATGCAGAGAACTAAACAGCATCCATGTCACTGTGTGAGGTGCTGAAACTTCTAAACACAACAAACATCTCTGTTAATTTAAGCATGAGTTCAGGCGTTGAGGTGAACCCATGAAGTGTCAGATGATGCTGACACTGATATGGAGCCCTCACCTTGACAGGTTTGTGTCCAGACTGCATGCTCCTGGGCTGGCAGTAGGGTTTGGCTGCCAGCAGGGGGACGGGTCTCGGGGATACAGATGGAGGTGAGGGGAGTGTGTGTACAGGCTGTGTGGTGTGAGGCTGCACTTGTGCAATCTGAGGCGGCATGTGTTTGGTTTGAGGCTTTGCATCTCCTGCAGTCGGTTGTTGTTGGTGTGTGGTTGGAGACTCTGCCGGTTTGGATTGAGGTTCATTGAGTTGTAGTGACTGAGGTGGCACATTTTCTGAGTTTGTGACCGGGCTGAGGGGACTGCCAGGCGTTGGAGAGACAGGGGAGACAGTAACCGCCGTTTCTTGTTGAGCAGTTGTATCTGCCTCTGTCTCTTCAGGTTTTATGGGCGCCTGATCTGTTATAACAGTTGGTTCTGGTGTCTGCAGAGGTTCTGATGTTTCAGAGTCACTAACAGGTGATGTTGTTTTCTCCTCCTTATCCGCCTGCTTTAAGTCCTGTTTGGGTTTTGAAGTGGATCTGGGCAGTTTCAGGCTGTCCAGTGTAGCATCACTGATGGTAAAGCGAAGAGCGTAACGCTGTAAAACCATGGCGGCCTCCTCTGGAGTGGCTGCATTCCTGTAGGCTTCACACAACTCTGCCTCTCTGCGCTCCCTAGAACAGAGAAGAAGAGAAGCTCAAGGCATTTGGTGTCTCTGTAGTGTTTTTGAGATTGTATGTTACTTTATTGTACATTATGTCTGTGACAGAGATCAAGGCCTCAATATCGTCCTTACTTCTCCTCTACGATCTCCTTGTAGGTCTTGATGCTTTTCCTCTTGTTGCTGGTACTTCCCTCCTCTTTCATCCTTTTCTCCATCCTCTTCCTCTCTTCCTCTTTCTTGATCAGTTCCTGTGATGCGCTGCGACGGCGATTCTTCCAACGAGCCAAGTCCTGCCACAGGTTCACAGGTATATAACATATATAATAATACCTCTCTTTACATGGACACTGCATCTCTCTCTGACTCTACTGAAATGCCATATGTCTCTTACGTCTTGCCAGTGGTCCTCATCTTCTAGAAAGCTGTTGTACTGTTCATGCATGCGCTCATATCGTGATTGGCTCAGTTGTGGTAAGTGTCCTACCTCTTCCTCATTGAGCATGTCACTCATGCTCACACTCCTGTAAAGGAAAGAGACAATATAATCAGTATAATCTTGGATACATTTCTGAGTCACTTGAACAAACGTATTTACTTTGTCCACCTTGGCTCTGAAAAACAGCAAATATTTATATTTAATTCATTCATTGTTTACTTCAGTCACTTCAGTGAATATTTCCAACACAAAGTTTCTAACATATAGACTATAATCTAAAAAAAAAACACTTTCCATGATTGAAAAAAAGCAGGGAGAAAAAAACCTGCTGCCTTTTCAAAAATGCATAGATGACATAAACAAAAATGGTCTGTCAGTAATTACTGTACAACATGTTTCTACTAGATATGAACACAAAGCAACACATGCTTACACACAACCAATAAAAGTCCACTAAATGTAAATGTTACATTATTGTTCTTATTGCTCTTCTCTGCATATAGTGGATTTATATTAGTTGTGTATGTGTTGCCCCACACCTCCACACAGGAGCAAAAATATGTTACTGTTTCCAGATCAAAGAAAATAAACAAGCAACTGAGAAAACATAACTTAAATAGAACTTCTTACAGCAAGACAAACACATTCATTCAGCTTAATAACAGGGTGTTAGTTGAGTCTATATTAGCTTGTGTATTTTAATAACTATTTTTAAACCAAATAAGTAAAAAAAGAATAACATTGAAAGTAAAACTTAAAAATGTCACAAAGCACAGTAATGAGCATTATGTTAATGTGTTGTATATTAACATATTTTTTGACTGTACTCTTGAACTCGAACGTGCACAGTGAGTAGATATTGCTGTCATGCAGATGCTCAACCAGGTTCACACCGAAAGACTTACTCAGTGTCCTCAGACATAAAAGCAACTCGCCGGCTCATCCTAAAACAATAACAGAATAAAGTGAATGAGAGGAAAGCGTAGTGAGGGAAGGGGTAGCAGGGTGTCACACTTCATATCCCAAAGGGAGGCATCTAGTCAACACTTGCCATCATTGCAGCAAAGACAAACAGTAGAGAGCAATCTTTTGGCTCTCATTCACGGCCATTCATAGACGCTAAATGAAAAAGGCGGACTGGATGAATGGCAGAGGTAAATCTGAGAGATGAAGGCAAATGCAAAAAGCATCTCACATCATGGGAGGTAGATCATCATCATCATCCAGCCAGAAGGGTTTCTTTCGTGGTTCCTCATTCACAACGGTCTTTTTCTCCTCCACCTCTTTTTCAGCTCTTTCCTCCACTCTCTGCTTCACCAACTCTGCCTCCACTTTACAGCTTTGGGCAGCAGCAGGACTGGGTGGAGGGGTGAGCGATGGAGGAGAGAGAGGCCTGGTCACATCTGTGACCGAGGTGTTTGGGATTGTCATGCCTCTCTCTTGATTTCCATCCTCCTCCTGCCTCTCCCTCAGCCTTGCACACTCAGGGGGGGTTGTGGCTTTGGAGGGTGGGGCCTGAGGTCCTGCTGCTACGGTAATAATGCTGCTAAAATCCAGTGACAAAGCCAAGATTACCAGGAAATACAGCTCAAAGAATAAATCAAGACTGCACCGCAGACAGCAGGGAGTCTGCAGCTGATCTACCCTCTGTTTGCTGAAACTTTTAACCATGATGCACCTGAAATATGAAGGGGGAGTGGCCAGGTTTAAAGTGTCAGATCACCCAAATTACAAAATCAATAATTGTAATTGTAATCATTACAATTAATAATGAGTGAATATTTACTGAGGTTTAAATTGAGAAGTGTTTTCACATTGACATTTTATTAAAACTATAATTAGTACCAAATTAAATAGTTATTTCCCCAAAACATGTTGAGTGTTTTTTCTGTAATTTGTGTGAACTAGCCCAAGAATTTCAAATAGCAGAGAGTAGAGCAGCAGCTGTTTCTGCTCCTGGGTGATTTATATTGTAAATACAAAGATAACAGCCAAATGCTTCAAACTGAACAAGAACCACAACCAGAGTTATACCAAGCAAAGACAACATCAACCACGACAACAAAAAATCCAGATTAAATCCAATCCAAGCACAAACCTTTCCAAGTCATATGAGAGCCAGAGCTCCAATAATCCAACCGCAACAGCAAATCAAAGTCGACCAGTCCTTTCATATATGAATAATACAAATTAAATCACATCAGGCGTCCAGCTGCAGGCACTCAAAAATGCTGGCATGGAACCAAAACAACAACACAGTCAACTTAGATCAACTACAAATCATCCACAGAGATTTATTAATGTTAGTAATGCAGGCCACAAAACTTGTCAACATAATTACTAAACCTCCATCTTTGCTAGTAAAATATGCTTTGTTAGTTGCAGTAGTTGACCGACACCAAAATCTCTCCAGCCAAGAACAGTAAATACCTTTCACTCGCCATCTTCTCTGTGAGCTTAGGTCTGCTGTGTAGTGGCTTCATTGCAGACACTGGGGCGATGTTATATTTAACTGATCCAGGTACTGGCAGGAACTGGTTGATGGACTTATTTGTTCTGGCTGCACTGGTTTTTTGGAATGATCCGGTCCTTCGAGCCATCATATCATCCTTCTCCAAGTCAGGCGCAGGCTCGTTTTCATCATACTCATCCTCATCATCATCATATTCTCGTTCGCTGTGAGATGTTGCTCGGATCACAGTCGTGTCAGGGTGCGGTTGAGGTGTTTCCATGGGAACTCTGGGTTGCTGTTGCTCCACTCTGTGAGAGAAACTCCCACAGTTGAAATAACTAAACATCAGGCAGCAGAATTTCTTTGAGGATGCAAACCACACCAAGCTTGTTAGTGTCGCCTCATACTGTTAGACGGTTCCACACAAATCTCAGCCCACCTGACGTCCAGTTTCTTGCTCCTGTCTGTCTGCACTTCCCTTTTGCTCCGCGGAGCAGCATCAGTGGTGACCTCCCCCTGTGTGCAGCGTTTGGAGGAGGGCAGAGGCAGGAAACGGTTGTAAGTCACTGTGGCAGTGCTTTGTTTATGGAAAACTCCTGTCCTCCTCGCCATCATGTCGTCTTTCTGAAGATCTGGGATCCTCTCCTCTTCCTCTTCCTCCTCCTCCTCTTCTATTCTCTGTTCATACTGAGCCAGACGTGCATCCAGCTCAGCAGGAGTCGGAGGGGTTTCAGGGGTCCAGGGTGGGAGGTCAGCAGAGGGAGCGGTCATTTCATTGAGGTCAGCTCCATCTACCTGGCTGTGAGAGCACATAAGCTCAAACAACAGCAACAACGATGGATAATTTAACTATAGTCTTAAAATCCAGGCATGAACATGCAGAAAAGCAGACCATTAAGGGTAGAGTATACAGACTGTAAAGTAGGGAAAATTCCAGATCAAAAACCATCCAACAGAGTGTGTTCACAACAAATATATAAGGGTTAAAAAACACATGCAAAACTAATGCAAATCTACAAAAAAAAAAGACCTGTGATGACATTTCAGACCACAACAACACTTTGACCATCTGAGTCAGTGATAACCTCCATCTTTAAAGGCATGTTTTCATTTTAAATTTCAAATGATTTCTGACTTTTCATCAGAAGTGAACAGATGCTTAATATCTCAGGAGAAAAAATGGTTCAGACAAACACTAAAAGAAATGCTTGAATTGTGCATTTACTACAGGAAGTCTCTTTATAATGGATTTTTGAGGATGATTTAGCTGCTGATATTTGAAAGCTAAAACAATCTCATATATTAGCCAGTACCCTTTTTTTTTTACATTAAAACATACTATACACAATCATTTTTGATCAGAACAATACATCCTGATATAGTGAAGACGTTTAACAACTACCTAAAACAGGTCTCATGATATGTTACTTATTGGCCGACATATATGTCAGAACTTATATATCGGTGATGAGGTGGTATTAGTCAAGCTATATAGCTCTACTTACAGCAGGATTAACATGCATATGTGTGTGCGTGTGTTTGTGTGTGTGTGCTTGTGTGTGTGTACCTTTGTTTCCTATTCAAACTACAAGCACATCAGTTCAATGCAGACAACAGCATCCAAACTAATTTGCTAATTCAAATAGCTTGAAATGTAAAACATTTTCCAAAATGACATTGACAAGCAATTACATCAAAATATTGAATTAGCAATAGAATAGAAAGGGACCTATTTACTCCTCAATGCAGTCCATACTAATGCAAGAGACTTTGGATTCAAGCCACTTTAGCCTGTGTTGTCTTGCCTTTGGCCTTGTCCATACCTGCGTTCCCGCTCTGAAAGCTGGGAGCCCAGGCCAATGGTAGGCATGGCTACAGTTGCCTTGGAAAGGAGTCGTCTTAGCAACTCTGTCTCCTCCCCTTCACTTGACATGACTGTGTACACTGGCTGCTCGATCTCTGTCACGCCCCCAAAGGTCACAACTTTGCTGTGACCTCGTCCAGCCTTTGCTGATCCGCTGGAAGGACTTCCATAATTTTTCTCCAGACAAGCCTGACACACAGGGGCCGGGCTAGCCTCACTGTAGATACAATCTCACAAATGAAGACAGGCATACAAACACGCACACACAACAACAGCCAGCAAAAGAGCAGGGGGAAAAGAGAGGGTGGAAAAGAAATCATGAGCAGCTAGACACAAAGGATCAGACTGTGAAGACAAAGGAAGGATGAGGTGGAAATGATGAATCAGGCAGGAAGTGTGGATGGACAGAAGAGGACAAAGCAATGGGCTGTGTACTTAAATGCCATCAACACACATGTACATTCACGCATACACGCCAAGCTTTCTATCCACTCTAGGTAGCCAAATTGTCCTGGTAACTGCTCCTTCACTGGGAACACAAAAAACTCTTTATCCTATCTAATGACATCAGCACAGAGAGAGAAAAACAAAACCAAAGCAGTGCTCACAGCCAACAGTGGCCTCTCTTTTGGTCACACACACACACACACACACACACACTCACACACACACACAGTCTCATACACACCGGCCAATTCCCTACTCTGTTTCAATGCCTGTCACAGAAGACTGAAGAGGACTGAAGTGCACAATAGTGAGAAGGATAAACAAGCTGATGAGAACATGGTGAGCAACAGAGAAGAGAAACTGAATCTATGGAGATATATAGCTGCTTACAAAAGGATGCAACAGAGACTCAAGAGCAGAACAGAGCTGAAATTGATAGAATATTGACAAGAAGATGATGTAGGTATCTTTTTAGGTTTTTTAAATTATTGTGCTCTAACAGGAAAAGATTGTTAAAGGGAGGGGGCTCACATGACACAACCTTAAATCTGTCTCAAGTAAACTTTATTTACATTAAAGTCTGCAAAAAACAACTATTCATATTATGGATCAATCTGTTGATAATCTTTTTGATTACTCAATCATTTATTGGACGACAGTGGGAAAAATGTCTATTATGATTTCCCAGAGCCCAACAGTGATGATGGAAAAGTAGCAAACTCTCACATTTAAGAAGGTAGAACCAATGATTTTTGGCATTTGCTGCTGAATATATGACTTAAAGTAGTAATTTTACATTTTGGGAAACACACTTATTTGCTTTCTTTCCAAGAGTTGAAGCTTAAGTCATGGGGTGGTTAGTTTAGCTTAGCACAAAGACTGAAAACAGGGGAAAATCTTGCTTTACTCTGCCTACCAGAAGCTCTGAAGATCATAAATTACCATGTTTATTTGTTTAATCAGTACAAAAACTGAAGTGTAAAAACAATAATTTGCGTCTTTGAGCCTTTGCTGTTTGGCTGAAATGTCATTTTTACTTTAACTATTTCTGCTATATTTATTTGTGACTTCTTCTCCAGATAATTTACTTATACCTACAATCACACCCTTTTTGTACATCAGGCTGAAAATGATACACCCAAATTAAAGCATTTAGTATTGTTAAACAGTTTTGCTAACAGTCCTGCTCTCTAAACTTTAAACTGTTTCCAGTTTGTTGTCAAAAAGTATAAATGTAAGATGTTTTTTTTTTTACTGTTCTGTCTCATATGCAATCCTGTCACAAACTAAACGTGTGTTGGTGCAATGATATTCTAAAATAGCTGACACAGATAGAATCATGACACTTTGTGCTTTCAAATGACATGTTCTTTGTCGTAGTTTAGGCATTTTGAAATAAGGTACCGCATCTATTCAAGCCACTGTTTGTTAGAGATTAGAAAATATCCAGTGAACACCACTGGGGTTGTAACTTCATATGAAAGTATGTACAGATTAACCCTCTTCTGCCTGCAATGATCTGCTCAAAACTGGATCTAACACTAGAAGCACACACACACACACACACACACACACACACACACACACACACACACACACATACTGCACAGTCATTAACAAACCACACACTTGACATACAGCAGCATTTAAGTGCTCTGTGCTGCATGTGTGCTGAAACAGAGAGTGTGTGTTGGGCACCTGGGCTCAGTCATCTTGAGTCTCTCCCACTTCTGCATATCTGCCTGGCTCATGGAGGCAGAAACAAAGCTCATTGGTCCGTCCCTGTGAGAGAGGGGCCTGCTCTGAACCCGCCTTTGAGCCAGGTCATCTTTCTGCTTATTAGGCGTCGCTTTAACCTTTCCCTCTTCTCCCTCTTCCTCCTCATCCTCCTCTTCCTCGTGGCGAGGGGTGGAGTGTAGGAAGGGGTTGTCTCTGCGTGTAATGATGTCAGCAACCACTTCCTTCTCACTGTCCAATCACAGAGCCAGTACGATGGCATCACACAGCACACGTTTCACATCAAAGTGGAGCACACACACATCAAACCACCAGTGATCACAACACCCAAAGAAAGAGAGAGTATATTTAGCGGTAAGTTGGAGAAAATGAAAGAAAAAACAGCATCACTCAAACATACACCGGCTAACCTCATCTCCTTCTCCTGCAGTGTTTGCTGCGAGGCTCGTCTAATGCCCTCCCAGCGCTCTCGGTCTTTGTTGCTACACACAGGCAGAGGGACAAACTGATGCACCTTGGGAACAACTGGGCCGCGATGAGCTCGTCTGGATGCCAGGTCATCTCTACGAACGTCCGGAAGTTTCCGCACCTCTGCCTCCTCTTCCCCATCAGAGGAGGAGTCCCAGGCAGATTTCTGCGAGCTCAGAAAGTCATTATCGCAGCGAAGGATGATGTTCAGGGACGGTGACCTCACTTCCTGTTCTTCCTTCGTGGGAGGGCTGGGGACGGTGTGGCAAGGTCATTTCAGGGGTGATCAAAAATCCACCATTGCAGCTTGTAAGCGGAAGTAGTGGCATGCAAAGTGTCGAGTCGACACAAATATTATTGGCAAAGTCCCGCTGATTAATCATAATTCACACGCAAGCATATCACTGTGAGCGTCCAAACATGAAGGATTCTTTACACACCAACCAGGTAGCAATTCCATTAAGGCCACTGAAACCTCTATTACAACATTAATAATAACTGACATTTTAAATCGACCTCTCCCACACGTAAGACACAGAAAAAGAGCAAAGCAGTTAGTCGAGTCTGCATCCCAAAATACAAAACTCATTATCATTAATGAGCCAGATTGTTCCAAGTCACAGCACCAGGAAAAAAAAAACAAAAAGCAAAATTACCATTACAGCAATCCATTAGTGAGCACAACCAAATCTGTCAAACCACAACAGCAGCAGCTCTCATGCCCCTCCTCCCTGACCTGCTGTAGCGAACAGCAGCAGGCAGAACTTTGATCCCTGCTTTCTCCAACTTCTGCAACCTCCTCTGCTCCAACACTTCTTGGGTCACCTTCTCCTCCTCTTTTAGTTCTTCCCCATTGTTCTCAGGTGCCCAAGTGACGGTCTTGGGAGTTTTATGGTGCGGTCCAGCTCTTTTGCCCTGCTCTGGAGTGGCTTGACTGGGGAATGGTGTGTAATGAAAGAAGAGGAGGTTTGTGTGTCTCGTGTGATTTACCTTTTTCTTCGCCTCACGTTTTCCACTGCAGCGCTTAGTAACTTGTGTGTAAAATGCAGAATTTGCATCTGAATTATTCATTGCACTCATGTGTTGGTCATTACCTCCGCTGCTCTCCCTCCTCTGGATGTGGTTTCCGCCGTGGAGCTGGGATGTAGGAACTGGCATTGGTTCGGTTGGGAAGAAACTGGTTAAAGGGAATAGAGCTTCTTGAGTCACTGCTGGCAGTCCGTCTGGCCAACATGTCATCCTTCCGCACATCTGGCCTCCTGCCGTCGACCTCCGAGTCGCTGCCTCGCCCTGGGACCCAAAGAGTGATGGAGCATAAAGGAGAAAAGAGCGAAGGGCAAATACGTTCATGAGATGGGACATGACATATTCATCTGAAGTTTACAGACAGTTTTAGACAACACTTAGTGAAATGAGCTCTGTATTTGCTCATGGGGCTGCTCTTCTACCACCATCTTACATTTGATAAGATTTACAGGGCAATTATTTGTATATCAAACAAGAATGAGCTTTCCCATCCCACAATGTTGTTTTATTGGGAGACTAATTGTGGTTTTGTCTCTTCTTGTGTCTCAGCACACAAAATCTGAAGTTTTTATATGAGTTTTATGTCCCATTAAAGGATATTTATGCTTTATTATGACTACAGTCTTGTTTTAGTAGATTTGGGCATCTTTCCCACTGGTTATAATAACAATAATGTATCAACAACAATAACAAGTTAACTGCTGAATTCATGAATGTCGTAACTTGTGGTAACTGTGGTAGCTAAAATGAAGTCAGACAGGCAATAAGAGATTTTAAAATAAATCAGGGGAGTCAAATGTATTTGGAAGAGATGAGAGAATTAGCCTGTCCACTTTCAGTTTTACCTAAGTGATTTGGATACTTTGGCTAAACCTGACTGATTGTCTGCCTTGTTTCTCACACTGTTGATCTCTCTTCAATGTCAGCAATTACTTTAGCGAGTAGAGCGTCCATAACTGAAAAATATGATTCTAGTTGTAACAAAGATGGATTAGTCATTAAATTAAATTTCTCTTGTAGAACCTTGAGCAAGTTTATTGTGCATAAATCTGGTATGCTAAGAATTATGCTAAGTATTCGTTAATAAGGCAGCAAACTCTCTCTGTGACCTCCAGGGAATGTGTGGAATGAGTCTATTGCTCTGGAGTAGTGTTTTTCTTCACCCTGCTACAGACACATTACACTGTCAATATAGAGGACACAAACAGGATGCCTGTGATACTCCCCTCATACACAAATACACACACGCACACACATACTCACACACACACACACAGACACACACTGACATATGAAAGGCAGGATGTTGACCTCAGCCTATGTTTCCCAGGTCCAAATCTCTAGTGACTGCGACTTAGACCAACAGCTGCTGCATCTGGGGCACACACACACACACACACACACACACACACAGTAGCTGAGACGTTCAGCTGTTGTCCACAGCCTGTCAGACTGGCCAAAACATATCAAGGTTAAAACCCCTACATGTTGGAGAACAGCAGTCAGACTATTTATGGATGAGTGGTTTTGTATTGCTGCTTTAAAGGTGTAGTTCAACATTTTGGGAAATATGCTTATTTGCTTTCATTCTGAGAGTGAGATGAGAACATCTATACCCACTCATGTTAAGCATAGGACTAGCTTAGCTTAGCAGAAAGACCCACCATCACTGTTGCCTCGATTCACCACGTCAGGAGAAGGGCTGTGCTGTGAGCGGGAGCCAAAGGAGTCCAGACTGTCAAAAACAAAATAAAATATTTTACTTTTAAACAAAGTAAAATCACATGTGGGGCATTTTCTTTAATGCAAATATAGGTTTTGTATGATTGGAGTCAGTTTGAATTGAGTTTCTAAAATATAGACAATGTCAACAGTTAACTTCTCATCAGTAGTCTTAAAAACTCCTGGTATGTGTGCCCACATATTTGCGTGTGTGTGTGTGTGTGTGTGTGTTTGTGTGTGTGCACGTGTTAACAGATGTCTCTCACCTGTCGAGAGAGTTGTCACGAGTGTGACGTGGTGGAGAGAGAGACTCACTCCTCTCAGAGTCCCAGCAGTCATAGCCGCTGTCTCTAACACTGCGCTTCTGTGGACTCTCCCCTCCCTCCTCACTCTCCTACAAACACACACATGCATACAAAAAACACATCAGCCATCATACTCAGAAAAATCTCAGAAAAAGTGAGAAAGATGCATGCAGATGCTCACTTAAGAGACAACACAAGGGCTGATTGGAACTGGACTAGGAGCAAAAGAAAAAGAAAAGTTGGAAACCAGGTGTTAGCTGGTTCTCTTGCATAAGAAATCTAAACAGCAAAAAATGTTCTTCCAATTGATCCAATAAAAAATGTGCACAGCCAAGCTTCTTTTCCAACTCATATCCTGTTTCCCTTTTCTGTCTCTTCTTGAAATAGGAGTAGCTGTGGTGCATCAAAAACAAAAATGTGTTTGTCTCCTGCATCTCCTGCACCCCAACAAAGACAGGAAACTAACAAATCCAAGGCCCGCACCTCCTCCATGCTGCTATCTGTCTTTCTGTATGTCTCCCTCTCCTCCCCCTCCCTGCTCTGTCCTCTTCACTGTGTTCACTTACCACCTTCATTTGAGCAAGAAGCCCTTCAAACTCTTTGAGGTTGAGAGTAGGGCCGCTGTAGGAGGCGCAGCCGCTGGCAGCCTTCCCGAGCCAGAACACAGTGTTCAGCACCTGAGGGACATGGATACGGGGGCTTGATATATACTCATAAATGCTAAACACACTGACATGAGAGATGAAGCAAGAAATACAAAAGAAAGGGCAAAAATTACTCACATTTTTTAGTTTGCGGTTGCAGTCAGAATCCCTGATGAGAGAGAAATGCACTGCTGTCATGTGATACTACATTAAAATAGACAAGATCAGAAACAGAAAAGACACACACATGCACACTAACACACACACACACACACACACACACACACACACACGGCTATTTACTTGAGGTTAGCTCGTATGGATGTGTCTTGCAAGTCCCCGGGGTCAAACAGCTGGGAGCCCTTCAGGCCTAATTCCTCACAGCCCCGCAAGAAGACTGACAGGTTGTCCTACAAGAGACAGCAGAGGACCACAGACAGTCAGGGTTCATCACTTTGACAAACAGGGTGGCTTACAGGGCCGAGTGTCACACTGGAGGGTGTCTTCTTACCAGCCCAGCAATAGGGGTGGGCAGTCTGTTGATCTTCTTGACCAGCCCTGGTTTGATTGCACTCAGCAGTCTGAGTGGAGGAGGGGAGAAGCAGAGATTTATTGAGTCTTAGAGGAGTATTTATGTACGTTGTTGGTACTTCAGACATCAAAAACTGAGTGGGAGTGATGTCACAGGCTTACTCGCATAACAGGATGCCGTTCTCCAATCCGCTGCGGAAGTCCTTGTCTCCAAAGCTCTTCCCTGTTACAGCCTGGGGAAGGAGGACAGGAAGAGATTGATGTGAAGGAGGTGGACTGAAACTACAGCTGAAACTAACATTTTGTTTATTACTGATTAATTTGGTGGTTATTTGTTGATCAATCACGTAATTGCTTTGTAGATAAAATGTTCATTACAAGCTCCAAGATTGCAGGGTGATGTCCTCAAATTGCTTTGTTTGCCCAACTAACAGTCCAAAATCCAAAGATAATCAGTTTACAGTGATACAAAGCCAAAAAATAATCAAATCCTCACATGGAGAGGGTGGAGGCAGAGAATGTCTGGCATTTGTCCTTGACAAATGACTTCAATAAATAGTAATCATAATGATCAGATTTTTTAAAGCTAAAAAGCCCAAATATTATTCTTTTACATTCTTCCAAAGGAGCAAATACGCCAATATAAACAGACGGGTGACAAATTAAAGGCAAAACCGACATAAAATGTCTTGGTAAAGTGGGTCGGAACAGTGTCAACATGTCTCTAAAACTCTACTGGAGTCATGGAACTCGTTTCTTTAAAAGATATTGCATCATTTGGTGTTTTGGGGATGGTGGCAGAGAGCCCTGTCTAACACATTGGTCCAAAATGTCCCATAGATGTTCAATTGGGTTGACATCTGGTGACCACTCATAATAATACTCATCAAACCATGCTGAGCCCACATGCGCTATGGATGGGGGCAGTGGATAAAGGTGATCACTCAGATCATCTTCGTATTCACTTGCAATGACCCTTCCCTCTAAGGGGACAAGTGGACCCAAACCATCCCAGCAAAATGCCCTCCACAGCATAACAGAGCCAACGGATCCTCTTATTGTAGGGGTCAAGCATTCAGGCCTGTACTGTTCTGTTTGGAGTATGCAGTACATGCATTCGCCCACGTGATGATTCATCTGACCATATTACCTTTTTTTACATCTCTGTAGACCAACACCGACGTTCACCACTGAACTCATGAATATGCACTAGTCTTTGGAATGGGGGGTTTATGCACTGCAACCCTACTGTAATATACATCTCTATGTAACTGTCTATAGACTGTTGTTGTTGACACAGTTTAATCACCTGAGTTCAGTTATTCAGAACTGGGAGAAAAAAAAGGTTTTGAGCTTCACTGCCTCTTTCATGTGTCTCATTAATTTGACAATTTAAAACTTCACAGAAAGTAATGAAATATACAACAGAGCCGATGCTAAAATGAGGCCGAGGGAATTAGACAGCACAAAGACAGACGCGCAGAGGAGACAGACTACTCCTGATAGATTCAGGCAACATTTTAAACCCTGTTACACCATCATAACACACCACATAACACACCAAGCTTAGGATTACAGCAGCTGCAACTACAATACTCAACGTCCGCTCTGACGTACACAAGATCTTGCTGTTATTTTGTGCATATCTTTCAGCCTCTTGCATGCGTGATAGATATTGATCTCCACTGAAAATTCTTGCACAAATAAAACTTAACCATCTAACTAGCTGACTAACGCTGAAATCCAGTATTGCAAATATCCTCGTAAATGACAGCAATACCCTGTTTTTGGCCATGCTGCTCTTCTTATTTGTGTCAGGAAAAACATTAGAACAAATTAGTATTGTATAGATAACAATACAAAAAGACTAATATGTTCTATTGCTAAATTGGCTAATTGGTAACATTATAAATTGAATATGAGAGAACAAACACTTTCAAGATGTTATTTTGGGCTCCTGATACCTGTGATGGTGTCACTGCTTTCTGACAATTGGTAGTTTAAAGGAGTAGTTGACTAACTGAAAAACAACCAATGGATAAATCGATTCATTAATAGATAACTAGAATTCATAAAAGTGCTTGAAACCTATTGCATTGTGTCTCACTGTGTCCCTGACAGAGGAACCTGCTGCAGCCCAGTTCACCCTTCCCCCATCATTTTCCTTCAGTAGAAACCAAACTAGAGTGACATCAAGCCAATGACACACTGCTCTGTGTCCTCATTCCATTTTCCCAAAATGCACCCACGTCCCTGATTTAGATGCACGCAGTCTTAGCCTGAGTGAGCTGCAACGCTAACCTCAATCCTTTAACCTGGACTCCACTTTGCAGTCTATCCTGTGCAGGCAGGAGAGGAGGATGGAATCAGGAAAATAACAGCAACATACTCCCAGAACACCAACCCACACACACACGCTCTTTGGAACTGTTGTGTAACCAGCAGCCAAAGATGAATCGAAGTAGAGAGAGGTTTGACTTCTTCTAATCCAGATTAGCACAGATTACAGTTAGCCCCCAAAGTGTTAACTGCGGACACACACTCTCTCTGTCTCCACAGCTAATATGCAGTGTTTGCTCTTATAGTGCGAAGATTCACAAAACAGCCCACACTTAATCTGAGCCGAATGTGTCACTTTCTGTCAGCAATGGACCACAAACTCTTACTAATCTGAGGGTCTAAATACGACTGACGGCATTTAAATGTGTAACAATTAAGACAATTGAGTCCTTTTGGGTTTTTTTCTTCTGTCTTTGTCTGCTCTTTCTTTGTGGTGATATTTAGGACTTACTTGCATTGCTTTATGAACAGTTTTGATTCACATGCACCATATGCATGACAGGAATACACACTCTCTCTCTCTCACTCACACACACACACACTGCATCTACAGCTATGAAAACAGCCTATTGTTTTTTCGTTATATAAGTGATGACCAGATGTTTCCCATTGGCATCTCTTTCTTTTTCTTGTCTTTCATCATTCTGTTGTCACGTGCGCACACACACACAGGAACACACAGACATGCACACATATGCTGGCATATGACATGTTTATTATGGTTTCACTCCAGGTCTCTGAAACATTTACAGCTTGGTCATGCATAATTTACTGACGAAGAAGAGTACTGTACTGAAGGAGAGCTGGACAACTGTGTTTTGTGTAGGTAGTGTGTGTGTGTGTGTGTGTGTGTGTGGGATGTAAGAGACAGATAGTGGGTGGGGGGTGGAGGTGGTTAATGACTGGTTACTTGTAAAATGCTGACACTGAAATACAGCAATTAGACAAAGTAAGTGTATGTGAGCATATGTGTTTTAGTTAGAAAACTCAACAAAATTTAAGCAGAGGAAAAAAGATTGTCATGAGTGTGTGCTAAAAGGAGAGACAAGGTGTATATGTGTGTTAAGTGAGCATTCATGTTGCCTACAAAAACCAAGCCAAAGCCTTGGGGTATTTCAGCGCCAGCAACAGTAATTTGACCCTCCCTCGCTCCCTCTCAGTCCTCATGGTGGATTGCCCTGCTCAGTCTGGCTGAATGGCAGCAGCAGCTACCATTTAAACCCTGAGGTGAGATTGTGTGTGGGGGGCAGAGGAGAAGCAGAAGTAGGCCAAAGTATCCTGTACTTTCATTTCAACAACTGTAAAAAGTTGGAAAGAATGAAAGACTAGAAAAGCAGAAAGCGGAAGAAGAGAAAAATATGCAGTAAATCAATTTAGTGGTATAATTTCCAATGAGCAGCAGCAGAGATCATGTGCTGTGATGCATTTAAGCGACAAAAGCCAGGATGTTGAAGGCCCAGACTAAAAGTGATAATAATATGGGGCCATGCTGCTGCAACTGACTGTTGTTGTTGTTTGTCCTGAGTTGAACCTCAGTTTGTGCCTGTACCACTACCATTTGAGTCACAGAGTAAATCATCTGTTTAAAAAAAACTGTGAAAACGAAGCTGGTTTGACAGTACTTTCTGTTCTTTTAAAGATATTTCCAGAATCCTCAAAGACTCCCCTAACCATTTTGATCATAAAATATTAAGTTAGCTACTTGATAGCAGAGATTTATCACTTTTCCTATTTTCTGATAGATTACATATCTGCTTCCTGGTTTTGTAATACACAAGAAAAATACAGATGCTTTATGGACAATATAAGATAAACAAAGGCAGTTTTATCACATCATATTATATACATGGGCAGTAATAAAACTTTTGGTTCAGATTGTCATACATGATTTCCATTTCCATTTTGAAAGATCACCCGGTATTTGTTTTTTTGCAAAAACGTTGAGCCCATTGACTCAAATGTAATGTTGATGTATGGGAGCCATAAACTGGGGCTAAACTGAACCATGCTGCCGTGTCTGTGTGCTTCCAGTAAAGCCAGTAGATGGAGATTGAGAGGGTTAGAGCCCCAGTGTGCACATACCACTGAAAGAGGCTGGTGTTTTAATCTGTGGTGTTGCAGAAGCATTAGCCGTGTTATAATGTTATCATGTGCTGTAGGCACTTTGCACACTAATGGCCACGTGAAATATACAGAGAAAAAGACAAGACAGCAAAGAGAAACAACTGAGAAAGGAAGAGAGAAAGGCAGAGAGATAAAATCATAATCTAGATTGAGGATGAGTTAATCTGGGTCAAAGTAATTAGCCAAAGTGACTCAACACTAGACAACATCACGCCTCATCTTCTGATATCTGTTCAATATTAAGAACAACAGCCCTCCCTTGGTGTAATTCCAGGACACTTATTGTACTACATATTCTTAAAATGTATTTGGATATACTTAGTCATCACAATAAAAGAAATGAGTGGTATACTGAAATGGAATTTATCGCAATATATGATTAGGCACTATAACACCAAAATAACTGCATGATATTTTGGTGTTTTTGATTTAATGAAAATATTCAAAAATGTGGCAAAATGTTGTACTCTAGAGGGACATTTTAACTTACATTTCACTTTGCATTGTACATAAAAATGTAGTTATTCTTTTAATATACTTAAAGCTGTGTTAATTTGCTATAAAAGATGTATTTTCATGGTTTAACTACCTTAATTAGTGCAATTCAAGTTCATTTAAGTACAACATTAGGTGATTATTTCACTGTTAGTCTGTTTGCATGTACATTTCAGTGTTTCTTGCATCCTAAATGTTGTATAGTTTAGTATATAGTGCAGTAGTTTTCTCACAGCTCAGTGTTAAAGTTAACTAGTGCTACTTAAAAAATCTGTGTTAGTGTTAATGTTAGTCAGAGCCAATCAATCATAAGCCATGATACAGCATATACTAATATAGCTAACCTTTCTGCTGGTCATGTGTAACCATTCTGGCTTTACAAAAACTTTAAGAATCACAGAGGCAAGAAAGACATCTCTGCCAACAGCAAGTCTGTGTCATCATTATTTCACATTCTTTCATTCAGCACTTGATGCATGGAAAATCCAACAATCCCCGCTCTCACACTCTCTCTCTCGTGCAGACACAGCTGGCTGTCTGCGACTATTGGAGTTAATCTTCCGAGGACAGCTGTGACATCTGGCGCACACACAGACGCACACATTCTTTCGTTTATTCTGTGCGACAGACCCTAACTCTTGTTATGCACTGTATGCCGGTGACAGCAGAGGTTAACTGCTGTCACTAAAGTTAACTTTGTGTTTCTCTAAGCCTGTGCAACTTTAACCTGCTCAATGTCACATCCAACAGGTTTAAAGCACCTCCGACACTGTGCATCAGCTTTCAGACAGTCTAATCCTCCCTTGTCTTGTCTATAAACAGATAGAAAGGTCTTGTTTGTGCCAGTCTAATTTCCTGCTCGGGTCATGTGGTGATATATAGCCTACTGCTCTATTGCCCTGCGTGGAAACAGTGACACCTGAGAGCCTGCCCGTGTTATGTTCCCATAGTGACCAGTGTCACCCAACCGGGGCGTGTCTGAGGAGTGTGTGAGCAGTTCATGCATAGCTGATTGGCATGTGCGTGTGTGTGTGCATATGTTTTGCATACTCTTACAGACATGGCAAACACACACGCTGACTGAAAATGCCGCATGGAGCGTAGGGTGGCATGGTTAACCCTGAATCATCCCCACCTGTGAGAGCATGTAAATGCACCACTAGAAATAGACTCAGCCTGACCAGTCCGAAAATAACTGGAGAATTAGCAGACAGGAAGACGACAAAGCAAGAGGAACGCTGTGCAAAAGACAGTGCAGGAGAGATTAAGACTTAGAGGTCAGCATTAACCTAGACTAGACTGTTTGTGCTCACTAAGGATGTTACAAAGCTACCACTGGCTCTTTTCAATGTGTGCATTGCATTGGATGTCAAAAATGTTATGTTTTTAAGCCAGTTTTGTAGAGTTAAGTGGCATTACAGAAGTTCATTAGTAGTACAGCAGAGCAAGATGAACTTCAGTTACAGAGGGATGTGTTGAGGCCAACTGTACAGACTGACATCAATATCAGTTTGCATTATCCATAAGTTGCTATTTTTCACTGAAAAAAAAAGTCGAGCTATTTGTCCACTGATGGGTTAAGAATTAATGTTGTTTGTGCAAAAAATCGTTTTAAAAGTTGGTTGTCATGTAAATCTTATACACATATATTTGTGAATGGGGGGAAATACTGCAATCTGTAAAACCCATACTGAAAACAGATGGTTGAAATGTTCAAACAATACCCACTTCTAACCAACAATAAGTGAAAAAGCATGCTTAATTAAACAAAGCACACACAAAACAAATCTGATTACTTAATTCTTCAAACTGAAATATATATATGTATATATACCTATGGAAAGTAAGTAAGTAAGTATGGAAAGAGTAAGAGGGTAACAGTCATCCAACCTTAACATCATTCATTGAGGGGATAACTCTAAATGTGTCTGTGCAAACTAATACACTAATACCCCGAGAGCCACCTAAATAGGTCATAACGCTCCACAGAAATAGCTATATTACAAGTGCTGAAAACTTTGATTTTTCTTGAATTGAATGTGGGACACTGGGAGATCCGAACTGGTTGGATGGGAGACGAATGATTTACTTCAGCAGCCTCCGAAAGTTTAAAAGTAATCATGGAGGAAAGCTGCAAACCATTTAACTTTGATAGAGGCAGACAGACAGGCAGACAGGCAAACAGATAGAGCACTTTGCTTTCCTGTCCCATTAATCATATTCAAAAACATCCACTTTAGTGTGTGTGTAGCTATTAAACATTACTGAAACCCGTCTTCTCCTTGGTAAAGGAATGTTTGATTCTGTTTTGCCTGATTTTATCTGTCTGTAATCTGACTCCTTTTCTAACAATGACAATTAGCTTCTTATCTTTAATTGGTTGTCATCCACAACAGTTCCAATTGTGTGTGAAGACTGGGTGTTTGTGGTCTTTTACTTTCTTCCAGACTTGCCAAACAAATCTTTCTGCCCATCTCCGTCTCTATCCACAGCCTGTTTGTGTGCACAGATTGTGGGCCTAACCTGTGAAGTTAAAGCCAAAACTTTGACATAAAAGTCCATTTTGTTGTGCCCCCAAACCTCTGAGATTGTAGTTGGCAGGCAGCTAGGCTAAAGTGGGGACAAGCACCGCGATGAAAGAAGGAAAAATAGGTCATAACGCAGCTCCACGGGCGAATCATGATTCACCACTCAGGCTTATGGAAAGAGGCGTTTTTAGCCGACCAGATGACGGTGGAAGCGATGCGGCAAACCACGAATGATAATCTCATCCGATGCGATCAACTGCTGGTCCGGTATAGCATCTCGTGCGTGAACGCTCGCCCGGTTTCATAACCATGGCAACCGGAATCCCCTCGCGCCTGAAAAAAAGGGGGGCGTTGCTCCTCCTGGCGAGTAGAAAACGAGCTCCTAACCGTTACAAAACAAACGGAAAATTAACAACCACTCGGTGGGATTTACTTCGTGTTTGTCGCTTTATTGTCTTGCTTGGTTGGCGTTAAGAATCCCTACAGCTGCCCTGGGTGTTCAATTTCAGTAAGAGCCACACATGTGCGAAAACTTTTGACACATACAGTTGTCCACGCATGCAGCACCGCTATCGTCCCACACAGTAACCCGACACTACATCGTCCCAACAACAGGTGACGGCGCACCGGTGCTGTGTATGTATTTATATCCCAGTATGTGACAGTATGATCCCTTTCTGTGCCCGCTGTGTGTAGCAGCAGGCCCCCGAGCCCCCCAGGACGGTCACTTACCTCTATCCATTTCTGAGCCTCCTGACAGGCAGGTTCGGGATGGTTCGGCTCCGCACGCTCCGACTCGTCCCGCGCCGGGGCATTCGGGACATCTCGACCTGCTGCGGGGCTAGCCATCTCCGAGCAGGCCGCTTAATGAGGACCAGAGAGTCTGACGGACGGTGATGTTACGGTGATACGTGATAAGATGTGCGGTGGCGCTCCCCTCCCCGCTCTGTGAAGTCCGTTATCCTCCCCCTCGCGTTCAGCCAGCCCGCAGCTCCTCGCGCAGTCTTCGCGCTGCGCAGCGTAGCCCTCTCGTGCTCTCCGCAAGCCCGCCTCAGACTGTGGCGACCAGAGGCAGAAAAAAAAGCCTCTCGCGACTACGACGCTGCAACACGAGCTACAGCCGCTAAAAATAACGATTCTTGAGCGTCGCCGAACTGCGCGAGGCTGACGCCGCTGCCGCGCAATTTCGGGGACGTGAACGCGCAGTCAGGAATCTATGCGGGGGAGGTCGAGAGAGATAGAAAGAGATAGGAGAGAGAGAGAGAGAGAGAGAGAAACGGGGGATTGCAAAAGATGTCCCGTTGTTTCACAGCTCCCATGCGTCAGCTGGAGGTGGCTGCTTGAGGAGATTTGCTTCATGCCTACCTGGGCAGTAGAGAGTCTGCTGGCTTTAAAATGGAGAGCAGTTTACTAAAATCGTCTCAAAAAGTAGAGCTCCATCGATTCTGTTTGGGTCAGTGAAAGATGGTGTGAGATAGCCAATATTTGTCACAGGAAACAGGAACATTTTACCTTCAAACCTCTGTCATTCATCATGATGCTACTTTGGTCAAGTGACTTCTCCTTCATATCAGAGCCATAGGAAAGATTTTAGAAATACTGAGATTCTGCATATGAGGACACCAAAATGTCTGATTTGAGTTTTCAACATTCATTTATTTAAATTCATTCATTTTAAGCTGAATATTGAATTAGATTGTATTTCCCCTACATTAAGGTCCACAGGGCTGGATTACCAAACAGGCAAAGCAGGCAACTTCCCTCGGGCCCTCTGCCTCAAGAGCCCCCAAACCCCCAAGGCGGGTTAATTGTTTTGTTTACTTACAATAAAACTTTATTCATACAGGACTTTTCAAAACAAACTTACAAAGGGCTTTATATGTTTGAAACAAGATTAAAACATTTCAGGGATGAGGGAAAGTAAAATAAAAAAATACATTAAAAAAAACAATAAAGATAAGAACAACAATGATAATATTAATAAAGTGGGACATGAAAATAGCCTAAACAGAGTGGTGTGCTTAAATGGTACATCTTCCTTAATATAATTGTGTTTAATCTAATTACCAAAAACAAACTGACACACAGTAAACCTGGGAAAAATGAAGCTGCCATATACTGTGAGCTCTGTAGCCAATTGGTACTTAAACGCAAAATAATATATATTTATTATTACTCTGGTTGAGAAATAATAAATTCTCCCAAGATGCTAAAACCCCCAAAACGTCCACAATACCAGCTGCACCGTGCCTTTAAGACAGCTTTTCTTTACAGCTATTGAGTACAAGTTACAATAAACACTAAATGAATAGCCTATGAACTCTTAATAAGCGCATTTCATACACTGGCCAAAGAATGGCTTGGCAGTAATGAGCAATGTTATAGGTAATCAATGCTGGTGATAACAGTTGCGTACATAGTGGGGTTGAAAGCTCCTGCTCCATCCAGTATTGGGTGCAAATGAGATCTTTTCAAACAGCAGGCTGAGCTTTTATTCTCTGATTAAACACAAGACACAACCAGGACATACTGGTAATGTTGCGTTTCATCCCACATCCCTTCCTTACTTCTAGATATTGGCCTTGATGTCTGCTTGGAATAAGGACTTTAGTGTATCTACATGCCTGCCTCTGGAAGGATCTGTGCAATAACAGTGTCAGAGCAATGATGGCAAATTCAAGCTTCACTGGTATTTTCTTTATCAGCCTTTCATTTATACTGTATATCACACTGTGCCTGCACAACACTGAGAAAGGTCTTATGTCGGTATCCACAGTGATGAGTCGAGTGACTGGACAATCTATCAACAACTCTTCAGTCCTCCTCCTGTTTCTGCCCTTTACCGCTGAACTGCAGCCAAGACCAGTCAGGATGAGCCCCAAGCTGTGAGGGCCGTAGGACATTAAACACTTCATCACCTCCTGTCACAGAAGTATGAATGGATGTCAGCTAAAATGGTGACTGGGGGAGGTCATGAAAAGCATTTAGATTACTGGGTTTTAAAACAAGAGCTTGAAAGGTTCAGGGATAAGATAAAACTTTATTGATCCCACACCAGGGAAATGTTCTTGTTACATACAATAAGAATAAAAAGGAGAGGTATAAAAGAACATAGACAGTAAAAAGGATATAAAATAAACACAACTATATATGTACATTAAGATGCAAAAAACTATAATAAAAAAAAACATTGGCTCAATTTCACAGTGGAAAATTGTGAATTGCACAAGTAAGATATGAATTGGATGGATGCAACTCACGATCATTTTCATTATTAATCTTCCAAGTATTTTCTCAGCAGCTAATGAATCCATCATTGTGCTTCAGACGGTATATGGCAGTTACATGACTAGAACAACATCATAACATATAGCACAGACATCCAGCTTGGGACATTAAACTTCAAATGTCTAAATTCAACATAAATCAGTGTACCTTTTGCAGGCTAGGAGGCAGGTGCACAAGCACTCTTTTTGTTTTAATCAATACAAACACACCAGGAGACACGTGAGTTTAATGGTTGCTTTATTGAATTCTCACAGCTGCAACACCAGTAGAACTACAGCAACATAGTATTTGAAAAGTGCAGAAAGGTAAACAGGTGCACAGGCTAGACATAGAGTACTATCACCCTGCACTGCACAACAACCCAACATATAGTAGTACTTCATTTCGATGGTCCCTATCGCATTTGTAAGTTTTGTATTTTCTGTTTTACATTTGCACATCAACAGTGTATTGGAGCATTTGTGGATTGTTAACTGAACAGCCATTTTCAAACAAAGTGCAAACGTAACTCAACTGTATTCATTTTTGAAAACATAGGTAAACAGAGAAAATGGCTATAATCCACTACTATAATTTTGCACTTTCAATTTAAACTTCTCAAAGAAAACGTCAGGTTTTCAGAGAAATGTCAGAGTGACACCAAAAATCTGCACACAAAAGGTTGCGTGCGTGTTCCGAACAATGGTTAAATTATTCCTACGGATACATTTGGGCTGTTCTGAGGAATGTCAGATCCTTGTAAACTCAACCACACAGGAACTGAAGGCATTCAGAGAAAAAGGCAAAACGTTCCTTCCATACAAATTTTCTGCCTTCTTCCTTTCACTTTTCTTTACTCTCTTTATTGGCACAAAAGGTATTTAAGCATCAGTCGTTTGAGTTTGACACTGATGCACCAATGAGTACACACACAAAAAAAGTAGCAAAAAAAAAAACAAAACAAAAAATAAATAAACACACACATGCATCCAAGCAGTGGTGAGATCTGACCTCATGTTTTACAATTTTAATTGCTAAAAGATATATCACATAAAACGTCTTGGACAAGCTTGTATCACTTAGCAGAACAAAAGGTTTTGATGGTGTGTTCGTGTGTCCTGGTGCTAAAGAATGCTTTGTTCATGAGATGACAGTGCAGTATGTGGAAACAATATGTGCTTTATAGTGCATAGTGTCTGCAGATGTATGTGTTCACAGGTCGCTACGGGCGCCTGCTGATTGTGTTTGCCGTGTGAATGGATCAGGACATTTTGGTTTACAATTTGGTTGTGTGTCCTACTGAATATCTAACTGTGACAAAGAGCCACGGAAGAGAAACGGACCTCGCCATGCTCTCTTTCCATGAATCCACGGCACACTTTGGCTGCATCCTGAGCATGTATGAGAAAAAGAAAAGAAAGACAGTAGAAATGTTTACTCTTATGTAAAATATTGACATACTATTATTCAAGATGAATCATTTTGCTCCACTTCACATAAACTACAAATGCTGCACTTTTCAAATAGAAAACTGAAATTTGCACTTTTTAACTACACAGCACTTCTAACTTCTGAGCTTACTTGCCACAGACGAAAGGCCATCCAAAAGATGGAAGTTTTTCTTTAATACTGAAGTACATTTTATTGCCAGTTTTGTTCTTCTTCCCAGTAGGGCTGGGGAATATCACTAAAATATTAATACTGTAACGTGAGGCTCAATCTCAAGACATTTAGTTATTTACATTTAGTTAGTTTTACTCTTAAGTAGAATCATGAAT
This sequence comes from Chelmon rostratus, assembly GCF_017976325.1. Taxonomy (NCBI): domain Eukaryota; kingdom Metazoa; phylum Chordata; class Actinopteri; order Chaetodontiformes; family Chaetodontidae; genus Chelmon; species Chelmon rostratus. Next base: position 4,823,321 of record NC_055660.1, read on the forward strand.
GCAGGTCAAGTAGTTCTTCATATGTCCACGAACACATCACAACATTTTATGTTGCTATTTGATCAGTAATGTCTGTAGTGCCCTCTTGTGGTAGTTTCCTGATTCAATCAGGCCCCGTGTTAAGCACAGACACGACCCTCAATGACCTCTGCGGCACATAAGCAAAATTAAATTAAAAGCTCCTTTTTGTTTTTTACAGTTGCATCAGTCATGCTTTTCCTAGACAACGTATCTATGGTATCGATCTAATATTTAACAAATAGGCCTGACTTACAGAGCTTGAGGAGTGGCATGTTGATGTGCAAGGTGAACCATAACTGGCAGCAGACAACAATGCTTAAATTCCAACTATCCTTACATTAAGATTTTTGTAGACATTGACATTTAATTTGCAATGAACCATATTTCTAAGTTCATCAGTCTTCTTTACAGTCCCTACTTTCTTTATGAACCCTATTGGAGATTTGAGAGTGTGCATCAACCAAGTTTATTGATTGAATCAAGATACTCAGCAACAGCCACTCCCTATTTCAGTTTAATACCACAACTCATCACAGACATGTACAAAAAGGAATTTGGCTCACATGCATATTTCAGCATATCCAGAACTGACATAAAATGCTTAAGAATGACCATAGTTTTACCCACCTTTATGAATGTCTCATCTTTGGTAGCTCCGTGCTTCACTGGTCCATTCATTCTCCCATCTAAAAAACAAATATGACAGTTAGGAATCCACAACATCAGAACACATACAGGAATCTACATAATGAGCTGACATGCTTACCAAATTCATACAGTTGTCCATTAACATTGACAAAGGCAATAAAGTGGAAGTTTATGTTGTCTCCTTCCGGCTGTGAAAGTTGAGATATGAGGAATTAATATTCAGAGTTAATATTGTGAAACAACAAGGCTTTGCCACAAAGAAAGCTGTTGGCATCAACAATACGTGTAGCTGAAACACAAAGTGTCTCATCTCACTATAACATTGTAATACTACTTTCAGGATGACACACTTTCATCACCTGGACATCTGGTTATTATTCAGTGTAATTCAATGTAATTCTAAAATTTCCCCGTTAAATGCATGGAAATACACTGCATACTGAAGTCTCTGTAAATAGGGAGTAGGAGGGTGACAGCTGTCTCATATGTCCAATGCAGGTCAAACACATACTGAGTAGACCTGCAACATACACACATCTGCTGCCTGAAAGACTAAAAGATGTTAGCTATTTGCTGCTGATATTGTGTTTCAGTATCTTACCCTACACTGGCCCTGTGATGCCACCTCATTGTGAGCATCACGGATTGCCTGGAGAAGAAAAATTCGTCACGTCAGTTTAATACATCTCAAACTGATCATTCTACACTTTAACATACACATACAAAGATGTTTCTAACAAAGAAATCAAAAGTGTAATTTAGGAATAAAAGCAAAGGTTTGATGTTTTAAAGACTCAGAAACTCATTCTTACCGGTACGTTCTGTAACAATACTCAAGAATTTTTAAAGCAGCTGTCAAAGTGCCCTTACAAGGACAGGGATTTAGCAGTGTCTGGCGCCCCCAAGTGGGTAAAACAAAACATGTAGGTAATGCAATACTAACAGAAATTCTAGAAATTGTTTGTTTTAGGTTCATTTCAGTTTAAGTTAAGACATAAGACATATTAAAGGTTATGGTGGTGAAGCAGATGCCTTGTTAACTGTCTCTGATCATTATCTTACATCATTTGCTAACAGTAAGTGAGTATCCGACTATCACATCGCATGGCATAACATGAGGCCCTCTATGTCCACACTCAATTTGTTAGATATGCACTTCTGTTACGTCTTGTAGACAAGGATGGGTGAGTTCTAGCTATCTTCCTATGTTTTCACAGAAAACACACGTTTTACATTGTGATATTCTGATGTTTCTTTACTAGAAATGAAATACAACATAGCCAACAGCAACTAGATTGTTGTTAGCGATGGTGTGTCTTCTTACTACCTCCAGCCAGCTGCCCCCTTATTTAGGTTTTTGTAGTTAAATGAGGAGGTATCATATAGATAACTCCTCATTTCAAGTTCATGAATCAACTGTCCCTTGTCCATGATGCAGCACTTTCAATGGGAGCAACAGGAATAAACAGAAACAGGGCATCCAACACAAGTTCAGTTTGAAACAGCATGCCACGTCGTGATTCACAGCACTGCGTAGCCTTTAGCCAGTTAAAACATTCAAATAGCAAGTAATGCATTCGCTCGCAATGCCTGCTCATGTCACATTCAGTAAGGACATGGTGTTAAAGGAAATACAATCTCTTCAGTTAATCGGAATATCACTTTATATAACAGCTGAATCTCTATTATTATTATTATTATTATTATTATCATTACTATTAAATTCAATTAACAGGAAAACAGTATGTTTATCTCACCTGGTTCTTCTCCAGATGTTTGGCACGGTCATCAGCAGACATGTTTGCAGTCTCATCTAGAAACTTCTTCAGGACAGAGCCACTAGCTGAAAAGACCAAAAGCAGCATCAAGTTAATGGAAAATATGCCATTCCTTCACATTAAAGTATCTCGAATCACATCCTGCAATACTCATAAATTTCATTAATTAAAAAAAAAGAAGCAGTTATGTCGTCCATTTTTAAAATGCAATTAACTTTGCTGCTGCAAGACAAGCAACTTTTTCTTAAGCAATCAAGGAGAAAACTAACCCCTCTATTTGTGTTTTTACTGAGCGGCTGAATTAGGGGCTGCTCCAACAACAGTCTATGAAACACTTACTATGGTGGGCTCATTTTTCAACACATTTGTGTGCCAATCCCTGCAGCCTTAACAGGTTAAATTTCTGGCTGACACATGCTCCTAGTACAGCTGAATATAAACTTAATTTTGGAGAGAAAATTTCGATTATGAGTTGTGCCCATATCTACAATGCAGTAAGGATTTTACATCATCAGCATCATCATTCAAGGGTTTTCACTTTAATTTATAATTTCAACAAAGATGGTGATTTGGCATTTTCATGCACAACTAAAACAACATCAAATTTAATGCATGGGTTGGAATTTGACAGCAAGCTAGCTCTGCGCAAGTACCTGCTGAGTCACTGATTCGGACCAACACTGTTATACTCATTTTACAAATAAATACTTTGTAATATCCATATAAATGACTATTGTTTTTAACTTACTATGGCACCAGTGATTATTTGATCTGTACTCACCAAATGTTGGCTTGCTTTTGTCATTGGCCACAGCATGCAGCAGAGCGATGGTGCCACAGGAATTGGCTGCTGTCTGCTTCAGGAAATAAACCTCAGAGTCTCCTGCAACCTTGTCTGCCTGCTGCTGTCTGAAAGACTCATGCTGCCGTACAGACAGAGACACACACAGAGCATGTCATGGTCATCTGCCCATGAGAACAGAGACAGCAGACAATTATGACACTCGAAATATGCAACTCGATTAAAGGAGCCTTATATAAGAATTTTAGTTCAAAACATTCAAAAACCCTAACCCCTTGAGTAAAATTCTGAACAGAATGTGACGAAATACGTTTTGACGTTATGTCAAAGGCGTCTATGTATTTTGTAGCAGAGATATCTACTGAAGCTAGCATGCTAATCAGCCAGCCTCAGCCTGTCCTGTCTCATAATACCACTTAATAACACAAGAGGCCATAATGAGTCACTGGAGCGTCCAGTCTGTCCTCAGCCCAGCAACACCGAGGTGTCGGCAATGTTTTGGTTCCTGGCAACCCTACACCGCCATAATATCCGCTCAGGCCTCTGGAGGTGGGCTTTTATTGATGCCAGACCTCCTTCTCGTTGTGGTCCAAAGCTACTGTGCTACCTAGTTACCAATCCGAGTACAGTCAGCTAATAGGACAGCTAGCTGCATGGTTAACTGAGCTAACTAGCTTACAGCAGCAGGAGTTTGTGGTGTCACGATTTCCTGTCTAAATGGAAAATCGATAAAAATTCGACTGCAATCATCGAAGTCAGCATTAGAATTTCTTGACTTAATAACTCAATCATGCCCTTAAATCGAAATTGTGGATTTAAAGAATCGTGACACCCTTAGCAGTTACTCTTGTCATATGCGGCCCCCTATCTATGTGGAGTATGAATTCAACAGGTGGCCAATAATGACACATAGCACCTTTAAGGTCACAATTGGAAATGGCAATCAATAGACAAATTGGTAACAATAAACTTGTGTCATTTATAAAGCAAAAAAACACACAAAAATTCTCTTATTACAGCTTCTCCAATGCAAAGATTTCTGCTTTTCTCTATTTCATCTCATTGTAAATGGAATATCTTTGGGTTTTGAAGTGCTGATCCAACATCTGACCAACTGATAATTCTATTAATTGAAAAAAAAAAAGGATAATGAAATGAATTGCTAGTTACAACCCAATTACATTTCAGCTGTTCTCCTGTCTGAGAATGATACTGCAGTTTAATGCCTACATTTGGCAGGATAATTAGACTGCATGTTGAGAAAAAAAATGTAAGCATCTGCTGATTCATCTCCTGCTCCCATCCCAGCCTCACCATATTCTGTCCATCACGTAACATTACAGTTCTTTCTTCCTGCCCATCCAAGCCCTCCCTGCACCTCAGTCTCACCCCACCCCAGACAGCCTGTATCAGTGGCTCACCCCACCCTCGGGCCTTCCTTTCCAGGAAGTAGTCGCCACCACCAGCACAGTATTACCTGTTGTGTTAGCGGGAAGAGCAGCATCAAGGCACAGCATGGTTTCGGGACGGAGGAGAGTTGCTCATCCTCCAGCCCCACCACATCAACGAAGCGCCAGCTTTCACCCACGCCGAGGCATCTCATCAACTGTTACACACAGACAGGAAGACTTGAATGGATGTGGAAAAGCTGAGGTTGCAGCGGCGAAGCATATACGTAAATGATGCCTTTTGATGGTGCTCAAAGATGCTGCGTTGTGTTGGTCCAGTCCGACCACACCCTTTAGCCTAGACGCTGGGGACAGCGCTGGGAATGATGCTGAGGAGAAAAGCGCGCCTCCAGTTTGCTGTCACGTCTCCTTTTGAAATTATCTATCACTTTTTTTTGCTATACAGCTGACAATACCAATATAACCTATGTATTGATGTCGAAGTTGCGACATGGTGGCCTGGTGACGCTTTAACGGTCGTCTCAGTAACTGCCCTCATAACTAGCTAGCGACTGTAAAACTTACCCAACATTTGAATTAAACCGTTAACGTTAGCAACACGCCGCCATTGCTCAGCGTCTAACGTTCACTACTCACCATGTTCAGCATCTGAAACGACAGAAACAGACACGACAGGTGAGTTAGCTGCCTGCGAAAACGTTACGGTGTGGGGAAAAAAGTTATGAAAACAGAGTTATTCCCCCACCCACCTCGGGGTTGATCTCCATAGGGGTCCACTCCATATTGGCAGCGTTTCGGCGTGACTCCGCAAGTTTAACGCTATGTTGTCTACGAGCTCCGGCGGGTTCTGCAGCTGTCAGTTGAAGTTACAGCGTGTACCCGCACTTTATGCTGCCGGTCGTACCACTTCCCAGCAGACAGGGGGGTGGGCTCAGATCAAATAACCGATGGCGCTCATATTCAATCGGCCTCCTTAGAAATATCAGAGGGATTTAAACGCTAGAATGTTACGTACTACAAGTTTAGGTACTTGCTGACACCCTGGAAAACGATATATCCTCTCTTAAAAAAATACTTTGAGTTAAATCACACCGCTAAATGAGAGATGACTGTGGGCAAACCACGTTCTTTCTAGAAAGAAAGGTGTGACGTAGTCTTAAGTCCCCATCAATAATGGTTCATGTTAACCTGCAAGTCCAGAAACCCAATCTTATACTCACTGAGCATAATCAAAACAATTCATTTCTCGTGACTGACTGATTGCTAACTGCAACGCATGATTTTTAACGGAAATTTCTAAAGCAATGTTGTTGTCTTTCTGCATGTGTTTCTCAGTCCTCCATGATATGCAAGAACAAAGCATCACATGCTTCTTTACTGGAACTAACATCATATTAAATGCAACAGACTGCAGTTAACAAATATGACCTTGAACCAGGGCGGCGCTATTGTACCAGTAAAGAGGAATGTGGTGTGCTTTACATACACAAGATTCAAGATTCAAGATTCGAGATTGCCTTTATTGTCATTGAGCATAACATGTCAGTGAAATTTGCATTGCAACCCCCATGATACAAACAAGATAATAAGAAAGATAATAAAATAAAATAAACTAACATGCAATAAAAAATATGTGTAAATACAATAAAAAATACCAGAAATTAAAATACAAAAAGACAATAAAAATATACTAAGACAATAAACAATAAAATATGCCAACAGCAGCTGAAATAAACTAAAATGAATACACCTAGTGCAAATAGCTGACAATTTAGTTAAGCGTGTGTGTACCTAAATGTTAAGTACACAAAAGGTGCAGGCGAAGGTGGAGGTGAAGGTGGACGAAGTACAACAATTACCAGCAGTTAAGTGCAGTTGTCAATTATTATTTATTTACTCACTTGGTATTCTGTAGGGTTGCACATTTTGCATATGAGAGACCCTTCACTACCTACAGCCACCAACTGGTTAATAAGTACCATTTCAGGTCTCTGCTAGAGGGATATTGCTTTAACGTGTCCTGTTTTCCCAGTTTTTGTGTACCCATTTCCTCATGTTAGTGTGTAAGCACCTGTCTGCGTAAGCACCTGATTCTCCATGTTGGTACATGTTTCTGAAAGTGAGAATAAGAGTGTGTAAATAAAGTGCCTGTGTGCTCCCCTGTCTGTTTCTGAGGTTGTGGCTTTGTGGCTCAGCACTCTTACTTCCTCCTGATGGTGCTGGCTCAAAATACATTTGGACAGCGCATTTCTTTAACATGTATGTGGACTTGTTACTTTGATAATGTATTCCTCAAGGAAATGCCATATTTCAGACCTATTTAGATTTTCAAAATGCATTATTAGAGCTGCACTGCAGCTACAACATGCATGTTTTATTCATGCAGGATGGACTTTGGAAACATGTTTTAATCACAGGTGAAGATTGACGATCCCAAAGGGTATTGATTACATTATATATACCTGTGGGGTGAGGTGAGAGAGAGAGACAGAGAAAGACGTGTGGGTTGATGGGTTCATAGGTCAGAGTGATGGGTAGCTGTTGATTTATTCTATGTGTCTATGTGTCCATCTGTCTGTCCAGTCTGTGTTTAAACAGAGTGTTTGTAGGGTTATTGAAAGGGGAACAACCAATAGTGAGGCAGCGGTCTGTAGAAAATCCTGCAGAAGAAGACAAGAGAAGTGAGCTCTACCACTTTATTTCTTTTCTTGTTTTCTCTAATTGCATTGCTGGTGTGGATGAAGCAGTCGGACAACAGAGGACGCTGATGAGTTGGGATGCTCATCAGCTCACACAGGATATTCAGCTGCATTCTGGGATACAAAACAACTATCAGACTTGTTGTTATGATCAGGATCTTTGCTCTTCAGTCTGTTTGGAGAAGCTTGATTGCAGTCATCATACAGAAAGTTCCTGCACAGCTGATGAAAATGTGTGATGATTGTGGTCCTTACAAGATACAACAAGAACAATCACTTGTGGACAATAGAACAAATTCACTTCCCTGGAGTTCTCTTATCCTCTACTAAATGTCAAAAAGGAACTAGAGGACCTTTGACTCCTTTTTCCTGCGCACACCAGCATGCCTGTCCCACAAGCTGCGGACGTGGATGGTGTATCTCCTTTACCTGCAGGTTGGGGATGGAGCGTGGTAGTGTACTGTTGCCTCTTTCTCTCACTCAGCATGCTGTTAGCTCTGTTTCTCTGGTTCTTACTCCAGCAATCCCAACGCTACAGATACAGAAGGTGACGATGCACTATGACCTACACCGGACATCTAAAAACAGCAGGTCTGTGTGTGTGCTTGGGTGCCTGTGACTCTGTAGCATTTTAAATATTAAGTCTGCATTGTAGCATGTGAAACATTTGACACCTCTGCAAGTGGTAACAAATTCAAAAAATGTGTGTCAAGGTTTTCAGAGCAGTGTTGCTATCTTCATTTATAACTGGTCTGTTTATATGCACTCTGAACCAGATTACAGTTTTGACCACATCAGCTGCCGAGTAACTGTCTGTTAATGGCACATACATTCATACGAGACGGAATTTGCACAGTTGTCATGGAGATAGCTCAGTGGTGATCACATATGGAGGTTTGATCACATGATACAAAGACCATGAGATGTAATTGATGGCTTTGGAAAAAAGCTAGCAATGAGGGGCAATGGTGGCCAGAGGCTAGAGAACTGGAGATGTGATCAGAAAGTTTCTGGTTTGATCCGTGAACCAGCAGGATACCTATAGGAGGTGAAAGAGCTGTATTTGTCACTCGTTCATTACCACCACTGAGATGTGATCGAGCGATGCAATCACCCCCTAACAGTTCTTTAAGATTGCTTTCAGGGAAACTCCCTGGAATAAATAAATGTTTACAAAAGTGCATCCTATGTTAAGATTTATTTATTTTTAATGATTGTTTTAACAGAAGAATTAACTTTCATGCTCAAAATTTTATCTATTGCTCTTTTAAAATAAAGGAGCATCCATCCTCCTCCTTTCCTGTCATTTTTCAGCAGAATATACGTATAACTATATGTAAGTTTTTTAAACCTTATGACCCACATTCTCTCTCTCTCTCTCCTTATCTCTCTCTCTCTGTCTCTGTTAAGTCTCTTTGTCAGAATTGATCGGTAGCTCTCAGTTCAGTTGACTTGGTGATTTATTAACATGCCATGGAGATGCCACACATGCCAAAGGCAACAGAATGAAAACCATTCATCGTAGAAACAATACCAATCAAATCTTTGCATTTCTCAGATAAGGTTCTTCATTCAGTACGTTTAACCATTGTGGTAATAAACCCGTTTGGCGTCAGTCTCCACCTGATGTCAGACCTGCTGTCTCCTAGAATCCACTTCTGGTCTGATTATATGTTCAGTTTCTTTTCTACATTCCAGATTCATTCTTTGCAACTGTACCTCTGTGGGATGTCCCTGGTGTCAGATGTCGTCAGACACTGGCAGGCCCTCAGTCACAAAAACACTGCAGTCAAAGCAACATGCCAGCATTTTAAAGAATATAAATGATAGTCAAACTTCTTAAAATAATCTGTTTGGTGCACAGTGCACAGTAGCAACAATTATTCCTTAACCTAAACACCAAACAAAAGCAAGCAAATAACTGAGTAACTGATCAGTTTCCATGTTTTTCAGTGTAGATGTTACATAAATGATCATGCTTTATTAAATTCTCAGTGCGATCTGTCACATATTGTAGCTGTACCTGTTTTCACGAGGAGACAAAAGACGGTTGAAGTATGGAAGTTAAATAAAGTGTTTAAGTTGTGGGTGTGAGTGCAGTGTAAACAGACTTTGCTGCTGTCTGTCAGCTCATTGCTAACTTGCTGCTCTCATGTGCACTGACCTTAAGGCTGCACTAATCAATATTTCAGCATTAACAATGGATCAAATAACTGTGTAACAAGGGGTTAAAGGATCACACAGCTCATTGTTTTGGTTTTTATGGCCCTTTAATCATTGCTAAAATCTTTTTCTGTTTCTATTTAGCAGCTTTAAGAGGACAAAATAATGGACTTGAATGCTGAAATGTGTCTGCTGTCAACATATCATTTGTAAGATCTTTATTAGATGGTAATTTCAGCTAGTTACACTGCCCAAAAGGGTGGAAAAAATCTACACAGCTTTAATCAAACTTGTCAAAATCAAAATCAAATTTGGGATATTTGAAAATCTTCATCTTAAACAAATATAGTACAGATGTTTTTTTGCAGTGTGCACCTCTCTTTCTTGACCCAAACAATGTTGACAATACATTGTTTCACAAATGCTAGATGCTAATGCTCAAGAATTAGCCTACTTACATAATTTGAAAAAATAAATAAAAATAAATTATACATTACTATAAACTGTACATTAGTGTACAGGCTATGTTGTTACTCTTTTGTACTTGTGTGTAACCATGAATAAACATCTTAAACTTAAGCACTTAAAGGAAGTAGTTGCTAAATCTAAATATGAAGGACATCAAAATTAACAATGTCTCCATGGAAACCCATCAGGTGACATTAAGATACATTTCAGGTGATGCTCACATACGCCTGCTGTTCATGTGTCCTACAGGCTAGCTGAAATGATGAAACCTCTGTTTTCACCACACAGCGGCTTCCAAACACCATTTCCCAGAATGCTTCAGGAGGCCAGAGACCGTGCGCACCGGGGTGTGGCCCACACGCGCGCACCGGCACGCTCACGCGCGCGGCAGAGAGTATTTCAGAGTGGGTCTCAGCCCTCCGTCCCTCTTCTCTTCCTCTCTCCTGTGTCTGCTCACCGAGTCTCGTCTGACTGCTGCGCCTCTGCGGTGAGTTTCTCAGCTCGCTTTAACTTCCTCATGTTCCTCAGCATCAGCCAGGTGAGCGGGGACAGACAGGGTCCACCTGTGGACAAAAGACACACGTCTGGTTGCGCCGAGGTTTGACAGCTACACCGCTGAAGCGAGACAGGAGAGCGGATGAAGTCAGGCACCGAGAGAACAAGTTGATTGCAGATGTTTAAAGTAATTACATCCGGTCTAACTTTTTTCTCTCTCTTTCCCTCAACAGACTTTCTTCTTACCGGTGGATAAAACTTCTAGACTGTCAAAATGGTGAGTCATTTTCATTTGGCAGATTTTTCAGCTGGCAGCACAAAAACACAGCAAACTTTCTATTAAACGGATTTAACAGAATAATTGGTCAAACAGTATTTGCAAAAATCCGTTATTTATGCAAATGTGTGACTCACAGTGGTTTTTACCCTCTGAACTCCAAGACAACGCCCACTTTTATCCACATTATGTAATACTGAGATTTGATCTGAATGTAGGCTGGAGTTTGCAAAGTGTGATTGTTTATTCGCTGGTGATAAAACTTTAGAAGCTTCTCAGTTTGAAGCGAACACAACAGCCTGTTATGGGCTGTGAATGTAGAAGATGTGGCAGAACATCTGTTTAAGATGAAGAAAAGAGTGTGGCAGCCATTTGTATACAGCTCAACAAGTAACTAGTTGCTATGATTAAGTGTATTTTAACACAGAAATTGTCAAATGGACACTTTCACTGATGAAACTTCCCAGTTTCATGTGTTTGTGTTAAATGCGTTTGCCTGTGGATCAGCAAAGTGGTTTCATTTGGGAAGTTTAGTGTATGACTCATGTGGGCTGTATTCCATTCGGGTGGGTCTCTGTGTTTCTCCACCTCTCTCTGGGTTTAATACACTAGTTTCCACTTCTAGCCTGGAGTTAAAAGCCGCCCTCCCTCTCTTAAAGGGGAATCACTTCTCTTCCTCTTTGTCAGGGTGGAGTTGGACGTTACCATAAAAATGTCATTACATTCATGATAATCAGATGTGATGTCTGTGCTCCGCAGACGGTTTAGTGTGGGGCTGTAAACTGAATGGAACTGCTCACGAAAGTCAGTTTTAGTGCATCTGTCTTAGACAAAGATCTCATTTGAGGATGCAGACTAGACTTGTGACGTTCTATAATTTTTGTTGTTGTTTGCAAATACATTGAAAAGATCAAAACTAACATTAAATGGATGCAAAGAACAAGTATTATATGTATGTGTGTAGCCAAAGTCTGTTAGAGCGAGCTTCTCTGTGCCATAGATCTCAATTGTTGACCTGGAAATATAAAAACATATTAATGTGCCACGCATGTGCACTGAATGACATGTTCACTGTCACAGGAGATGATTTTGAGTCAAGCCCACTTACTGTTCACCATCCTTCAGCCTTTTAAAAGTCCTATATTCGTGACCCATGTTTAAAGAGGTAAGGAATGGAAAGAACAGGCTTTGGGCCAGAATTTAGAAATTCCGAGGTCATGAGTCTGAGCAGCCTCCACACCCTGAGATGATTTTAAATAGACCTGAAATTCTGAAATTTTCCTGCTATTTGGACATTTTTATAACATAATTAATGTCAAAATTCAGATGTTCTCTCTTATCCATTTAAAACACTTGTATGTTCCAGAGTTTCTTTACACGATGATCTAAAAGCTGATATATCACAAGAGTTTACTTTCTGATCCTTTCAGGAACTTTTAAAGATGTTTTAAGACATACAAAAATACGCTCCTTTAAATGATCATTTGTGCCTCTTGTTGTTGTTTTTTTTTTAGAAAAAATGCCATTTGCCTTGTTAATTCTTAAAATTAACATGCAAATATTTGTTGTTTTCACTACTAAGTTTCACGACTAAACAGAAGATGCCTCTGACTGGACTGAAAGTTAATTGTCAGTATGTAAAAAACAGTGTAGTTCCTCGAATGGCCACTTGAGGCTGGCTCCAAAAGTGAGTCAATCCCCATAGACCTCCATATTAATATACAGCAGAAATAAACATGCATTTATTCTGTATTGATAATCTCCCTGTTTCCATGACAACTGTACAGGGGTAAATTTTTCTATAATTCATGATTAATGTCATGATCCTTGGGTTCAAAAGAGCAGCTGCAGCCCAGCTTGACGGGCCGCAGACATGGTGGGAGAGCCAGAAAGTGCTGAGAGACTTGCTCTTGAATTCACATTCAAGTTTAATTGACAACAATTGTGCAGTTAGCTGTAAAATGCATTATGTAATAATATGAAAGGGACCTTCCTTTGTACAAGCATGGCCACATGGACTGTGTACAGTCTCCATGGCAACCACAGCCCATAAATGAATGAGGGGAGCAATAAGACATGTATGTGGTGTTACATCAGTGTTCTGAAGCAGAGATACCAGCTGTCACAGATACGACGTTTGCACATGGCGGGTCAGCATGCCTCCATCAGAAGCCCCCAGCCTCAGGTCATGTCTGAACTCGCCACAGGAGCTGAACCTGTGTCTGACATTCCAGTGGCAATGATCGGCATCGTGCTGTTTGCTACATATCTCCTGTCTCAGCTGTTTGTCTGCACGCTGATTCGATTTTGTTTAGCTGGTGGTGCTGAGTGTGTTTGTGAGAGTTTAGGAGAGCTCGTGGACTTTTTGGCGTTCCTTCCTGCAGAAAAAGACAGAATCCTGGTTGTTCACAGCAACTTGTTTTTGGACGGCCCACTTTTTTTTTTTTTCCTTCCAGATTTTCAGGGTCAGGATTCCAGAGACATTCCCGTGGTTTTCCTCTCTAAACATGTCTCCCCCCTGAAAAAAGGAGCAACTGTTGAATTGTTAATGTGTCACAGTTTTGGGGAGTGTCTGGAACGAGCGCAGCATTGTTACAGAAAGAAACACTTTTACTAAAATCGATCTTAAAGTTAATGTTTTTCCAGCCTTATCGCATTCCTACTGTCTTCAGTATAATTCAGTCTGCTGTTCTGAAACACTTTTTCCAAATTCAGAGAAATTATCAACCTTATAGTCAGACTTAAGTCCATCACATTTGAATTTGTACAAATCAGAGTCAATTCCGAGGCTAAAAACTGATGTGATCTAAGCGTGTGAAGTGGTTTGATGTGACAGCACATCTGTGTTTCATGGAGTTATAAGTCTGTAAGTCATTATGTTCATTGAAAGGGGAAAAGTCTTGCTCTTGAGAGCATGCACATAACAAATCTGAGATACTGTGTTTTATATGCATGTAGGCATGAGATGAAGCATATTCTGTAAATTTATTAAAAGGAAGAAGGGGGAATGTTAGCACATTACGTGACATTATGCTGAGATATGTAGTTTTCTATCTGTCTAAACATGAGTCTAGAGATTGATAAAGTATGTTCTGCAAAGGGGAAAGATGGTCTTTAAAGTTAAGCGTATAACAAATCAGAGATCGGTATTTCGTAGGAATGTAAGCATGTATGCAGACTAAATATTGTCTATCTTGATATGCAGGAGTAAAGTGTTTAATATGGTTAGGCATGTAAGGAATCTGAGATAATTTGTATTGATAGCATGAAGCTACAGATTAAATGTGTTGCTTTACTTAGAGTTACATGAAGAGACGTCTTTTTTACATTTATGTCCCAACAGGAAGACATTCAGGACATGAGGACAGTGTCCCAAAGTCTCCTGAAAACCGTGTGATTTTGAATCGTGTTAACAGCTATTTCCAATTAATGGCTCTATGACGTTGGTGATATCCAGCATGGCAGATATTTTTTAGTAATTTTTGTTTTGTTTTGTTTTGCTTTAGTCAATGAGAGTAAAATTTGTTTGCTGGTATGTTTGTCAGATGCTTGCATGGCGCTGTACTGGAAGTTGTTAGTGTCTACAATGAGAAAAAATCTGCATTAGTTATCATGGATTCTGTGCAATAATTTGTCCTGTATCGTCTGGATATTGCAGTTGGAAGAATGTTTAAATGCATTAAGCCATACAGTGTAAAGATCCAGAAGTCTCAGATGCCCTCCTAAAAGGAATTGTTAAAAAAAAGACATAAGACTCTGGAAAATGTACACCAGAATAATCCTCCTCTGTCCATTTGTTCCATGTTGCAGGCCAGCAAAGGAACCGTGAAAGCCAGTGGAAACTTCAATGCTAGCGCCGATGCTGAGGTCCTGTACAAGGCCATGAAAGGGCTCGGTAAGATGCTTGTGTGTATGCATATCTGCTGTCAGCACGGTGTCATCTGACACGCTGAAGGCAGCTCCGATGGACCAATGAGAGGGCGTTTTTGGGGGAGTTCCTCTCTGAACAAACACTGTAGTAATCCCTGCTGTCTGTGTGGAGCTCCACCCAGACAGCAGTGAGTCATAAACACATGAGTAGGGATGAAACTTGAGTCACTGCAACCAAACACTCCACTGACTCCAGTGAAGCCTGTAATTATGTGGGTAAAATAATTGTAATGAACAGTCCACCTAGACAGAGCGTGCACATTGTTATGTAATACCTCGTGAGAATAGTTATAAACAAACATGTGCTGCTTGCCTGAGTAACCATGGTGCTTGTTGCCACAGGGACCGATGAGGATGCCATCTTGCAGCTGCTGACGGCCCGCAGCAACGCCCAGAGGCAGGAGATCAAGGCCAGCTACAAAACTCTGTTTGGAAAGGTTGGACTTCCTTAACAGCTGTCAAACCACACGAGCAAACATTCTACAAGAGCTCCAAGGCCTCTTGTAGGCTACAGGGCCTACAAAGCCTACAAGGCCTCTGTGTGCTGCTGTATGCTGCTGCTGTGTGACGTGTTGTTCGACCACATTTAAAGAAATAATGTTGATATCTGCTCTGGGGCAAAAAGCCTGCCATCATGGCCTCCTCCTGGCTGTTATCCACAGCTTCTTAAAATAATTCTTTGTCTTATGCATGTCTTCATAGTCTTGATGAATGTGCACACTTTATGTATTAAGTGGGCTTTAAATCTGCGCCTCAGATTGCTGGTTAGTCACATTTTTTATTGCATTAAATCTAGTCTGTGCACACGCAGTATGTGCCTCAACAAATAGTACAAAATAAAAATGAATTCAGTCATACTGCATCAAACCTTAAGGATAGAAACTAGAAAAATCACTGTTAGAGTGGCATTTGTGCTAAAATACTGAATAAAGTTGCTGAAATATAGTGATCTTAAATAGGTAAACTACTGATAGATTAATACTGATGATTAGCACTGAATCAAAATACTTGTACTGTTATGATTAAATCAACCTAACATGCAAATACAATCCTACTGTAAATTGGTTAGCATCTGCATCTCTCTGTTCCTTATCTCGCGCACAATTAGCTTCTCCGTTCCTCACTTAATGACAGTAACACTAAACTGGATTTAGCTGCATGCAAACACAAAGAAACGGTTTGACATTTGGGAAGTTCAAACTTCTTGCTTTTAGTTAGATGAGAAGTTTGATACCACTCTTATGTCTATATGGTAGACAGAAAGCTGCAGCCGGTTAGCTTAGCTAAGCATAAAAAGTGGAAAAAGGGGGAAGCAGCTAGCCTGGCTTTGTCCAGCTAAGCTAAGCTAACTGGCTGCTGGTACCAGGTTTCTACAATTACCTCCCAACATGATTTAGAAGCTGTTCGACGATCCACCAAGCTCTTCGCTTGAAGCATACTGAGGCCTTTACACCTGTTGACCACACATACCACCAAAGCTCCAACCTGACAACCAGTACAGTCAGTACAGTACAAATCATCCGCAGAAATCCATATATGTGACGCGGCGGGTTTACACATTAACCATAGCTAAATAATCCAGCCACACACGACAACCATAAAATATGTCGCTGTGCAGCCATAAACGGGATTCATGCCGCACCAGAACGATTTAATGTACATACTGTATCTCCATGACAGGATCTGGAAAGTGACCTGAAGGGCGAGCTGGGTGGCAAATTTGAGACCCTGATCGTGGCTCTCATGACCCCACCCATCACTTACGATGTGACAGCCCTCCGCAACGCCATCAAGGTTAGCGCCGCCATTGCAAGATATGAGGCAGATCTTATGCTCTGTGGAGAGTTTGTGCACAAATGTCAGTTCACCTTTTACTTGTAGGGGGCAGGAACCGATGAGAAGGTCCTGGTGGAGATCCTGGCCTCCAGAACACCTCAGCAGGTGAAGGACATCGTCGCTGCTTATAGACAGGGTAACACTCACACACACACACACACACACACACTAATAGAGCATGATAAACTTTAATTCATCATGAGCAACATTCGTGTTTTTTTTTTATTTCTAGAAAAAGCCCAGTTAAGATATTTAGTCCCAGCAAACTGTTGATGCTCCCTTCAATAAAACACTGTAATTCTTAATATTTGTTGGAAACTTTCTCCTTTAAAATACAAATTTAATGGTTACAAAACACAACAAGGATGTTCATCTAGATGTCTGTAAACCAGAAGAGATTTTTTGAGTGAAAAACTGTGGCACACACAGGCTTTAAATAAAAAGGCTCAAAACACACTCTGTTGTATTTGTCCGTCTAAAAAGTGAAACAAAAAAACATGAACATGTGTGCTTGTGTGGTCCTCAGAGTATGATGATGACCTGGAGGAGGACGTATCAGGTGACACTTCAGGTCACTTCAAGAGGCTCCTGGTTATTCTCCTACAGGTAGATCTCCTCCCCTCTTCTTGTCTCCTTTCCTTTCCTGTACTATCCTCTTCTCTCCTCTCCTCTCCTCTCTTCTCCTTTCCTTTCCTTTCCTCTCCTCTCCTCTCCTCTATTCTTGTCCCCTCTCCTCTCCTCATGTCTTCTTTCCTCCTCTCCTCTATTCTCACATCCTCTCCTCTCCTCTCTTCTTGTTTCCTGTTTTCTCCTCTCTTCTCTTCTTGTCTCCTCTCTCCTCCTCTCCTCTCTATCCTCGTCTCCTCATCTCATCTTACCTCTCTTCTTTTCTCCTTTCCTCTACTCTCCTCTTCTCTCTAATTTTACTTTCTTTTCCTCTCCTCTCCTTTTCTCCCCTCTATATCCTTCTGTCCACTGCTCCTCCTTGTCTCCTCTGCCCTCCTCTCTTCTCTTTCCTTGTCTCCTCTACCCTCCACTCTTTCCTAACGTGTTCTTCTCTCTCCTCACTATCCCTGTCTCCTGTCCCCTATGTCCTTATTTTCCTCTACTGTGTCCTTGTCTCCTCTCCTCTGCTCCCTTCTCTTATCTTCTCCTCTGTCCTCATCTTGTCTCGTCTCCTCTCTAACAGAAATGTTTTGTTGTCCCTCCTCAGGCAAACAGGCAGACGGGGATCCAGGAGGGAAATATTGAGAGTGATGCCCAGGTGAGTCAGCTCTTGGTTGCTGGTCAGTAAATATTTCTGCTCTTTACTATCAGTGGTGTCTTTGTCTTTTTGTCTGAGGGTGTGACTGTCACATGTGTTTGCAGATAAATCCAAATACTGGCCTTTGAAGCCTGTTTGCGTATGTGTGCGTTAGTTTGCACAAGTATTCTGTTAAGCTGTTTTGACGCCCTCTAGTGGAGGGAGCGGGTAACATTCCCTCAGTTGAATTTTAAAAAGTCAGGAAAATACGGTGAAGGGCAAACGCATAGGAAAAATATTTTCTTCTAGTTCTTCCTGCTACTTTGCTGAATGTTTTCTGATCTTGGATCAGTCTAAACATGACCCACCTCCAGTAATCAGGAGACTTTGCTGTGACTTGTTCACTTGCAGTTGCTATCAACAGTGAGGCTCAGATGCTGTCTGATCTGTCATGTGACCACAAAGTCTGATGAGACTCTGAGGGAGCTGAATCTGTTCAGCTCATTTCTCTTCAGCAGTACGAGGGGATAATCCAAAGTAAGGATGGAGGGTGTAAGACAATATCTGCATTTGTCTGCTGTCTGAGATCCATTGAGGTGTCACAGCATAATGTCTGAGAAGTCGCAGGATCATGAACTCAGTTTAGTTTCAGACTTGCTTCCAATCTTTGCTTTCTTTCTTGTGAATTACCGGAATATCTGACTTCTTTAGGCTTCTAAAAAATATTTAAATGCGGTAAAACAAGTAAAAAAAAACCTGTCATGCAATTGGGCATGAAAGGTCACAAGTGGACCTAGTTTTGTGTTAAGGTGCCACAAGGTTGTTTAGTGGTTTCAGAGATTATTAACAGTGGTAGAAAAAGTACTTTTTTTACTTAAGTAAAAGTACCAAAGCAATGTCAGCAACATGTACTTAGAGTATGAAAAGTAATGTATTTATTCGGCAAAATAGCCTGTTTCAGAGGGCTGTTTATCTATCTATCTATCTATCTATCTATCTATCTATCTATCTATCTATATCTATATATACATGGAATATTGTTATTAATTCATTAGCACATCAGCAGCATTTTAATGTCACAGCTGGTTGAGGTGAAGCTAGTTTTAGGTATTTTATATACATGATACCTCGCTTTAATCTCTAACAATACATCAGATTTTATAAATTGATCATATTTTTTAAAATCTTTGCAAAGTAACTAATAACTGTTGTAGTCAGATGAATGTAGTGAAGTAAAAAATCCAATTTCCCTCTATAATGTGGTGGAGTTGAAGAATAAAGTAGCACAAAATGGAAGTGCCTCAAAATTGTGTTAAAGTAAGGTACTTGAGTAAATGTACTCGGCTACTTTCCACCACTAATGAGTAAACTGACAATGAGTGACGTGGAGCATTTGTTTCTGTGGTCGCAGGCCCTCTTCAAGGCAGGAGAGGAGAAGTTTGGCACTGATGAACAGTCGTTTGTCACCATCCTGGGAAACCGCAGTGCAGAACATCTTCGGAAAGGTTTGCCTGAGTTAAAAAGCCTTTTTAATTGTTTAACAGTTTCACAGGGCAGCCAGACTCATTCTGAACCTGTGTTTCAGTGTTCGACGCTTACATGAAGATGTCTGGATACCAGATGGAGGAGAGTATTGCGAGAGAAACATCCGGTAGTCTGAAGGATCTGCTTCTGGCCGTGGGTACGAAACTGCACAGCTCCGTCCTGCAGACTGGTTCTGTCGTCAGAGGTGGAGACTTTGAATGACCAATCATAATGAATTTCAATTGTTTCCATCTTTTCTGTTTTTCTTTCATAGTGAAGTGTGCCAGGAGCGTTCCAGCCTATTTTGCGGAGACTCTGTACTACGCTATGAAGGTAAGACAACAAATACGTCTGAAATGGCCAACCAAGTATAGTCAATGCTATGTTTAACAACCGTGAAATATATATAGTGCCAGCGAATTACAGTCCATATCTACTAAAAAAAGGCCCTAATCTACATCAGAAACTCAGAATCATGAATTGTTCTGCATCAGAGATGAAATGGTGGGACACACTCATTTAGCAAGTTCGTTTAATATTCTGTCATTAATCCAAATGCTCACTTTATTCCAATATGGGCCAGAGTGCCATTCAAAGGAATCAAGCCAATTGGATGTTTGGAAACTTAAAGTCCAGTGTGCAAGATTTAGGAGGATCTACTGGCAGAAACGGATTTTAATATTCAGGTAATGGTCATACCTTTATGTGGCATACAGTCTTCATATGTTTATGTGTTTCAGGGTGCAGGAACGGATGATAACACCCTGATCAGAGTGATGGTGAGTCGCAGTGAGGTGGACATGATGGACATTAGAGCTGAGTTCAGGAGGATGTTTGCCAAATCTCTGTTTTCCATGATCAAGGTACACACACACACACACACACACGAATAAGCAAATACACAACACTGCGCACATATGCACAAACATACACTTACACAAGTTGCCATACAGCTCCCTTCAGAGGCAGACAGCAGACGGCTTTGTTCATATTAAATGTATTTCTGTTTTGCTCTGTGTCTGTCACATCTGTCCTCGATCAATATTTACACTGAAATCAATATAAAAACATAATCTCAAATATTTAAATATGAGGTTAATCTGTATCTCAACAGCCCCAAATCAAGTCAAAAGCTGAGACGGCAGTTACTGATACTAAGTTTAACTGTCGGCTTTCTCCATTATGACTGTTCGCTCATTTAGTTCAGTGGAATAAAACTAAACTACCAACATGTCAGCTCATTAATATTGATATTTTCCAATCACAACAACAGCAAGGGGGAAATCAGTAAGTAAATTTTCCTTTAGCTAAGCCTAGCCGTTCTAATTTTGTTCGTAATTCCTTGTGTTTGTGTTACAGGGAGATACCGGCGGTGACTACCGAAAGGCCTTACTGTTGCTCTGTGGTGGAGATGATGCATAACCGTGGCAACAAGCAATACAACAGGAAGCACACCTGAAGTGCCTCTTCTCCGAGTTGGCCCGATGGCTCAGTGAAACAACAAGCTAACACAAAGTCAAAATCCATCACAATGAAACTGTGTTGTGTGTAAGAGAGAGGCGGCCCGTTGGGTCTTTTAAACTATGATTCCAGATAATGTCTTTGAAAGGTAGCTAACATTTTGTTCATGTCCACATTAATATAGCTTTTGGTCCACTAACGTCTTCATTTTGATTCTTGTTATATAATTCATTTGTAATGCTGAAGTATCAGACCAAAGTTGTTTTGTTTGCACTTTGTATGGCAGAAACAATATATGCAATAATAATAAACATTTCATCTGATGAAGTACAATGGTACAATTTGCCTGGTCTCCACTGTGTTTCAGTGCTGATCCTGTCCTGCAGTACCGAAGTAACTACATGCACTGGCCTCTCATAGCCACTAGAGGGAGATAGAGCAACTTTAATACAAACCAGTTGTCAAGTCTTGAATGTGAAAGAGAGGTGCAAAGTCCTTGAGTAAAGTACATTTAGTCCGTATTATACTTAAGTTGCTGTTTTATTTACAAAACATATGATCAGGTTATGTTACAGATAAAACTTACGAGTAACATATAAAGTACGTGGTTAAAATCAGCTCCGATGCAGCTTACATTAAATGCACAGCATGTAATTTCTACCACTAGGGGTCTCCCAATCACAACAATGAAAGCAGAAGATATAGTTTGATGATGTAGTGAATGTGTAGCATGCAGTTGTTGTCTTCATTCTTAGACAACCAACACTGCTGACGAAAATCTGATGTGACTCAGGCAGAAATGGTCACGGACAAGGAAATGTATTAAAGTGTTATTCCTGTAACATTTGCTGACTTCCTTCCTCACTCTCTGACATGTCAACTGATATTTCCTGTGTCGCCACTGACAAGCGACCAAATGAACCACGCCATCACCTTGAATAAAAAAACAACTTTCTCTGGGTTTGAGCATTGTTGGAAACAGTTGGGATAATGTAAGTACACGACTCCACATAATATATCATATAGGTCCTGTCTTTTTTAGACATTTTAATGTAAAGATGTTACATATTGTACCTTTAATTGTAATATAATACATACAAGTATTGAGCTCTCTGAAAGGCACTATTCTCCATAATGAATACTTTTGCATACTTCATGTAATACTTTTGTAAAATTGTTAAGTTGGGACTTTAACTTGTTTACATTGTGTTACAGTTAATTGTGCTCAAAAAAGGACCTAATCAATCATGTCTGGAAGATATTGACAATTGATGGATGCTCTTTAAAGGCTCAGTTCAGCAAAAAAAAAACAAAAACAAACACATAATTGCTCAGTTTAATTCCAATACAGCAGAGATTAATGAAATTTTGCTTGTGGTGTTCAAGGAGTGAACTGATCCTTTAAATTCTCAAAGTGCATAGATGAAACACAGATTCCTTCACTGCTACATGAAGCTTTCACTGCTGCATTTGGTTCTGCAGATCATCTACTGGTGGCAAGGCCTCATTCCTGCAGTCATTGTACCTAAAGGAGCTCGTCAGCAGTTCTCCACCGACACTTCATTTGGATTTTAGAGCCTCTCCTCGGCTTCACCTTTTCTTACTTTAACTAAACGAATAGCTGCTGAATGTTGAGGTAACTGTTAAAGAAAATGTTCTGTTTTGTGTGTTTCAGTGTGTGTATGTTGAAGGAGGGGTCATCCCAGGTCCTGTTACACTACTTTCTGTTGTTTTTTCACGGAAGCGGGTGCCGTCGATTGTTGCCACAGAAACAGGCAGCCAATAACAAGGCCCGAACAGCAGGGTGTGGGGCGTCAGGCCACCTCGAGCCACGGGAAGAACAATACCTCCAGCTCCTCCCACCTCGCTGGCTTGCGTGTTTTCGGGTGTCTGTGGGTGGGCATGTGTCCAGTCGGCTTTGTGGGTCAGATCTGAAGTACTTAGTGGAGCGTTGGAGTTGTGTTTTGATTATCTTTTTCCCCCTCCAGACATCCAGCCCCTCCTCTTCTTCATCACGCCGGCTGAGGCTCTGTGGGCCACAAACAGTCAAGTTCAAGTTCAGAACAACATCACACACGAAAGAAGCAGCGGGCTGAGTGATGAACGGCTTGAAATTCTTGGTTTAAATTAAACTTCTTCCTGCAAAAGTTTGTCTGTGAGTGTCTAAACTTGTTGCTGTATTTACTTTGATGTAGAGCTGAAACACTTTGTCCATTAAATAATGAGTCAATCAGCAGAAAATTGATCAGCAACTGTTTGGAAGTTGATTAATCATTTTTGAAGCACAAGTCTCTACAGTTCCAGCTTCCCACACATGAGACTGTCTTATGCAGTGGTGGAAAGTAACTAAGTAGATGTGCTTTACTTGAGTATTTACATTTTCTGCTACTACTCTACTCAGTGAGGCTTTTCTGGTCGTCTCTTTACATTTCACAGATATCTTGTTTTTTTCCTTTCATCTGTCACTGAGCCGTATCTTTAAATTGTGCCTTTAGTGGATAGATTCCTGCATATTAGTTTGATTTAGTCACGAATTAACCAAGAATCCAACATAACTCAGTCAGCTCGACCGCATTAACAGAGCTGTGGATGGATGTTGCTTTCTATGAACGAGCAGGAGCAATAGGCTGATTTTCTCAGCTGCTTTCATGACCTGACACGAAGAAGTGACCACAAATCCGTAGCTTTCAGAGTAATCTGGTGGAAGTCCTTAACACCGAAATTCCTGAAGGTGCGTGCTGGTAGTCCAGGCTTCCTGCTCCTAGAGAGAGTTTCAGGCTAGATCCTCCATATTTTTCACAATACAACTCCCACCTGTCTTGAGCGTAGCGTTGTGTTGTGTGGTAGCAGGTCTGAACCCCGAAGCACAAGCCAAAAACCACCATTCACATTTTCTGAGGTGTCAGCATCCCAGCTGGCAGAATAAATCTTGGCATTGTATGTTTTTGCAGATATGTTAAATTTGTAAGTTTCACACGTATATCAACTTTTCAACAAAAGGTATCAAGGTGATGTAGTTCAGATTATTGGTACAGGTATATGAGCTGAGTTTCTCATAACTAACCAAGTGGTTTGTGTGCCTAAACCGAACCAGACCTTAATCACAGCACACATATGTGTGATTTGCAAAAATGTAACGCCAACATTTATTCTGGTTTTTGGTCTAATGACAAAAGAGTCAAAGATCCAACAAGCAGGCAGGTAAAGAAAGAACTGCGACACACCAGAGAATCAGTGGAAGTGGGCTGGTGAGCATGCTGGGATAATGAGGGAAGTGGGAACAGGTGGGCAGGTAGGCGGAGAAGGTCGGATGACTGGGAATGGCGGGAACAGGAGTCACCGCAGGGCAGGAGGGAGTGTCAGGACCTGAAATGACAAAAGTGTCAGTGTATGGCAGGGAAACAAAGCAGGAAAGCTAATGTGAGAACTAGGAGTTGGCTGGCAAGCTGACAAATAAAAAAAATAACTGAAGCTAGACATGCGAGCAGGTATACTGCTACATATACACAGAATCTTTCAGGGCTGGTCAGGACCGCCAGGAGGGTCACGAGATAAATCTGGAGGGTCGTAAAATGTTGAACAGGATAGTAAAGAAGCAACACTAACTTCTCAGGCTCATAATACAAAGACTTTATTTGTCACATGGTCACACAAATGCTGTGCTGAAAAAGCTAAAGCACAACCCAGAACAATAATTTGACACAAAAGAGTAAGTTCTGTTTTTCTCCCAGACTTTGTTCATGTCCACATGATGTCCAAACATCAGATTGCGTCTTGTCACGTTTCCTCATCTGTCTTGATTTTAGCAAATCCTTCCATAGCTTATATTTTGGGGGATTTGTGCAGCAAATCAATTTTTGAGTCCAAAATCTACAACATTGATTCCACTAAAGTCAGGACACCGTGGAAAACATAAAGACAACAGAATGTGATCATCAGCTAATTCTTTTTGACCTATATTCAAAAACAGCACAAAGACAATATATTTAATGTTTGACCTCATCAGCTTCATTGATTTTTGTAAATATCTGAATTATTCTGAATTGGAACCTGTTTGGATCATTCCACAGGTAAGCAGGTTGACTGGTAACAGGTGATAGTATCATGATTGAAAGGCTCAGTGGTTCACAGCGAGGATGGAGCGAGGTTCACCACTTTGTGAACACATGATTGGATAAAGGATGTGACTACATGGACTCAGGAAGACTTCAGAGAATGATTGCATTCTCTTGTTATTTATGTTTTACGCAGAGTTCCACCTTTTTAGGATGAAGCTGCTATCGATGCGTACATGAAGAAACTAAAGGCACCATTAGCCTAAAGTCGTCTTCACCTGTTTCACTCATCAGACAGAAAACATGATGTCAGAGGTGGATTTGCCTGCAACACTCTTTTATTTGTGGAATCAGACTTTAATGGAGATTTCATCAATGAAACTCTGTTGCAAGGATGAGTGGTGCAGGCCAGGTTATGCTTGAGGCTCGGATGGAGTCACACAATGTAGCTAGAACCATGCTATTTTATTTTCTTATTTACTTTGCAACACACTGTTTGGAAACACCCTGCCTGTATAGTGGAATCCTTCTAGCTATATCTATCAATGCCCTGGTGTAACTGTAATATATGTTATGTAACTGACATTTGTTACTTCTGGATGTACACCTGCAAACCTTGTGAAAAAAAAGGTCCCATAAAAAAGAGGTGGATCTGCTGTTTGTGGGATCCTGATAGACCTGAAACCTCAAAGGGTTTTTAACAGAACTTCATACTTTGAGTAGAGGAGTCAAAGGCTGGCGCTTTCACAGGTGCTTCTTTAGTTTGCAAAGAAGAAACAAGATGGAACAGGCACCTGCTTTAAAGGACACACATACCTGAACATGACTCAGATGAGTTGATGATTATTGACAATAGCGTGCTTTCCTTCTGGGATTTCCTCGCCTCGTTAAGATATTACTGCCAGTTTGAGGGAGATTTGTCCTGACTGGGCTTTACTTCGAGGCTTTACACATCACAGAGAGCTGAACAAGGTGACACTAAAGGGGCACTCCGCCAATTTTACATCATGGAGGGAACTATTCAGCTCGTGAAAACAGTTCATGTGTTTTATGGCTATGAAGGGGCGTTGAAAAGCACCATAAAAGTCTACAATTGTTTAACAGAAAGCGTGTTTTACTAACTGGGAGGACAAAGTTTGAAAGATGTGGATGTCTACCAGGCACGATGGGTGCAGTGAAAAGATGCTAACTTGCAAGATTTAGCGATTTCAGGAAAAGTCAGGATATGCAGCCTCTTTTTATTGATCATGTTTTTAAAATCTGTCTCTCCAAAGTCCAAGAAGCTCTTGCATGTCCACACCTGAGGTGCTGGAGTTCTGTTTAATGATGAGAGAGCTGAAAAGAGTCTAACGATGTGACTCTAAACTATATTTCTCACAGAAAATGATTATGATAATAGCAATAATAATGAGTCACACAGAGAACAGATCGGAGATTGTGATTGGTCCATGAAAGTCTTCTCTTTCCCACTCTGAACTTTATCTACTGTGATGTTGTGGTTTTTGTGTGTATCATTGTGTACCTGTTTGCTGGAATGTGTGTGGTGGTGTTGATATCCTGATTGACACTATACAGAGCTGGCACAGCCTACAACCAAATTCCACTGAAAACACCTATTATGATAGAGACAGGAATCACACACACACACACACACCCTATTATCATGAGCAAACATGTTACCAGTGTATAATCCAGGATCTGCTGATTTGTTGACCTTTGAGTGTGTGAAAGAAACAGGAAGCCACCCCCTAACCACACCCACCACTGATTCAACTTCACTCACCATGTCTGGTCCTGGGTGGCATGTTTGTGAATGTCAGAGAGAAAGACAGAAAACACATGTTTTTTATTTTAATTCTACTGAAGTTATACTCACCCTCCTTCTTTTTCACTCAGTATTACAGTATTTTAATGTATACACACACAAAACAGCCACGACAACCTTCCATTTTCTCCCACAGAACATAACGGCGGTCTCTCATAGGTTACTGTGTAGGCGTTTCCTGGCACAAACACAAGGGGCTTTACGTCTTTATGTGCCTGCTCAGGGGCAGTTAGAGGCTTTTCAGTTGTTGGAGTGGTCACTTTTCAGTCACTTTTTAAAATTAATCCAATAACCATTCAGTGCCCAAACTTTAAACTTTAATATTTGTACACCAACAATGTTTCAAACCACAATGTGAAAGGGGTCGCTCATAGGGATGAACCGTCAGAGACGTATTATCACCTGGATCTGCAGCTCACCTTGGCTTTATGGAGCTTTACAGCAAGTTTCAGCTCATTCTTTAGCTGTCTGGCACAAAAATTTGCTGTTTTGGTTCACTCTCGCTGCTCTCACAGCTCATTTTCAGCCACAGCAGGGAGCTGCTTTCAGCTACAAAGCTCACCGGAAAAAACCCACCGAACACTGAGCGACTAGCTGTTGAACACAGTGGAGCGTGGAGGTGCACATGAGCCAGATACTTCCATCAGGAGGTGGTGGGGACCAAAAACAGAGATAAAAGTGAGTGGTGGTCCAGAGAATAGACGATGTCGCTGCATAACTGCCACTGGATGTTTAAATAAGCAACTGTTTGTTAAAAAGTTCACCATATCAACTTAAAAGTTTCCTTGAGAGGCAGCTGGATTTGGAAGATGACGCAAGCCCAGAATCCATCACAACGGTGGCCAAAACAGGGTTGTTTCATTGCAGTCAGAGTCCTACGAGGAGCTACTGGCAGCTACATGTGTGGTTTAGGTGTGACGATAGCAAGGAAAGCCAATGTTTGTTCAAAAACAACAATGGCGCCTCCTGAGGAGATTAGCGTAGATGCTGCTGTCGCATCAGTTACAGCAGAACATTTCGTCATTGATAGAAGAACCAAGAACTGCACTGAAGGCTTTTCTCCATGGAAAAGATGTCCTGCTACAACAGCCTATGGTTTGTTGATTGATTGGTTGAAGTTGGATGGTTCATCCAATCAAAGTACACAGCCTTTTCAAAACAGTCTCCAAGGACGACTTGGACGATCCTGTGCAACGAACCATCTGGTGCGGGAGGTTAGCCTAAATCTGACGTCATGTTATTAAGTTGTTGTTGTGTCATTGCAGGTTTGAGGACTTCTCGCTGAAGACAGCTTGAAGATTGAAAGCTCATTCCTGGCTTCCTGGCAAAACAAGTTCACTGCAACATCCATTTAGAGCATCTACACTTCCATGACAACTGGACAAGCTCCATCTGCTGATGAAGCTCGTGTCATCAAAAGATACTAAACCTGCTTCTTCCAATCCCAATGATATTCAGTTTATGATGATATAAAACAGGAGCATGTTGAGTTTTCCCTTAATAAATAACTTACAATTACTCAGAATCATTTAGAGCAGATCTTAGTATCTCAGGCTACACCTAAAATCTGCAGAACTCCACCTTGAGCCCACCCTGAATCTGATTTATAGCACTGCAGTTCTTCCACTCAGTATCTAAACATTATCCTGCTGTTGGATCACCCTCTGATCTGAAATAAAACCTAAATGATGACTAGGAGAGGTGGAGCTAATCCTTAAAGATTTTTAGATGGCATCCTCATTTCCGTCTCCACCCTTGACCTCTAACCTCTAACTACTTCCTCCTTACTGGAATGGGTCCTTTCAGCTCTGGAGAAGGAGTCGGTCAAACAATATGTCTTCAAAAATCCCCTTTGTGCCATCAAAGAGAGCGGACTTCCGTTAAAAGGTGGAAATGGCTTTTTTAAGTGTCTGACTGAGGGGACAAAGAGCAGCAGGTCAGAGGTGAGGAAGGTCAAGAGCAGACAGGAAAGCATAAAAACCACATCTGGGATTGGACATGTTCAAGGAATACACATTGTACACACACACACACACACACACACACACACACACACACACGCACACACAGCTGGATCATAGCAGTGTCTATACTTCCAGTCTTATTATAAATGGCTCGTAGTGCAGCTGGCTGATGTCACACAGAAAGTAATTAGAGACTGCTGCAGGAAGCTGGAGGAACAAGCCTTATATTTGGGAGCCATGTACGATCACTCCACCTGTGAGTGTGAAAAAGATGAAGAGTGTGTGGTGCTTTGAGGGCTTGTCAGCAGTGGATGGGAGGAATAAACACAGTATAATCATTATATAATCTACAATTATATATATAATCAGAATTAATCTGCCCAAAAAAAAGTGTGTTCTGAGACAAAGTCTAAAATTATGGCAGTTGGGATTTTTTGCTCTGAAAAATTTGGCCTTTTATTGACTCCTAAAGTCTCGTTTTCTTCAAAGGAAGTCAGAAAATTTGCTGTCTGCTTTAGGAAATATTTTAAAAAAATAGGTGTCAACAACACTGTTGAACAAACCTTTTATTGCATTAGCAAAAGTACAGGCTGTAGCTGAAGTTTTGTACTTTTTCTAATGATTTTCTGATTGTTGGTATCTTGAAAGCACATAAAAAAGGTTGATCTCTGCACTGAAATGAAGAAAAATGACACTTGATTGTAGGAAGTCTTTGAAATGTGTTGATTTCTATTCATTTCAGGTCGCTTCAGACCTGTAGGTCTCCATAACAGAAAGAAAACTGTTATTTTTTCCAGTGTATTTTTTCACATTTACAATCCTTGTGTCGCCACGGACCAACACACAGAGACAAAGTCCTCATCTTGTAGGACGTCCCTCTGCTTCTGACCACTAACAGTCACATGTTTCATCTTCTTCAAGGCAACAGGACACAATGCATAAATAGAAAACATTTATTTGTGGTGCATAAATACAGTACAGTGGTGTTTACGTGTCTGATCGATCAGAGGTAGAAGAAAGTACCACTCTACCACAATAACCAACAATCAGCTCTGTGAGATGAAGTATTCAGGTTGCTCGCTTGAATAAAATAATACCACACTGAAGAAATATTCTATTACAAGTAAAAAAAAAAGTCAAAATCTGTCGACAAACCGGACATTATATCTCAGGATCCAAGACTGAGAAGTTTGAATTTTTGTGTTCACGTTATGCTGGAGTGGTGACGTGGCCACAGTTGTACCTGCTGTGTATTATAATCTTATTGTGAATGCCGCTTCACTTTAAAGTTTGTTATTAAGAATTAAAAAAAAATATGTAAAAAATACGTATTGATGTGTGAGCAGCATTTCAGTGGTACAGCTGATCATAACTGCATTTAATGAGAATAAAACAGTTCAGACTCATTCACATTCAAAACACCTGATTGATACCTGATGGTATCCACACCTGCACGAGTAATGTGGAACATGTCAAAAGTGAAAACTTCTGGAAAAATGCACAGTGTGGAGAGAATATGGTTCAGGTGGATTTGATGTGTAGACAGATGTCACCTAGAAGTCCTGAATGAGTCCTAAATGAAGTCCTACATTCAGTCTGATCGTGATCGCTCCTGGAGCTAACAGTCGTCACTTTGCAGGATGGAGAAGAAGAAGGAGCACAGACTGACCCACGAGCTGCTGCAGTGCTCCTCCGCCTTTCTCTGGTGGTCGGCGCGCCGCGTGCACGCGGTCGGACGCGCAGCGGTGGAGTTGAAGCGAGGCGGCAGCGGGGTCTCCGCTTGTCCGGACTGGGCGGAGGCAACGGAGCTGGACATGTCCAGCTTGAAGTGCGCGTCCCGAGGCGCGCGCTTACACATGGTCGCCCTCACGAGCGCGCGGTCGTCCCGGCACGCTTTGCCTTGCAGCCTTTTGAACGCGCGGCCCACCTGCTTCCAGAAGCCCTTGGGGTCGGACTGGTAGCCCGGGCAGCGCTGGGGTTTGCCGTTGTATTGACACTCCAGGTCGGTCACCCCGCCTTTGATGCGCGCCTCAGGGTTCTCGCACTTGACCGTCAGCCTGACCGCGTCCGCGACATCTCTCGCCCCCCACGTGCACTGCATCCCCGCATCGATGGAGAACTTCCCCCGGCCGTTCGCTGCGGTCTTGTCCCCGCTCCTCTGCGCTCTGCCGGGGGCTGGGGTCCTGTCCGCTCCTCGGTTCGCATGGCGCACACCGGAGGACAGAGAGACCTGCCGCCCCAGGAAGGCCAACAGCAACCAGGGAGCGAAAGTCCTCAACAGCAACATGTCTTCTTTCAGCAGTTTATTATCTGAAAGGATGCAATCAAGGTATGATCAGGTGTAAAACAGTGATATAAAAAAGAGGCTGGAATTTTCTCTATTATCTTATATTGTGAATTTACAATAAATAAAATTTTTATTTCCCAGCCGACATGCAGTAGGTTTTTATACCTACATGATAACTCTATGGCGCATAGAAAAAGATGCAATTAAAACTGAGTTCTTCAGCCTGCAGTAGGTTGACTGATGTTAAAAGTAAGGAGGAAATACTACAGAATAATTTACATATTAGACATAGATGAAAGTCCTGCACACCGAGTCTAACTTACCCAAAATGTCTAGTGCCTCTGTGCGTCAGGTTGCTCCTTGTTTGTGCGCGTCTGCGGTGTCGCGCATGGTTTTCATACAGAGGCCGCGCTCCTGCGGCACGCCCACCTTTCCCGGAGCAACACACATGCGGTGGCCCCGTGGGCCACGCGCCTCCATGAAACACATTCATTTTTTTTTTTTTTTTTTTTGTGAGGAGGGGAATGTGTTTTTGCTCTGGCCTGACCCGACCTGCCCAAAACTGAACTCCCGCCTTCAGAGATCAAAGAGGCGGTAAACCGAAGCTGACTTAACCCAAAGAGCTTGAACGAGCCTGAAAACCGCGTCACAACCACCTCACACACGCACACGCGCAGCTTTGGAGGCTCGACTCCAACTTTCCGCCAATCAGCTGCTGCGTTGCTACCACGAGTGATCCACTCTGTTAACCCCATACCGCCATGTGGCTTAAGATGTGCTGCCAAAGCAGAGGATAACAATGCTATAATATAATATAACATAATATAATATAATATAATATAATATAATATAATATAATATAATATAATATAATATAATATAATAACAATCTGCTACAGTGAAAAAACGTATAATAGTGTCCATTAAACACGGAGGGAACAGGCCAGATTTAGGATGCCTAAACAAATACAAATAAATAAAAATAATGGCACGTTGTTTTATGTTACACATCCTTCTTGTGTCATAATTAACAGAACTGTAAGGAGAATTATTAACCGTTTTGTCTTTTTAACAGAATTAATTGCTTTTCATTGTGACATGTTAAATGTCACATGTTTCAATTTCCATCTTTCAAGAATGGATTTTTAAAGATGGCATAGACGAGAGAAATTGACTGTTATGAATTTGATGCAACTTATAAATCTCTGACTCTGACTGAGGAAGATCATGTGATGCAGCTGACAGCTCCAGAACAGCCACTAAATGGACCTTGTTTTTGTGTCAGTTATTGCACATTATGCTTTATCTCTCTTGCAGTCACACTAGGAAGTAGTGGACACAATATGATAGCAACCTAGTGCATTCCTATTCTTTAAAGCTGCTGTAGTGACCCAATATATTCTTTCTCCGTAATCAAATAATGCTTAAATAGAGTACCTTGGTCTTCAGGGTTCTTGGGATTTGGTTGGATAATTTCATAAGTAAGGTGTTATTATAACTAGAGAGGCTCAAACACTGGAAGAAAAGCTATCTGTATATCCTGGAAAAGCCATCAAATAGCTGAAATTGTTGAATTCTAGGCCTTATATAGTCTTGAATATAGATAAATACAGTGTTGTAGGCACATCTTAAATAGGCCGTCTTCACAGCTGACATTTTGATTAACCCTGACGGTGTGACAGTAGCCAAACCTGCTAAATGGAACCAGTGTTGACTTTATTATTCATACATGTGAGAAAAAGCTTCCTGGTTTCCTGGTTGTTCCTGGAGAAACGACATCAGCTGTCCTCTGCTGGGACAACACTTCTAATTGCCTTCGTTCTGTCTTCAGCACTGTTATCTACCCAGCAGTGACGCATTTTCCAGGTGTCAGCTCTCTCTCCTTATAAAGTCTCATCTGGTCCTTCTCCTCCTTTAAGGGTCCTGACATTGACTCAGAGAGGGTCTTTATGTAAGTCAACTCAGAAGAAGTCTTCATACGTCAAGTTTCATCCTGTTTATTACAACAATCGTTATTTTTAATAGAACGTAACCTGGGATAACTCTCTGGAGTCCAGATTCATTTTAGTTTGCATTTATTTTTGTCTTTGTTTCACACCTTTTAAACTGTCCTTCCTCCATGTGCATGGTATCTGATCGTCAGCACAAACTCAGTCAGAAGTCTAATTTATCATGTTGTCAACTTTACAAAGAGTGAAGTGGCCAGAAACCCAGAATACAAGAAAAATGACCAAAGTGTTTGTGATAAACACTCAGTTAGTTCAAGCTTTACAAAACGTTGCTTCACTTTTTATACGTATGGAAAAAGTAAGAAATAATACTATAATAAGATCAAATCAAAGGTTTTAAAAATGTCTCCCCAAGAAATTTGTAAGGGCATAAATGAGACACATCTGCACTTTCAGCTGGTTTTCTCAGCTCTCCTCAACAAGATATATAAATAAAGTTATGGGAGAAGCCAGCCTCTCTTCAACAGACCTTTCTATCAGGGAATTTCTCACTTGTCAAACACAGGTGTAATTAATAATATCACATAATATTTTGGTGAAAGTATTTATGTTGACAAAATGACGATGGAGAATCACCAAAAAGCTCCTGCTTAGATTATTGTACGATGTTTGGAAACAAAATCGAGCCATGGGAATGAAAGATGATGCACATTTGTTGCAAGTAAGTAAGAAATGAACTGTTGCAGGTTGGAACGAAGACAACGTGGGAACAAGGAAGGAGCCAAAATAATTTACAGTTGTTTATCACTGGGTCACTGTGACGGAAAAAGTAGTAGAGGATTTACAATAAAAGGCTGTGTGTGTGTGTGTGTGTGTGTGTGTGTGTGTGTGTGTGTGTGTCTGCACAGCTTTTCCTCTCTGCACCGCACTGCGCCCTCTTGTGGTCACCATGGTACTGACTAATGAAGCTGTGTGTGAATGGACGCAGGA
Organism: Chelmon rostratus; assembly: GCF_017976325.1. Classification (NCBI taxonomy): domain Eukaryota; kingdom Metazoa; phylum Chordata; class Actinopteri; order Chaetodontiformes; family Chaetodontidae; genus Chelmon; species Chelmon rostratus. The sequence continues at coordinate 4,857,145 of NC_055660.1, forward strand.
AACAACACGTCTACATAAATCTATATATTTCATACATGATGTAAAAAGTCTCATATTAGATTTAATTCACATGAAACACAGAAGTTGCTCCTTTGCTCTGGTCTATTGCTCCTCTTATTTTCACTATTTTGAGCACATAATAAAATATGCACACATTAAGAAAGCTTTGTCTCATCTGCTTCTACTTAAATTAATGTATTTTGCTCATTTTATCATCTTTTTTGTGGATTAAAAATTATTTGATTTTATTTTTGTTGTGATATTGAGCATTTTAAGAGAGTTACAATTTTACACTTCATGATTTTGTATGTGACTTTTGTTGAGACATTTATGGCTGCCTACTTAAAGCTACTGATGAATGTATTTAATGTAATTAGTTTGATGGACATGCATTGTAGATCGTCTTATGCACTATTTATGTAGAGATTAGAGCTCAGCTCTATGAGGCTCTCCACTTTAACATGCAATTTTCCCCTCATGTTTCCACTTAGGTAGCTTTAAGGTTGTTAAAATCATCATATTTCACACACAGCATCACATACTGTATGTTCTGCATCAGATTATTTTTGCTCTTGTATAGGATGTTTAAACTGACTAAAATATTCTAAATCATCACTGCATGTTTTTTTTTCCAGATCAATCTTCAAATGGAGATATTCTCGGTGTCTTGCCACAAAACTTAGCCTGATATTTTTGGTGTCTTTGCACACTATTAACTATAAATCAAAATGAATTTTGAAACAGTTTGTGTGAGGTGATTTGCAGCATCCTGCTCCGCTATGTGCTTGTGTTTGAGTGCAATATAGAAAACAACACTGGTGCTGCAGCTGCTTGGTTTCCACTCACACAGACGCCCTCTGTTCCTGCACACGGTAGCTCTTAAGACTCAATTCATCAGGTCGTACAAAGACGTGTTTAGCTCTGCTCAGACGCCTCCTGAGACTGAGCTGTATTATCTTCACCGCAGTCTGGCTTCAGTCTGCCTGTCCCTTAACAACTTCCTCAGCCAGGCGGCAGACATGTTGTTACAGCCGGCAATGCAAAGAAACAAGGAGGCCTTTGAGTGAATGAGCGTGAAAAGTGATTGCTTCAGCTCAGCAGAAGAAACAAAGCGACACAGAAGAAGAAGAAGAGAGTTCAGCACTCTGACTTTATTCTCTTTACCTTCACATTTTCTTCAGTGTTGTTGAAACATTTATTTGAGGAGAACATTTTCTGTCATATACAAACAGAATCACATGCCTGCCATATGTTGCCTTTGCCTTGCTGTGTGTTTTACAGATTTAAAAATGACATGTACGCTTCATGAGAGCACGAGCTGTAGTCCGCTAACTGTGCGCAGGTGTAGGTCGAGCGTTTTTAGGCTCAGCCCGCCAAAGATGCTGCATAGTGGGGAGTCGGACCTCACGAGGTGGCGAAATAACTTCAGACGCTCCCACACAGATCCTGGATCCATCGCTGTGGTTTCCAACCTGACACGATGAAAAATGGATTTAAAATTAAGTTTATGTCTGTTGCGAATGGGCAGCCTGCACAGAGATAAACAGCTGCATGACCTTAGAGACAAGCTTTGGAGTTGAATCTGCTGTCTGCTCACACACCTTTTTTTTTTGCAAGTGATCTCATTACTGATGAACACAGTGGTTCAGTTTAATTCATTCACACCAACGCTTTTAACCAACCTCCTTTCTAACATCCGTCTTTCTTTTCTCGTCCGTTTTTCTGTCACTCACCTGCATCCACAGTATCGTCTCAGTTCTGGAACCAGCTGATGAAGTAGGTGCAGAAGCCGTGGAAGCTCTTCCAGCAGTACTCTGTGGCGAGGCGGGAGGCTTTGGAATCAGGCTGCTCAGTGGGACGAGTAGTGGTCTTCCCAGGCTTGGGGGTAGTTTTCTTGGTCTGGGGGCCCTTGCCTGGCTGGGGCTTGACGGGCTGTGGCTTGACAGGTTTAGGAGTAGTGACAGGCTTGGTCTGGGCGGGCACCACCGGTTTACGCGGCTCCTGGACGGGCTTGGAGGTTTTGGGTGCGGCGGGCTTGGGCCAGGAGGCCAGGAAGGTCATCTGAGCCTCGTCGGGGTATTTCTTGCACATCTGTGGGCGGTAGATTTTGGGTCCCTGGCAAGCGTGGGTCAGCTTCCTCATGTCCCACATCATCTGGGTGAAGTAGTGGCGAGGATTGAGGTTGTAGGGGCGGCACAGGTTGGGTTTGCCCTGGAAGTCGCAGTAGTAGGAGCGCCCTGGCGTCTGGCCCTGACTTGGACCTTTGCAGGAGACACGCAGGCGAGTATAGTCCCCGGCTCCAGACACCACCATGGTACAGGAGTCCTTGGTCTTGGTGCTGAACCGGATGGGCTCATCCCAGACGCTGCGTTGCTGTTGCTTGCTGTCGTTGCTGCTGTTGGTCTGAGCGTTCGACACACAAACAGCCGCTGCCAAGAACAACAGCAGCACTCTCATCCTGGCTCTCATGGCGGCGCGAGCGGTGATAGTGATGTACCGATGAGGGTATGGGATGATGCGTCCGCACTGAGGGTTGAGGTGTGCAAGGGTAGAAAGCTTCTGAGCGTGACTTTATAAAGATGAAGCCTCACAAAGACGCCATTATTCAGGTGAGGTGAAGGGCTCAAACTCCTCCTCCAGCGCTGACGACCCCCCTCCCAAACACACCACACACATACACTACACACACACACACACACACAGTGACCACATGAGGCTTGTGTGGCATGTTCGAAACTAAAAAAGTGGTGGGTGAGACGGATGGAGGGAGGGGGAGAATATAAACTGAGGGAGGAGGAAGAGGGAAAGCGGTCAATGGGTCTGTGGGAGCTGAGGGGGGAGGGAGAGTAGGAGGCCTGTAGGACGGTGTGTACGTGAAGTCAAATGTTGTAAAAAAGAGACGCGAGACATTATATAATCCCGCATAGGAGGTTCTTTGACTATTGATGAGGAGGAGAGGAAGAGGAGAGGACTTAGTTATTTGCTGAGGATTTAAAGTTGATCTGTGAGCCTGCAATAAAAACCTCATCATATTCGTCTTAAGACGCAGAGACTTTGTTTCTGCAGCACTAACAGAGCTGCACACACACACATGGTTTTATCTTTCGCTGCCTTCAGCAGCAACATGTCTGTTTCAGAGTGCACTCACTTGGCCTCACATGACATGAAGCTTGATGCATGCATGGAGCTAAAATATCTACATATTTTATAAACCATATTAAATCATTTTTTAAAAACACCACTGGGAAATGTGCACATTTGCTTTTAATTGCCACATACTGTATTTATTAAATTAAGATACAGCTTGCAGAAGGTTATTTTAGCTTAGCATACAGATTGAGAGCTATCCTGGCTCTGTTTAGGGTAACAAAGTCAACCTACCTGCACCTCTAAACCTCAGTGATTAACAACTTAGATCTTGTTTGTGTAACTCTCTGTATCCCACGCTAACTCTACACACATACTGGATAAATATCGTACAATGGCAGTGCCCAGTGTCATTCCACTGGCCAAACTGGTGTGCAGGGTAGGCGTTCAAAACCAGGCCTGACTGCAGTCTACAGTGAGTTTAATCTTATCAAAGTCAACAGAAAAACAGATGCTGCTTTTAAAGAGACTTAAATATTCCATATGAACCAGCTGGGTTGGACACAGGGCGGGAGGACAGTGTGTAGCAGAGTCTGCTCACACATGCCCCCCGGTACATTCAGGAAGTTCAGTTTTTACAGCCATCAATCTGGAGGTAAGTAGCCCTATTGCGAATGCAAAGGAACAGATGTTTTCCAAAACGAAGTTAGTGTAGTCCTCTTCTGATAGGATGCAACAGCGTCAGGCCACCTTAAGCCCCCCACCGCTCCCCGCAAACCCCCCCCCTCCCTAAAACAGACCTGAACCTTCTCAGCCGCTGTGTGCATGTATTCAGCTCTGCATACATTACATGAACATCCTCAACGTTCCTGTGTGTTTTGGCAACACAGGCTAAGTTGCTTCGGGCGATGTCTGAACATTTTCTTTACTTACATCATCAAACGTGTCCTTTTTCATTCCTGCCTGTGGCTCAGCGCTTATATAAAGAGCATAAAAGCTCACTTTAAAGAACATTTTGGTGATTTATGGCCTTCGAAAGTTTCCTCAGTGGGTGTATTTTCTGCTATCTGTGCATGCATATGGAGGAAAAACAAAAGCAAAACTTATTGGACTGAAATGTTTATTCACAGATTTGCACCATCAGCACAAACACCACTGTATTTTCAATTTATTTTTTGTGTACCTTCCTCAACCAGGCCTCTGACACCATAGAGACTTTTGGGAGTTTTATTTCTCAAACCATAGGATGGCAAAGAAAAAAAAAACCTCTGACACCACAAGCAACTAGGCCCTCACTAATGGTCTGGCGAGAAATGCCTAAAGACACAATATTTGTTTGTTAGCTGTCTTAAAACCTTGTTGGGGTAGGTGTACGCACCTTATGTGGGTGTTGAATAGCAAGCAACACTTTGGCTGTTGTAGTAGCATCGGATCAGGATAAACTCTGGATCCCACAAATTGTTTTCAGCCATGCTAGCGGCAAGGCTTGGTTCGAGTACCAACATGAGGATGACATTTTTAGTTTTTAGTCCACAAATATAAGACAGATTGCCATAAAATGTGCGACAGATATCCATGGTTACAAGAGGAAGATCTGTGATAACTTTGGTGATCACCTGACTTTTCATCTAGTCCCACCATCAGGTCAAAATTTTTAATTTGTCCAGCACTTTGATTGTGACAATATACTCTGTTTGGTGCTAATTAGCAATGTTAGGATGCTAACATTGTAAAATAAGCTTCAAACATGGTAAACATTATACCATCTACAAATCAGCATGTTAGCATTGTCGTTATGGGCTTGTTAGCATGCTGATGTTAGCATTTAGCTCCCAGCACCACTGCTAGCATGGCTGTAAACTCTTTGTCTTTATGCTAAATGAAGCTTACTGGCTGCTGGTATTCAACCAAAAGACACAAGAGTGGCATCGTCTCTTCTAACTTTCAGAAAGAAAGCAAATAAGCGTATTTAGCAAAATGATGAAGTATTCCCAAATTTCCTGGCCGATGCAACATGTTGAGCCAAAATGATGCAAAGCTATATTACAAATATTAACAAAGAAAAGAAAAAAGAAAAAAAAGAAAATGGCTACCACTACAAAAAAAACTACTTACATTTTATAAAACAAACATTAACAAAAATATATAAAACTTTCAAAAGTTTTGAAAGCGTAAAAAATGTACAGTTGTGTCACCGTATGTTAAAACTGATCATGCAAATACAAACAAATGCATTCTCTACAGGTCAAACTAGCTATGCAGGAACATTGCTCTGATAGTTGACAGGAGAAGGACTGCCGTGGTACTGCTGTGACTACATGCTGGTGTGTATGAGAGAACACCTGATAAATTACAGTTGGCTGGCATCAGAGGTCCTTGTCAAATGGCTTGAAGGGGCACTGGAGGCTGAGATGCCCTCACCACACAGTTCCTGAATGTTGCTGTTCTTCCCTTTGGTTCTTGGAAGTGTCAAAAGATTTGAATAATAAAGCTGGAAAGTCCTGTGATCCTATAAAAGAGAGGAGCCATGTGAGAAGTGACCTGCAACCGTCATACAGAGTGTGTTCTTTCATTAACCCTGAGTGAGGATGAGGAGTAGAGGGAAGAGCACTTACCACGAGGGAAATATCAGTTCCAGCTCTCTTGTCCGCTGTGGAAAAACAAAAAATGAAATCAGTTTATCAGCGACTTTTTCTTTCGTTCATGCTCAAAACCTGCGAAAGTGCTTATTTTCAGAAAAGCCGGTGTGTTAGTGCGAGTCAAAAATAAAAACACGATAACTGGAGATCCTTTTCATCTTAAAATTCAATTCCTATTGTCTTCAAATTGCAACAAGCTGTAGTTGTACAAATATAAAATACATGAGCTGACTTTGTAGTGAAAATCTGCAGATGTCCAAGAAGATCAAAGGAGAAAAAAATATTAACTTGATGGCCACAATGTTCTAAATCAAAGGCACAAAAGGGTGTCATCTATTCAAGATAGAGGCTTCACTTTAAAACTCTTGTGTACACAATTTAACAAAATATATTACCATAAATCTAGTAATAATATCAGGATAATCAAATATTCCAACAAGAAGAAACGTTGCACCGCCAAAATAAATACAGAAACGGTCCAGGTCTGTATTTCTGATATTTTGTGAGCATGTTTAATGCTGTATTTGTATTTATAAGCTCTTTTTTCAGCGCACACAGCAGCTTGTCAAGCACACAAGTAAACGCTTTGTCACCATAAAAATCTTGTTCTCCTTAAAAGATGTCTCCTGCATGTTGAACAAATCCACGGACAAACACAAAAATCAATCGGTCATGTTGTCTGCACACGATATGGACGCCGGACACATGAAGGGTCTTCAGCTTAAACCAACCCCATCATGAGAAACTTTTGTCATGTTGAGTCCTGGCATTTGAATCGGCGGCTAAAAGAGACAATGATGTGATGGATGAAGGATGAAGATGAAAAAACAGAAGAAACACTGACAAGATTTTTTCTTGAGAAAGAAGAAAAAATGATGATTGAAGGGCTGGTGGTTCTCAGATGCTTTTAGTTGTTTGTTAACGTTGTTCGATGAGGGTTAGTGGAAGGTCGTGAGTGACGATCAGTACCTCATCCTGTTTCTTCAGGTAACCAGTTGCAGTAGCTTGGGGGAGCGGAGGCCCGAGGGAACCGGGTCAGAGTGTCGTAATAGGGAGAGCTACATGTACACGCACAGACACACACATGTACATACATACATACACACATATGGGGGATTCTTTATAAATTTAACATCTGTGGAGAAATGTAGCAACACGTATCACAGACTCTCAATCATACACACAAAAATAACCCTCCACCAATTAAGACCGCGGCATTCAAGCAAGCAGAGACGCTGCTCGTACCTGAGCACAGCGAGGTTTCCGTGGATATCGCACACTTGGTCACCATGATTACCTGTATTACCCATACTGCAACACAAGAGCGAGGGCGGACAGGTGAGAAGGAGAAGGGGAGGACTCAAAGCGACCAGGATGGAGCGATCCTCGGACAGCGAGGAGAGATGAGATGAAGATCCGTGCAAAGAGAGGAAGAGCGTGCTTGTGATTTCTGATGCAAGAAAGACGTGAAAGAGATCCAAAGGCGTGAAATGTCCCATACCGAAGACGGAGGGGGCACGTGGAGGAGGACGAAAGAGGCGTTAAGAGCAGACAAACATCAAAGTGCAACAAGCCACGGATACGAGGAGCTGGAGAGCGAGCGGAAATAACAGGAGGAGAAAATATGAAGAGAATCAAGGACCATGAGAAGGAATAATGACAGAAAAAAGCAGAGAAGATGATCAATTAATTTTCTCTTGATCTACAGAAAAGATTCAGAAAAAACTACAACATTTCTGTCTACGGCTACACAGTACGTATAAAAGAGTTTGGACTCACTCTTCAAAGACGTCCTCTGTGTCCATCCTTCTGTAATACTTGGCCAGTTTGACGGAGAAGATGATACTGGGGATGAGGAGGACACAGCAGCCTCCCAGACCGAACCAGAACGTGTTCTGAAAAAAAACCAAACATGTTTACAAGATCATTTTTCACACTTTTCTCCAGTTAAGCTTTGATTCATCCCTGTCACGCTCAATTAAACACTTTTCTCTCTAAAACACACTTTAAAGCTAAAGTAGGAAGTCAAAAGCAGCGATAACACTGTGTGTTGTACTTGAAGTATCAATAATGAAAGTACCATAGTAATGGGTTATTATGTTTTTGGTGTTGATGCATTTTAGCCAGCATTTGTGTGTTATAGCTGGAGGAGGTGGACCTAATTGAGACAACTCTATAAAGTGAGTAGTTTAATATATCACTGCATCATAATTTATTAATCTATCACGTTTTGCATGTAAAATCAATAAAGTATTGTAACTACAGATAAATGTAGTGCTGTAAGAAAGCATAAAATATTTGTATCAGAAATGTAGTTAAATCAGTGAAAGCAGTATAAAATGCTATAAAACACTCCACCACTGCTCAAATGACAAACTTCATTTGAATATCTTTTGGTTTTGCTCACAACAAATGAAGCAAAGTGAAGCTGGACTCCGGGAAATAATGATTTTTCTTGCATGCACCATTGCTAGGTTGAACAGTGAATGTATCATTATGCGCCTTTGTGTTTGTGGTCCTGTCTGTGTTTTGGACATTTTGAACACTGAAAAGACCAAATAAAAAATGGACGGAATAACTGATAATGAAAATAACTGTTAGTTGCAGCCCTGCAGATTTTTCCTGCTATACTTCACACAAAGGCACACACACCCGGATGCACGAGAAATGTAAACATCACCAGCATAAATAGGACAGAGCCTATAAATAAAAACACACATGCACTTCTGTCAGTGGCTGCAGGCTCTGCTGGAGCAGTGATATATAAAATCTGACCACAGTATGGGGCTTGTTCGAGCTCTTTAGTCTCACAAACTGATGTGCATGATATATAGCTGACATGGAAATATGAAACTTTACCACTTCTCAGGGCCGGACTGAAAACAGTTTAGAGTCTATGCGTATATAACTTCCTGTCCCGTCTCGAAACAGCCTCTATCTCATCTCAGTGTGTGTAAAGGAGTGTGTCGGAGCATTGAGAACATGCTGTTCTCATACGTGTGGCCGATTGACTCCCCAGTCTTTATCACTCCCACAAACCAACAGCCCGCTCAAGCCGTCAAAGAGCCGTTTATACTTCGAGTGGAAGTGAAATCCAAATACATACGGAACATGATGTACTGTACATATAGCTGTGAAGTGAATCAGTGCACCTCAGCAGCCTTCCACACACACGCGCACACACACACACACACACACACGTATTTGCATCACTTCAGAAGATACAAAATTGACTTACCTTAATTTCCTAAAATTTAATGATTTACAATATGAGGACTTGCAGTTTTTCCCCGAAATGGAAGACGAGTCTCTATCACACTTGTGCGCATTCACACACACACATACACACACACACACACATGCACACACTGCAGGTAACTGCAGTGTTCTGGTGCCTTACCACTGAATCCATTATGAAGCTGCATGCTACTATCTCCATGCTGTCCACAAGGTTACTGATGGGTTTGCACTGGGCCACCTCTGCAGTCAACTGTAGAGGGACACATACACACATGCAGTATATACTTAAAAAAACATAAAAACAAAACCAGAGGTACAGATTACGGTGTGTGTATCAATGACAGGAAACCAGAACTTGCTGTAGTAACAGTGGAAAGATTCTTCTCTTATGGACACTTCAGTTCCTGCTGACTGATCTCTCCTCAACCGTCTCATGACAGACTTCAAATTTAAATCAAAGTGACCTCTTGGACTGTTAAAATAATCTAGTTACAATCAGTCAACTTCTTCCTGAACATCTGAACATGCTGATTGTAAAGACAGCAGCATTTTAGAAACACTTTTTTGGGTTTCCAGTGAGCAGTTTGCACCTTACAGTAATGGATTTACTGTAAGTCATTAACCCATAATCTTTCAAAGGAGACTTCAACACTATGCAACATTTTACACCTTCACCTGCACCTTCGGTGTACTTAACTTTTAGGTACACACATGCTTAACTAAATGGTCAGCCATTTTGCACTATATACATTTTAGTATATTTATTTCAGCTGCTGTTGAGTATATTTTTATTGCATTTACACATATTTTTATCTGCATGTTGGTTTAGTTTATTCTAGTATCTTTATTTTATTTTATTATTACTTTCTTATATTTCTTATTGTTTCTAACATGGGGGTTGCAATACAAATTTCACTGACATGCTGTGCTCGGTGATAATAAAGACAATCTTGAATCTTGAATCAGAGGGAGCATACTCACCGAGTTTTTAACCCAGTCTGTGTACTGTTTGAAGTATCCCACCAAGCTCTGAATGTAGCCTTTTGTTTCCTAGACACCAACAGAGAAGAAAACATGTTCGACTGCAGTCCGCTTAAAGTGTCCAACAAGAATATCTTAACTATCTTGCCTTTGTAGTGCTGCTTCTGCTCAGCTTAATCAAGCTTGGATTGTTGTTTAGTGTGATTATTTAAAATGTCTAGTTTAAATAAGAGAAAAAGGAGCCTGGACTGAGCTGAAGGACTGATAAAAGTGTCATCTAACATAACAAATGTGGCAAGAAACAAAAAGGACGATGAGGTATCCACATGTGTGTATTCAGTTACATACTGTATTGGTCATACAGTGTAATTCTGATGGCATTTCTTCACCTGTTTCACCACATGGGAGGCGTTATGAGTGATGAGGTACTCTGCTGCATCGATGGCACTCAGGATATTTGTGACCTTGACCTGTTCAGTGAACAATACAGAAGTTAAGAAGACGTTTTCTGCATTTGGTTAGTAGTAAGAAGAGGCTGTAGTAAATCACACAAGTCCATATGATGGTAAAGTAAACTGCCTGTTACAAACAGTATAACTGTTGTACTAGAGTGTTTTCATGAGTGTGCTTCCTCACCGGCAGGTCGCTGGACATCCTCTGCAGCTGCTTGATGCTCTGGCTCAGGGTGCTCTGTGTGAGAAGACAAAGCGTTAGCAAACAAAGCATGACTGCACGTCTCAGTACTCATTAACAACGACCCCACCACATCAACGCTGCCACGACATGAACAACACTGCTACGACAAACACACACACTTTCACATCGCTGTGTCTCAACAGCGGCTTACCCGCGCTCTGACATATTTCTGTCACCATTTAACAAAAGAAGAAGAGAAGAGAAGGAAAGTTGACAATATGTTGACCAACGTTATGTCCTTTGTCTACAATATTGGGTTAAAATGCATGCTTCACTGTTTTGTGATCTGTGAGATGGTGGGGTGCGAGAGGGACGGTAAATCTGGCGCATGCTAACGGGTAATCAAACTGTGAAGACGGGCAGTTTGCAGGCAAACAGCCACAGAGGAGACGGTCAGCAGAGCAAAAAAACTGAAGACGGGTGGGGAGGTTGCTCTGTTTCTGCGTTGCTATGTTCTGCTAACGTAATGTTTGGTGGTGATTTGAGTATCAGGTAACATTAAATTACTCGCCCACGTGAAGGGAGGGGTGTATGTGTTTGAGTGTTGAGTTCAAATATCAACAATCTTTCCCCAGAAAGGTTAAACCCCTTTAATCTGACAAAACCACAGAACAAAATGCTGTTTGCTCCAAAGTGCTGCATGAAGCTGCTGTTGCTATGAAGTAATATATACATGCAGTTCAAAAACTTGTTTTTTGGACATAGTGATCGGATCTGTGTGTATTTTATAATAATAATTTTATAATTATAATATATGATGTGCAGGTGTTTAATGTGTGTGGTATTAGTGTTGTGAGGGGGGTAATTACCATTGCTTGCTCCATGGGAACCACATGTTCTCTGTGAATTTGTCTGATACTGCTGGCATGTCCTTTCAGTGCGTTCTCCAGAGCACCTCGTGGCTGTACACAAACAAACACACACACAATGTGCAAAGGATATTGCAGTTTGCTTCGGTTGCAGGTCACTGAGTTGCCACAGTAACTGACTCAAGATGATAAAATCTTCAGGATAATAAGGCAATGATCATTAACTCAATGATTTATTATTGTTTCCTTCCTTAGAAATACATACACACACTAATCTTTCTGTGGCATGTCCCATGTGCCTTTAAATGGCACACTTCCTGTACTATGTGTACCATGTGCCATAAATGTGTGTGTGTGTGTTCAGGGTGAAAGGGCAGCTTGTTCAGGCCAAAAAGTCCGATCGCAGAGGTTAAAGCAAAATCATTTTCCAGAGGAGCTGCCTGACTGTATATTTGGACTTGTTGGTTAAAGAGTGTTTTATATTGTAGATCTCATTCCTGTAGTCTGCAACATGCAAATCAATCAAATGAGCATAACAAACTAAACCGATTGACCCAAATTATTTCCAGCTGTATGAACAATCTACAGGGATATTAGGATGTGGATGATTCAGTTTAGGTCTGTGAAGAACCCCAGAGAGGTTTGCAGTACTTCTGCAGCATAAGTTGATACTCTGTGTACTTTAAGTTTGACCTGCATCGCTGTCCTCAGCATGGTTATCCTCGAAATCCTCCATTATCGTAAATCCAAGCAATGTGGAAAACATTGTGTGGAAAACATAACGCTGTTGTCATGTTTCTTTCTGATTTTGTCGTTTGAATGAAAACAGCAGTCATGCCGCTGCCGTAATTTGTAGGAGTGATAAAGGTGCGACTCACCAGTTGGTCGGCCTGAGCCTCCAGGTCAGCAGAGAAGGACAACAGATCCACGAGAGTGACTCCCTTATTTACCTAAAGCAACAAAACAAAGGCTGTCACTCGTGAAGCAGGGGTAATAAAGTTTGCACAGCTTTCAGTTTTCACCTTAATTTCTCCAGTTAAGGTTGTCAGGTGGATGTTGTTTAGGATTAGCAAATAAACTATTCCCTTTGTGTCGTGCAAATTGACAAAAATGAGAGTTGAAAACATTGTATCTTTTCTGAAGTAAATGATAATAACAAGAATAAATAAATAAATAAATAAATAAATAAAATAACTTTTTTCCTGAAATGTTATTTCTATAATAATTTCATATCACAAGTTATACTTATGTTTAGTTTTATAATATAGTTATTATAATAACCTTGACACAAAGGAGCAACAATCACATACAAAGAGAACAACACTTTGACTTCTTGTGACCTGTGTGAATATTTTATTCACTCACATTAATTACTGGAAGTTTAACTTTGACCAAAAACCAGGTCTCACTGCATAAGTTGAGGGGATCTGCTTGTCATGTCCCCATATCGGAGGAGAATTCCCACACATGTGATACGATACAAGCACCACACACACACACACAGATTACCTCAGCCAGGTAGGCCTCGTAGTCAATCTGTCCAACTCCAGAGTTGGCGAAGTTGATGAGGTTGTCTCTGCCGGCCTGCTCCAGCAGCGTGATGTCCTGCAGGTCGACCTGCACGCTGTCAAACACTTTGGCCAGGTCCCTGTTGTACTGTTGTGACACACACATTGAAAACTCAGAAGTTACCAGGTTGTTATTCATCTTACTCCAAAAATGCACCACTAATACAGATTTTTATCAGCAGTTCCTACACAGGAAAGTGACATTTACCACAGTTCTGTTGAGGAAGGAGTTGATGTTGAACATGGTCTCCAGCTGCAGAGCATGGTACAGGCCATTGTTCTCATAGCACTCCCTACGGCACATATACAGCATGGTCACACACTGAAGCTCCTCCACTGTAAATGTTTGTGTATTTGTACAGCTTGTTATTTTAGGTTTTTATCTTTAGAAATGTGGGAATTCATTAGTGTTTATTTCTAACATTACAAAAGTAGTGTGATTGTGAAGTGATTATACCAAGAAAACAGGGTTCAAATAGCATCCCAAAAATGCATTTTGCATAAAAAACAATAGTTTCCCTATTCATCTGTTATTTTGACAGATAATAAGCAGTTCATTAGCATTTCTCTTCACTCTCTATTACCACATGCACATTCTGCATATTGCAGTAAATAATGCCTTCTTGGAACAGAAAACAAACATCTTTTGGATGTGCAAATGCATAAAGTCCAAGTTAGGATAAAACACAATGAGCTTTATGCACAGTGTGCACAGCATTAGCTGCAGGCATGTTACCTGTACATGCTTCCCAGAGTCAAGTCAATGTTCGGATTCTGAAACAGCATCCCAGGAAGGAAGTTCCTCTTCTCGGGATGAACCAAGAATGGTGTGTCTATGATCTACAGACACACACACACACACACACACACACAAACACACACACACATGCATATTCATTAGCACAGAGCTACAGTGCTGTCTGTAACCTAACACTATCCTGCCCAGATAAAACTCTCCAAGATAAACACAGAGCGAGGCAGAGAGTGAAAATAAGACGATTCAGGAAGGGAGAGAGTTTCTATTCAGTACCTTGAACAACTGCCGGTTAGCCAGCGGTTCACAGATCAGCTTCTCAACGTTGCCACCAACAACAAACAGGGTGGTCACGATGCCCATCAGCACCCAGGCAAAGATGAAAGTGAAACCCACCCCACTGAAAGAGCAAGAGACAGAGTGTGGGAAACATCAGTTATCTTATAGGCTCCTTTACTATAATTAACCAACATTCAGGTTCCAATTTGAAGTTGCTGGCTCACTTGTCAGTAACTGGCAACCTAAAAAAGTACCTGCCAAGAATAACTTTTTACTGGCAAAGGGACAAAGCTGCAAAAATGTTAAACTGTGGGGCCTGAGGGTGTATGAAACGGAACTTAGCCTAGACCGTATCTATTCAAATCTTCCTATAAATAGGAAATATACTGTGAATATACTGTGTCAGTCTCAACTGCATCTTAGGAGAGATTCTTTAATGTACAGATACAGAATAATCTGTATCTACACATTAAATAATCTAATAAGTAGCAGCGAGACTGCACGCACAATAGCAGAGCTCTGAAACTGGTCCAATCGATTGCAGCCAGTATTAGCTTTAGAAGTTTATAATAATTGATTGCGATGAGAAAATCACTCCTTATTCACTGTATAGTGTTGTCTTGGTAACGTACGCCATTAGCAGGTTGCCGCCGGTGTTCGACAGGCAGCCTCGGGTTGTTGGTGTAGCTTGCTTGTCGTAGCCACAGGTGCCGCACAGCAGTCCGAGGACGTTGAAGGCCAGGACCAGGACGATCATGCAGAGCACGGCAACACAGCCGATCCACCTGCAGCACAGACGCATCGAACTGGTTAGCAAACGGTTGCTTATTCAAACATCCTGCGGTTATGGAGCAACATTAGCTTTCATTCGGAGTCGTGTTTCTGGTCACCTGGTGAATCTAAGTCAAATATTCACTCTCTCTAAACGCTCCACTACCTAGTAAATAACTGCATCTGTCTGCAGTTTGGTGCTGAGCAGGAAGTGTACAGTAGGTTTTTAGAGCATTTGGTTGAACCAAAACAGTAAAGTTGCAGGTCAGACCAGCCAAGGGGACCAGCAGATTCAGGTGATAAATCTCTACATGTTCATCCCTGCATTGTTCTCACATCGGCTCTTTATACATTGTTATTATAAGAAACATCGATCATAGCTTTTGTCCCAGTAATGTGACAGATTTTTGTTCACACAATCTAATAATAAATGTACAGAGACAAACCTGTAGAAATCCATTTGGTCAATCTGTGGGTAAAAGGACTCAATTTTTTTCTGTTCTTGGTTGAGGAAAATGGTGAAATTGCTCAGAGAAGCTTCCACTGGGAACATCTTGGCGAAGCCGTTGATCTCTGTACCAATCTTATCCAGCATGCCTTTTACCCCTACAAACAAAAAAAACCAGACAGCAACGTGAATCAGTGCTTTCATCTCGAAGGTCATCCACCTCACAGGTGACAAAATTAAGAAAGGGGGAAACAGAACAGAGAGTGAAAAGGGACACAGCAGGACTTACGAGGTAGAGCTGTAGTTTCATCATCCACATGAAGGCAGGTGAAGGTGAGAGAAAAAATATGGAAGTGAAATACTACGGTCAGACTTTGTGAAGAGGATAACAGCTTCATTTGTTTGGCAAACTAAACATACAGTACATACAGCACACAAACAGACACTTGTGTACCTGAGACAATGTTTTTAGTTTGTTCTTTAACCAGCCTTGGTGTGTCGTTAAATGACGAGTAACCCTGGAGGTGGACAGGAAGAGAGAAAAGATGTGCTTTTTTTCTGTATGATGGATGAAAAAGAACGTGACCAGGAGGATGATGACGGGCTGGAGACAGAGACGAACCTTTTGTACTATGTTGCTGAGGTCTGTTCTCAGGACGGTGTTGATGTTGGCCAAGGCATGACTGACATCTGGGAGCTGACACGCAAAAAGAGAAAAACAGGGAACGTGGGTTAAAATGCTTGTTTCCACTCATTTCACGTGTCAGGCAGTTTTTAGTTCCTCTGTACCCTGGAGAAGTCAGCGTTGACTCCCAGCTGGGACAGCGTGGAGCGGATGCTGTTACAGGTGTGAGACACCGCTCCGTTAGTGCAGGCGGGGTCCGACAGGGTGTTGGACAGAGAGGCGCGCTCCTCCGACAGGCTGGCCTGAACTTTCCCCGTCCCCTCCTGAAGAACCTCCAAGGAGGAGCTGACGTTCTCCAGGGCCTCTTTAGTCTCCCGCATGGCTACAGGAGAGAGAAGACGGATGAAATTTAACCAAAAGTTCAAAAAAATTCAATAAATATATACTTTTCTTACAGTAATATACAATAGTGTGCTGTTTTGTATGGATTTATATTAATATACATTCACAATTCATGCAACCACAACAGACCAACCTAACACTGACTGACAAGACGTTGCACAGGGCACAACACTGGATCCACTGACACTGAGTCACAAGCACTGAAACACCGAACTCAGATCAGCCGTAATTACCTTTGATGGCATTCTCAACTTTTGCTTTAGGTAAAAGGAAGTATGAGAGAATCATAGAGGAAAAAGGGAAAGTTAAAAAGTGGTGAGGATGTGGCCTTAAAAGACACTTAAGGGCTCTGTAGTAACAAAAGCAAACTGCATGTAAAAAGAGAGCATGTAGCATCAGCCAATAAATGTGGCAACAGTTCACATGATGACAATTAGATATATCCTGCAATCTGACTTTTAGTTCAGCAAAAATAAGAAGTGTTTTATAACGTCCGTCTATTGTAGCTTTCAACATAATAAAAATGATTTTGTGTTTAAAATGAAGCAATAAAGTTTAACTGTTCAGAGGTTTTGAAGTTTCTGAGCAGCTTTTGTGACATAAAACATTTTACATTGTCACAAAAATGTCTCATGGCTGAAAAGGTTCATCTTTAAAATAATCCTTTGACATAAATATCACCAATCAGATGTGGTGACAGAAATATTTTTCAGCTCAGCAGCCATCAGCACTGCATTGTCATACTAAGTCTCAGCTGTTTGAATTGAATCGTATTCAGAGGTAATACATGATCATGTGTGTTACCTCCTGCCATTCGCAGCGCAGTGTCCAATGAGGGAACCACCTCTTTCTCCAGCTGACTGTGGATCCTCCCACCCAGCAAAGGTCCAATGTCTGTCAGGGCATTGATCAGGGATGATCAGACTGTTTCTTGGCAATACTACAGTTATACAGATAAACTCAGGTAGACACAGGCGAACACAGTGAGAGACATGAGACAAATTCTGCATGTAAACAGTCTGAGTTCAACCTACTGTCGAGTTCTGACAGGACTTTGTTCTTTGCTGTGGTGTACTGGCCTGTCAGGTAATCAATTTGCTGAAACAGAAAACAGACAGTGCACATTGAAAATGAATTTTGATTTATATGTCTTTTACATGGAAATGTGTGCGTGTGTGTGTGTGTGTGTGTGTGTGTGTGTGTGTGAAAGCTTACCGCAGGTGTGTTGTTAGCAAACGTTTTCAGGTCTCTCATATTGGTGTTGATGAACCGCCGAGTGCTCTTAATCTGGGAGCTGACATTATGGTTCGCAGCATAGGCAATAAGTACTCCCAGACTGAAACACACACACGCACACGCACACACACACACACACACACACACACAAACACAGGATCAGGTAAGTGAAGTGAAGAAGTGCACCGACCTGTATTCACCAGCAGAGGGGAGCATGGCTACATTAACATGTATTTCTGCTGCATGTGCTTCAAAAGTCACTGATGAAGGATGTGACCGGCCTGCAAAGTCACATTTCTCAGCTACATTTGGGGGAATATGATTGTTATTGTTATTGTTATTTTATTTTTTTTATTATATCTCCATGTTAAAATGTGGATTTCAAAGGCTAAAAATGTGACACAGAAAGCAGCAGTTAAGAAAATAATGAAGAGTTATAAAGTCTGCCAAGGTGCTGCGCTGATGAAAAGCAAAATTTCACCTGTTTTTGTAAACTGCTGCACATTTTGGCTATTCCTGACAAGAATCATATTATTTTAGACCTTTTTAAGGTAAGTACCTGCCAGATAACTGAAAGAACCCTCTGTGTGAGAGATTATAAAGGAATCATAATAACAAAACCCTGATCGGGTAATATCTCCACATCTCCAAATGGCCACAAAGTGCTCTATGTATGCATATGTGTGTGTGTGTGTGTGTTTGTGTGTGCGTGAGCATGCATGTTTGTGATGTGAAAGCGCTCATTCAGACAGAGAGGCCTCTCACAGTCAGCCAAGTGATATCAGTAACTCCTAACTGTCCCACACACTTTGGATCGTGTTTCTCTGAGCGAGCACCTGTTTGCTCCACGGCAGGTGTACCGCACACATGTCAGTCGTGTCAGTCATCGTCAGTGTGCGAGCAGATGTGGTTAAAGATTTTACACACTAAGTCTGTTCGCAGGTGTTGGAGAGCACTACTGCAAGTGTGCAAAAAGTTGTGTAAAGCCATTTGTGGCTCCAGAGGGAGCTGTGCTACAGGCTACATTAGCTTCTATTAGCATCAAACACCAATTCTTCAAAACTTTCAGCAATCAAGTAGCATTGTGGGTAATGTAGGCAACATGTTTTGACAGGGAAGAAGAAGGTTTTGCGTAATTTCTTGCAGTACAAAATTATTTTACAATGAAATTATGTTTACTTTTGATCTGATACCGCTGAGTAAAATGGAAATTTAACAATTAGCAGTGTAGTGACTTTACCTTTCACTCTAATAATACTTTAATTTCTCTCATGAAAGGAAAAAAGTCAGATAAACAAGATGACAGAGACTAAAGAGAAGATGATGATGACTCACATGATGAAGATGGAGGTGGCGATGAGCGAGGCAGTGAAGAAACCCCTCTGACAGTCGATGTTCTTCCTCTGTCTCTGGTGCATCTCCCCGCCGCAGTTCTCACAGCATCGACACACACAGAAACACATGCCTATGATGGGGGTGAGGACCACGAACAGGACACCGATGGTCGTGCACACGAGGAATCCCACCTCGTAGTAGATCCACTGCAGGAGGACAGGATTCATTGAATCATCATTCACCCTCACATCGTCTCTTTTTTTAAACATCGTAGTTTGTTTGCATTGTGTGAGATTTCAGCGCACTGTTGTGAGGAGTTTACCTGCAGCAACAGGACCACATTTTCTGGCTGTAACCCCGTAGCACGTGCACACCGACGCATGCAGGAAAACAAGCGCACATGCATGCACGCAGATATTCACGCACAAAGCCACAGCAAGAGGAAAACAAAGAGAAACAAAACAAGGTCAGTGTGACAGCCAAGAGATTAGGAGGCAGCAGAATTCCAATTTCTGAAGAGGGAAGTGAAGGCAACATCGAGAGTCAAGGAAGAAAAAAAGTTCAGTTACTGATAAGAAGTTCAGTTCAAACCAAATGTCTGCTAACATCACAGATACAGTCTAAGTGATTCCCACTGTTCCTGTGTCCTGGTGTTTGCCCCTGAGACTCAGACTCATGAGACTAATTCTGAGACTAATTAATCTTCATCCAAACGTCCCCTCACTGGTAAGCAGAGTCAGAAATGAATGTACATTGGAATAAAGTTGAAAGTAAACACAAATGTGATGATGCATATGTACGTGGTGAATATGATGGATTTCAGACCCCAGGAGGACGAGCTGGTGACAATAGCATCAGCTCATGGGGACCCTTTTAAATAAATAAATGTGTCCAAAGTATTGGAAAGACTTAATATTGCACAATAATGAAGCTTTACAAGTTATATTTCGTATACATTTTTTCTCTTTCACTTTAAGGCCATAAAATGTGATGAAGAATGAATGAAATTTCTTGCATTCTTTTACAGTTTGCAACAACAATCAAACGTACCTTTCTCCATTCTTCTATTTTGATTCCTCCCATGTTCTGTTGAATAACTTGAACGATCAGATCTGAAAAAATAGAGCAGATAGGTGAGCCGTGAAGTGCACAAAGCTTTCAATCTGCACAAACTGTGCAGTAATAATATAATGTTCATGAGCAGACAACACAGATTATGCAGATTCATTGTTTATAGTTTGGCAGTATGTGTGAATTCAGATATTTAACAGCTGTGTGTTTT
Organism: Chelmon rostratus; assembly: GCF_017976325.1. Lineage (NCBI taxonomy): Eukaryota > Metazoa > Chordata > Actinopteri > Chaetodontiformes > Chaetodontidae > Chelmon > Chelmon rostratus. The sequence continues at coordinate 4,877,297 of NC_055660.1, forward strand.
GCTGAAGTGATTTGAACTGCCAACGAGGACTGCAGCTGAGTCCAGCTGTCTGTGTGTTTATATAGGTCAGCCAACACTAAGCCTACCTGGAGGCGACTCATCCGCACTGTTACTCAGCAGGTAAACACTCCTTCACACACACACACACATACACACAATTGGTAATGGTGGCATTGGTACTTTTACTTAACTAAAACCTCTGAATAGTTTTTCTACCACTGACACAATCATAAGCTCCATATGAACACCGAGCACTACTTGTTTGAAGCTGCATAGATAGTAAAGGCAATATTTTCCGGTGTTATACGTCTCTCAGATCTCTCAAATCAAAGCAAAAGGAAGATTAAGGTGATGACATGTGCATTTCTTTTCTCTTTGAAGGATGGAATAATGTCATACAGCAAGGCTGTGTGGAAGGGTTGGCACTGAAGGTGTCAGCAGTGCACATGACAGGCAGATGGAGGCCAGTTTACAGCAGCATGTGGATGCTGACACACACACACTCTGTGTGTGCTCTGTGTCTGTTTCGCCTTCTGCTTGCACACCTGCTGACCCTCAGGTGAGGTGAGGAAACACGTGTTACATTTTTGTCATCATTGTTTTCCCACGTTTGAAAATGTTCCAGTAAATGCTGTGAATTTAAGTACTATTCCTGTCTTTGTGCACTAAACATCCCCCCTCTGTCCCTTTTCATGCAGGGCTGCAACTAACAATTAACTTCATTACCGATTGACCTCCCAGTTATTTTCTCGTTTAAACAATGAATCATTTTGTTAATAAAATGTCCAAAAATAGTGAAAATATCCCATTATAATACCCCAGAGCCCATTCTGGCATCTTTACAGGGGTCTGGGTCTTGTGTATGACAAAAGCAGCAAATGTGCACATTCGAGAAGCAAAAATTAGAGAAAATTCAGCATTCAGACGACAAATTTTCAACTTATTCATGAATCCTTTGAGCTCTCTGTGTATTGACTCCTATCAAAACAAAGGCAAACAGGCACAATTAGACAAAGTTATTGAGTGTGCTATAATAAATCTCACTAGACACTCAAAAGACGACACTCCTTTGAGTGTCTAGTGAGATTTACTTAGCTGAACGATTGGCTGCAAACCGACTGCCTCTAAATCATGTGAGGCTTTCAGTTTGCGCTTTAAATTCCTGGTAATTTGCGAAAGTAAAAATGTTTCTGAATAATCCTCTGTGTTGAATAACAGGAAGTGAGATTCTGGATATTTTTGCGACCATATGGATAATCCTCTCAACACCATCTTCACCTCCTGCCGAGAGGTGGCTGCCTTACTTCTCTCAAATCGTTGCTAATTGTTTACAAAAGCGGTTCACCTGCAGGAGACCTCAGAGCTTCATGCGGGGTGAAGACATCTATCTCTGTCAACTCTGCAGATGCAGCATATAAGCATATCTGAGTTGTGGCGATGCCACCTGCTGTTGCTCAGCTACTTAGTTAGCATTAGCCACCAAGGGCAGTTAAGCTTAGACAGCTTAGTTCAGTGACCCAATATAAGAGGTAGCTACTGCAAATGAAAGGAAGAGGAGGGGGATAAACAACCGTCAGAATTAGACTTGAAAGGATGAAGAGACCACTGCCCAACTTGAACTAATGAGTCCGCAGCAACAGTCTGAGAGAGGAACATTTTTTTTTTGCAGGCTCATATGTTTTCTGCACAGAAAGTGGGACATTTTCATGTTTTTCAGTGTCTGTTGTGAAAAGCTAGTTTCGATAAACCAACTTTTTAGTGAATATTCTGAGCGTGTCTCTTGACTGTTTCATAATCAAAGGCCTTTAACGAAAGCCCAGTTAGCATTTTACTTTGGTAAAAGAAAATGAAGCAAACACACACGTGTCCATGCATACAGGCCGCTGTAAGAATAGAAATGTCAGCAGCAAACCATCACACACTGCTGCTAGTTAACTGTAGTTAGAACATACAACCCTCTTACTGTAATGTGTAAATATAGGCTAGTGCAATCCTCTACACTGACCTGCTCTGAGAGATTACTGGAAGGTGTTGACAGAGCCTTACGCAACCCAGCGACACCTCTGCTTTTTACATTATACGCTTTATTTAGGGTAAACACTCTCATCCCCGCATACAGAAAAGAGTGAAACAATCAGTGCATCCACTCCCTGACATGGTTAATCGTGGATTAGTCTTCATAGTAGAACTACAGAAAGGATTAAAACACAGCTGTAACTTGAATTTAACTGCCAGAAATGCTCATTTTCCCTCAAGATGGATGTTTTCTGTAGCCACAGTGTTGAATAAGCATAATTTTCAGTATTTTCAAATATTCAGTGGGGGTGATGACAAGGGTTCATTCTGCGATTGTAGCCTAAAGAGTCTCTCCAGCCCTCTGGATAGTGATGATCTTAACACTTTGAACTCCCTTTAGAGGAAGCAAGTTAGATCACAGTTACCCTACTGGAAAAATGCTATGGAGAAGAAGAATAACAGAGGACAGTCAGAGGAATAAGGTGACAATGGTGGCGGAAACTAAAGATATTATGTAGCTATTGTTCCAAACTACATTATTCGCTTAATTTTCATACAGCGGTGCTCAGTGGCTCGCCATTTGAGGCACCCTTGAGATTTGAAAAGGTAGGACTATCCATTATGTCACAAGAGAGGAGCAAACAGTAGAAAAGCCAAACGTGTTTTCTTTCCAAAGCAGTTAATCAGGAGTCCTGATCCCCGGGTAGGGAACCACTGCTTTTAAGTTACCATGGGACAGCATATGGACACAGTCTTGACTGACGGTTTAACATTGGGGTGACAAAGTGAGATTGTGGAGTCTGGGGTCACACCTTTACTTTATTTTTTATTTACAAGCCACGCTGTTAACAGGATGTGATGACGTGGGCTGTAATTCAAAAGGTGCTATTGTTATGATATAAGTCATGTCAGGTTACTTTAAGTACTTTTAACTGTACAGTTTTTTTTTCTCAGTAGTACTCGAGACTGTAAGTACAGCATGTATTTTCATGGCACCAGGAGCTAAAGAAAGTTACACAGCCCACTGTGAGGTGAAGCAAAACAACTAAGAGGATTATGTGGATGTCTTTTTCCCCCCAGTTGAACTGGACACTTCATGAGACACCACCCAAAAGAAATTATATTTCAAGACAAGACAAGAGACTGCAACAATCATTTTCATTATCGGTTAATCTGCAAATAATTTCCTAGATAAATCGAGTTTCATCCATAAAATAGCAGAAAAAAGTGAAAACACAAAGATATGTAGTGTATTATCATAAAACTACGAATATTAAGAAACATTAGAGACGTAAGAAGCAGTGAACTTTTGTCATTTTTGCTTAAAAAACTACTTTAACAATTAATTGATTAATAGATTGTTGCCCATCTATTTTCTGTCACTTGTCTTCTGAATTAACTAATGTGTCTTGTGTTTCAGCTCTACAGGAGACACCCAAAGTATATGCTGACACTGTGAGGTCCTTGCTCGCAAAGAGTTAATTTCTTTATCAATACATGCGAGAAGAAGTGCATGAAAGTTGTATGGTAGCTGCAATATAAGATGCAGATTTGCAAAGTGTTTGATGACATTTGCTTCCTGATAAACAACCTGCCGACTACCAATCGCAGTAATTAAGGCAAACAGACAAACCCCAGGGCTATGACCCACTTTCAGTACGAGTGCATATGTGTGCCTGCCCGTATGTGCTCGCAAATTTGTGTGCGCGTGTGTGCGACAATGCCATCTGTAGCAGCAGTGGCTGCGCAGTGTTAGCATTAGCCCTGTGGATGCTAATCCTCTAATCTACCCTGTGTGTATCAGAGGGATAAGATGCTGCCTCCTCACACAGTGAACAAAAATGTTTCTTCATCGTAAACGAGGGAGTTCAGATTAGGACGAGTCAGAGCCGGTCAGGAACGAACAGAGGCCATCATCGCGCTCAGATGCAAGCAGCTCGACTGGAAACCTGAAAAATGAACTACATTAATAATGTAACTGGGATTTGTGGAGATTTTGCCGCAGGCTTTGTGCCACATTAAAATTAGACAATGCACCAATCAGTCAGAGCAATCGACCGTCTCCCTAACATCAATATGACTTTCTCAGCTCAACCCTAGCCCTGACCCCAACCAGTCACCTCTGCAAAAGCTAAGTATAAGTCGTAAGCTCGACCATGGACAGCAGCACCGAGGGAAACATTATTTGATGGGGCAACAAACACTTCTTAAAGCACAGTGAAATAATCTTGGATCGCAAACAAGCCTTTATTCGACAAAAATCGGACAGATTTTTTCCAAGTTTCGGGGGAGAGACAACATTTGCAGAGACGTAACCCTCGCCAGTAAAACTATAGAAGATGTAATATTTATTTGGCATGCTGCTGTGGTATGTTCCCACCTCGTGCTTGTTCAGCGGCCCTTCTGTAGCGTTTCTGTAAGTTTAATGTTGTGTGTTTCCTCGTCAGAGATGCTAACTAGGTTAATTCAGCGAGATGATGCTCTGATGTTGCTGGCTTGTCGGGTTTACAACGCCTCAAGAGAAAACTGCATTTGGGCATCAAAAATAATCAATAAGCACTAATTCTTGATTATGGGATGCAATCTTGACCATCATAAACTTGCAACAGAACACTTATTTAAGTGGTTCTATGTAACAGTGGCTTGGGGAATATGTACTGTCTGTAGCTGTGGTCATGTGAATGGTGACTAAAGACCAAACAACGTTTCTAACCCACAATATGTCCAAACCTGTTTCCTGTTATACTGTTTTTCTCATCTTAAAGAACTTTTCTTGATTTTACGGCTGTATTTTTTTCAACCTAACCTTCACAATAACTCCATAAGTCATGTACAGACAGTTTAACACACCTAAAAGGGTTTTTTAGGTCTTAACCAACAACTGATCTGACAAAAACAATTTAAATGCTGATGGTTATGACAGATCCAATGACCAAGTCATGCCAGTAACCATTATAACAAGTCCCGTCCTACAGGCGCCTTACTAACATGTAGTGTAAGCAGTTTGAACTCACATTAGTAAAGAGCTTCTGTTATCTCACACAGCTGTAAGAGACAGTAGAATATCTGTCTGCAAATACTAATAAAAGTGCAAACAGGTGAACTCTGTATAGAGTGAACAAAAAATGTGACCATAAGTACAATTTCTTTAAAAGTTAATTGTCCAAAGCTATCATGATTAGCATAATTTTAAATGTTAAATTAAGAAGTTCAGCTTTTAAACACTTTATTCAGAGTTTATTAATTCAGTCTCTTATGTGTCATACTGTACGTATCGGCTCTGTTCTGCCAGTTAAAGTTTAAAACAGCTTTATTTGTCTTAGCAAATATGTTTGAGCTGTTTGAGTAACATGCTGGCATGTTAAAATAGGTAGCATCCTGGTCATCTAAACCTGGCAAACCTCACCCTGTTGAGTAACGCAGCTATTAACAGCGTAATGACCAACCTCCAGGTATGTGCGTGTGTTTGATCTCTGTGATATGATATGCGATGCGGGACTGTGTGACATGACACCCAGGTGGTCTCTACCTGTGCGTGTCTGTGACAGTGAATCATACTGGAAAGTCCCTGGCAGCAGCAGCATATGGTCCAGTGGATTAAGGTATTATGTAGTGATGCAGGTGACCGAGAAAGCCGCCTCTAATCGCTGATTTGCTAATTGATTACCCAGCCAGCGGCCCTAACCTTGGTCACCAAAATGGCAGCAACTTAAAACCTTCAATCCTATTGCACTGTGTCATCCTCCAACGTGACCACTCATAGTTGTACATATAGCACACAAACAAACCACTTTACGTTGGTTGTAGCTCTATATAGCCATTACTATGTTACTGCACAACACCAGGGGGCCAAGAAAGCAACATTCATTACGTATGTATTGATTATGTCCCAGACCTGATCACCCGGTAATCACCTCCATAATGTTAAATCATGGGCCCTGAGAGGATCAGTTATGGGTTACGACAGCTATGGATCCCATTAATCTGCTCGATTTATGCTCTCAACGGGCTCGCGCCTCCGTGCACAGGTATGCTCTTTTGACTCTGCAGCGTATTAATTAGCACCTGAGGAGTGTTTTTTGGGAGTCATGCGTGAAGTCACCTATGATATGGTACACATTTCTAGAACCGAGTCCAGCTGCCCTCGTTTGGGCCCTCTTTGGATAACCAGGACCTGGGTGACTGAGAACCTTCACAGATATCATACAGACTCACACTTGACGAGCAGACAGCAGCAGTGTGGAAATAACTCCTGCCACTCTTTGAGCTCTTCAACATTTTTTTTGGACTTTGCTGTTTAGTTTATGACGTAATAACCGGTCAGTCGGAGAGTGTGATGTGAGATACACAGCTCGGCCACTGGTTTCCAACTTTGTGAGCACTTAAAATAAACCAAAGTGAAGCCCTCACCACAGTGTGGACATGAGCTGTGAGCAGTTTATGTCCAAAGAATTAGTTTTCTTCTCAGATTGTTTCATTTGAAGGATTAGTCTGAAGCCTGGAGATGTCAAAATATCCAGCATATTATAAAAAAGCAAAAATACAGTAATGTCATTGAACGTTTTTATCTCTTTTATCACTTAAATAATCTTCTTACCCCATCAGTTTTATTTTGGGACCTCTTAGGTGGGTCTCAACCCCCATGTTAGGTAATATTTAGCTATAGCTTTAGGTTAAAGACTGACAGTGTTACAAAGTACAGGCAGGTGAGGTATTAGTACTTTTTTATAACTTTTTCTACATGCATATTTATTTTCTCTTATTTTATTTTACTTTTCTACATAAACTGAGCACCTGTGGCACAAAAACCAATTTCTTTAGGATGAGTAAAGTTCTATCTTATCTTATGTTATAATTATCTTAATTATATATCTAAATTCCAGAGGTTCACAGCATGTGGCCATTAGAAAACATCTGCAGCGACAATAAAGCTAAAACTCTTAATCAGGTCACAGAATTTAGTGTAACACCTGTTACAGCCACGCGCGCGCACACACAGTTTACATTAGCCTAAATGTTACTTAATGGGAATTTGAGGTAACCTGTGTTTACTAAGAATGACTTTTCTCCAGAACAAAAACTAAAGCACAAAGTATTTTCCTGTGTCCTGTCCTGAGCATGGAGGGGGAAGAGGGGAGTAAGAGGAGGGACGTTAATCTCACCTTTGGGAAAGGGGTTCGGCTGGATCACGTAGAGAAAAGCGTGGACCATGTGGAAGAGGATCCCTATGGCCCCTGGCTCGTAGTAAGCGTGGGTATCATAAACCGCCGCCGGTACAAACCCAAAATCCAACGGCTCCACCGGCGGAGGGGAGCGCTGCCTGCGGGGGTCCGCCCGCAGTTCAGCCGGGGCCGCGTCCCGCTCAGGCGCCTGCTGCTCGCCGCTTGTGGCCCCCCAGCAGAGCAGCAGGACGAGCCACTTCGTCCACAACATGGCTCGGAAAAGTCCAGCTTCGTACAAAAAGAAAAGAGAACAACCGGGACGGGACACTCCGAGCCCGGGTGGTGCTGCAGTCTAGCGGGGGATGGAGAGGGGAGAAGGGCTGCTGACGTGAGAGGACACCTGTCCCTCTCGGTGGTTTAATCCCCTCAGATCACAAGCAACCGTCCGAAGGGAAACTTTTACACTCAACATCCAACGGTCGAGGCTCTCGCTGCCGTTAGCTCCTGGTTTCTCGGTCCGGACTCATCACAGACATCTTCCCGGAGATCTTCCACCACTCAGGGGACCAACGGCCGAGGATGTGCCTGTTCTGTCGGCGTCCTCACTCTCACCGGCAGCCCGCTTAATCCCGCGTGCACGTGAAGTCCGTGAACGCTCGTGACGGCTGAAATCTCGCCCGTGCGCCTCTGTGGCGCGCGACACGGAGCGGCCCAATCACCTGTCCAGGTCCGCTCTCTGTACTTTGGTTGAAAATTTTAGGTGCTTCTACAGAGTATTTCCACTTATAAATCTAGTCCACTACAACTGAGAGAGAACTACTGTACTTTTTACTCCATACTAAATATTTGTAGTGTAATTATCAGCATATAATAGCGTATAAAACATATGAACAGCTAATAAAGCATGATGGTTTGTTCTAAATTAAACTATCCATCACTAGTACGTAGTACAGCTGAAACGATTAATGCTCAATGAACCAATAAGTCTTTCATGTTAACACCTGGCCAACAATAACCTAGTGATATAAAATATAATAGTTTAACACTCGCACAGGCCTTTTTTCTGCATTGACTACTTTTACTTTCAAAACTTTAAGTACGTTTTCGTAATATTTGTACCTCATTTGTAACTTTTACCTAACGATCCTTCAGTGTGAGTGGTCCCCCTCTCTGACAGGTCGAATCCTGTGGTTAGCATTGTTGGAAGGTTATTTAAGTACTATACTTCAGGTTGATTGATTTGTATTAAGGTATTTCTACCTTAAGGCTATTAAGGTACTTCTACTTTACTTGAGCATTTCTATTTGATGCTTCTTTGTACTTTTACTCCTCTACTATTTGTTCGAAAGCTTTTGAGTCAGTTTTTGTTGATACATATACAAATCAATCAACTTATATATTGCAATGCATTGTTATAGATTAACATAACCAACAGTTAATGAATCAGTAATAATAATAATTACAAAGTAAATAGCAAAACTGACAGGGGCAATCAATTCTGCATAACTACTCTCACTTTTGATACTTTATGTAAATTTTGCTGATAACACTTTTATATTTTTTTGAGGCAAGCTTTTGAATGCAGGACTTTTTCGTGTAATATAGTATTTTGGCATTACTCCCTGAAGGTTATAAACAATCAATCTTACTTTTACTCCTACTCACCTGAGCAGTAGAGGTCAGATACTGTTATGGTGTCTGATTACGACAGAACTGAACTACACCATCTGAGTGGGTCTGCATGAACGTGAGGAAGGTCACTGACTCTGCTCTGAGGCTGCAGAGCATCTGATCAGCCTCAGGCCTTCAGCTCCGAGGCTGATCAGATAGGTGGTCAAGGCTGGTGACATTTGGGCAAGCACACAAGAACTGAGTTAAAAAAAAAGGGAAAACCCAAAGTTCAGTTACAGATAAGTTGTGCAAGTCTCAGAAAACAGCTTTGAAGTCAGCGCACTCTTTCATCCTCTCTCACATGGCTCACTTTACACCACACATGACACTGCAGGGGTTAAACGTAAATGTGAAGTATGTATGTTGATGCGATTAGGAAAACACAAGTCATGCATCCAGAAGCACATAATTCATCAGAGTTGGACCCTGAAAAAAAAGCCCCCCCTGTGTGTGAATGTGTGTGATGACAGACTCCCCCTCCAAATTGCCCATTCAAGGGGAACAGTGCACTGCAGTGTTTGCCCTGTGAACAGAGCCTGCAGTGACTCCTTTCAGTGAAACACTCGCCACTGTTCCCGTGCTCACACACACACACACACACACACACACACACACACACACACACAGACAAACACACACTAGGTTAGAGAGTCACATCACACCAGAAAGGGTTATAAAAAAAAATCTTGATTTATTCTCCTTCTACCATGTAGGAGATGTCTTACATAGAAGGGTCGTACATGAAAAATTAAAACAATGAAATATCTGATTCATACATATAGTATGTCTTTTGGTAATGAGATCCATCCATGCACTGCAAATTATCTCTCTCTCTCTCACACACACACTCACACAGTCATGATGCATTCACACTCTTAATCCTCCCTTCACAAGACTGCAGTTGTTTGTTACTGTACTGACAGCCCCCCTTATAGTAAGTTGGACTTAACCCCTGTTTGTGCCACTCATCTATTTCCATTACATTTGAGTCACAGCTAAGATGAGCATCTTTTTTCAGAACAGTAAATACCTGACCATCTTTGAAAAACCCAGACAGTCCTTTACTTGAAAAGAGACGTTCAAGACATTGTTAATGAAGTGAGTACGAGTGATGGACACTGTGCAGGATTCTTAGTTTCCCGGTGAAGTGAGTTTTTGATCCTACACACCTGTCACTGTTCTCTAAATCTAAACTCTAAATCATGTAGCTGGAAATTCTCCTTGTTCTGCATGACACAGGAAAAATATGAGCATGTTATTTTGTTTAAATACTTACAATAAACATTAACATAGGCAAATACTGTATAATAGATTCTGCATAATGTCTAATAAGACTAAAAAATATTGTTCACAAAGTATAAATTGCACAAGGAGATTTGCTTTTTATGGCTTGCAACTTTACTGGGATTAAGAAAATAGATCTTTCTTTGATGATTCTGGAAATCTTTTCAGAACAACAACAAGTGTTGATCATCAGGTCTTTCTTATTCAAAGAAACAAATGTTAAACGCTCTGGCTCCAATGTAATGAAACAGGGTACTGGCATGAGAGGCACAACGTGGGGCGTGGCTGGACCCAGCTTTAGGCCAGGACGTACAACTCCTGGCACTTCAGACCTCAGTTATATGATCCACTTAGCTTGTCAAACAGAGCTTTCTCAGCATCTCAAGACACAAGCATTTGGAAAGAGCTTCTTGGAATAATCAAAGCCAGCAGACAATCACACCAAACGATGCCAGGAACCTTTAGGGGTCAAACCTCTGTGGAGAATGAAAATAGCTGGATTCACTGCTGATCACAGTGCTGATATGATCCTCCTTTCTGATTCTTGTCATTTAGAGGTTCGCCCTCACAGCTGTGCCTCAGCCTTAAGGTATCCATGAACATTTTACCTGCATACATGTAGTCTCAATTATTTTTTCGCACTACTGCCAAAATAATGGTAAAGAATAAGAAAACACGTTAAGTCGATGCCAGTGTCACACACCATGAATTTCAAATGAGACCTAGAACAGAGTAGTGTAACACCAAGACATGATCATCTGTAGGCTACATGCTTGAATGATGACGGTACACATGAAGCATACTGGAAAAAGAAAAATCACCTAAAAATGAAATATCTTCCAAACTTGTCTGGCTCGGAGCCCACGTCAAAATAAATACTTGTGCCTTTACAAACAGGCAGCATCTTATCTCAGTGCTTCAAATGAACAATATCAACACAAATTGCACGATACTTAAACCTTAAAACTTTTATCTGCGCCTAAAAGGTAAAGTTACCGCTGTGACTGAGCCATGAGGGTGTCGGCTCATGTAGCACTGTACTTAGTGTCACTGCTGCCATGTCTAACAGCTATGAACATCTGGGCTCATCACAGTAACTAAATTTAAACAAGATTTTTAAATGTGTGTTGTAGAGCGACTCTGACCCCATTTACACCTGGTATTAAAATGCCATCTGTTTCCACACACATTATACGATAAACAGATATTAATGCGAGGTGTGCATGCCTTGTGACCGGATCTGCCTGACCGCATCTGGAAGTAGTCTGGCTCGGCATCCGTTCGCGACATAATGTTGATGCTGATATTTGTTTTTAGCTGACATAAAATACAGACTGCTCCAATTTACACTGTGAGCATAAGAGAAGTTATTTTATATACAAAGAAAGGAATAATGTATTACATTTGCTGAATTCAAGAGGAGAGAAATAATTCAGAATTAGTTGTAGACGGCGTTTCAAGAAGTTTATTAAGTTTCTTCTAACTCAACAAACCACAAAACTGTTTTTTTAGGGGAGTTTTTTAAGGTTTTGGAGGACAGAGATCTGATCTTAATGAGGATAACGAGAACCCATTGAAAATACCAGGTATAAATGCAAAGGCAAGATCAGATCATTTGTTATCCAGATATAGTGTCCGAATACAGATCCCAGTTTAATACCAGGTGTAAATGGGGTCTTTGAGATTTCTACAATGTGTTAATGTGATTGTGAGTTTTAGTCCTGCAGTTGAACACAGCCGATTTTAGAAAAAAGATCCGAGCTTCTTCATAAAAACTTCATTTCAAATATTAGAATTTTCCAGCTTTTGAAATTAAAAAAATGTACAAAAAATCGACGAGTTCTGTTCTTTCTAAAAACACCTCTGCGCTGTACATGTGATTGTGCTTTTGAACACATACTCGCACAGTCCAACTGTGATAAACCTGTGATCAATCGGCAACCCGCGTTGTACAATGTCACATATGTAGATTTTGTTCCTCTCTTCGTGCTCCAGCTGCACATTTCAGCCTTTTCCCCCCCCATCGTAGTTATCAGCGAGCGTGTCTGCAGGTTGCTTTGACAACCAAGACCCATCCTCAAGAGTCTACCTGGTTCACAGGGCACCGACTGGACCAGATGGAAACATCTGAAGCGTCCTCTGATGCTTATAGTAACAGCTTTATGCCTTGGCTGGTTTTGTCAGTAATAAATAAATAAATACTCCAGGGGTCAGGTGCATAAAACATGTCCGGTCTGAGCATGCTCCATGACCCGTGTCTGATCCCTGAACCTTGCTGTTTTGCCAGGACACTGGTAGTTTTATATGGCATTCAGTCTATTCGGTTGCCACAGATGGTGAAGCGGTCTATTTCCAGCAAATCTTTCTTGGGCGCTCTGTGTTCAAGTCCGTCCCCTTCCAGTCCCGTGTCGACGTTGATGATTTTGTCGTCGTCCTCGTCTGGCGTGGTCAGGAATGTGTCCGAGTCGCTCTTGGGGAGTGTGGGGGCAGAGCGCTCTGCCATGTTTGTGGCCTGAGGATTGTCTGATGCCAGTGATATTCCTCCTTTGTCTGTTGTGGGTTCTATTTAAAAGAAAATAGTAGAGTTTATGATAAGCGGCAGAATAGCATGCATACACAGAACATCTAAACTAAACACTTTGACACGCTTTGTCAAAGCTCTCATGACAGGCCTCATGTGTAGTATTTCTGTATGAAAGTAGGGTAATTTTAGCAGCTCTGTCCTGCTAATTCTGGGAGGTTTACACTCCAGCAACACCAGCCAATGTTTCCTGAGATACTAGTAGTATAGTAGAATACTAGGATTAACTAGATCTACGCTAAAATACTGTACAAGAACAATGCTGTTCCTTTATTCACATGGATCATCTACTTTTTCCTGGCACATGCAGCTTAACCCTCAATCTTTCAGCACAATCTCATGTATGTGGCCATCAAGTGCTTGTTTAAGAGGTTTCTCGGTTTAAAATTAGTCAGCTGGACATATCAGAAAGTCATTCGGAACCAGTGTTTTCAACAAAGACATGGAGCTAAAGTTAGCTTCATCAGCTAGTAACAGTTGGCATTTCAAAAGCTGCTGTTGTGAGAAGTCTGCTTTTGCATTGTTTCAAAACTACCCATAGGTCTGAGTGGTAGATCTGCCGCCGTCATCACTGAAAACTGCATATGTACCGTTCAAGAACAGAACGTTTTAAAGGCAAAGCAACAGTAACTAAGCAGGGCAGAGCTTATATGTGCTCTATTAAGTAATATAGGAGTGGGATGCTGCAGGAATTATGTATTTTTGTTGGCATTGCACTGGTTCCCTCGACAAAGGTGATGGAATTTTTCTATTGGATTTTTTATTATTGCAGAAAATAAACTCGTAGTTTAGGATACTTACACGTCATTGAACAAGAGTTAACGTTTAAACCTATTCAAAAAAAGCATCAACTTTGAGACGAGGGAACCGGAATGCAACAACACTAACTAAATTCAGGATTTTAGGACTGATTCCTGCAGCACTCCATTGAGACATGGATAAAATGAAAGCTACCTTGCTGTGGTGTGGTGTAAACGTGTTTGGTGCGGTGAGCTCTGGAGTTTACGCGGCTGGAGACGGCGGAGGGTGGAGGGTCGAAGAGCTTCTCTTCCATGTTGGCCTCTTTGACGAACACACAAGACGTCCCCAGCAGAACTATGCTGTTGAGCACCTTCAGAGTGATCATCCTGTCGACACAGAAAACATTAACACACACGTTAAAGACGACATACAACTGTTTAGAAATGCAGAAGTAATAACACTGTAAATGTGTGTTGACATTTACCCCAGATAAAACAGCAGAACACACATGAAGGAGAGCGAACCCTGGATCTTCACTGAGCTGGTCACTACTCTGATCAACTGAAAAAAAAAAAACACACAAGAACATAATTAGATGTAAAGCGTACAAACAGTCAACATTAGAACATACATGATATCAATAAAGAGCGACTGACCAGCAGAGCTAAAGGAAGAGGGATGAAGCCCATTCTTCTGGATACTGAGTCACTGTAGTCTGTGTAAGCCTGGAGACACATTTCAAACACTCTGTCACGATGCATCAACAACCAGCATTATTCCTCTTCCCCAACCCATGCATTCATCATCACATTATAACATTCAATCAAATCACTACATGTCACATCAGTAAAGACAGACATTTCCTCTGTGTTGCAGCCATTAGTCTGTTTTGCATTCACTCTTTAACAAGAAATAAACAGGTATTTGTGATTAGCAATGGGACAGATGCTTTGCTAGAAAAACACACTCATATTGAGAGACAATACAAAGCTGTCCTTCTGTTTTATACCATGGTGATTATATCTTAAGTCTCTCTGCTTACATTTGACCATCGTGGGTACCTGCAGCAGGATTTTTGCTATAATGTGAAAAAGTGCTCTGATATGTGGAGGAGTAGCTCCAGAGCGGGATTATGCAAGAATGATGATATACAATATTTCAGACCTACATTAAAAAAAAATTATGACTAAATACAGTGTATGACCATGCACCATGGGCACAGTTCTGAGAATCTCTGGTCTAGCTGATTTATATTCTTGTTCAGTCTTTAAAATTTGCTCAGCAGTTTGGTGGAGACGCAGCTGATATCCGAACTTATTTTACTCACATTTTTCTGTCGACTGCTGACAAGGTCAAATGCAAGGCTGGCTCTGTATTCCCCGTATACCTGGAAAGTCAACCAACATATAAACACCAAAATATCAAATAAATATAGTTACTGACGTAGATGAAATGAGCAGAGGGTATCTGTGTTATACTAACGATGTCTGTTGGAGCCACATAATTAGCTTATGTGTTGCCATTTGCTGTTGTGTGTAAAGTGAAAGATGAGGAGCACATTAAAGTGCATGTACTGGATGAGCGTGGATACAGAAGAGCCTGAACGCCAGCTATGTGTGAGTGAGGTTTGTGTGATTAGGTTTGACAGTTTGGAGATAAAGGGGTTAATCCCTTCCTGTGGAGCTGGTTTCCCTTACATAACCAAAGTTACGGCTCCTTGAGGGAAACGGAAGAGGAAGAGAACACAAGAGGGAAGCAGGTGGGCAGCTAACAAAGTGACTGACAGTTCCCCTCTGATACTACAGTGGATCTGTTGTGTGAGTCTGAGACAATGAGAAAAAGAGAAGGAACCAACAAACTCTGCAGTAGGACGGAACAGAGAAAGAAATGAGCGATCAAATCTGTTGGGCTTCAAGATTCATTCACCTCTGAAAAAGACGATAATCTTAACTCAAGGTCCTCAAAACTGCATCTCACAGTCTGTCATCAGTGGATGGAGTTTGTTCAGTGTCAAGCAATCGCATCCAAAACTGATCAGTGTCATTACTAGAAATCACTACTTGCTATTAAGCCACAGTTTGTGATATAAACAGCACTCCTGAGTCAAATCTGAACACACAGAAATGATACAGAGATTTTTACATTTGTCCATTGCAGAACTTGCCCGAGAATGATCACGTTTTTTAATTTTCTTCAGTATCAAAGTAATCCAGTGATGGCTGTCCGTACATCCGTGATAACTCTGCGAAGAGGAACCACTAACAGCTAATTCAGCAAACTTTTAATGATGCCAGTTTGCCAAAGGGTAAACAAATATTACAGGCTTAAAAAAAAAGGCTCAAGTTGCAGCTCACAGCTGATTCACAGAATCTAAGGCGACATTGTACTTCCAAAGCATTATGGGAACCCTAGTCCCAAAACATCATTATTCCCAAAGCAGAAATAAGACAAAGAGTAAGAACGAGAGTGACAAAAATCCATGAATATAAACTTTGTGTTGAACAATCAATATATTTTTTGACAGTACTACGGTTTACCAAGTTCTGTCAACATGGTTTTTATATTCCTGGAGCACTGACACACTCCTCTATCAATTCATGTACAGATACTACTGCAAATAAGCAACACATACAAAAAGTCAACAATTTAAATCATAATTTTAAATAAAAACTGTTCTCAAACACGTACAACTTACAGGCAAACTGATGGCATTTCTGAATATCCCAACTTATATCTAAAATAATAATAAATGACATGTCTGGTTAATAAATGCAGTGATTATGTTGAAAGCCTGTAAATAAAAAAAGGAGCAAAAAAAGCCACCAACTGAGTGAACTCCTTCCACAGATGAGGTGATTTAAACACAGGAAAAGGCCGGTAAGAGGAGCTGGAATTTGGATTATTTTTTTCAAATTGAACCTACTCTTGTCTTTTACTTGCTTTAACATTGTTGCTCCACTCGTCGAGACACTGACTGCACCATAACCTAATGCATAAACTGTGCAAGCACCGTATGCAAAAAGGACTCACATCAGCACTGATGTCATTGAATTTGGTGATGAAGGCGTGCTTGACAACGTCCACGGCGACCTCTGAGGCTATCACCATGACTACATCCGGAAACAGCACCCACAAGTGGTCTAAAAGCACAAACAGCAAAATCTGATCAGTGTCAATATTCGGTACGAGTTCGACAAGTGAGCGACAGTTCACTGCGTTAGTTACCAGGGTTCCATGAGAACTGCTCCATGTTTCTGAGACAGACGATGAGCAGGAGGATGTAGTTGGTGAACCTCTCTTTTATATCTGTGGGACACAAAAAAAATCAATCCTGGATTAACCTACTTTGCACTCACTGCGGCTGAGCTCGATTCCATAAATTTACCTTGTGCTAAACCACCAAGTTCAAAGGCCGAGTTACAAAATGTCCACAGGCTGCTGCCGCTGTGGCACACGTTTGGTTGTTTTAGGTCTCATTCGCCACTTACCGCTGTTTGACATCTGGAAAAGGTTGTTCTTTTCAAACTTTTTGAACACGCTGCCTTTGATCTCCACAAACTGCAAACACAAAAAACAGCATGGCTGAACTCCTGCTGCGTGCACCTTCAGTTGAGTTAAATGCGTCTGTGTGCGTTACACTCACGTTGTTCGACATCATGATGGTGAGCAGGGACTTGTTGTGGGAGTTGAAGGCTACGTTCAGAGTGGTGGCCTGAACCATGATGAGGATGGCGTGGAGAACTAGATGCAAACATGCTGAGGAAAGAAATACACTGGTGGCTGAAGAATATCAGGCTGTGTGTTAACTCATATGTAACCCACTAATAAGCACATTCTGCCAGTCTGAAGTAAAGCGTGTAAGGCTGCAAACAAAAGTGATTTCAGTAATCATTTTGCAGATTATTTTCCATTAATTGACATCTCGTTTTTGTCTATAAAATGTTCAACAATAGTGAAAAGTTACATCTTAGTTTGCAATCACAGAAGAAAACAGAAAACACGCTGAATCCCAGACCGACAAACTCTGATGCATATTCTGGATTTCGTTTATCTTCCATCGCTCTGTCCACGACAACATACTGTACACACCTATAGATATTAGGGAAGATATAATCTTTAAAATGTATTCAATAACTGTGACTTCTTATTTCTATTTATATATTTGTCTAAATCCCTTCAATGTGTATTTTATTTCTGTTATTCTCTTCCCTTTTTTTACCTGCTCTGTTTCTTATAATGTTTAAAAATGAACAGATTATCAAAAAAGGTTGCCGATTAATTTCCTGCCGATGGATTAACTCTTCAGCCCTAAAGGTGTGTTTCTGTCCCAACCCTCTGATGTTTGTGTGCTGAAGCAACACTATAAACAGACTGGCGACAACCACCACTGGTCATTCTCAGTGAGGATACAGACGTAGAGCACAGCCATGAGGAAGTGAGGAATCACGCCGATGTGCGCTCTCTTCTTCTCCTTCGGTTCTGTGGCTGTCCAGTACAGAGCGTCCAGGATGTCCTGGCCAAATGATGAGAAGAGGCGGTCTGCCACCTGATAACAGGACAGGGGAAGGACGAGAGGGGGCACGAGAGCGAATGAGCAGGTGACTCACTGTACAGCGCAGTCACAGTAATAAACAGTGGGAGGAATCATCATCTCGGTGTACCTCTAACATGTTGTATATGATGTACAATTTGATGACAGACTGTCCCCTGATCAGGTGGTACATCATGGAGTAGTCCACGTAGCTCATCATAGAGTAACACAGCACCATAATGAAGCCTTTCAGCACGTCACACACCTGGGCTGGCTGGAGCAGGCGAGAGCCACTAAAAGTAAACAAATAAAGAATTACACACTGAAGAAATGTTCACATAAGAAAGTCACAAGAAGAGAAAGAACAGAGGAACAGAACAGGTTATTATTAGTCAGGCAGGGCTCTACTGCCCTCTACAGGTGCAGAACAGCGTTGCATCGATTGTTTCTGTTTACAAACGTGGATGTTGCATATGAAGGTATTTACCAAGTCTGTGTGTATTAGCCAGTTTTTACCCGGGCTGAAACTAATTATTATTTTCTTATATAACTTAATTTATCACATTTTTTAAATTCACTGATAAATTGTTTGTCTGTTAAATGTGAGAGAATAGTGTTACAATCTAAATTTCCCACAGCACAACTCTCCATCTTCAAATTGTTTGAAGAGTCCAAAATCCAAAGATACTCAATTTACAGTTTTAGCAAAATAGAGAATAGAGCAAATCCTCACATCTGAGAAGGGGAAAACTAGAGAATGTTAGACAGTATTGATTGATAGAAGACTTGAGCGACCTTGACTCAATCAATTATCAACATTGTTAATTGATTTTCTATTATAAAGAACAATTATATATCTGCATAATTGACTAATAATTTCAGCAGTACTTTGACAATATATCGAAACACATTGAGAGGGAGGGTTCACTTTTATGACGAGTCAATCAACAGAAAATTAATCTGCTGCCTTTATGATAACCTCTTAATCATTTAAGTAATATTTCAAACAAAAATTCCAAACATTTGATGGTTCTGGTTTCTCACATGTGAAATTATAGTAAACTATGTATTTTCATACCAGTGTTCAGACAAAACGAGCAATTTGAAGAAGTCCCTTTGGGCTCTAGAAACTGGTGGTGGCTGTTTTCTAAGCACATACATTACCTGAGGCCACAGCAAGGCAACGTGAGGAGGCGTAAAAGGGCCAGAATCACCCTGAGGGGCAGCAGGGTGAACACATACAGAAAGGCATCCAGACAGAGGAAGAAGCCGAATGTCATCAACTAAAGAGCGAGAACGAGAGAGAAAGACACACAGAGAGACAATATTTATTCAGTCTTCTGTGATTTCTGAATCATTTCTCGCAGTGTTTGTGTGTACGTTTACCTTCTCCAGCTCCTTGGGGATGCGGAGGCAGGTGTAGACCCTCTCTCTGCGCTCGGTGTATTTGGCCTCGTTGTGCTCCAGGAAGTAGCCTCTGGTGAGCTCAGTAGTAATAAATCGAACCAGAGACAGGTCTAGAGGCAGAAAATGACAGAGGATAAGCTTTAAACACAGACCGTACAGACTTTTGCCTAAACCAGCCGTCTCTCATTTCACATGAGCAAAATCAGTCTGCTTTCTTTTGAGGTCGAAATCCTCACTTTCCAATAAGGGCTCTCCCTTTTCCTGACACACACACACTTCCATCCCTGAGTGCTCTGAAGACTTCATTCACAGGTTAACAGCAGGTGCCTGCATTCACTGTAAACAAACAGGAGCTCTTAGTTAATAATAAACCATGTATTACGATAAGAAATGCCTTCACTGTATGGCTAAACATGTGGACATTTGATCATTACACCCATATGTGATTAAACCATTAATTTGCTGCTATAACAGCCTTCATTGTTCTGGAGAAGTTTTCCAAAGATTTCTGGGACTTGGCTGCAGGGATTCGCTCCCATTCAGTCCCAAGAGCGTTAGTGAGGTCAAGACCTGACTTTAGGTGATAAGGCCTGGCTCATGGTTTGGGTTGGCATTCATCCCAAAGGTGTTTGATGGAGTAGAGGTCAGGGCTCTGTGCAGGCAAGTCACCTTCTTCCATTTTGACGCTTTGTGCATTGCTGGGTTGAAATGGAAAAGGACCTTTCCCAAACTATTATCTAAACCAGGCATGTCCAAACTATTCCATAAAGGGCCGTGTGGCTGCAGGTTTTCGTTCCAACCAAGGAGGAGCGCACCAGGCCAACCAATCAACATCAAGGGATCCCTTAGTTATCAGCTGAAAAGTGAGATCAGCTGATTAAATGAGTCCAGCCTGGTGCGCTCCTCCTTGGTTGACATGAAAACCTGCAGCCACACGGCCCTTTATGGAATAGTTTGGACATGGCTGATCTAAACTATTACTGTATTCTGCAGCAGGAAGTTTTTCCATAAAGGTTTACTGCACCAATTCTATGCATCAAAGTAAATGTATTAGTCAACAGACTCAGCCTGTGAAAACAGCTGTATCACGATTTTTTTGGCTCTGAGTTGTGCTCCCTGGGTTATGGCAGGTAACTCATTGGACATTGGACATTTTTACGCGCGCATTATGTAATGCGACAGCGGAATTTCAAAGATGTGGGTGTTCACCTGGCATGAAGGGTCTATGGAAAGGCTTGACCTAGTTGCAAAGGGTAAAAAACAGCATGATCTGGAGCTTGAGTCAATAGTCAGAACATCTCAGATGAAAATATTAAAATCAATAATGGCTCAATGCCATTTAGCTGCTACGGTTTCAGGGCAGAACACCTGTGCTTTCCCTGATCTCTGTCACAACTCCCCCAACTTCATGCAAGTGCAACACTAAATAACTGGAGTGCCTTTTACTTGTAAGCAATAAGCCTAGCCCAAACCATGAAAAAAATAACCGATCAAAAAGTCCACTGAAGTAGGTGAACATGGTGTACCTCACTAAGCAGCACCTCTGAATGCGCCTGTGCAAAGAATTGGCACGTCTTGCTTTGACAGAGAAGCAAACCGGCCTGTTTACACTCCTGCATGATCACATGCAGCTGCGCTGTCTTGATGACAGTCGGGACTCCTAATACCAGCTATAATGAAAATGCACATATCATTAACAATCCACCCACAACAAACAGCAGCTGTGGTGATGCTAGCTAATTAACTAGCTACGTCCTGAGACCAAGTGCAAACTCGAGCAGCGCCCAAAGCTGCACACACCTAGCTGCTTGAAACTGCAGCTGCGTGCCGAAGCAACGTTGCTGTCACAGATAACCTCACACACATTGCGGTAAGGCAGCCACCTAACCAAGAACTGGTCTGTCCGTAAATGAAAAAACTCACTTCAGCAGCTAGCTAGCGCTGTCAAACCGGGGTCTGTGGCTGTGATACCGAAGCTAGCTCTCACCTGACAGGTTGCGTTTCTTGGCCTTGCTGCCGCCATTTTTGTTGTTGAGCCTCAACGCCTCCGTTAGTATGTCTTTCTCCTTGTTCTTCTCCGCCGTGGCAGCCTTCTTGTCCTTCTCGCTGTCCTCCTTCTCCTTCTCTTTCTCCTCTCCCAGACCTGACGAATGCGAGTCCGCCATCTTCGCCAAACGGTCTCATCTGCTGCCTGGGAGACTGACACCTGCGTCACATGATACGACGTCATCACGCACTGTAGTTTCACAGAGCCACCAGCAGATGTTGCCAAAGTGCGTCCATTCACGTCAATTCTGAATGACTGATAACAATAAATAAATAATAAAACAAAACAAAATAAGGTGCTACATAGAATTTCTATATAATTTTCATGTTTTTGAGATTACATTTTGAGATTATCCACACAATCTTTAAATTTTGCATGTTGAATTTGTCTAATAATGTAATGAATTTAATCATATGTTTTGGTGTGGGAAGATTACAGATAGATAGATAGATACTTTATTCATCTCCAAAGAGAAATTTGCAAAATTAATACAATACAATGGAATTCAGCGACAGTGTTTTTATTCCTTCGTTGTATGGCACAGCTTGAATTGTTCTTTCGATCTTTCTAAAACTTTAACTTCACAATTAGTCTTATAGAATACATTTTTTTAAATAACTTATTATTCCTTTCACTGTGTGGCTCTTAGTTTGTGGTAATATGTACCACTGAAGCACAATATAAATGAAAAGATTTAACAGTTTAAAAAGTTTAATACAGACGCCATGTAGCCTGCAAAGTGCTATGTGTGCACTGAAGTACAGTGTACACTGTGCATGATGTGCAGATGATGGAAGGAACAGGTTTGGTTAGTGTCTCACAGCTCATTTTTGCCCTCGGGCCCCAAAGCACACTGCTGGATTAACCTGCTTGGAGGTCCTGGGGCAAAAATGCACAGATTTCCCATCTTAACCTCTCTGTTACACCCCACTATGGTCATTGTGCACTGTAATAAATTTCTCTGTAAACTTACAGTAAATTACTGGTTAATAATTGCATTACTTTCACAGCAATTAGCTGTAAATATTTTCACAACAATTTACCGTAATTAATTCACAGTACTTTACTGTAATTATTCCACAGTAATTTACAATAAAACAGCAACACTTTACCGTAAATTCATGGTTGCCATGCCCAAGGAATTACTGTGATATAGCAGTAATTAGCTGTGGACTTACTGTAAATTAATGTTAAATAAGTACAATTAATTGCTGTGAAAATATTTACGTTAAATTACTGTAAAAGTAATGCAATTATTAACCAGTAATTTACTGTAAATTTACAATTTAACAGCGTAATATATTGTAAAATCAATTTCTTAATTGTAATTTTTCTGCACCCTCTCACTTTATGCTCAAAAAAGATGACAAAACAAAATAATGATTTTTTTTTTTCACTTTTTAATCAAGCTTGGGATAAGTGCAATATTACATTTAACAGAAAATTTTCCTGGGCAAACATGCTGCCAACATATTCAGAACAAGCATACAAGCACCTTTACAAAATGTATAAAATGTGCAACAGCAAAAGTGTGCAACAGTAAACCACTCACAGGAAATACAGATTTTTTTGGCTCTTACATAAAATCAAAATGGCTGCATGACAAAAGGGACACCCTTTACAAGCAGCTTTAAAAAATTAACGATTTAAAATGTGCAACAGCAAAACTGTACAACAGTATTTCAGGCATGTTTTAAAGGAACAGTTCAATATTTTTGGCAAACTGGCCCATTGCCATAACCCCTATAGTCATAGTCAGTAGGTCCATTATCTTTGTCAGTACAAGCTATTTTTTTTAGATAAGGACACTCACAAGTTTTTAAAAAAACAAAACAAAACATTCTACCTTCTACAACCATCTACATTGCCTGCCACTCGAAATCTTTCAGTGCAGTTCAATCCAGTTTGCGCATTAGAGTGCGTTGATCCCTCCACGCTTCCTTTCAATTTTTCAATATTTCAAATGCAAAGGCTGGTTTTCTATATAATAAATGATCTGGGGGGAGGGATATTTTTATCTGGTATCCGAGTCTTGGATAAGTCAAAGATTTGTAAAGAAACAAAAAACAAAAACTGATTTTGATGCCTAACTGTTCCATCAGTAGATGGCGCTATTTACGTTCTTTTGTGTGTGTGTGTGTGCATTACGATTTTCATTTTTAAACAAAAAAGGGTGTCAACTAAGGATCCAATACAAACAAGGACAACCGATGCAAATCAAACTATGAACTAGAGCATATGCAGCAGGTCAATGATTTAGCTACAATATGAACTTTTTATTCCATCATTTGATGGCTGTAAAAAAAATAAAATAAAGTTGTTAAGGCCTAAAAGACAAACACCCTGGTTACAAGCCGTTGATTAATCAAGAAATGCTTGGAAAAATGAATTTTAAAAAAGGACTGGTGTTATATTAGCCTACGTGCTGCTCTACTGAGAATTTCACATGCAAGATGAAAGAGAAACGTAAGCTAACGTTAGCGTGGGTGTTTTGCACCTTATCAAACAGCGACACAAAACGTCCCTTTAGCTCAGACAAATAGTTAAACAAACCAACTAACCGTGTTAATCCTCTGGACGATTGTCCCTCGCAGCCTTCGGTGAGGTGGGTGTCACTCGGTTTGACCGTGTAGAAATAAACGCGTCAGAGAATAAAGAGTAATTAATACGACTAACGTCACACTCGTTTAAAATGTCAATACAGTGAACGCAAAGGTGGAAAATGAGGCTAAATTACCTTCTCTTGTTCTCCGGGCGGGTGGTACCAAGTCCATGCACTGACAGTTAATAATATTTGAAAAAATCTGCGGCAGGTCCCACAATTCAGTGCGGTTCATGTAATTTGCTGTGTTTTTGCGTGGAGAGTCTTAATACAGTATTTTGCACTGAAATAACACAATAAAATGCTGTGAAATCCCAGTAATAATTAGAGATGCATGATAATTATCAGCCCGATAGTTATCGGGCAGATAACAGGAAGTTATGACGTCATTCCAATAAGTCCGATATGACGAACAGCCCCGATAACATATGTGTTTTTGTCAGCACGGCAGTGCCTCGCTCCCACTATGAGACCCGAATGGCCTGCAGTGAATGCTGCGTTCAAGTGACGTTAGCATAATCAGAAAAACTCTTTCTCACTGGGAAAAATCAAGAATACCCCCTCATGCCAGAAAACAACTCCTTAACTCGGTCATACTTTTGCTAGTTGCTGAGTTGAATTATCATTCGCAGTATTTCTTCACATGTTACACACAAAAAATAGAAACATGAACTTAAATAGGCCGAAAGAACGACTGGCAAACGAGGGAACGGGGGAATGTACGTTACACCTTGAATGCAGCATGCGGTACAGCGTGCTTATGAAAACAGAGTTCAGACTTCTTCAAAGTTTCCGAAGGAGACAGTTCGCTGGTTATTCGTAACAAATGTTCCAAGCGAGTTCCACTAGGAGTGAGAAATGGCACATGTTGGAAAAGAAGCACTTCATTTGTTACTTTGATTACATGGAGGCAGAGTTACAGAAACAGAAATTGAGCTGTTTGATCAAATGTAAAGAAGTTACAACGACTTCCTGTCAGTTTTCACTTCTGATAAACTGGAAATATTTCATGTTAAACCCTGTTACCGTGGTTACTCAGTGTGATCTGTGATGTCACAGTGTTGTCTGTGATGTCAGTGTGTGATGTCACAGTGTGATGTCACTGTGATTTCACAGTGCGATGTCAGTGTGTGATGTCAGTGTGTGATGTCAGTGTGATGTCACAGTGTGATGTCAGTGTGTGATGTCACCGTGTGATGTCACTGTGATTTCACAGTGCGATGTCAGTGTGTGATGTCAGTGTGTGATGTCACCGTGTGATGTCAGTGTGTGATGTCACCGTGTGATGTCAGTGTGATGTCACCGTGTGATGTCAGTGTGTGATGTCAGTGTGTGATGTCACCGTGTGATGTGTGATGTGATGTCATCATGTGATGTCACCGTGTGATGTCAGTGTGTGATGTCACCGTGTGATGTCAGTGTGTGATGTGATGTCAGTCTGTGATGTCACCGTGTGATGTCACTGTGTGATGTCAGTGTGATGTCAGTGTGAGATGTCAGTGTGTGATGTCACTGTGTGATGTGTGATGTGATGTCATCATGTGATGTCACCGCATGATGTCAGTGTGTGATGTCACCATGTGATGTCAGTGTGTGATGTGATGTCAGAGTGTGATGTCAGTGTGATGTTAGTGTGTCATGTCAGTGTGTCATGTCAGTGTGTGATCAGACCTGATCAGTCACCTGAAACATAACCACCGCTTTGACGGAGTTTGGAAAGCGTATGAGGACGCCCGGCCTGCTAAAGACGCTAACGTTAGCAAGGCAGCCGCAAAGAAGCCACCGGGACTTACGCGACGGAGAGGCTTTCGAAAAGTCCAAGAAATTTGCCAAAGATGACCCACGGGCTAAGGTTATTGAAGATTTAATCATGGACGTGATGGTGCTTGACTTACTATGGACTGCCCTTCTTCAGTTTGTTTACATACTAGTCTAAGTAAGGGATCATGTATCTTCCTTCAGGATGACATAGAAGCCCGACGCGATGCTTCTCCGTAGGAAACTGCTCACTATACGTTATCCCACTTAGGACACGGCTTACTACTAAAGCATTCAATAGTGTGACACAAAATACTGATTAAAACATATTTTATTGATTTAAAATGAGTCTACTCTTGCCTGTCACCGCTCTCACTGTGCAGTGGCTCTAAAAGTAAACAGGTACGTTGCCTAGCAACCGCCTCTCACTGTGCGCAGGCCGGCAGGCAGGAAAACTTATTTCTTTACAGCTATTCAGCGAAATCATGTAAAATATCCCAGACCTGAGAGAGACGTAGCTGGAGACAGAGCTTTGTTTACCACTATTTTTTCGGACTGATGGATAAAAGTCCTGCATCAGCTGATTTCTGCTTTCAGCGTCAGACATTAAAAAATCTGTCTCCAGTTTTGTCTCCACTCAGCAGTCTTTTAGCAGACCGATCGTCCATGCTGTGTTTCTCTTGGTGTTTTTTTCGTGTCTGTCGGCTTCAGTTTGGTCAATCTCTGCGTCCTCAAGTCTTTTGTGTCTTAATATCGCTCCTGCTGTCGGTCCAGCGTTGTTCTTTACTTTTCTCGTCTTTTTTGCTGGGGACATCATTCTCCAGCCAAGTGTTGGTCCTCTCCAAACAAATTAAAAATAATGTACGGAAAATGCTCCATATTTTGCCCCCAAATCAGTTGGCGATGTGTTATTGAGCTTGGTACATTAAGGGATTGCCCCTTTAGTCTGACTGTTAGGAACACCGCTGAATTTTCGCGATTGACCAATCAGAATTGAGTATTTAAGAGTGCTGTCTTCTAACTTCTGTCAGTACAATATGCACTGTGCATTACTTTTGTTGTCATTGAGGAATGCACTTTTTCAGTTTGTTTAAATAGAAATGTTGGAATCTAACTTGTGCCAGTGCATTAATTTTCTATGTATATTTATTTTTTGCAAACTTCTGGAATACACTTTTTCAGTTTGTAATCCTGATGCATGTATTTGCATCATTTCAAGGGGCCTTTGTTTTTTATATCAGTAAGTAATGCACCTTATTTAAATTGATGTGAGATATCAAATAGGTTTGTTTGATAGCTTTAAGAACATGTTTGAGAGGCTTACCAATAGTTTTTCATTGGAAAAATAAATATCTCTTCATTTAAAGAGTCAAAACTGATTTTGGTTTTGTTCGTGGTATTGATGTCATGTTAGGTATATGTGTGTGTTTTCGGTTATCGGTATCGGCCTTTAGGAGCTGAAAGTTATTGGTTATCGGTATTGGTTTTAAAAAACAGTTATCGTGCATCCCTATTAATAATTAAAACAACAAATAATACAGTAGTTTACTGTGATGGCACTGTTTTTATAGTAAACTTCTAAATTACAGTGTCATACTGTGAACATTACAGTTAAATCCTGTAAAGTGATAATACTGCAATTTAGAGTGAAATTTTACAGTTGACTATTGTGAAATCCTGGTAATTATTTACAGTGTGTTTTTCATTTTTTCATTCTGTTATATTTTTAATTGCTTTTACGAATATTTTTACTGCATGTTTATTTAATTTATTGTAGTTATCTTAATTTTATTCTTTCTAATCTTCTTATCTTACTATCTGTTCTTACTATCTGTATCTGGGGTTGCAATGAAAATTTCATTGACATGCTCAATGACAATAAAGACTCTTGAATCTTGAATCTTGAATTGTGCAACAAGTAAGCAGTAACTCAGGCTGTCTGAGGGGATGAGGCAATAAATAAAATAAAACGGGCACCAGCTGCATGCTGTGCTGCACCGGTCCTGGTGCTTTTATGGCGAAACACTTCTAAGTAGACTTTACTGTACAATGAAAAGTAGTGCATGCAAGAAAGGATGAGAGATGAAGGACTATAAAACTGTGGTAGCCTGAACCCATTGGTCCCTCTGCAGTTAATGCTCCCCTGACCTTTAAGGTCTGTGTTAAAGTGGGCCATAGCTGTCATTCTGACACCATTAACCAAGCTTACATGATTTCCTAAGGTCATCTATCATGATAAATTTCCAGCTCAAAGGCCAAGTCGCAAAAGGTTAATTCATTCCCTGAATAAAGAGGAGAGGGAGTGAGAGGGAGGACGCAGGAGCCAGGCGCACGGCGCACGGATAGAGTTTCTCCCGGTAAGAGATCCCTTTGACCGCCATAGATTCGGTTTCTCCTCCTGCGACTCGCTCATCAACACATGCAACATTTGCGAAGAGAAATTACTATTTTTCTCTTATCATGATTCACCTTTCTTTGTCAAACTGTAGAATAAACTCATGCTGATCGCCGAGTGCGCTTCGTGGTCGCTGCCCGGCGTCGCGTTACCTTCCTCGGGGCACCATGGGCTCGTAAGATGCCTTCGCTGTGGAAACGGATAACGTTCTCGGTGGCCTCGGTGCTCTGTGTGGGCTCGGTGGTCCTCCTGGTAGTGGCCCTGTCCACGGAGCGGTGGGTCACCGGACGGATCCTGTGTAAAACCGGGGCGGAGATAGTGAACGCGTCTCACCCGGAGCTGCATCAGTTCATCGGGGACATTTACTACGGTTTGTTCCAGGGAGGAAAGACCAAGAAGTGCGGGCTCGGCAAGAGGCGCTCCAAAATATACAGTAAGACTGAAAATAAATAAACGATTCTGAAATAAGAAGATAATACTGCAAAATGTACATTTATCTTTTCATTTACAGTCAAGATTAATTGAATGTAAAAAACAACAACAACATAGTTTACAGAACATATATGATACAGTGGAATTATTTGTCCAACCTTAAAGCTTCTTAAGGGAAGACTGTGAGTTAAGGGGTTTTTGCATTACAAATACACACCTGTTACTTGGAGTGGTTCATTAGATATTTTCTATTAATCATGATTATTGTATTTTTTTTTCATTGCTTGAGTTTTAAATACTTCTGGCAGTTGTTGCTTGATATAAATGACATGAAGACAATCATGCTGCAACACATATATAGATGCATTACTACAACTACTACTTGTACTGCAAACATACAGACATGCTAGTGAGTTATTTAGGTTACTGATTTATATCACAAATAGTTTTATATTATCAAATTAAGACTTTATGTCTAACCAACAGCTTATTACAATCATGTTAAGGCTTAAAAAAACTAAATAAATACATAAATAATTAACAAAAACTATAGTTTTATATTGCGCGCCATTACTCATCCTTGAATCTTAAGACATTATCTTACATGTTTTTCATCATAGTGCCACACAAGTGCAGGTGTTGTTGCAGCTGTTGTTCAGGTGGTGCATGACTCCTCCTAGTTTGATATTCAGGAAAAGAGAAACTGCATCCACATACACACACCCCAGCCAGTTGAATACATGTTTTTTCTCTGTTTCTTTGTCCAGTTTTCCCAAAGCTTGTGCGGACGTTGAACGGCGGCCTTCACATGATGGTGATCCTCTTCCTGTTGGTGGCCGTGGGCTTCGCGTTTGTCAGCCTGTCCTTCTGCATTTACAACGCACGCAAGGTCCCCTACCAGAGCATCAAAGGGCACAAGGGGCTCTACCTGTGGAACTTCATTGCTGGTGTGTGAAGCAACTCTTTCCCTCAAAATATCCATCAAAAGTTGATTTTTTTTTTTTTTTTTGCTTGCTTCACATTTCCACCCTCATGTCTCTTTATCAGTTTCTCTTTATTTTAATGTCACCTCCCAGTATTTCCCCTCACCCCTCTGTCACACACTTGAGTGTTTTTTCCTTTACTTCCCTTCCTCGTGACTCTGAGCCTTACTGTACCTCTCTAGTTTCCTCCCCTGACTCTTCTGCCCATCTGTCTCCAGCTCTTTTCGGCGCCCTGGCCGTGCTGTGTTTCCTGGCAGCCGTGAGGCACCACAGTCTGACCGAGAGGGTGGCCAACTATCGCGAGAACCTCTTTGTGCTCGTCGTCCTGGATGACAGCCTGGACTGGTCTTTCTGGCTGGGTGTTGGCAGTGTTGCGACTCACTTTGCCGTATGTGGAGTGGTTGCCATGAGCCGGATCAAGCTGCCCAAACCGGAGATCAAGAAACCTGAAGAACCCACAATCTCTTCTCTGGACCTGCTCTACTGAAGGACAAGATTGGTACATTTACATCATTGGTGGTTGGCTATACAGCAAACCACACTGACCGACAGCAGAGTAGAACCAACAGTGTGCCAGAGCCCCTTTCCTTTAGATCACTTATAGGCTCATTGCAGCCTCAGTTTATGGCTCATTTCCACATAAATGCTCACTTCCAAATCATTTTCCAGTGTTAATAAATGTTTATCTGTGACAATTATTTAAAGGATTCAAGTGTTGACTGGAAAGAAGTTTGCTTGTACTGTTGTATGAGAATAGAGCAACTTGACCTTTGCACTCTAGACATCCTGTGCTGTATATATTCTGTCTATAGCTGCAATATGTAAATACATTTTGTTCGTTATTTGTGTAGAATGTTGTTAACGGATCTGTTTTTCAGTCACTTTTTGGTTCGCAGTGTAAAGACTTCAGTCTTTGGTTTAGAGTGTGATTCAAGTCCCTTTATGAAAGGCAGTTTTTTTTACAGTCATGATCTTTTATTCTCTGTCAGAAAGTGTGAAGCTATGCATGAATAGTGATTTATTTATTGCTCTTTCATAAATAGAAGGAGACTAACTAATTATCCATTGATTCTTATTCACTTTAAATTGGTCATTTGGCTTTCAGGTCAAAATAAGCACCGTCATGTTAAGGCCATCGTTAAAGGATTTTATGACACATGTTTGATTGGTTATAATCTCCTGACTTGAGAAGGATGTGAAGCCTTTCTCTCTTTTCTCATCATTGTTTTTAAATAAATATTTCCAGAAGATATTGATTAAACAATTGGAGTATGTGTTTCCTCTTTGTGCGTGTGCTGGTTTGTTTTATTTTTCCAATCTTCTGAAGACCTAAAGTTCTGTCTTAAGTGCTCACTACTGTAATATAAAATTCTCTTTCCAAAACCTGCCAATATTAGGTCTCAACCCACTGAGGATTTCCTGATAAATTCTAATGTTAACTTGAAGTGGTGGAAGAAGTACTCAGATCTTTTTAGCAAAGCCATTGTGTAGAAGTCCTGCATTGCATTCAAAAGCATACGATATACTTAAAGTACCAAAAGCACAGTAAAAGTGCTCATCATGCAGAATGGCCCAATTCATAATAGTATATATTATTTTATTGTATTATAACTATTGATGCATGAATGTGTACATCACTTTAATGTTACATCTGATAATGGCGGAGCTCATTTAAATTACTTTATATCCTGCTGGGTAGCTTGAGATCATGATTAAATCTAATCTTCACCTACAGTAATACATCATAATTTATTTGCTACATATAGGTTATTTTGAATTATTGATCTGTATCTGCAAAGTAACTAAAGTTGTTAGATAAATGTATTGACTCAAAAGTACATTTTTTGCCTCTGGAAGTTTGTGTAGAAGTATGAAACAGCAGAGAATGGATATACTCAAGCAGACTACCTCAAAATTGTACTTAAGTACAATACACATACAGTGCTTGGGTTCTGCTGATTCAAGGCCTCCTGCAGCTTCACACTGCCGCCAGGTGGCGACAAAGATCTATCTTTGTCGCTTGTGGGTGACGTATGAGAAACGCGACGCTGTCAGGTCGAGCTACCTCCTTCTGCACATGTATGCGACCTCTAAAACTGTGAGTTTATAGTTTGTTTGGGGTTCATATATGCACGACAGATGACAATGCTTCTTCTGAGGAGAGCTGCGCAGGCGGCGCTGCGGACAAACCACTGCAGGTCGTTTTCTGCGTCACAGACTCACCTGAACGGGAGAAAAGTAAGTAGCTAACGTTAGCCTGTCAACATCAGTTGGCCGATAGTTACATCAGGGACACACACACGCATTTTATCCCATCCACTGCTGTGTGTGTGTGTGTGCGCGCGCGCATGTGCGTGTGTGCGTGCGTGCGTGCGTGCGTGTTTGAGTGTCTTTTTTCTTTTGTTAAGCCTCACTGTGTTGATGTGTGTCTGCAGGGTCTGGTGCTGGGAGTGTTTGAGAAGGAGGGAGAGGAGGGCGGCCTTCATCTGACTGAAGCAGCTGCAGGTTTTGACCAAACTCTGTCTGGAAAACTCTCTGAACTGCTGAAAATGTGAGTCTGTAGGCTAATACAATCCAATATAACAGTGCTGCAGTAAATCCTGCCTTCTACGCTAAGCTTTGATGTAACTGCATGGTCTTTTTGTTGGCTAACATAGTAGTATGTAGTTTATCCTCATTGATGAGAACTGGGTTGCCAAGAGACGAGAGCACCACCAACTACAACCTCCATAATCCTCAACACCTCTCCCAAACATTGATCTTGAGTGTTCATTCATGCAAACAGCAGTTGACAAAATAGTCTCCTCTCAAGGTCCACTTATTCATTTATTTCCTGTGTCTGTGTGTGTGTGTATTTTAGGCCTGTGCATGCAATGAAGGCACTAACAGCAGAGTTTAAAAACAATTTCCTCAAGCAGGATTAATAAAGTGCTAAATCTAGACCTTATATACAGCCTATGATAACACTTTATGAATCTCTGTCCTCACTATATGTATTGTTATATAGCCAAGTGTTTGTGGCTTGTTGTGGAATATAGATGTTTGCAGGTTTTTACTTTGTTTGTGGCTTTAACTTAATTACCAGAAAGACAGTGCCTGCATTTGTCGGTCCTGGTTTCGGCAACATATTGGGTATTCATTACTGCTTAAATACCCTGGATCACATCTGTACTGATACTGCTCTAATGAAGCAGATGTGGAGATCCACATAAATTACTATCTCTTAGCCACTGTCATTGTGATATTTACATACTTTTCTCCCAGAACCACGAATGAATGTCTACAGTTTTAGTGAAAAAGTTTCACCCAGTAAAATCTCACTGATAGTTTAAAGCACTTGTTATTGGCCACTCAGTTGAGATATTAATCTCAGCAGAGAAATGTGACTGATGCATACCTAATATTGCTATCAGCTGTGAAAAAACACATTACTGGGCATTCCTAATGGATATCACACTGTGTGTCTAACTTGTAGCATGGTTGGTTAATGAACTGGTTTATTAAACTGGTTTTGTTTTTACCTTCCAGCTCTGGACCAGCTCTGAAAAAAGGCAAAAGCAGAATATTTTATGGCATCCACAAGGTAAGAGGGTGTGACAGTAGATGGATAACACCATGTCTCCTGACAGCATCAGAGTAATTAAATCGTCCCTGTGTCTTCTTCAGGACTTCCCGTGCGTCGCCGTCGTCGGGCTGGGTAAGAGCAGCGCAGGTGTGTGTGGGACAGAGAACTGGGACACCAGCAAGGAGAGCATCAGGCAGGCGGTGTCAGGTAAGACGCTG
The DNA here is from genome assembly GCF_017976325.1 of Chelmon rostratus. Classification (NCBI taxonomy): domain Eukaryota; kingdom Metazoa; phylum Chordata; class Actinopteri; order Chaetodontiformes; family Chaetodontidae; genus Chelmon; species Chelmon rostratus. The sequence continues at coordinate 4,910,690 of NC_055660.1, forward strand.
ACTCTGCTCGATTAAAGCTGGCTACATGGAGGATTTTCTGGAGTTAGCACCTGGCTGATGTCTGTGTGTTCAGCTGGCTGCCGGTTACTTCAGGACCTGGAGGTGAACCATGTGGAGGTGGACGCCTGCGGGGATGCCCAGTCAGCAGCAGAAGGTGCCGCTCTGGGCTTGTTTCAGTATGACCAACTCAAATCCAAGAAGAAGACCAAAGTGACCACGCAGCTCTATGGAAGGTAGAACGGCAGCACAGAGCTGGGGCTGAATTTCACGTATGCAGCTTCATGCTAACGTATAATTGTCCGTGTGCATTCCTTCTCAGTGCTGACTCGGTCGGTTGGGAGAAAGGAGTCATGTATGCAGAAGGACAAAACCTGGCGCGGCTTCTCATGGAGGCTCCGGCCAATCACATCACTCCTACTGTTTTTGCCAACACCATCGAAGAGAAGCTAGCGCCGCACGCTGGACGAGTCACAATAAATAAGAGGTTTGTGCTTCATTTGTCATCACTGAACGTGTTAAGCCTTCTATCATTTATCTGTCAGTTGAAGTGAGTCCAACTAAGACATGTGAAGTATTTTGATTTGTGGCATTATTGAAGGGCATTTTAGATTAATGTATTTTGTAATCAATGTGTTTTCAAGGCATTGTGGGACTATAAGTGCTTCTTTTAGAGTTGCCAGATATCGAGCAAATTTGACTGCATGGTGTGGGAAAACATTTTGCTTGTAGGGAAGATAAATATTCAGCTGGCGTGAGATAATTCTGGTCTCTTTTTAAGTTTTGTCTGCATTTTGAGCATTTATTTGACTGGAAACTATCAATAGCTGGGAAACAATTAGCAGATTAATCAATGAGTCAATGTACAGAAAATTAATCTGCCTCTAACACCAAAGTTCCCTCAGTTTTGAGGATTTGCTGCTTTGCTCTGTTTTCATTTCACGTTGAACTTGAATGCCTTTGGGTTGCAGATGTTTGATCGCATTAAAACAAATTTAAGGTGTTCCCATGGGCTCTTGAGACTGTGATGGGTATTTTTAAACTATTTTTCAACATTATAGAGCCTGAATGTTTAGTTGATTAAAAAAGAAAAGAATTGATAAGGAAAATAAGAATATTTTTTTGCAGCCATAAGCCAAATGTACCAAAGTCTGGTCTGATTATTGATCCTTTTTGTTCTTGAGTTTTTGTCTAATGATTTGTGTGTTTATGCAGATGTCAGGCTTGGATAGAGGAGCAACAGATGGGGGCCTTTCTTAGCGTCTCTAAAGGTTCAGAGGAGCCCCCTGTCTTCCTGGAGATACATTACAACGGTTCTGCTGACAGCAAGCAGGCCCCGCTGCTCTTAGTGGGCAAGGGCATCACCTTTGACAGGTAAACCGCAATAGCACACACTCCAGCTCACCACCGTCACAGTCAGTATCTGGATCACATAAACAGCTGATCACCACTTGTCCTCTCTGTGCCCGTAGTGGTGGTATTTCTCTGAAGCCGTCTCCTTCTATGGATGCAATGAGAGCTGATATGGGTGGAGCTGCCACCGTGTGCGCGTCCATCGTCACAGCAGCAGCGCTGAAACTGCCCGTCAACATCGTTGGTGAGCACAAGCGTTCATTTGGACTGAAGGATGAACTGATTAGATTAGTGCTGATTGTACGGATCTTCTGTGCTGCCGGGTTGAACATGTGCGTGAGGCGTCCACGTTTTACAGTTTGAAGCTTGTTTGCACCAACAAACATGTGTGAATCATTGAAGTCCACCACAAGCTGATTGGTTCTGCTGATACAGAGCTTCAGGTGGTTGTTGTTGCACCATGTGATGAAGCTCTCTATCAGCCCTCTGTACTCCTCTGTAAAAATACTCTTTAAGGGAATACACCAGGTTTCTCACTGGAAGTAATTCGCTGGAATCATACATGTCAACACAGAGATAACTTCCATGAAGCTGTCTTTGAATCACTGTGTGCTGTATTTTTTTTCTTTACAATAAATCAGGTCTGGCTCCCCTGTGTGAGAACATGCCCAGTGGAAAAGCTACGAAACCAGGTGATGTTGTCACAGCAAAAAACGGAAAAACAATCCAGGTGGGTGGAATGTGAAGGTTTCAAAAAGTTACCTGAGTGTAGTGTTTGTGTACTTCTAATGTGTGTGTGTGTGTGCACAGATGAACAGGCTCTGTTGTTGTTGTGTACAGGTTGATAATACAGATGCTGAAGGCCGCCTGGTTCTCGCTGATGCCCTGTGTTATGGACACACCTTTAACCCCAGAGCTATTGTCAATGTTGCGACGCTAACAGGTGAGACTTCTCCGCTGATTTATTTACAGTGACATCAGTGACTAAAAACCACGTTATGAGGCTGGCTTTGACTTCAACTTGACTTTTCGTTGACTGAGACTGCTTTTGAAGCTCTCTCTCAAGAAAGGTTTGTCAAAAAAAGTGCTCTGCATAAGTGATTTCTATAATTATACATCATCACTTGTTAACTAACCATAGAAACACATGTACATGTCAGGACCTGTGTGCAGGAATTTTCCCTGACTCATCAGAAAGTAAAGAGGTGTTTAAACAGAGGCGTGTCAATGGTCTCATAGTTTGGACACATATAGAACAACCATAACATCCCCAGGGCAAATTTCACGGGGCACTTTCGATGCACGTTATACTGCTTTCTCTTTCTCCCCTTATTTCATGTCTGTATCTTCATTATAAAGCTAAAAATGCCCAGAAAACAGTCCTAAAACCAGGTGTGTTGTGTATCTGTGTCATTTGAAATCAAATAGAATAAATCGTTCATCAGAGGCAGGAGATTGTCTTTGCTTTCACTCTGGAAAATATGAACACAAACATGTCCACAGGATAAAAACATCACATTAATTTGGCAGAGAACTGTAGTAATCCCATAGTATCTATAAACTCTGTAAATTACAGGATTAGATGCTTCTTTTTTGTCTTGTCTCAACCTGTCTGTCATTATTCATCTCTAGCATTTGTGCTGTTTTTCTTTGTGAGCTCTTTGTGACACCAGAGAAGATGATTTAACACACACTGTGCATGTGCTGCATGACTGTCACTGTCACGCACAAGGATTCGATTTCCCCACGTGGGTCCATGTGGAACTAATGATGCAGGATGTATGTCCGATCAATGACTTTCCTCTACATATGAGTTCACATGCACAGCTCTTAGTTTGTTGGTAATAAGTCAATATGAACATGAAACAGATGAGATTTTGTGGACCGAATGAACCGAACGCCAGGTGTGAAAGCCACCTCTGGCCAATAATGTTGCATGATTAAATGAATGACGGGGAAATCTAATTGGTAAATATTAAAATGTGGCTTCTCCTGTCTCCAAGGTGCGATGGATGTTGCTCTTGGCTCAGCAGCAACTGGAGTGTTTACAAACTCTGACTGGCTCTGGGAGCAGCTGCACAAGGTGCTGTGTCTGCACGATAGACACACTCTCAACATCTCAGTCTCTCAGCTCCACTGTTGACTAATGGTGTGTGTGTGTGTGTGTGTGTGTGTGTGTGTGTGTGTGTGTGTGTGTGTGTGTGTGTGTGTGTGTGTGTGTGTGTGCAGGCAAGTGTTGTGACAGGTGACCGAGTGTGGCGGATGCCTCTGTTCCAGCACTACACCAGGCAGGTGACTGACAGCCAGCTGGCTGACCTCAACAACATCGGCAAGTACAGCCGGTACGTATCTCGCTACGCTCAGCGGGCGGCTGCAGTTCCTGCTTCAGACGTCACAGTGATACAAGGCCCCAAGCTGGTTTATTAATCTGGAGCTGTTGTCAGAGCAACAAGTCTTTAAACCCAAACCTGCAAAATTGCAGCCTATTGACAATTAGCTGGATCAGGACCAAGTCGGATACAAATGACTCGCTTTCTGAGATTGATAAGTATTGATGTAATAATGGTTTTAAATGGGGTTATTGTAAAATCACTATGATCTGTTCACAATCACAATCGAATATTCATAATGAAGAGTCACCTATACTGTACTTAAGCATGATAACTAATAATGAATAGAATTATCATAATCATGTTTTCATTAGTGTCTGAGCTCTTTATCTCTGCAGAGGGAACTGGTCCTCCTCCATGCAGTCCACCATGTTGCACTGCTGTGTTTCTACAGTAGCCCAGAACAGACAAACCAAACACTGGCTGCACAAGGGACCTTTTCATGTGTTTAGTGGCCCCTGCAGGGGGAAGTGAGGGTAGGGCTCACCTCACTGCTAGATGCCACTAAATCCTACACACTTAAGAGATTTTAGTAAGGTTTTATTTTCATAGCAGGCTCATGATTATCACGTTATCACCCCCACCAATCATGCATCAACGTCACTCACAGTCTAACTATATTCACTGGCATGATATAATGTTATTGTATATTATATAGATTTTATACATCCAGTGTAACAGAGATGAAAGTGTGGAAACATTGCACAGCACAATGTCGGACAAAATGACAACAATAACAACTGCGCAACTTTTCTCAAGTTTTGTGCACATAAAATGAGACTTATGTCCATGAATCTATGGCCCCAGTGCATGCTGGGAAGGCTCCCACGTACCTACATTATCTACCTGCAAACACTCATTCATGCTAATAATGGGTTGAACTCATTTTTCCTTTATTTACCTGAATCTGACTGTTGTGTCTGTTGAATCTTCCTAGTTCTGGTGGAGCCTGCACAGCAGCTGCATTCCTGAGAGAGTTTGTCACAGCTCCTCATTGGGCCCATCTGGACATCGCTGGGGTGATGAGTAACAAAGACGAGATTCCCTACCTGAGAAAAGGCATGTCTGGAAGACCGACACGCACGCTGGTGGAGTTTGCTGCTGGACTGGCCCACAGCGGCTGAGAGATTGACACGACACCAGACCGGACACAAGACTCTCTGACTGGGAGCTTCCTTCTGCAGGATTCAACAGTGATCTGTCAGCACACAACGTGACAGCTGTGATGTTTACATACAGCTAATGCATCAGTCTTAGAGGTTTTTGAGATGCTTTTCAAGGAGATTCATGTTTAGTGTCTCCCCATGCTGTTATTTTAGTTTAAAAAGCCTGAAGCTCTGCAGTAGCTACATAATTTACATAATTTATATGTTGTATAAATAAACTGGAAAATTTGAATTATGTCTGATACATTTATTATCTCCTTGGCTTTGTTGTCGACACAATACAGAATTGGGAAACCCAAACATTACTCTCTTATTTGATCCTTTCAAAACCATCAATGTGCTGCCGTAACAGCATCCACTCCTGTGGAGGCCTGCCACCCGATCTTGGAGCCTGGAAGCAGGGACTCGCTTGAATTCACCCGCAAGAGCATCAGTGAGGTCGGGCAGAGATGTTGGGCGATAAGTAAAAGAATGGTTCCATACCTTTTTGGGTTGTGGCCCCTTAAAACAAATGTCTGTTAAACCAAAGAGCGCTTTTTCTGTTTTGTTTTGCTTCAAAGAAATGACTTGTAGAAGCCTAAAGAGGTGAAAAGAAAAAAATACAGAAAATAGAAAAGAGCCTGAAAAAACAAGCATAGTTTGTGTAAAAGAAGTTTTATTTCTTCGTACCTAAAGGGTCCTGACCCCCAGGTTGAGAACCACTTGTTTAAAATATTGTGTGCTGTAGCATCTACATTACTGTTAACTGAAACTTGCCAAACTACGAAAAACAACCCCAAATCAACAAAAACATGTGAGCAGGGTTGTCCACATACTTTTGGCCAGAGAGCCTTCACAGGCACCTACCTCTTGTGCGCATGTGCGGACCGCTGTACGGAAAACGCTCGGATCAAGATGGCATCGTCCATGAGTGGGATGTTTTCCGGTCAGCAGACGTCTGGTGCGCATCCCGTCGGGGGTCCCGGTGGACCGGGCCAGCCGGGCTTCCCCGGTACCGCTACCAGAGCCCAAGGAAGCAACACACTGGTGGATGAACTAGAGGCTTCATTCGAGGTAGAGAGCAAAGGTGCTAGCTTCCGTTAGCTGTGTGCGCTAGCAGATTTTAGCAAAGTTAGCAAGCTAGGTTAGGCTTATGGCTAACGTTTGCTTTCCTGGTGTTACTAAGATGATGCAGTCTCACACCAAACTGCTGTGGAAAGCTTACCACGTTTAGCATATCTTTATTTAGCGAAGATACCTGGTCTGTGGCACTTAGATAAATGAGCTAATGCTAAGCTACTTTCAGACTAGCTCATTAGCTTCGCGCCCCAGGCTACAGCTCTACTCCAGTCTCATTTCCCAACACTAAGATCCTTAAATGTCCTTAAAACGGGCTTCATCTTAAATTGAGAGCTGACAAATCAATGATAAAGTCTAGCTTTCCTCTGTGCAAACCCAACCTAATCCAAACCTGTAACACCTACATAACAACACAGTACTGTAAACTTTGTCTCCTTTAAGAAACTATAGCCAAGGCTGCAACTCTTAATTACTGTCTTAATTAGTAAGGAGCCCTACACTACCGTGCAGAGATGTAACCAACAAAACATGAATGATTTCTCTGATCTTATCAAGTGTCACAACGAAATGGAATTTTATTATTTATGGATATGCTGGATTTGTCTTTGGGGAAAAGGCCTGTGTCCAGATTTCAACCTGAAGCTGATAGCCTGTAGAATAGTTTGTTCCTCTGAAGGCTGGTCCTACTGATTTTCAAATAGTGGCACTTAAAACTTATCTTGAATGCAGCATTTTTGGCTGCTGGGAAGAAGATGGAGACCCCACCACTGTACGCTTTTACTTTGCCTCTGTGAGCCTGGGCACTATCACCCAATGTCAGTGACCAACCTCACCAGTGCTCTTGGTGGCTGAATGAGAGCAAATCTCTATGGGTAGTTTCCAATTTTTGTTTTGTTTTTCCCTCTGTATTTATTCTTCAGGCATGTTTTGCATCCCTGGTAAGCCAAGACTACGTTAATGGAACTGACCAGGAGGAGATCCGCACTGGTGAGTGCAGCCTCTTATCTTGAATTGATTTGTGGTAGTTTTCGTTTATCTCATACTGGAATCTGAATATGGATGTATATCTATTTGTGTGTTGGTTGCAGGTGTTGATCAGTGCATACAAAAGTTCCTGGACGTGGCTCGACAGACAGAGTGCTTCTTCTTACAGAAAAGGCTTCAGTTATCTGTGCAGAAACCAGAGCAGGTGGTGAAAGAGGTGAATTATTATACTGACATTCTCACGAATCTTGACGGTTTTAAGTGGTCCTTTCCACCTTCCATCCTCTTTCCACTCCTAGTGATACCCAGATGATCTGTATAAGCTCTGAGAGATACTTGTTGAGAAGCATTATCTGTGTCGTATCCAAGGTTCCCTGGCATTACCTTTATTTGTTGCACCTGAATTTGTTACATGCTGTCAGTGTTTACATTTTATTTATTTCTCTCTGTTTGTTAATGTGGCTTCTCTCTTCTCACCTACATTTTTTTTCCTCGCTTCAGGATGTGTCAGAGTTACGTAATGAGCTACAGAGGAAAGAATTGCTGGTTCAGAAACACTTGTCCAAGCTGCACCACTGGCAACAAGTACTCGAGGATGTGAGCGTTCAGCACCGCAAACCCTCAGACCTTCCTCCTCCTGGACCACTGGCCTTTCTGGAGCAGGCCTCTGCGAGTCTGCCCCCTGCCCCTTTAAAACCAAACTAACACACCAAAGGTATGCTCACATTAGTCTTCTGTTAAATGACACACTCAGAATGTGATGTTGAACTTTACAAGTTAACTGCAACCGGATGGAGATCACACCGAAACAGGAAATGCATGCCTGCATTTATCAACCATACAGACGTGATTTGAAGTGAATGGAAAAAGGAGCGAACATATGCAGGATAGAGGTGTAATGTGACCGTACCGGAACTAGTCAGTCGTGTGATGGCGACTGTGAAGTGTCACACTAAGAGCAAACTGAAGAACAGTTTGCCGCGGGGGAGTCATGACATAGATAGTTTTATTTCCAGTGTTTTGATTGATGTAAATATTTCTGTTGCTGACTTTTTTTTACTGTAAAAATAAAATTTGTGAGTATTTTGAATCTTGACTGAAGTCTTCATTATGTTTTCTTATCAAACAGTGTTTACATTTTGACATGCCTTGAGTTGAAAGCAGGGTTGAGCACTTTATGTTGAATTTAAAGGGGCATTCCACCAATTTCAGCCAAGAACATGAGTTTACCAGTCATGGAGACAGCAGTATAATGTATTTTGTTCCGGAAGAGCTTTGCTATGGGAACCCTGGTAATGTAATCATGGTTGTCTCAGTTTAGACTCGGAGACAACTTTTTTAACTTGTTTACTGGCTGTGTTACAAACTGGGATCATGGAGTGTAAAGGACCTGACAAAGAGATGCTATCAAGCTGCTTCTTGAAGAGTTAGCCATACTTTTGACTTTTACTCAAGATCTGGGCCTATTCTGTTGAAATTATGACCAGTCTTTGTTTCAATCTGTCTCTCAGAAGTGCCCAAACTTTATAGAATGGAACTGGCTGTGATTGCTTCACTTAGAAAACAGCTATAACTATGATGCATAATTTAAAATGTCCACAAATTTACATTAAACATCACAGTGGACTCTTGTCATTATGGGTCAAAACACGAACCTGCTGACAGCTTTAATTCCCTATCACCTTTGTATGGAATCATGACAGAGAAATGACTTCAGATAAGCCATGACTGAGCCTCCTGACAGCCTGCTTTCTCTAATGTATTCAACGTCTTCACACCATGACAGACTTGTTCTCCCCAGTTTCACAGCTATCGCCCGTGCACTCACGGCACAGCCAGACACAAATCTTCACAGATGGACAAAGCTTTGTGCAAAACAGGGGTCTGTGGGCTTGGCATGAGGAAAGGGGGAGCCGTGGATTTATCATTGCATTTGTAGAATTACAAATGGGGTTCCCTTTTCTCCTTTTGACACATTCTCTGATTGAGATGTCTGCTGAACTGAACCAGTGTTAGTTGTGTAAACCTTTGTTATGCCTCCTCTGGTTGAATTTTTCATTTACAGAAGCCAATTTCTGCCTGAAAAGAAGATAAATTGATGAAATGTTATGCATTTGAAAACAGAAATACTCATTATGACTAAGTCATGATTAAGAGATAGTATACCACAGTGTGGTCAGTCAAAATTATGTATTTTACACATGTTCAGTCACTAAGAAATAATGATTTGATTTGTAAACCCGAAAGTATACTGAGGAATATTAATGAAGTCAAAATAATATATAGACATGTACTTAAGTTTTGATTTACCAAGTCATAATTATATCAGGTCAAAATAATTATTCATTGTTTATTAGGATCCTCTTTAATTATTTCCTTGAAAACAGCTACTCTTCCAGGGGTCATGAGGTCTATGAGATCCAAAATCAAAATTCTCAGTTTGTAAGTGAACATTGTGAGATACTGAACCAAAATCGTAAGATTTCAGGGCAAGTTCTGACTTACTAAATCCAAAGTTTCACTCAACTTTATTAGATTTATGAGATACTCAAAATTAGCTAGTCACTATGCTGTGTTACACTTATTTCTGTGTTAACAAGGACAATCTAGCACCTGGTTGTATAGTATATAACATTATCCACAGATATGCAGTGTTGATCTGCAGTGTATTAATGGCCACTATTTTTACAGTGTGTGTTCAATACATTTAGATGATTTTGGGATTATTTATTTATATTTGTGTTTATTTGAATTTTGATTGATTTCTGCTCTTACCTTTCTTTGTGAACTGGCTGCTGTGGCTCTACGCTCCCTCTGTCTGAAGCACTGGTGGTGGTTTTCTCCCATTATTTCCAGTGAGGATTGGCGTCTGTGCTCCCCGGGTCAGTCTTCCACCGCTAGGGGGAGACAGTGCTTTCTTGCGGGACGCCTTGGCTGCTCAGAGGACCGTCTTTGCCGACATGTCCTTGTTTGTGCGTTTTAATCAGCGATTGGAAAATAACAGGTAGCCTCGTCCGTCCGCCCCTCGCACCCGTATACACCCAGGAGGGAAGAGGGGAAGAAATAGATCCCGTTGAGCCCTTTTTTGACGCTGCGGTTGGCTCCTGTTTTTCTCCTTTTTTCCTGGCCGACAGGAGAAGCCGTCCGCAGGGTACAGCAGCCGGGTCGAATCGCAACGTGTTTGCACGGAGTGTCACCGCAGTCGGGCTGTGTGTTTATGTGGAAGAGCCCGATTTAATGGGGCTGCCGTCAGCCCGTCTCCCCGCCTCTGGACGGAGGATCGCCGCGATCCACGCCTGCATTTAGACCCACTAAAGACGACATCGTGGATATGGAATGGTGCATGCCGCTGGGCCAAGTTTTCAGCCTCTGAAAAACACCGGAATCATGGACAGTCATCCGCTGTAAGTGTGTGTGTGTGTGTGTGTGTGTGTGTGTGTTGACGGTTCCCACTGGCTGCTTGACTGATGGTGCCGCATTGACAGAGACAGCGGCCAGCCGGTGTGGCTGCTCGCGGACCGGGGGGACCGGTCACTGAGAGCCGGGGACTGATACCGAGCCTGTCCGCAGCAGGCTGGGTGGGGGTTTGTGCTCGTTATAATGCTCTGATTTACTGAGGTGTTAATAGCAGAGGCGATGTGTATATATACATATACATGTACATATACATATATATATATATGTGTGTGTGTGTTAACTGCTATATTAGCCATGTGTGTGTGGGTGTGTTTGTGACAGAAAACAGGGGCCACGTGATCTTGCCACGAGCAGTATATTTATAAGTGTTGGATGTTTTATTATGAGGGAGAGAGGCCACTTGTGTGTGCAGACCAGCGCTGGAAAGCACTCAGCTGCAACGATTCATCGATTAATCAATTAGTTGTCAACTATTAACTTAATCGGCAAACTGTTTTGATAATTAATTAATCGGTTTCAGTCATTTTTTTCAAATAATTAAGTCAATATTCGCTCAGTCCAGCCTCTTAAATGTGAATATGTTGTCTTTCTTCACTCCTCTATGACAACAAACTGAAAATGTTTCAGTTGTGGACAGAACAAAACACTTGCATCATCTTGGGCTTTTTAGAAACACTGATGGACGTTTTTCCCCATTTTCTGACATTTTACAGACCAAACAACTAGTTAATCGAGACAGTAATTGGCAGATTAATCAATAATGAAAATACTCATAACTTCCATCTGTAGCGTACATGTACAGTTTTGAGGTGCTTGTCCTTTAAAATCATTTTCTGCTGTTTTAAATATTTATTTTTTTCTGATGCAATACTGTGCTTTAACTCCACATTTATTTGACAACTATAGTTTCTAGTTTCAGGTTTAGATTTTACATGCAAAACGTATGATAAGTTAGAAGATACCACATCATCAGTAGCTTCCAACTTTTTTTTTGCCTTGTCACCCCTAAAATTATAAAAAATTTCACAAAAATGCTGCTAAAATTAGAGAAAAGTCCAAAAACTAGATATAAATCTGTCCCATCAATCATCTCACTGTCACACTTATCATGTGACCATTTGTAGGGCCCTGACCCCTGGTTTGGGGACCACAGGACTGAACTCAGTGTAGTGTCTGAACATACTGAGCTAAGTGTATATAAGGTGGTTCAGATCAGCTCCACATCAACAAGCTGCAACAGTTAAATGTGACTTGATGCATCAGTATTCATTTAAAAATGCAAACCATAATAATATATCAGCCATTTTTCTTCAGGACAAGTTCTTATGATTTTTTTTTAAGTATGTTTTGTTTAGAATATATCTGAACTAAATTGTGATTGAATTTTTTACATTAAAGTTTTTTGTACTTTTACTCCTATGCATTATCTGAGTACTTCTTCCATGCAGTACTGTATAAGTATTAGTTAATGATGTTTGTGTGTCGTGCAGCATCTGCAAATTCAACACTGAGTGGTCACTTTATGAGGTCAAGGCTGTTTTATCATGCGGGCCCCCGGGGGCCATGTCCACTTTGTGGCAGTTTGTTCAGGTAGTTTATTTAACTGCTAATTTGTTTGTGAGTTCAAGTACAAATGGCCGTTGTTTGCATATTTTGCGGTCCTGTCTTGTAGAGGATTCCTTTGTCAAAAGCTTGTCTGATGAGCTGAATTATGAATTGATGTTGTGCATATTCCTTAAAAAGGTGTGGCTTTAATCAAATCACCAGGTAGCCTTATTCCAGTAAAGGACTGACTGTAACTTAAAAACAAAAGGGTCCATATGCACTGCTCAGAGGGTGGGAGGTGAGGGGTGGGGTCGTCAGTTTGTTTGATACTTCTGACTCAAACTAATGCAGCTTAATGCAACAGTCCTGCAATAACTCCACATCCATGAAGGTTGTAATTGTTGCAACAGTTTTAGAGGTGTTGATTCAACTTCACGGTCATTTTGGAGGATGTAGTTTGTGGTGCTGTTGAATTGTACTACATTATATTGAGAAGTTGTTTTTAGTATTTGTTATATTCTAATATTCTTCTCTGATCTGCCCCTCAGTGCAAAGGAGGAGAATATAACGTGTGTCCTCACAGCATTTCAAACGTACTTAGCAGTGTTCATGGGGCCTGTGTCTGTTGTAGAACGTATATTTCTATACATTTCTATATGTGTATATTTGTAATTTGGGTGAATCAACCCTTTAACTAAATCACAGTTGCAGACTGCTTCAGTGCTGACTCATAACAGGTTTCATGCCAGAGCAACATTTGTCACGTACTAATCCGTCATATCCACGTCAACCTGTGACCTCGGTTTCGTCATGCAGCGTCTTCATGCTTGGCGTTTATTGTGATGATTCTTGTGAACGCTTCCTTTTAAAGAGAAAAATAGCCAGTCGCGCACCAGCGCATCTGCAGACTGACGTCTTTATACCTGACGGATGCTGCTGATCGACATTCAACCTGCTGTGATCAGGCACATTAGTTGAAGCAGTGTTTGTCGTTGATATGAAGAAAGGGATCGTGCAGGAAGTGTTCACGCTATTTTATGTCCTGGTCCTGGAAAATACTCGTTTCTGATTGGCTGTCAGGTGTCCGGTCAATGCATTAAACGGTGGGTTCACCCAAAATAATAAAAAAGGTGCGAATGGAGGCAGAAATCTGAGAAATATCTTAAAACTGGGACAAATAAAACCACAACTATTTGCATGGCTGGATACAACTAGAGAGGGTTTTTTTATTTAAATTGAATGATTTTTGATCACCTAGCGTTATCTTCTAAATCTCTGTGTAAGACATATCAAACTAAAGGCAACAACAAATGCTAATTGCTACAGTCCCTCCTTGCTGTCAGTTAAAGAAACTGTTGCTGGTCAAATACACTGAACTTCCTGTTTTAAAGTGATCGCAAGCAAACTTGACACACCTTGTCACACACTCCCAGATGTCCTGTTACAGACAATAACCGCTACAGGCATGTATCAGGACACCTTGTTGTGTATTATCACTGACTTGCAGTCGTGGGCAGCACAGTAATGCGTGTGTGCATGTTTGTGTGCCGTCCCACGCAGGTGCACCAGACTTTGTCCACACGCTCTGGACAAAGAAGATGGAGTCGAGAGGCAAGGTCCCGTCACGCTCAACCCTCGGCACATGAGGAAGGCATTCAAAGTCATGAACGAGCTGCGCAGGTGATGCAGGTCTTTGTCGTCTCATTATCTCCAGATCCTCCGGGCACCACTTTTTAAACTTTAACCTCTCGCCTCTCAATCTCTTCAACGCCCCGTACAGCCAGAACTTGCTGTGTGACGTGACCATAGTGGCGGAGGACGTAGAGATCGCCGCTCACAGGGTGGTTCTGGCTGCTGGGAGCCCCTACTTCCACGCTATGTTTACAGGTGAGGACTCCCTTCCGTCCACGCTGCAGGACATTTGACACCATCTTTCCGCCTTTGTTTCAGTGTTCTTGAGTTCCTGTAATGCAGCACAAGTGTTACATCCTGTGTGACGATGGATGTCTAACACGTGTGTGTCGACAGGTGAGATGGCAGAGAGCAGGGCGAAGCGAGTGAGGATAAAGGAGATGGACGGTTGGACACTGGGCCTGCTGGTGGACTACATCTACACAGCAGAGATCCAGGTCACGGAGGATAACGTGCAGGTAAAGCCACCCGTATTTATATTTACATACATGCATTATCTGTAGGCCTACATCCTGCATTGGAAACACAGCCACTGCTGAGATCCTGTTGATTGCTTACAGGGATCTGCATGACCCTCCAGTTATGTTTCTGATCTCCTCGTCCCGTATTCCACTTCTCCACTGCTCCGATCCTCTAATCTCTGCCTTTATCCCCCCCCCCCCCCTCGCTCCAGCTGCAAAACAAAAGGCGATGGTGCCTTTGCTGTTTTAGCCCCAACCCTCTGGAATCATCTATCAGATTCGCAGAATCTTTGGACTCTTTTAAGTGGCGTCTAACAACATGTTTTCATAGGCAAACCTTTGTTATAGATCTCCACTCGGGGCTGTTTTTTGTTGTTTTCGTTGTCTGGTCTGTCCCTCATTGTGCTGTGTTTTACATTGTTATGTGTTTTTGCCTCATTTCTTTATTTCTTATCTTTTGTATAATCATTTTTACATGCTTCACACACACGAAAAGATTTGCAACTATATGAATAACACTTCACTTACTTACCTTTAAACCCCAGCTGACATGGAGCTGATCACATCCCTTGGAATGAGTTCTTGAAGTTCCTGGAAAATCGGTGAATCTAAAGTCTGTGCAAAAAGGAATTTGGAGAGTGCCGAGGTTGTGTATCGTGATGTTTTTGAAGTGAAGTGAAACAGGACAAGTAGGCAGACGTAACACTGGGAGGAATTTGATTTGAACATTGAAAAGTGGGCATGTCATAACAAACATGGAGAATTACTGTGATTCACAGTTGTACCACGCTGTTCCCAGCTAGTTAACCAATGAATCTTAGCTCTGTGCCGCTAAATGAACCTTTCTGAGCGCCCTATCAAATGAAACTTCCTGTTTTTCCATAAGTGATTACCAAACCCACTGATTTTCACTTTCAGATTGACTGTTCTGTGGTCAGCCTCAACACATTACACATCCCATTAATGACATAATGGCCCTCCTTTAAAGCAAGTCATCAAAATGGACTGGTCAAGTAATCAGGCTTTTCACCAAAAGTGTTGCTGGATTTTAATTTACTAGATTATCCTGAAAATGGGAATCGGTTGTCATGATCATATCGACGCTGCTGGCATCAGATTGCTGCTGAGTTAAGGGAATAATCAGATCACGGCTGTGCAAATAGCACAGTAGGTTTCTTTATTTATTTTATGTGATAAGTGGTGACATCTTTAGGCTCATTTGTAAACTCCTGGCTTGCGTACACTCAGATTCCCTCTTTTTTGTTACACAGACATATAATATATATATATATATATATATATATATATATATATATAAACTCGTCGTTCACCCAGAGACACGTTCACTCAACAGTTCATCGTGGCTCGCTGAGTGGGAAAATCACAGGAGTTCAAGTCCGTCCTGGAGAAAGCTGGAGACTAGCTTCTCTCCCTGGAAACAGATTGATCCTGTATTAGAACAACAGTCAGAAGAGCCGAGAGACAAGAACAAAGCTGAGGAAGTCAGTTCATTCCGCCAAAACAAGTTGCATGCCCACGTTCCACTTTCACGAGAGTGGAGTGAAAGTGTTTGACTTCTCTGACACCAAGTTAACATGCATTTTAGTAGCATATTGGCTCTTTGTTAGTCATTATAAAACACTTTTTAATTCCTTATTCTGGGGATTAGGGTCATTAAGATCGTAATTCATGTACAACCACTTCCTTATTCCTTATTATTCCTACTATCAATAAGCAGGTAGGAGGTTATTGAGGGAAAACTCTTAGTTAATGGCCAAGTAGTTGTAGAATATGGTCACGTAGAATAAAGCATATAATGACTAATAAGGAGCCAGTATGCTGCTTATATGCATGCTGATAAGCCACTGGTTAATGGTGAATATGTGTACCTTAATATAAAGTGTGACCTGGAGTTCTTACTGCTGTTTTTTCAGTTTAGTTTGGAAACTCCTTGCACTCTAATCCACACGTGTGCATTGTTAGTCTCAGGTGGACTCTCTCTCACTCAGAGAGACTGCAGCAGTAACAAGCAGGTCATATTTGGTGATTGAACCTGTGATCAGCTGACATAAAGATGGTGTCGCTGCATCTGTTGCATCTGCATCACATAGTCCGCAAACTGCCACTTTATGCAGGATTTTCTCTGTGTGTGTGTTTGACAGGCGTTGCTGCCAGCAGCAGGCCTGCTCCAGCTGAACGAGGTAAAAAAGGCTTGTTGTGAGTTCCTGAGCTCTCAGCTTCATCCATCCAACTGCCTGGGAATACGAGCCTTCGCCGACCTCCACGCCTGCTCTCAGCTCCTCACGCAGGCCAACAGCTACGCAGGTTTGTGTGTGCAAATTTTTTTTTTTTGTATGTGTGCGTGTGTGTGTGAGAACATCTTCTGTTGCTCTGTTGAAATGGGTTTGTGTGTGTCCTGGAGGATATGGGCCAGTAGATGAGGCAGAATGAGAGCAGGTTAAATTAATGGAAATGTTGAGAAAGTAGCGAAAATTCATCCGCACTCACAAAGTTTTTTTCATGGCAGAGCAACATTTCACCGAGGTGGTTGGGAGTGAAGAGTTCCTCAACTTGGGCATGGAGCAGGTGTCGAGCCTGATCGCCAGCGACAAGCTCACCATCCCCACGGAGGAGAAGGTACGCGCTCACCGTGCTCGGTGCGCTCAGGTAGGCCGACACGTGATGTGCTTAAAGTGTGTCCGTGCTCTTCACTGTGTAGGTTTTCGAGGCAGTGATAGCTTGGGTCAACCACGATAAAGATGTCCGACAGGAACACTTGGCCCACCTGATGGAACACGTCCGCCTGCCGCTTCTCTCCAGAGAATACCTGGTGCAGGTATGAACTTCATGACCTTAAACTCAGGACTCAGAAACCAGGTTCAGACTAAAGCACTGGTGCAGTTTAAATTTAAGCTTGTGAAGACACAGCTCAGCTAATGACAGAGCAACAGCCTGTTGTTCTGTAATCGAAGGCAGATGAGTTTTAGCTGCAGAACGCTGAAGGTCATCTGGCTTCAGTAACGTTTCTTGCCGGCGGCTCGTGTTGCATGTTTTAAGCACAGCACAACCATCACTGCTTCTTCACAACGGCTCTGTGCTGAAGTGTCAGTCTTGCTTCAGCACCCAGGCAGGATAACCACTCTGTCTGTGTTTGCTAGCACGCAGGCAGACAACATGCAGCTACGTATCCAGTTTACAGGAGACGTTGTCCAATTAGTTTTTTTTTTCTGTTCTTGCTGAAACAGGGATGAGGTGGCAAAAAAATGTCAGATTGTGTTTTATAGCAAAGCCAAACGATGTAAACTCCACAGGCAGCTTGACAATAAGACTTACACTTACATGCTGTGGTTTGCATCAAATACTTGGCTACCGTGTCCATGGACCGTGCATAGTGCATAGTATCGTAAAATAAGATATGGTAAGATGTAAATAATAAAAATGCACTAATATTGACTTTTAAAAAGAAGCTTCAGGTAAAAGAAAAGAGAAGGAGTCAAATGGAGAATGAATGCAAGTAATTAGAAAGTGGATGTGGAGGAAGCGGACATGCAGGGCAACATGTAAATATGGTCATTTTAAAGGAAATATAGAGATAAAGTGCAGGATGAGAGGAGTATCATATCAGGCTGCACTGGAAGCAGGATTTAAATTTTTAATCATGCTGCTATTGTTATTTTTTTCTTTGTTTTGGAGCTCAAACACCCAGATTCAAGCAGGTTTTTAGTTAATGAGACATCCACAGACAAGATGTTGTTATGCCGAGAATGTTCTGCATGTGTGTTATTGAATGATTTGCTCTCGTTGCTAACAAAACAGCTGCGTGACTCACATTTTCTGGCCGAACGAGAAAAAAGAATCTATGAATAACACAATATGATGCTAGCAGTGGCGTCGTGAATGCGGCCGACGGTGCTGCTTCTTCTTTAACGCGACTTCAGAGGCTCTGTCAGATTGAACGGGCATCAGATGAACATTGACTAATCGGCTGCTTCCTCTCCCGCTTTGTTCGTGTTAGCGGGTGGAGGAGGAGTCGCTGATTAAGAACAGCAGCGCCTGTAAAGACTACCTGATCGAGGCCATGAAGTACCACCTGCTGCCAGCTGACCAGAGAGCGCTGATGAAGACTGCACGCACACGCATGAGGACGCCAGCCTGCTGTCCTAAGGTCAGTCATGATGACGCGCTCTCGGTTAAAAACAATAGCCGATCCACGATTCTTTGTGTAGTTTCACCGCTGTTTCTCCTCTGTTTAGGTGATGGTTGTGGTTGGAGGCCAGGCTCCCAAGGCCATCCGCAGTGTGGAGTGTTATGACTTTGAGGAGCAGCGATGGTACCAGGTGGCTGAGCTCCCGACCAGGAGGTGCAGAGCAGGTGGGAAACCGTCACAGTTAAGGGGCTGGATCCTCTGAGCAACATGGACTTTGGATATTTAGTTAAGGTTAGGTTTCAGGATGTAGGACCAGTGTCAAATAGTGTCCAAGGTTGATATTTATTACGCTGTATTCATATAGTGATGCATTTTCCAGGCACTGACGACCATATGAACACACACCCCTCACACGGTGGCACGTTTAGTCGATGAGATTCACCTGAACACTATTTTGTGAAATCCAGTAGAGTCGAGGCTGCTGGGAGACGCCGTCTATATGCTGGTTTTGGTTATCCTCCAAACTGCGTGTGAAGAGGAAACAGGCCTCGTCGACCTGATATGACGTGTTCAGGTCGACGCACCTACAGAATGTGGCTAACACCTGTCTTTCAGTCAGCTGTGCCCGCTCTCAGGTCAGATCCTGGCTATCTTGGCACATTCTGAAGCACTCCTGTTTGATTTTCAGGATTGTGCATATTTAAATGTGCTCTGGGTATTGCTGCAAACACCCCCGGTGGCATGTTTCCGCCCGTCTTCCCCTACATATATCCACAGATCCTCGGTTTAAAGATGCATGAAGGGAAATAAGTTTGTCAGTTTATTACAATCTTGTTACTGCAGCACAAATGCCAGTGATGGAAGAAGCACTCAGATGTTTTACTTTAGCAAAAGTAGCAATACTACAGTGAAGAATACTAAGTAAAAGTCCTGCATTCAAAAATCTTAAAAGTATATAAGTATTAGTATCAAACTAGTTTTGTCAAATACATGTAGTGGAGTAAAAAGTACAATATTTGACTCCAAAATGTAGAGCATGTAAGAATAAAGAAGCATAACTCTATGTTTGTGTGTCCTGTGTTGTTGCCTGTAGGTGTGGTGTACGTCAGTGGGTGTGTGTATGCGGTCGGCGGCTTCAACGGCTCTCTGCGTGTGCGGACGGTGGACTGTTACGACCCGATGATGGACCGCTGGACGAGCGTGAGCAGCATGCAGGACCGCCGCTCCACGCTCGGGGCCGCCGTGCTTAATGGGCTCCTGTACGCTGTGGGGGGCTTCGACGGCAGCACGGGTACGTTTGTGCTGTCGTCAATATGTTTTTTAAACTGCTGTGATTGCTGACTCCCTGCAGGCTTTTAATTTGTGTGCCAACAGGAAATGATAAGACTTGTGTGTGTGTGTGTGTGTGTGTGTGTGTGTGTGTGTGTGTGTGTGTGTGTGTGTGTTCGCAGGTCTGTCCACGATCGAGGCGTACAACGCTAAGACAGACGAGTGGTTCCATGTGTTACCCATGAGTACCCGACGAAGCAGTGTAGGAGTGGGTGTTGTCAATGGTGAATACAGTTCCCAGTTCAGTTTTACACTCTGCATTTAGAAATAAATCAGAAGGTGGACAAAATAACAGAGACACCTATACAATGAATACATTCCTTTGTTATTTTTAGAGCTGTTAGTTTGTGGAGACAGGAACTGGCATGAAGCTCTTAATATAATAATGCATTATTGCACTCGTTTACTGTTATGAGTATAAAATAGAGGAAAACCATATTAACAAAATTATTGCAAGTTGACCCTACAAAGAATACGGATGCTTAAACAGAAGATTGCTGAGGTGCTTTACAGGAAGAAGAGAAGGGAAAAAGAGACACAGCAGAAAGTTTATAAAACAAAGAGAAATAAGCCATGAAGTACAGTAAATAGCAAAATGCTTAAACAGCTATTGTCTATTTTGCAAATACTGCATGGCTGTATTTTACATGTTTCTATTATTTTGTCCACCACTGTGCCTCCTTCATTCCAAGTCACGAGCTGCATGCATTTCTTGTCGGGCTAAACAATACACAAAAAACATCATGTTGCGATGGCTTTGACAGATACTACGATTGAAATATGAGTCACAGGCTTCTTTTGATATGATGATGGTGTTATTTTTGCCGCAGTTTGTCCCAAACAAGCATGTTTCCTGACACCTGGAGAAAACGATTTGTAGACTTTGATCTCTGTTTTTTTAAATGTATTATATGTTGCACTTTTGATAATATTTCATTGCTCAGCCTTAATTTCACGTGTTTTCCAGGCATCCTGTATGCAGTTGGAGGTTACGATGGTGCGACCAGGCAGTGTCTGAGTACTGTAGAAGCTTACAACCCTAAAAGCAACACGTGGAGCTACATCGCAGAGATGGGCACGAGACGCAGTGGAGCGGGTGAGGACAGATAAAACCATTCTGACAGACTTATCCATTAAAACATTAAAACAAACACGCTGGATCATATAATTATGCTGTTTGTTGTAAACAATGTCTTCCTCAGGTGTAGGTGTGTTAAAAGGTTTACTGTACGCTGTGGGGGGTCATGATGGTCCATTGGTGAGGAAGAGCTGTGAAGTTTATGATCCGGCCTCGAACAGCTGGCGACAGGTAGCTGACATGAACATGTGTCGGCGTAACGCAGGTAACGCAGACCGCTGGCAGACGTCCTCAGATGAGCTGCTGCTCTGTTAGATGTCCGCTGATCTCCCCTCTGTGTGTTTTCAGGTGTGTGCGCTGTAAACAACTTGCTGTATGTGGTGGGAGGAGACGATGGCAGCTGCAATTTGGCCTCTGTGGAGTTCTACAATCCGAACTCGGACAAGTGGACGCTACTGCCGACCTGCATGAGCACGGGGCGCAGTTATGCAGGTGTGTAGGCAGCACGGGAACATGCATGCCTGACACTTACTTAACGTTTTGCATCCAAACTGAAGTGAGAAAGAAGGTTAAACTGAAGTTTGGGCCACAGAATCATAATGATGTGAATGGAAATAGAAGTTTTTGTTTACATGTGAACGGTTTTGTCTGCTGTAATGCAAATAACAGTGGAACATATTCATTATATTGCACTGAACTTTAATTTGATTGATACAGGGCTGCAGCTAATGATTATTTTCAGTGCCGATTAATCTGTTGATTATTTTCCGGATTCATCAATTAGTCGTTTGGTCTATAAAATATCAGAAAATGGTGAAAAATGTTCATCAGTGTTCCCCAAAGCCCCAGCAGCCCAAAAACATTCAGTTTACTGTCATAGAGGAGTGAAGAAACTGGAAAATATTCACATTTAAGAAGATTAAATCAGAGAATTTTGACTTTTTTCTCAGAAAGAATTACTTTAACTATCAAAATAATTTAATAGTCGACAACTAATCAAGCGTGAAATGTGATTTTGGATTAATTTTCCATGTAATGATGAAAAGAAATCATGTTATTATGATACTGATTTCAAACGTATTGTCCTGCTCTAACTCTGGAATCGTGTAGTAAACTGTACACACTTGCATTTACTTATGGTTCCCAGATACCAGCTTTTTCACACTGACATTTGAGAGTTAAGAACAACCTCATAACATTTTTAATAAGGATCCCTTTGTGTTGGGCATTAAAGAGCTGTGAGCAAGAATGTATTCAGCAGACATTTAAACGTGCTGGTCTTCTCTGGTGGACAGACCTTGTAATGACGACACTTTTTAAACGACCTCGTCGCTGCTCGACCCGTGTGAGTGGTTCAGGATTGGTGAGGGTGAGGATTACCGATCGGTCCCGTGCTGCTCAGATCAGGTAGAGACACACCTCAGTCATATCTGTAGCACTTCCTGTACTGGAATCTCCGCTCGCGATTGGCTGACATGTGCGCAGAGAGCGATAGAGGCTGGTTGAACAAATGCAGGATATTAGAAAAAGATATAACAACAAAGGAAAAGAAAATAGAATTAAATAAATATATATGATCTGAAGATGGAGACTAACTTAACCTAAAACTTTATTTCTTATTATTATGTTATTTTTATATAATGCATAACAGCAACACTAACACTTTGTTGCTGTAATACATTTGTCACCATATACTTTCTATATATTTCTGTTTATCACTGTGTTTTCTATTATCATGTAGTTATTGGAAGACTACCTCATTATACTATAGCTATCCTGTATGTATATATATCTACCTCACCTTTGTCTATTACTGTTATATATTTATACATGTTAAACTGTATTATTCCAACAACACTGTCTTGTACATATACATAATTATTACACATTTGACAGACTTGCAACACAATACATTGCTGTAATATGTAGCTTTATACTTCAATTTGTGCAAATTTATTACAATTTTATTACATTTTTTTGTGGATTGACCTCTACTTTCCATTTACTTGTTTGTATCTTTATAGAGATTTAATTCTGATTCATTTTGATTTTTTGGTAGTTTTCCTGATGTTTACATCTTTCGTTGTCTCTACTGCACGTGGCCTGTTTGTTCTTGTGCTGCTGTAACATCTAACTTCCCCTCTGGGATCAATACACTGTTATCTCATCATACAAATAGACAATAACGTATCAAGAACAGTATGTGCAGGACAGCTGTAGTGGACATAAACACTGTTTGCTTTCACTAGTTTTCATTATTTTTACATTTATGTTAGCCTTCTATAATGATAATAACTTTTTTTTTTGGGAACCACAGGTGTGACTGTGATCGACAAGCCCTTATGACTGCTCTTGACACCTGCCACTGATTCGGAGCAGAATGTATTCTCCTGCTGAATACTGATCTTGGATCTGTCTACGATGCCAATGCTTCGATGTTGGGCAGCATTCGCACAGGCACTGACGAAGATGAAGAAAATGACAAGATTGTTGTTGTTGAGGATTGCGATGAAGATTTTTGCACTTACCTGAACGGGGGAGCTGTAACAAACGGGGGGGATCGAACCCGCGTTTTGATCCCCTCCTGGCAGGACTGCCGCAGCGACTGGACAAACCAGTTTGAATCGCCACTGCACCACTGCAGTGTCTCTGAAACGCTACTGATATGAAGCTACTAAAACTGCAAAGTTACTTTAACTTTAGTGATGTTAACACGAGAGAGACCACTGATTGAATCTATGGGAGGGGGAGGCAGAGAAGGACCATCTGGGACTGAAATCTTTGTTTCTCCTTGTTTTTACCCCTCCTAGTGTGTGTTTGTGTGTTGTGTGTCTGAGTGTGTGTGCGCTTGCATTTCAAGGTGCTCCTTTGCTTGCACATGTGAGCATGTGTGTGTTTGTGCGCATCTGAGTCTCAGTGTGGTGACGCCCGGTCCGACGCCGCATGAGCGCGCTCTGTCTGACCTCTGACCTTTTACAGTGTTGCAGTGTGGCTGTTCAAGAGTGCCTGAATGTCAAATTAGGCCCCTGCTTCCCTCTTCTTTTTTCCTCCGTTACGTCTCGAGTACTGTTACTGGACACAGCTCCGCTGGACTCTGCTGACCTTAGATCGGCGATGACGCGTGGTTGCGTTAGCCAGCGTTAATTCAGAACAGCCGGGGGAGAAGCAGTTGCAGAAAATGTACATTTCTTCTAAAAAAAAACAAAACAAAACAGACTTTCACTGGAATACAGTTGTTCTGGTAAAGGAGAAGCCTCATTCATGTTGCCAAAAACAGTGACAGACAGAGGGAGAATGGATGTATCAGTGCTTTACTGTCACTCGGCAGCCATCTTTGCTGTGGTTGTAGCCACTAATGACAACAACAGCCTGAACTCACTGCATGGTCCCCAACTCTAACCTCCTCTCCTTCAACAGTACCCTCCTCTCCCTTGGTGTAGCAACCCTATTAACTACTGCACACCCTGACGTACTATGAATGTGCCAATTTTACTATGTCTCCTTATTTCTGTCTCTCTTTGCTACTTTACTAATCTGTTCTCTCTTTCTGGAAAGTGACCAAACCTACTCTTCATTTCCTTTTTCTTCCCTCTCATCCTATATTGAAAATTGCTATAATAGTAACTGGTATCGCTGTTTCTTGTCAGTGTATTGAGGAATGTCATGTAGGCTAATGACTTTGACAATGTTTCATTACTTGTTTTATATTATCATTAATAAATATGCTTCTTGTATTTAAAGCTGTGAAATGACATAACCTGTTTTTAAAACTTTGCCAAATCAGTAAAACATTGAAATGGAATAAGCTGTGTGTGATAATTTCATGACTTAACTGTGATTCATTTTTTACAAGTTATCTCATAATATGTCAAGTAAAGAGCATTAATATGTCTTTGTACTGAACATTTTATGTTACTTATTACTTTATATCTCAGTATATTTATTTACGATTTTACATACTTAAACTCACTGTATGATCATCTTATAAAATATGATGCATTCTCATTGATTGCATACATCAATAATTATAATATGGAGTTATATATCACTGACAGATGTCATTCTGCTGCATATTGAATACTTACATAAGATTTTTGTGGTCCTGCTACAGTACTGTGCTGTTCTTTTGAATTAATGACATGAATAGTTCTTCCACCACTGGATGATCAAGTAAGTATTAGAAAAAAGTATTATTTTGTCATTGCCACAGAAACTTTAGCATTACTTTTAAATGATGTTCAGCTCTACAGTCACAATTAGCTGTATGACAAGAACTGAAATGTGACATGGATGCTTTTTAATTAATGTAGACAAATTTCTGGAAAAAAAATAGCAACTAGAATGAACAGAAAATTGTATTTGACTTTTTGTTAAACAAGACATCAGTTTGTTGGTGCTTAAATTGAATATAATATTAATTTGATTAAAACATAACTGAAATTTATACCATTATGATATGTCTCAAAATCTCTGTAACGTTTTTAAAGTTGAAACTGGACTCACACTGTTAAAATGTAAGTTTAAGATGGAGGACACGCGTACGACTCAAACGTGCTCCGACCACCCCATCTCCTCCCTCATACTGTCTGTTCAACACTGTCGCGGTTATGAAAGCCGAGCACGCCTCTGATTGGCCGTTGCTGTAGAAACCTCCAGTCTCACTATCATCACTCCATCCCGCCGGCCAATCAGCTACGCCGCTCGGCCCTCCGACGTCAGTCTCCTCTCCGCTCGGCCAATCAGATGGCTCGATATGACTATACTTCACCCGGCCGGCCGCTAGAAGCTCAGGTAGACGGGACGTACCGCGGAAAGGTGAGAGTTTACCGTCATTTCTGGCTGCAAATGACTTATTTAGCTGAAATTTGCTGAAGTAAATCTGTTGTTTATGTGTTTGGGTGAAGAATAGAGGCAGATTTTGGTTTGTGAAACCAATAGAAAAGATATTTAGGCCTGGTTCGCAGGGCTGTATTAATCATCAATTAATTAATCATGAAATAGTGTCAGTGTCTCAGTATGAGTGATATGTTTTATCTGTTCAAGTCTCTTCTGATTGAATGTAACGGACAGCTGCACTCATGTAGTAGTTGTTGAACTAACGGCTTGTTAGCAGTGTGAACCTGCATGCTCCTGTACAGCATTTAATGGTCCACACAGTATTCAGATGAAGCCTTATGCAAATGGTATTAGTGTCATATCAAAGTGTTGTTTTAAAGCCAAGGCAAAACATTAATAAAACATTAGTAAGTATTAATATTGGCATGTGGTAATTATATTTGCAGCACTTTCTTTTGATTTTTAGTGAAGTTATAGTCACTAAAAACAAGTGCACATTGTTCACTGTGCTCTGAGTGTAGTTGTTATATTGTAGTAATAGTGTTTTTAATTTCTGCAGTGGTGTAGCGTTACGTTTACTCAAGCACTACACTCAAGTATGACTCCATGGTACTTCTACTTCCCTGACTGTTTCCAGTTTTATTTTCACTTCCTACTACATTCCAGAGGGGAATGTTGTACTTTTACTGCACTATGTTTATCTGACAACTGTAGTTACTAGTTTGCAGAATCAGATTGCATTTATGCATTTATCAAATATGATGCATTATTATAAACTATCCACCACTCTAGAAAGCAGTTAACAGCTCCACCTTAAGATTCCACCTGCTTATTTATTAATGCACCGCTAATGATCCCATAAGACACTGGTGAAGAGGTCATTTTGCATTAGCAGTACTTTAGTTTTGATACTTGGAAGTTTATTTTGCTGGTAACACTTCACTTTTATTTAAGTTACATTGTGATTGCAGGATTGAAACAGAGTATTTTGACATGGTGTGATAAGTACTTTAACTTCAATTAAAGATCTGAGCGCCTCTTACAGTCTATCAGTGCTGTTTCGGCATGCATGTAAATAGTATTTAATGCCTCAAGAAGTATTTAGTTTGCAGATAATTCATGTCATTTTTAAAACGATGGTGTAAGAACCAGGCACGTTTTAGTGGGCTAACAGGACAGAGAACTTCAGTCTGCCCACCTGGAGCTGTAAAGACTTGTCCTGTCTGATTGGTGTACGTGTAACACGGTGTTCCTGTTTTCCAGTCTTCCCTCCACACCCGCAGTCACCTCACATTGTCCATCATGGCGGCGAACGGCACGGCAGACATCTTGAGCTCTGCTTACCTGGCGGTGGAGTACGTAGATGCAGTGCTGCCAGAAAACCCCTTCCAGCCCTCCCTGAAGCACGCTTGGGGCTACATGCTGGACAACTACACCAAGTTCCAGATTGCCACCTGGGGGTCGCTCATCGTCCATGAGTTCATCTACTTCCTGTTCTGCCTGCCTGGTTTCCTCTTCCAGTTCATGCCCTTCATGCAGAAATACAAGATCCAGCAGGTTTGTGTGCAGTTTTTGGTTGTTGTGAGTTTTTTTTTTTTTAATCTAAGATGATGTTCCTCCTTATAGACCTTCTGGCTGTACGTGTGTGTGTGTGTGTATGTGTGCAGGACAAACCAGAGACCTGGGAGAAACAGTGGAGATGTTTCAAGATGCTCCTGTTCAACCATTTCTGCATCCAGCTGCCTTTGATCTGTGGGACTTACTACTTCACTGAGTTCTTCAATATCCCGTATGACTGGGACTCCATGCCTCGCTGGTCAGTGGAAGCAGAGTAAAACACACCTGAGCACGGCACATTCAAAGTACCCCGGACGTACACTCAGATTTGGGCTGGACTAAAACACTTTTGCCTTTTTTAGGGAGTTAAATTTAAAATCCACGCTTGTGCTAAATGTGATGACGGCAGAAATGAGACTGGTTTACACAGAAAACGTGTTTTATTTCTTCTGAATAGCCTTGAAATGAATAACACAGAGTATCAATACATATTAAAATATAGGAAACTGAGATAAAATCACATAAAAAATTATCAAAGCAACTGTTTGATTGTTATGCGATGTGTTCAAAAAACTTATTACCTGTAAACAATTACAGTTTGCTAGAAAACATAACTTTGAACAACAACATTACGAAAAAAGATAACAAATAATAATAATATTAATGCATTTATTTATGTAGTGTAGTTTTTATTTGTCTTGTCCATACAGGATATGAATGATAATGAATGTTTTTGTCTCTTATTGCGAACACCTTGAATTATCTGGTCACAAGTCATTCACCATGAGATGAAAAAAAGATATTTCCAGTTGAATTGATTGAGAATATTGGGCAGACATGGCTGTTTGTTGCATATGCTGCCATCAGTGAAATCTGTTGGTTGGGGTTTTCTGACCCGCCTCTCCTGGTCTCTTCCTCCAGGCCCTATGTTCTGGCTCAGTGCTTTGGCTGTGCTGTCGTTGAAGACACCTGGCACTACTTCCTGCATCGCCTGCTGCACCATCGCAGGATCTACAAATACATCCACAAAGTCCACCATGAGTTCACAGTGAGTACAAACAGCACGTGATCGGGTGGATAAACACAAACGCACCGTTTCCCAGTTGATCTGTTTACAGTGGGGTTACACATTAAAAGCGGCCTCGCTTCCACAAATGTAGGAAAACACACACACACACACATACAAACAAACACACACAGTTGTGTTTCCATCCCTTCAGAGGACATTACATAGACTTACATTCATTTCCTGGAGACTTGCCCTATCTGCAGCCACTACTTGCCTAACCCTAACCCAAATCTTCAACCAAAAATACTTTTTGGGGACTGTCTCCGCTGTCCCACAGTCTCCATTCGGCATGCAGGCAGAATACGCTCATCCCGCCGAGACGCTCATCCTGGGTGCTGGTTTCTTCATCGGCATCATGATCTTCTGTAACCACGTGTTCTTCCTGTGGGCCTGGGTGTCCTTCCGCCTGCTGGAGACCATTGATGTCCACAGGTAGGACACAGTAACAGCTCCTCTCATGGTTACGTGACTGATTACAGTAAAGGGTGAGATGGTGGTTACGTGGGAAACCGCACGTTTCTCATCATGTTAACTGATGGGGTCGACCACTAGAGGGCCACAGAGAACACCAGATGTTACTGTCATATTAGATGACACACAACTCCCTTCTCTTTAAACACTGTTGGCTTATTATTATATCAACATGTTTATATTTTGCTATTATTTTTGGATTACATACATCCAGATTTACTGAGTGATAAATACTGTGATGTATAAACATTGATCAGACAACCTAAATAGATTGTTTTATAGGTCACGTTTCGTTGTGCTTTTGTTACTTTCTTGGTTTAAAATTAAAGTGAAATCTAAAATCTAATTTTAAATAAAAAGAATTTTTAAATTTAAATCAAAATTTTGTTTCACTCAGATTCACATTTTTACCTTTTTGTAAATTACTTTGTAACTTGCTTTTAAAATTCTCTCTCAAAATTCTCAACCCTCTCATTCTAAATTACATAATTTTTTTCGTAATTTCAGAAATCAAATAATCCTTTAATTGTGGATACAATATAGAGCATGTATGACTCACAGAAGTCACGCAATGTAGAAAAAATGAGAGAGGTAAAATAAATACATTTAGAAGAAATTAATTAATAAATAAACATGAATAATCCCACTGTTTCACCAGATTTTGCCTCAATTTACACATTTTCTCTTGTAATCCTTTATTGATCAGTATTTTCTTATTTTTTTGCAGTTAGGCCCTCTAAGAAAAAAAAATGCTTGTATCTTTCGTCCTATTTCCAGTATCACCATTACAAAATCAGTATTTTTGATAATTTCCTATCCCACATCTAAAAAACATTTGTCTCTGGATCTTTTTTATAAAACAAATGATATCTGAGGCAGAACAGAAACTGATGGATTCTTTGAATGAATAACTGACAGATTCTTTCTTGCTCCCTCTCAGTGGTTACGACATCCCTCTGAACCCGCTCCACCTGATCCCGTTCTACGCCGGCACTCGTTTCCACGACTTCCACCACATGAACTTCGTTGGGAACTACGCCTCCACCTTCACCTGGTGGGACAAGCTGCTGAAGACGGACAGCCAGTACAACAAGTACATGCTGAAAGAGGGAGACAAGAAGGAGCAGTAAACCACTCGTGCCTCTGCTCTCTGTTGGAGGAGAGAAGAGGCAGTGAGTTATAGAGACACATGGCAAACAGTGCTGCTTCTGAATCTGAATCACACGCTACAGGTGTACCTTAAATGAATCAGGACGACTGCTTTGATTCTGAACGGGACTGCAAGTTGACTTCAGTCCGCCTTCTGTGCCTTCCTGCAAAAGAAGTGTTGTTGTCTGCTTCTGTCAACAGCTTCTGGCTGAATAAAAACCGTCAACATCCTCATTTTGATTTGTTGCTTTGCTCATTGAATGAAAAAAGTCGTACCACAGGAGTCTGTTGTGAAATGCTTCCATATACCTCTGTACGTCTGAGCACTTTAGCGCTTCCTCTTGAGTTGAACTGAGTCACTGGGTGACTGTGTGTTATAGCTGCAGTTCAGTGGGAACTCTCGAAATGTTTGGCACAAGCCGTGTCAGATTTTGTAAGAAGAAATTAATTTTGATTTTACAAAAAGAAACCTTGGACATGTTTTGTTTTTTCTGTTTTTGTCATGTTAGAATAAAGATGGCTAAATGAATTTAAACAGGACTTTGGTTGTGTTGAGCATTTTTTTCCTGCTCCTCTGATCATGATATATGTTTTGTTGCATTAATAAGATCGTCCATGACTGGCACATTTCAACTGGAATCACCTGCAGCTCGGGCTTGAACATTTCTGTTAAAGACAAACATCACAGGGTCCTCTCAGTGAGTGTTTTTGCTATTTCTCTGTAGACACTGGTAAGTGAATGGGGAAGTGGGTAGTTTCGTGTGTACATGCTGAAGGTTCCCTCCATCTCCTCTCTGCTGCACTGTGGACACACCCCGCTGCCCCGTTCAGCTCATACATCTCCGTCAAGACAGCCAGCAGCAGCAGGTACCAAACCGGAAGTGAAGCAGTCTGACTAAAGATTGAAAGGCTGAGTGAGTACACACCAGAATAAGTGGATGCATCCCATGATCAAATTAATGGCTGTAGTGTGACCTCAAGATTTGTTGTCCATGAGCTGACATTGCGCAACAAAGATGAATCTTTCCTGAACTGTATTTAATTTTGTGCTCTGTAATAGAAAACACTGTTGGGGGTTACAGTAGGGTTGCAATAGACAATTATTTTCATTATCCTTTACTCTGTTCATTTTTTCTCCAATTAACGATTTTATGAAAAATATCATGTCCCAGAGTCTAGATGATATCCTCACTTCCTCACATTAGTCCAAGACCCAAATATCTTCAACTTAAAGTGGGTCACTTGTTGTGATGTTCCTTTTGCTTCTTTTCACAATAAAACTGTTTATTGCGAGTCGATTTTATTTAATTCCAGCAGTTTTTATTTCTATGTCTGTTGTTTTCCACAGTGACAATTTGATTTTATGACCCCAGCTTTCACCACAGTCTGTCTGGAATGAAAAAAAAACTTACCAGACTTCCCATAAACTCTTTTATTGTGAAAGAAGCAGGAAGAAATAACAATAAATAAGAAGAAGTGGGCTTTGAATATTTTTTTCTCTTTGATCATTTCACATTTAGTGGTCCATAGTTTGTCTTATTTATCTATTCATTTATATGGAACACTTTCGGTCTCACTGTTCTTTATCGTCTGCAGTGCTCCAAATATCGCCTAGATGTGTACTTTTACGAGTTTGACGTATGGGTTTTTATTTAAAACATATAAAATGAACGCCTTCTTCCGTTGAGCTCCTGAAGAAAAGTCTTTATTCTGAAAATTGTGACCGGATGTGGTAATCCTCTGTGGCACTTTACTCTGGAGGCAGTCTGCGCTCAGGTACGGCAGCGCATCACGCTCCGTTAGACGGAGAGAGAGAGAGGGAGAGGTATTTATAGCCTAAAGCGAGGCTGCAGCACAGAGATAAGGCTTGGGACCAAGCCGCAGGCAGGCAGACATACAGGGCTTAGGGAAAAGAGGACACGTCAAAATGAAGCCGTTCCTTTCGGTCGTTTTATTCGGGGCCGCGGTGGTCGCCCTGGTCAGCGCGGCCGGTACCGATGGTGAAATCTCCTTCGAGTACCACCGTTATGAGGAGCTGCGGAAGGCGCTGGTGTCGGTGTGGCTGCAGTGCCCGACCATCACCCGCATCTACACCATCGGGGAGAGCTTCGAGGGCCGCGAGCTGCTGGTGCTGGAGATGTCCGACAACCCCGGGACGCACGAGCCTGGTCAGTTTTTACGCATACGTTAAGTCTTGCTTCATAATGCGGTGAATGCGCACCCCATCCCGCACCCTTTGTCCCCGCTTTCCTCCACGGTAGGAAGCCATCCCCGCACGCCGTGATAACACAAACAGATCACGCACTATTGCGCACACAGAAGCAACCTTGTTTTTCTTTTTTTTCTGTGAGGGTGATTCGGAAACGACCCGTGTGTCTGATGTCGGAGAACCGTGGAGCAGGCGCGCAGGTGTGTCGTGCCGCGCGTGAGACGGTGAGCGCAGGGCCTGCCGCATCACTTCAGAGGAATGTAGATGATAGATTGTGGGATCAACCACGCAAAGCCGCCATTTTGCTGGTTGATAAGGATCCCTTATCCCGAGTCGTGATTCTGACCAACACATCCCGGAGGCGGTGAAGCATGCCACGGCTCATTGGGCCGAATTAACATCCATTCAAACCAGAAGCAGTTGTGTCAGCGGTGTTGGCTGCAAAGAGTTCAGAGCATTCAGAGAACTGAATATTAAGGGAATCTG
Source organism: Chelmon rostratus (assembly GCF_017976325.1). Lineage (NCBI taxonomy): Eukaryota > Metazoa > Chordata > Actinopteri > Chaetodontiformes > Chaetodontidae > Chelmon > Chelmon rostratus. The sequence continues at coordinate 4,943,085 of NC_055660.1, forward strand.
TAAGTCCTGGTGGGGTTAGTGCAGTTCTGGTGTTCCTTGGTGGACCTGGGCTATGTCATGACTTTTTAGCATCCCCATCACTGTTCCTCAGACCTTCAGGACTGGACTGCAGATGGAACAAACCACAGAGCAGGAGAAGTGATGTGAGGCAGGTTACACACCACCCGCTGTTTTTAGATGCAGTGCACCGTCTTCTATAATAGAGGGGAAAAAAGTCCAGCATTTGTGTTTGTTAAATGTTTATTTAGGAGTGCAGCATCTGATTTGTTTCAGAAATTTGGCCTTAAAGCAACAGGAGTAGAAAACATCTGAAAATATTAAACACTGGTTAAAATGCAGCTTGAAAGGCTTGTTGGAAACGTAGGACAGGCTTGAGTTATCTGAAACTGTTTGTGTGATGGAGGTGATGGACACCGAGAGCCAGATTCTCTGGAACGTTCCTTTACTTCTTCCCTGTTGTTGTTTCATGTCAGGCTGGAGTTAAATCACACCAGATATGAGTCAGTATTCCAGCTTCTATCTATATCTATTGTCTTCTTAATGTCAGAAATTGAATGCTTGCCTCCATCTTGACAAAGGTTGGTAAAAAATAAAACAGACACAATGCTGGAAATAAGCCCAGGACCAAGTCTGACATGTCGCATTTTAGAAATATGTGTTCATAATTAACCAAATTTGCTGCTTAATCCAAAGCAAACTTAACATCAAGGGCACCAGCCAGAAAGACGTGTCCTGTAAATGTTAAAAACAGGTGCACTTCCTACTCCTGATGCTGAGAGGACATTGTGTTTGCACCTATGGAGCAATAATGCAACATTAATGGATTCGCTTGTAGTCCATTTAACCTCCAGCTAAAGTCTGGGAGTGGGTTAGTGATTCCTGTCCAGCACCGTTAGCAGGAGGCTGAACAGTGACATGTTGCAGGAAGTGATTAATTTCATACTGAGACAGAGCCTTCAAAAGAAAAACCCCTGCCTGTAATTACAGCACATGCAGCTTACACTCTAGTTTGTGGGGATTTAACTGTACGTCTCATGTAGCTGTTTTGTTGTAAAGGTGTATTTTCTTCTCTGGGTGTGTTTGTGTGGTCTTAACGCTGCACCACAGGTTTTGTGTGTTTTTGCCGCTCACATGGTCACAGAGTCTAATGACCGTATGGACGTACTAAATAAGCCTGTAATAGTCTGGTGGGCGTGCGCAGCCATGAGTCACAGTAGCTTTGTGGAGTCCTTATTACTACCAGATGAGTTTCCAAGCCGCTGCTTCACCAACAGGGGCAGCACCTCCACCCCCTCCCCCTCCTAACGTCTCCTCTCTCTCCACCTCTGCTGAGCAAAACATCCACAGCAAGGAGGAGGGGGATGAAACAGAGAAGGGAAGGGGGAGACGAGCTCCAGAGAGTGAGCGGGCAGAGGAGAGAGGAGGAAGACGAAGATGATGCTTTCACTGTCAAATCCTGCAAACATTGGAAACATTTTTGAGCCTCCCTTTACGGCGCCCAGCCAATATTTTATCTGACCCTGCGATGTGTTGAAACTCTAAGGTGGGGCCGAAATAGCAGTTGCCGGGGCAACAGATCGGCTTAGTGCACTGAGCTGACTGTCTGCTCGTGGTTGGCTGGCTCCGAAGGACGGCGGTCCTGAGCTCGTGCATCTGTCAGTAAGCAGCCATCTGTCATGCACTGCGGCACAGGAAGTGCCTATAGCCGACAGTGTAAACACGCCGGTTACATATTAATACCGAGTGCGTGAAATGTAGGAGCATGGGCGGTGGTGGAGAGGACAGCAACAAGTACAGTTACTAAAGTAATTGGGTGTAATCATTATTTTTGAATTGGCAATGGATCACATGAGTCAGTAGGCGATTTGAGGGGTGGAGTTGCCAACTCCATTGTTAGCAAAAGGACAAATATGCATCCCCCTTGTTAACTTGCATCCACCATACTCACTGATCATGTATGTCTCTGAATTATCAGTAGTAACTGTGCTGTGTATTGATAAATCCATGGCGCTGTCTGTGGTGCTGAAGTAGCAGACAGGTGTGCAATTGCACCTTTTTCTCTCAGTCATATGGCACTCGCTGAGTGCTTGCTTGTGAATGACTGAGCCTTTTGAGGATGCAGCTTTCATAACCAATCATGATACTATCACCTGTTACCAATCAACCTGTTTACCTGTGGAATGTTCCAAACAGGTGTTTTTGGAGCGTTCCACAGCTTGCCCAGTCTCTTGTTGCCCCTGTCCCATCTTATTTAACCAGCTGGTGAAAGTGAACATCCAGCAGCTTAACAGCCAGATTTCTCCCCATAGAGTTGGTGAAGACTACAAGAGAGCTAAAAGAAGAGTGAATATAGACACAAACACAACTCCAAATCAAGACTAACACTCTCTGCTGGATGTGTAAATGGTCAACTGCTTGAGAGCAAATTCACCATATCTAGATGGATTCACTTAATACCACTCTCACCAATCTATCCTTTAAATATGAAATAATATAGAATGTTAGCTGCAGCCTTAGCTTAGCTTAAAGCAAAGACTGGAGAAACAACTAGCCTGGCTCCATCCAGCATTAACAAAATATGTCCTGCAGCACATCTTAATTCTCACTATTCACAGAATGAGCTATAAAAACCGCACTTCACAGTTTTACAGGGGTTATGTGGTGACTTTTTCTTGGCCAGGTACAGTCGCTTCCTGGACTCTCGGCTGGTTGCTAGGCAACTGCTCAGAACCAAGAAAAAGGGAGGCACATAGCCCCCCTGAAAACAGCCACGGTCGTTTTGACTTTCGTTTTTGTGCAGATTAAACAACCAAAAGATCCTATGTGTTTTCTTAGCGATCTGAGCTAAGCTAACTGGATGCTTGCTTTATATTTAGCGTATACCCGTTGGAGCAGTATGGGTCTTCTCATTTAACTCTCTGCAGAGACAATTAAAACAATTATAAGGCAACAGTGTTTAAGTTGGTTAAACATTCACATTAACACATCTATAATAGAATTCAACAATATAATATATATAATAATATAACTCTAACCGGCCATTCTGATGCATAATGAGTATGAATATACCTTTGAGCCTTTCATTGCATGGTGATGATAGTGATTGGTACATTTACTTAAGTAAGACTGAATGCAGGACTTTTACCTGTAATAGAGCAGTTTTATTGTATACTGTTGTTTAACATAAGTAAAGGATCTGAATGACACTTGTTTTCTTGAAGCTGGGTCATGTTTGAGTGTACAGGAGCTGAAAAGAAAGGTTTCCCTTTGGTGAAGTGGACTCTGGCTAAACTCTTTTGACTCTCATGTCTGGAAGTATTTACGAGGCTTCCAGTGAGAGGAGAAACTCTATCTTGCCCTGGGTTTGCCTTTGTCTGAAGGTGAAAAAAAAGGAGTCATGTCAGTATGAGGCACTGCTTCATCCAATATGCTGCAGACCATCTCATGTGGTGGAGACGCTGGACTGTTTTATCAGACGACAGAGGAAGTATGTAATCCCCAGTGAGCACGCACACAGATGCTTAGTTAAAGCGTGTAGCAGCCCGACACACAGCTGGATTCGGTCGTATCAAATGACATGTGACATGTCGAATACAAAGTGAAACACGGGTAGACCTGAATTTAATAGTCTACGTTGCACTAGAGGAGAGCTGAGTGTAAATCCAGTGCACTGTTTGGACGTTTTGGCCTCGAGGAGCCTCCTCCTTAAGCAGAGGTAGCGAAAACAGCTGAGAGGGAGGAGGAGCCGATGACAAACGGAGATGGAGAAGAAAGGAATGATGATGGAGAAAACGGGAAATGTAAGAGGAGTGACGAGGGAGAAGAAGAGGGGTGGTCCAAAGAGCGCAGAGGGAATGAGGGAGAGGCTGGAACGGAAGGAGGATGTGAGGAAGGCCAAGGCATCAGCCAGAGGTCATTTATTATACATCAGACACCCGCGTGCACCCTCCTCCACTCCGCCTTCACTGTGCTCTGACTGCTTCTTCTTCTTCTTTCGTTTACGCCACCAAAGCCTCCTTTCAGTTTCTTCCTTTCTTCTGTGCATATTTTTTATTCCTCTTTCCTCTGTTGTTTGCTGTGTTGCAGCTTCTCTGGTTTACATGCTTCATATTCAGCGTCTCAGCATGCTGCAATCACCTCATGTCATGCTGTGTGTTGGCAGTGCGAGCGGTAGACATTCATACAACACCTCTGTTCGACTGGCTTCTGGAGGTCTTTGCCTGCAAGAGCTCAAGCATATTAAAGACAACACAGCAGGTGTTTGGTGGATTTTGTCAAAATCTTAAAAGCTTGATAATAACATATTAAAAGAGTAACGCTAACATAGAGGCTAGCTAGGAGAAGGTTTGGGACTTGGCTCTGTGCACATATCAGCTATTATATTAGCATATGTCAATTTATTGTTTGACCTGTCTCTTCTGTGTGTGTGTGTCTCTGTAATATCAGATGACAGAGCTGGCAGTCATTCAGAGCCAACAAACTGCTTGTGTGTGTGTGTGTGTGTGTGTGTGTTTGTGTGTGTGTGTGCGCGTGTGTGTATGAGACAGGCAGATAGACGCAGAGCGAGAGTCTGTTTACTCAACCTCCAAGCTGATTTGTCTCCCGAAGCGCCTGCCTGTGTCAGGGTTGCCACGACGACTGAGAGCACTCCAATGTGGTGCTTCCCTTATGACGTTGCAGCGGCAGTCATTATTGCGCCGTCGCCTAGGAGACCGCATTGATCACCTGCCAGGCACCTTTGATGACTCCTGACAAAGTGCAGGATGATGTGGTGGGCTTTGTTTGCCTCAGATCTATTTTACTGACCTGTGGAGAAATCATCGCGCTGTGCCACGTCAGCCTTTCACGCACACATTTAGAAGATCTCCACTGCTGAGGGATATTTAACATCCTTCCACACTGAATTTAGCAAGGTAGCAAATATATCATGATGCAACCCTCCACCTTCAAACATACATGTGAGCCTATTTTGATCGTTTCCAAACAAAAAGAAAGTAAAGGTTTGCTAGATTTCTGTGTTTTATGTTGTGAAAAACTAAATATATTTTGGTTTTGGACCAAACGAGACACTTCAATTCATCACCTTGGCCTCTGGGAAACTGTCTCAACTGTAGTTTTTCACAATTTTCTGACATTTTCTGGATTTGGTGATACATAAAACCACGTGCACACACATGTGAAGTTATCACACATGCTTTTTCTTTTACTTTTCTTTTACTCTAAGTGTGCGGTGATGGGTGCGCACAAGAGAAAAGAAGCTCAGAGAGGTGCAGACAGTCTGACAGAGAAGAGTAATAAACTGAGAATAAAAGGAGAAGACTAGGTTGGCTCCAGAGGGAAAAGGACATTATGATTTTTTCCACCTACGCAGTGATGTGTCACATTCGCTTTGGTGCAAAAATGCGTCCTCTGTGTGTGTGTGTATGTGTGCAAAAAGAGTAAACAGAGCTGTTACATCAGCGTGAGTCTGCAAAAATGATCATTAATGACATTAATACAAAAGAATCATGCAGTGAATCATCATCAGCCCCACCTGCTCTGCACCGGCACATCGCCCAGAGCTCACCCAAATGCATCTTTAAATACATGTGTGAGCGAGAGGGAAGGTCTCCGAATACTGAGCATCTGTGTAATAGCTTGAATCATAGTAACTCATTTAGACAGAGTTCAACTTCAAAGTGTGTGTGTGTGTGTGTGTGAACGTGTGAGTGCATGTGTTTGACAGCTCCGTCAGGCCTCTGAAGCCTGTAAAAAACATTCCCCAACATCAGAACAGAAAGAGTTAATTGTAGTCTTGAAATCATTAGTAGCAACTGGGAGAGAAACCAGATTTGAGCGTTTAAAAATAACCTGAGTACCAGATGTTTGCTGGGCGGTGTGTGTGTGTGTGTGTCTCTGTGTGTGTGTGTGTGTGTGTTACTCACTCATGTAGCCACTGGGATTATTTCACAGATACATCAAACTCTCAAAGAAATCCACAGAAATAGATTAAAAAGGGGAAATGGGAAAACACTGACACACATGCACACTATCTTGACAGCATTATTTTTGTACATTATATTAGTTTGACAAATCTACAAAGAGTAGAGGCACAAACACAATAACAGGACACACACAAAGCCCCCCTATAAAAACAGGACCCCTGCTTTAACTTGACTGATCTGAGCGCTCAACCACAGAAAGCTACTAAAGGGCTACGTAGCTCCTCATTAGCACGCTTCTCTCTCTTGCTTGTGTGTGTGTGTGTGTTTGTATATATATTTGCATACATAAAGAGGCTAAGAGAAGAGAAGGAACAGCTAATTAGTATATTAAACAGATGGCCAGAGCCTTGGTCATTAAAACACAGCTTTACAGAGAGTTATGATATAAATAACACTCAAACATAAAGCCAGTGTTTCCTCCGATGAAGGTAAGCACAGCGAGCCGATGTGAAGCAGTCTAGTCATGATTTTATGCCTGTAAACTGACATGGAATCAGATTTAGAATCAAAAGCGTCAAGTGTACATTTTTAATGATAAATTGATTAATCTGTTTGTCAGAACAAAGACAATTAATCTACAGCAATTGTAATGATCACTGAATTGTTTGAGTCATTTATTGAGGGGAAAAAAGCCAACCATTCTCTAAGTCTGGCTTCTCATATGTGAGTATTTGCCGCTTTTCCCTGGTTTACATTGCAGCTGCCCTCATTATGCATGTAGGTGCGCGGCTATGCAGCTAAATGCACTTCCAATAAAAGCTTTAGGATTAGAGTTGCCCTTTGAAGTTTTCCCTGGAAGCGGTTGTGAAACAGTATAAAAGAAATTCAGATTAGTATAGTGGATATATAAATAAAGCTTTACTCACTTACATTTGACTTGTTTATTAAAGGTGAAATGCCATTTTCACATGAGAAAAACTTTCACTTGACGTTTATCACAGCAGCTTTTCAGATTCACACATTTCACCTGTTAAGAGTCTGAAAATCTTTGTGCCTGTATGTGAATTTTTAACCTGCTGTTTTTCTAGTGCTGGAATATTATATTTCACATGTGAAAACATGAGTTTCCTCTGTGCTTTTTTCTAAGAGCAGCAGCAGCATGAAGGTTTATATGCTGCAAAAAAGAAACAAAACAAAACCCAACAGGAGCCCTCATTTTGTAACATCATGCCCGAGTCAAATCTGATCCCAGACCTGTCACTCCTCTCCACCAAGATTTAGGCAGAACAGTCTTTGACAGTGTCTCTCACTAATCTCGGTCATTACCGTCCAAGTGGAGTTCTGGGCTGCGATGTTCAATTCAGTTTAACCTTTGAGCTGATGAGTCAGTGTGTGAGTGTCACTGCTGGAGTGTGTAGATCCACTGTTGCAGTCTAAGGGTGTGTGTGTGTCCAGGGTAACCTCTCTAACACTTGGGAATGCTTTATCCGTGGCCTTCCACCACCTCTTGGTCCATCAGAGATGGAGGAAATGTTTGTTTCCATGACGACCGACTAAGATTGCTTCCCTCTAGCAAAGATTGTGACATCACTGTGATATTCCTCTCTGTGGTTTTGTGGGCTGTTTTGTTTTGCGTTCAGCCTCTCGCTCTGAGCCATAAACGCGCTGCACAGACGAAGGTCGAACACGTTGTGCAGAATCACAGCTCTGGTTTGTTCCCCGCAGGTGAGCCTGAGTTTAAGTACATCGCCAACATGCACGGCAACGAGGCTGTGGGCAGAGAGCTGCTCATCTACCTGGCTCAGTACCTGTGCAACCAGTACCAGCAAGGCAACGAGACCATCATCGACCTCGTGCACAACACCCGCATCCACCTCATGCCCTCCATGAACCCAGATGGCTTCGAGAAGGCCGCTTCTCAGGTACAACACGATGAAAACGCACAAACCTGATCCAGGGATTTAACTCAGAGGACTACAAACACTGACTTTAAACACTGGCTTTCCAGCACACACACACACACACACACAGCAAGATTAGCAGATCTAATTAATAAAGCTCCAGACAACTCGCTTCTCCTCGCTCGAGGGTCTAAACATCATCTCCTGTTTCAGCCCGGGGAGATCAAGGACTGGTTTGTGGGCCGCAGTAACGCACAGGGGGTGGATCTGAACCGGAACTTCCCCGATCTGGACCGCATCATCTACATCAACGAGCGGGAGGGCGGAGCCAACAACCACCTGCTGCAGAACATGAAGAAGGCTGTGGATGAAAACACCAAGGTGAGCGAAGAGACATGCAGATTCAGACAGTGTGTTTGATTAAAGGATGAGGCCGGTGTTATTTCTTAAAGTTGCAAATGTTGGTGTCGACTGAAAGCGGTTATGTTTCACGTACAGAAATACTTCTTTGACTTGTTTGCAGGTGCAGTATGTATTTTTACATGTTGGTAATTAATGATCTTTTTACCTTTGCAGCTGGCTCCAGAGACCAAGGCTGTGATCCACTGGATCATGGACATCCCCTTTGTCCTCTCAGCCAACCTGCATGGAGGTGACGTGGTGGCCAACTACCCATACGACGAGACCCGCACTGGTACGTGAACACATGTGGACACACAGTCTGAAACACACCCTGTTTTCATGTGTTGGTTGTTAAACTGTATATAAACTGTTCTCTTGCTCCAACAAAGAATGTTTCCACTGATTTTATGAGACTGATATTTGGCTTGTGCCAGGACGGGAATGATCCAGGGCCTTGTTGTAGGAGAAGAAGCATACGGTCCGGGCTGGCATGGTGGTGTCCTCACAGAATCTGATGTACTCGGTGATGCAGTCAGTCATGTTGTCAATGTCCTCCTCATGTGGCTCACAGAGTACATCCCAGTCCGTCGATGCAAAGCAGTCCTGCAGTGCTTCAGTGGCATCATGTGTCCACTTCCTTACTGTCCTGGTGTGCTTGGGTTGTCTTTTCACCAGAGGGACATACCTTGGAGTCATCCTGACCAAGTTGTGGTCTGACCTGCCAAGGGGGGGAGGGCAGTGGCGTCATATGCGTCAATGGTGTTGGCATAAAAAAGATCCAGCGTTTTAGTTTCTCTGGTGGGGCAGTCGATGTACTGATGAAAGTTATTTAAGGTGATGTTTAGTGAAGCATGATTAATGTTCAGTCAGTAGTTTAGTGGCGGTGGAGCTGATGACTTCACAGGCTACCGCTGCATCAGCTGACGGGGGGATGTAAACAGCGATAACAATGGTGGACGTGAACTCCCTCGATAAATAATACGGGCGCATTCCCACAGCCAGCAGTTCAATGTCATTACTCGATGTAAACAAAATATGTTTGTGCAGGCACACCCACAATAATGTGTTGCAGATGCAGGTGTGCAGTCAGTGCTTTATCGGAGCTGCTGTCTAAACATCGCGGACTTGCTTGTTTTCCTCCATCTCGTTCTTCCTGTAAGGCTCCACCCATGAGTACAGCGCCAGTCCAGATGATGTGATGTTCAAGTCCCTGGCAAAGGCCTACTCCATTTACAACCCGGTCATGTCCGACTCTCACCGACCCCCCTGCCGTAAGAACGATGACGACTCCAGCTTCAAAGATGGCATCACTAATGGGGGGGCCTGGTACAGCGTGCCAGGAGGTAAGACACAGCAAGCGCCCAGTATGTGAGGATTTGGTGAGCTGCAGGTGAAGACACACCTGGGCTTATGTGCTTAAACTAGGCTAGATTTGGTTGAGGCTGATGCTAATGTTGCTATATGAGGTAAGATCGCCCTGCTGGTCAAGATGTTTAAGATGCAATCGCATGGTATTCTCTTTGAATCGCTTGTTGCATGTCAACTCCATCTATTTCTCTTTCCTGCATCTTCTGTTAATTCTCTACTGTACTCTATATAATAAAGAAAAGAAAGAAAGAAAATGTCCCCAAAATAAAAAAAATATTAAAACATGTTTCTTTTGAACAAAATGTAGCCTATCATAACAAAAAAAAGCCTGACAGTCTTCTGAAAATCACCAAAACCAGGCAGCATCTTGACTTCCTGCCACTTTCTCTCATCTCCTCTTCTTCTTCTTCTATCCGTTTTTTTTTTGACCCGTGACAGGAATGCAGGATTTCAACTACCTCAGCAGCAACTGCTTTGAGATCACGCTGGAGCTCAGCTGTGACAAGTTCCCCAATGAGGACACACTCAAGACCTACTGGGAGCAGAACCGCAACTCACTGGTCAACTACATCGAGCAGGTAGGCAGCACCAGCAGGACTGTGAATATGTCCTTGGACCAGTGGATGGGATGTAGTCTTCAGTCTGGTATTAATGCGTCTTCAGGAGGTCACTGTGTATGAACATTTGAGAGAGGGATCCCTCACTGGCATGGTGTGTTTGTGTTTTTGCAGGTTCATCGTGGCGTCAAAGGGTTCGTGCGTGACCTGCAGGGCAACCCCATTTCCAATGCCACTATCTCTGTGGAGGGCATTGACCATGACATAACCACAGGTATCAGCATCCAGTGCAAATTCACATAAGCCTGAAAACCATACCTGCACTCTGTTCCAACACACAACACTGACTGTGACTTGTGAAGTGTAATGGAAAGGTGTTGTAGTGTCATCTGGTGGACAAACTTGGTAATGCACCACTTTTTCAGCAGTTGATTTTTATTTGCACCTGGTTCATCATATTAGAGTGACAGTAACCGTTGGTCTAAGCACTCAATGTTGTGACGATCTATTTGATGTCCTATTTGTTGCTTACTTACTTGAATTAATGATAAAAAATCTGTATTTTATAGCCAAAGATGGAGACTACTGGCGCCTACTGGCTCCAGGAAACTACAAAGTGGCAGCCTCCGCTCCAGGATACCTGACCGTCATCAAGAAGGTGGCTGTTCCCTACAGCCCTGCAACCAGGGTAGGACTCACAGACGCATGAGCCAAACAAAAGCTGCCCCGCATTCACTGTGTGCTCACCTCATATTTACAAAAGGGTAGCTGACAGGGAGTCTGACAGTGTCGAGCAAACTATTCTCAGATCAAATCAACCATTTTATCTGTGGTGTCAGACACAACATGTCAACATCCTGCACAAATAGCATTTATTGTATATATTTGGAAAAGACTTTGATCTAATAGGAAACTGTAACTGGATCACTCGAATCATGCACCTCTAGCAGAGAGGATACTGTATATTTGACCAATGCTTGGTTTTAACAAATCTAATCACGGCTTTAAAGGATGGGCTTATCCACTGTAAAGATCTCTTAAATCAATGGCAATCAATCTCAACCACTTTGACTTTGAACTGTTTAAAACAAAGCTGTGTCTATTGCTTTATTTTAGAATCGTATATTGTCAACAAGCCAACAGATGAATACATCCTACTAACAAGTCTTCCTGTGTGGCCAAAGAGTCATGTAGCTTATTCCTCAGACCTCACTGGTCTCCAAAAACTGTCAACCCTAACCTATCAAAACCAAATGAGTTTTTTCTATCCTGATGCCAGAAGTTCTCACTGGAGCACCAAATGTGTGTGAAAAAGTCCCCATCAAATCCACAATTTACTCCTGTTTGAGTGATGTTTGCTAATAACTACTGTGCTAAGCTGTTTGTGGAAATTATTCCTTTTTTTTTTATTAAAACCTACGTATTTGTGACCTGTTTTTAAAGATTTATTTTATTCAGGAGGAATGGCTTTAGTGCTGGGAGCCACCCACAAAGCAGGGAAGCATTGAGAGATGAACTAAAGCTTCAGTGATTCAGGTCATTTAATGGGATTAGGTCATAATAAGAAAAATATAGAATAAGGACAGCTTTATCCTTTCAAGTCCAATGCATAAAAATCAAAAAATCCACCCTATGGTGGGAGACTTATAAATTGGAATCTCATCTGTCTCTGTGTGGCTCTCTCTGTCAGGTGGACTTTGAGCTGGAGTCTATGATGGAGAGGAAGGAGGAAGAGCGGGAGGAGCTGATGGACTGGTGGAAGATGATGTCAGAGACATTGAACTTCTAAAGTGATTGTCTGGCTGATGATTGAACCGTCCGCACATCGATGTAATATACTCGACATTTTGTGTGCCCGTCCACTCTAAAAAAAGAATATATTGTCTCATCTTTGTTTCGTTCTCTTTCAATCATTATTTGATTATATTGTTTATTATGTAACAGTTTGCCTCATTCTCCTGTAGATTAAATACCCTGCAGACACACAAACACATACTGATGGACACAGGAGGAATTTGCAGGTAGTTTTGTGCGGCGAGATCGATGTTGATTTCTGTGGTATTGTGTTCTTTATCGTACACGTGATTGGTAACCATGGCACCCATCTATATAACCAATGAGTGACTGATTATGTATGTAAAAGAGCTGTTTACATCATGACCACATGGCTCTGTCCATAATAATTCGTCTTTTTCCCTGTTTTAAATGTCTCTGTTTCTCCAGGCTTTAGTACAAATACACTAACAGAAACACGCAACTCAAGTGCACACGAAACACACAGCTGTAACGTACACACACACACACACACACACGCACACTGCTTCTCTCTCTGTTTCTTTCCTGTAATATAAAAAAATCCAACACTATGGTTCTGAGGTTATCAGGGACATTAAAAACACTGTAAAATCACTGTAAACAAGATATTGTACACAATCTATACAGGCAAGCTCATTTCCCTGTATGTTATTGATGTTGAGATTTCTTTTTTTAACTGAGTGCAGCACAGCTTTGATTTTAGCACAAGATGAATGGTTATAATATATACTGTATTTATGAACTAGGTATAGCAAGAAATATGTGTTTTTTTGTAACTAAAAGAAATCAAAGAACACAAGGCCATGACACCTATAAATCTGCCCCCCTCAGTCTACCCAAAGCCATTCCTTTGTATGTGCACTACACTGGGAATTCTATGGTACGTAAGGGACTGTAGTACATGTAGAAACTGTTTTTCAAGAATAAATTAACACTAATCTTCTGAGTGGGGCTGTATGGATGTAGTTGAGACTACAGGAAGAATTTATTGAATGTATAGCTATAGAAACGGTTACACGTGTAAAGAATTAACTGATCAATAAATCTCCCCTCGTTATGTTGTCAAACTGCTGTCTTGTCGCCTTTGTTTGAGCTCATTCAGGTGAAATTAACCACCCCAGAAATAAAGTGATGGTGTCCTACGGTGCATATATTAACTGGTGTATTGCACTTCTTAACAAGGCTGAATGGTGCATAATAGTGATGATAAAGCTTTTTTTCCCGTTGTATTTATACATCATATGAGACCTAAATTAAAAATGAATTTGGGAAAACATTTGTCGCCTGCAAGGAAATGTGTATAATTGAAATGGGTTGAGTTGGTGCCCCCTAGAGTTAGTACTGTATATGGCCCAACGAAATACAGATTTATTGCAGTCTTGGGCGTGAGTGAAGTAAAGTTTAGGCAATTTTTTTTTAATTATTTATGACACAGGATTAAATGTGCCTCTGGCATGGTGGTGGTAATTAAACTCTAATACATTAGAAGGATTAATTCATTGTAGAAAAAAACAAAAGTGTTGCACTTAAAGCAACATAGTGCTTTTCCACAGTTGTTGGGGCAATCCATATTTTTTATATATTTTTTCTACACATTTTTTTCTTTTATAGAGTCAAAAATTTCATTTTGCTTGTATAATGTGTACATATATAGTCTACTTTTTTATTTTGTATTGCGTTTTTTTTTTTATTTCTCTGTTGCTATTTTTCTTCCCACTGCTACTACATGCTGCTGTAATGCCCAAATTTCCCCGGCTGGAGATAAATAAAGTTTTTTCTTATCTTAGTGATTAATAGCTGCAGTCACCAAATTGTGTAGCTTGATACCATATTGTATAACAGCACACACCAGAGTAGAATATGATATGAGTAATGGTACTTAGTGTTTGTATGAAATATGATGTAGCACATAATGGGATTTACCTGTGTTTGTATGTTTGTTATGGTTGCACATATGACCTGTATGTTCAAATTCTGGACGCTAGGGGGCAAACAACTTCCAAACAAGCTAACAGATAAACAGCTAATGTTATCATCAAAACACCGGTTTGATAAAGTTGTCATGGCTAACGTGTCGGCCAACAGTTGCGTACTTTCACATCCAGCGGATGACGAGCGACATTATCGTCCCCCAGAAGTCGTGTTTTGTCTACCTGACGAATGTAAGTCCAGTATTATCCCTCCTTTAAGCTTTGGTTTGGTCCTCACCAACTAACTTGAGCGATGCTAACTGTTTACCTTTAGCCCTCATCCCTAGCTAGCTAGTTGCTAACTTTGATGATGTTTGGTGCTTGGCATGACAAAACAGTAATGTTTTTTTTCCTTATTTTCCTGGACATCGCGATGAATTCAGCAATTTGGCTTAGTATATATCTAAAAGAATAATAGAAAATCAACTGTTAATTGGTGATATTGAATACTTTGGTTCACATTTTTAGGGATTGTTTAACATCACAGAGTAAAGTTTGTATTTTGAATTGCAGCTAAACCTTCTGCACTTCACTGTAGAAAGAGGAATTCTTTAAAAGTCAAAGAAAAGGTCAAAGTAAATCATCCTGCTCTTCAAACTATAATGATACATGATGATATGTGATAATGTTACATTTACTTCCATGCTACAACATGTCTGTAGTACTGTGAAGGTATTACCAGAATTAACTGTCAGTGTTATTATGAAACTGAATGTAGGTTCAAGTACAGCTCAAGTGAGGTTAAATGCAATGCACACTGCACGTGCATGTTGTCGACCAGTGTGTGTGTGTGCTGTAGTCGTTAGATCTTTATAAAGACCAATTTGATTTTTAGACCATGACATTGAGAACATTTTGTAATTTCAGGATATGTCAGAATGTATTCACAGTCATCCAGGAGCTGTTTGAAGGCTACACTTTTGTTTTAGTGCCAAGAGTGAGTACATGAGTAGAGTAGGTTTGGTTGAAAATGAATGTTAGGTCAGCAGTTACTGTGGACAAAGTTCTGGTTAAACTAAGGAATAAATTAAGTGTGTATGTTTCCCTCCAGAGATACATGTCTGCATCCATATCATTGTGAAATTGACTCTTTTTTGACTGTAGGCAAGAGTGATTATAAAGTAAATGAAGTGGTAAAATAACAGTACACATTATAAATTTACACAACTTAACCACATCATCCCTGATTATAGATCTCTAATGAATTCCTGATTTATTCCCAGGTGTATCCTCTATTAATATCATTGCTGCACATAATCCCAATTACAAGGAATCAGTTAATGTTGAGTTGTGAATCATGAAAAAGCCAGGATATATCCTAAAGTGTAAACATGTTTATTATTATTAGAAGTAGTAATAATAATAATACATTTATTTACATAGCACCTTTCATACATAAAATGCAGCTCAAAGTGCTTTACAGTATCTTGTTAAAAACAAAACAGTTAAGAAACAAAAATAAATGAGTTAATTAAAGATAGAATTAAAAAATTGCATTGACGTCATTCATTTACTGGAGACTCACCCTAACAATAACCAATGACCCAAAACTCAGCTGTCTTCCGACTGGGGACAATGCTTTAGTCCCTAGTTGCACCAGCCGTCCCCAATTAACTGGTCTTAAGTCTAAAATGTGTCCCCAAAAGTTGCCTAAGTCACGCACTCACACACACACATACACACACACACACACACACAAACACACACAGAGCAACGGTGGCACTTTTAGTCCAACTATGCAGTTGAATCAGCTGTTTTAGCATTAGATGCTCACTCTGCAGATCAATGGCCCCCTCGGTCTATTAGTCATACCAGCCCTATTAGCATCTGCTATTAGCATCTCCTCATCAATACCATTGATCAAGCTGCTCTGGTTTCAGGACACAGCCGAGACCTGGAGAGAGCGAGAGAGGGGAGGATATAAATCTGATGAGACAGTCAACAACAGTCAGAAGTGATGTTAGACAACAATAGGTGGTGTTTTTTAGAATTATGCAAAACCAGTCACGTAACTTTAATCTGCAGAAAAACATTATTAGTTTCTACCCTAGTTGACATCATCGCTTTTAACATTAACATAACATTGTCAGTAGCCTGCCCAGTATGAACTGTATTTAGGTTAAAAACTCCAGAAACCCTTGTTTATTTTACTTCTGAAATATACAACTTGAGATGAGATGATAATTCAATGAGGTGTTATTTTCCAACACTGTTCAGCATCACTGGAAGCAACAGTGCAGCAGCACAACACAGGTGATCTCAAACAAGAAGGACTTTCTGAAAGTACAGTCATCTGTAATCTTGTTTTAAATAAATCGGAAGAGTTCAATAGAAGAATCAGACGAAGTCTTTCTTGGTCATAGTCATCATTTATGCTGCTGACACAGGTGTTCAGCGTGACAGCAGTCCATCTGCCTTTGTCATGACTCCTTAAATCCTGCAGATGACAGTAGTGTGCTGATGACCTGACAACCACTGAGAGGAGTTTTTCCCGTGCAGTGAATATGAGTGTAGTCTACTCAGAGCCAAATCAGTCTCTGCAGCCCCCCAGTAAGGATCCACCGCCTGTCCACAGATCATTATTTGTATGTGGATTTCAGCTCATGCATTACAGGAAGTGGCTGTTGTTCGTTTATGAACTCTGTGAATGTTCCTCATTAGAGAGCGGTTTCCCCTTCAGAGCCCACCGCCTTCCAGAAGTTCAAAGTGGCTGCAGGCCCATCCTTTTCAACAACCTCACTTCACTGGAAAATGTCACTTATTCGTGCAAAAACGTGCGTCTAATCCTTTTCATCTGATGTAAGAAAAAGCGTACATGGTGGAATTAGTGGCCTTGAGAACATTAAGAACTGTTGAGAACACAAAACAGCACATCCTCTCCTCTCATCTGTGCTATGTGTGTACTTGGTTACTTTCAGTCAGGAATTAAGTAAGGCCAAGGACCAGTAGAGCAAACTGCCAAGAAACAGTGAAACAATGCATCAGTGAAACGCTCTAAGTCAGCAAAGCTAAAGGTCAGAAGTTAAAAGAAAAAGACAGTTTCAGTATCTGTTTACTCGTATTTACTTGGTAGATCCTACATAGCTTTGGTTTACCTTCCCACACTTAAATAGCCTCACCATTATATTTAATATATTTTAATACTCTTACTTTAGTTTTGACTTTAGTTTTACATTTAGTTTAAAAATTGCATTTCCTGTAGGTAATGTGAATCAGTGTGATTGTGAGTTGATCATTTGAACATGTTAACATCATAATTTATCTTGAACCTCAGTGAGACACTGAGATTTTAGCGTGCTTTCTATTTGGATTAAAACCAAAATGCCTTTTTTTTTTTTCCTTCTCTTTGAACTCCAGGTACACGATGCAGATTTGTTTTCATACGTGCCGTGTAAAGGAGCTTCCTCTGCCTCTGTGCTGCTTATTTTCTGTTAAATGTGCTGATGAGGGGCGCCTACAAATAGTGGCGTAGACCAGAAGTAGCATTCGCGTGAGGATGACTGCGATCGCCACAATTGGACACCTGACTCTAAAACTCCCTGATTACTTGCAGAAGAAGGTCAGAGGGCAAAAGAAAATGATGTGCCTAAATTACCCACAATGCAGCTCAACCACTGACAGTTTGGTCAGAGTTTTGAGTTTTATCCTAGCAGCACCTAGTGAAGCTGTGAGTCGTGTGCAGACGTGAGGAGCAG
This sequence comes from Chelmon rostratus, assembly GCF_017976325.1. Lineage (NCBI taxonomy): Eukaryota > Metazoa > Chordata > Actinopteri > Chaetodontiformes > Chaetodontidae > Chelmon > Chelmon rostratus. Next base: position 4,960,717 of record NC_055660.1, read on the forward strand.
GTCTGGTAACCACCTGATTTTTTACATTTTCAGACTTTGTAGTCTTCAGCCCCAGCTGACGTTGACATAACTGACATCACTTGAGGACATTTATTAATGTTTCTCTAGCTTTTTTCCTCATATATGTTAGGACTCTCCAAGACCAAGACAGAGAACCTTATGCACAAGTGTATTTAATAAGATACTCTTTCTTGAACGTTACTTTGGTGAATGCGACTTTTTATCGTGTTACTGATTTCAGTATCTGTGTCTGTTAATGTTAACGCACTGCAAGGGTTTAAACTGTTGCTGATGATGCCTTATTTTCCTGTAGGTGGTGCAGGTTGACAGGTGTAGAACAACCCTCCCCAGCTGTGAAGAATCTGCTGAACACGACTGAGTGAGTCTGTGAGCGCTTTACAAGAGGTGCTTCACATGAAATCATTTCACATTAAATGGTTTGGAGAAAGACATCGTTTTGAGTGTATGAACGTTGCTTGTTGGGGCTGAAAAGTCTTTCTAAAGAAATTCAGCTGTGTCTCACACACACACACACACACGCACACACACGCACACACACACTCACACACTCACACACTCACACACACACACGGTCTCAGGTCTTCATTGCTTATTTCTACAGTCTCTGAAAGGAAGCATATCTGCAGGGAGCAGAGGCCAGAGCACACACACATACACACCCACACACTCACACACACAATCCCAAGTTCCTGAAGAAGTGCTGTGTCAGCAAGGGGCTACTGTTTACATTTACACACACACACACACACACACACATACAGCATCTTTGGCTTTCAGAGCAGCAAGATGGTGTGAACTGGAGGTTTGAGTCTGTTATGGAGTTATTGCTCACTCAGTAGTCTTCTTCTTTCTCTGTTACTGTTCAGTTCATCAAAGTCTAACTCAGCATCATCTGCTGTTGTATCCATCTGTCATCCTCCTTTTGCAGCATTGAAAGATTTGGTAGATCGACAAATAAATAAGATTTAGTTTTCAGGTTGTCTGTATCGAACTAAAAAAAACTGCGACTGGGGTGAGATTAGTTCAGCTGCAACCAAGAGAAATGTCACCACACAATATTTCAATGTTCGCATAGAAAAACCACAAGATGTACCTGCAGTACGTTCACTTTTTATCTTTGTTTCAAGTAAATATAATTCCAACAGCTCGATTAAAGGATTTGATAAGATCATTGTTGTAATTAATTTTTCATTTGATGTAATGTTGCAGACACCTTTTTTACACCATGTAAGTGTAATGCACTGTACAGTAGCTTAGCATTCATAAAGCACTTAAACAATCAGATATAGAACAACATGAGATCTTAAGAGTCGTTACCCTAGCTTAGCATAAAGACTGAAAGCAGGGGGAAATAGCTAGCCTGTCTCTGTCCAGAGTGAAAACACCCCAACAACTCCAAAGCTCCCTAATAAACAGACATGTAAAACAAGAAGTTGTAGTTCTGGTGGGAGTTACCGCGTAACTATTTCTTATGTGCAGCTTCCTGGAGTCGTGTTGGCACAGTGAGGTTGCCAGGTGTGGTAACATTGTGCGCTACACCTGTACCAAAGTGTGCACTCACTATCAGTATCTGGCAACTTGCATATAGCTGGCGATGGGCGGATTGATAAACTTTGTCAAGAAATAGTTCAACATAACTGCCTGTAAAATCAGAAATTGTTGTTTCTCTATGGATTAAACAAACATGATGAATCATATTAATCAGTAAGCTGTAGAGGTATTTGAAGTAATATTTTTGAACTTTGGACACAGCCCGGCTAGCTTTTTCCACTTGTCTTTATGCTAAGCTAGCGGGATCACCTCCTAGCAGCAGCTCAGTACTTAAAGCACAGACGTGAGAGTGCTATCAATCTTCTCATCTAACTTTTGGAGAGGCAGCACTATTCCTTATCATGCGAGAAATATGCTTTATCTAACTTTAAAGGTAATATAAGGGGAATATGTGAAAAATAAGGGTGTGAAAAGTCAAATGTCCTGGACAACTTTTCCTCTGAATGCTGCCACACATCATTTCATAATCAGGTGCTTATTGAGGATACTGTAACAGGAAAATGTTAATTGCATCGTCTCTGTGTTTTTGTCAGTATTAATTTCTCAATTTTCCATCTTTTTCTCCGTACAGCTGCAGACTTTTTTTTTTTAACTCCACCATGCATCCTGCGTTCATTCTTCTTCTCCCCTGTCGGTTCATTCCGGTGGCACGGAGACAAAAAGCGGTCCGTGTCATCTTTCCAAACGCACGACCAGGATCATGAATGTGAGCCACAAGCTGGCACGTGCACACCCACGCAGTCACGCCCACATGCACGAACACACAAGGGGCAGCGGAGGAGAGATGAAGGTGGAGAATCTGAGCCCTGAGAGGTGCAGAAAGGAGGAAATAAGAGCAGGAGAGAGAGAATGGCACGCACAGCTTGGCATTTAAACAGAGGATTTCCTCTCTGCACCTCGTCTTCCCTCCGCTCTTTCTGTTTACATAAGGAGAGATGATTTCACAAAGCTCGTCAGAGAGTCCAGAAGTCTGTGTATGTGTATGTATGTGTGTGCACTCTCTCCATGAACACAGGACAGTAACAGCCATCAATTATATTAAATATTTTTTTGCTTATTTGGTACCAATCAGATTTAGGAAATAAAATGATAAAGAAACTAAACTGCTTTGACTTTTTTGGAGCCACAAAGCAATACCTATGCATTTTTATCCTCTGTTGAACTCAGCTGTTGTGTCAGCAGACTGTCTTCCTGTGGCATTTTAGCCAAGGTGATGGATGTCTCTGGCCACCCCTTTGCTCCCTAAGGGGGAATTTCATAAAACACTTAAGACACTATCAGAGTCAGCAGGCCTAAGAGACAACTAAATATTTTCTTTTTTTCTTGCCTCAGGTATTCTTATCATTTCTGTCCTTCCTCTGTCTTCACCTTTTATCAGCTGGCGAATGTTTGAGATGGCACACCTTGTAGAAAAAGTTGCTGGTTTTGTGGGCTGTGGAGAATTGTCTTTGGCTTCATCACACAGCATTAAAGGCACAAGACGAGTAATGAGGACGGACAGCAAGAACATAGTGTTTCGCCAGCAGAATGCACAGGTGTAAAAGTCTTCAGCATAGTTAAGAAAAGGTGTGCTGGATGCACAATCCAGATTGTGAAAGTGGCACAAAGAAGCTATGCATTCAATATTTTTGCATTTGGCAGTAATAATTTGCCTCGCACAATTTTGGTGGCTGTTTCTTGAGCTTGAAAGCTCCTTCAAAAAGTGGGAGTGATGATGGGGTTGTAAGGACAGCGGGTGCAAGTGCAGATGAGTATGTTTGTTGTGTTCAGTCAGAATGTACTATAGCTCCTCATCTTACTGCTACTAGTCCATAAACTGTCCCATCTCTGTGTGTTTCAGCAAGATGCAGTGCATTGAGTGATTACATTAGCAGTCACACTAATCCGAAGATAGTGGGTAGCCTTCTTGTTAACTTACTTGTACATAAGCAGCCAATGAACTTCCCTAACAGTTTACACACATCCATTTGTGCCAAGCAGGACTTTGTTTTTGCTTGCATCCTTTAATCTTGAAGACAAGTGACATGTGAAAGAGGGATTCCAGGAACTGCACTTTCCAATTTCATGCTTACTTGCATAAAGTTAAAATTTAACTTTCGACCTCCTCCCTTTTTTGTGTCTGCTACCATCCCACAATGCTTTGAGGAGTGATTCACTCATGTCTCATAAAAAATTAGCAGCTTTGGGTTGCACAGCGTTCAGTGTGTCTGCAGTGGGTTTGAGAGCTTTTTGACTGAAAACAGCTGCCTGCGGCTGGAAAGAAGGTGGATGAGAGCGGAGAGAGTGAACCTAAAAGCTGAAGTTGCCGGTCAGAAAACAAGACAGTGAGGTGAAAGAAGCTGGAACACGTTGCTGAGCTGAGATAAACAGCAGTGTTGGGTGATCATTTTGTGTGTGTTCGTCTCTACAAATGACCCATTGTGTTGATATAAAAACACGGATTAGCGCAGCTCTCTGAGAATCTAAGTCAAGTCAACTGTCTCAAGTCAACATCCCTGGTATTTAGCCATATTTTGGCTAAACTCTGACTGTTTTGAACATTGATGATCTGAAGCTCAAACGTGCTGAGGCCTGCCTCCCTATTGTGTTTAGAGATATATATCGATAACATGATGATTGTTTAGAACATATAAGCATTTGGACGGACAGCATAGAAGAGGATTATGCTGTGGGTGCGGTTTGAGTAGCTTCTCTAGATGTTTTGACAGTTTCTTTGCAGTAGAAGTTGGGCACCAAAGCTCTAAACATCTACCTTTTAATTAGAATGCTTCATTTTCAAACGGTGGGTTTTGGGCACAGTATGTACCTTTAAAGTTAAACAAGTACACTGCAAACTTTGTGGAGTTGAGCCAAATAAACAGTAGAATTGATGGGAAAGTGTGTTTGAGGAAAACAAAGCTAATAATAGTGCTCCGATACCTGCAGACCACAGCACTTGGGGGAGTCTCGAGGGACCGCTGCTCAGATTGAGGGTTCCTCCTGTTGTGTGTGTGTGTGTGTGTGTGCGGTTTCAGGGAGGGGTGGTGGTCAGTGTGCTGGGTCAGAATGCTGGCGAGGTACTTTCACAGAGTTTCAGAGACGCACTGATCGATAAATGCTTTAAATAGGGACACAAATACCTGCACACAGCATTAATCTCAATAGCTGGATCCTGTTTGAGAAGGAAGCATTTTGCTGAATAGATTGGCTGGATGGCAACCACACAGTAAGTGGTTGGAGAGGCCCAAACGCCACTCAATGCCTTCCCCAGTGTTAATTAGCGACTGCTCAGGAGGGAAATCCAGACCACAAACACACACAGACACACATAGAAAGACACACACATTATGTTGTATAGAGGTTTTTTCACACAGTGCCCCAAGTTTTGGTTTATTAAGTTTTAGATAATTCATCTGTGGAGGGTAAACTAGCTGGTCACTAATGCATAGTGACAAGTAACAAAAGAGACATGTCAGACATTCACTTATTCCAAGAGCATATTATAGTTCATGGGTTTTTCGATATAAGTGATCATTTAATAAATAATAGCTAACTATAAGTGGTCCGCCTGAAAACTGTACCCATGAAATATGCAGTAAATATGAAATTCAGCCTTAAAAGTTATGTCAAAAACACAGCTTGTTTCTCAGGAAACAGGCAGGTATCACACATCATTCAAAAGTTTCAAAGCTGTGGGTGCAAAAGACCTCTGAATCTCTCTGTGGAGCATCTTGGCATCTGAAAACAGTCACTCGACACACTTTAAACACTAAAAACACAAGACACAAGAATGATCTTCCAACTGCTTTGAGCTCTCCTTCAAAACCTTTTCTAATGAATCAGGAGTCGAACCCATTACCAAACCAGCCTTTGAAATAAACTAGCTAATCCTGTTCCTGTTATTGGATGTAAAGCTATTACCCCAACTTACAGGTACAGCAGCATAAAACAAGGTGCTGGTCACAAAACATTTAAAACCTACTTACTGACTATAAAAAGACCTTTTTTTAGCCATGCTAGTGGTTCTGTAGGGTAATGGTAGGTAGGCCAGTCCACCTGAGGTTCACATTTCTGTTTTGAAACGTCTCAACAGCTGTTGCATGGATTGGCACAAGGTTTGGTGAGATTGTTGCCTCAAAAAGAATGACATTTTTTCAGCAAGTGGTCCAAAGTTACGTATGTTTACATTATTATGTTTTAATAGAGTGACGAAGTCCGTGAAGTGAGGAGGGTTGAATCACAAAAGTATCAGATTTTAATGTGTTGCCTCACTGCAAACAATCTTAACCATGTTTGTTATTGTAACCATGACGACTAAATGTCCTCTAACTTTAATAAAGTACTTATTATTACCCAAATCAGGATCTTTAACTAACCAATCTGTAGCCAGTGCTGTCACATCATGAAACTGATTTATTTGTATCGTTTTTATAAGACATAGACAAATTAAGTCGTCCAGCCCTGGTCTGTGCGATCACACACACTTCTGTGCCGGACACAAGTTGTATTTTGTCGTTAAATCTGGTGAACTTGTTGAGTTTGGTACAGACATTTGTGTCCTGCTCATCATGAATTGTGATAACTTTGTCTTAATTGGCAAATGTGAGCATGCTAACTGAAGATGGTGTATAAACATTGTATCCACTAAACATCAACATGTTAGCATTGTCATTGTGAGCATGTTAGCCTCTGATGTTAGCATTTAGCTCAAAGAACAGCCTCACAGAGCTGCTAATGTGGTCATAGACAGTGTTGGTTAGTTTTCTGAGCAATTTCATTTTGATATGAGCTCCCAGACATTTTCAACCTGCTGGTTTTTGCTTCATCCTTCCTCATAATAACCAGACTCTTAGATTTTAAGGTTCAGGTGATCACCTGTTTCTGGGGCAAAAATCAGGAGTGTATTGACCTACACTGAGTAGACTGTGTGTATGTGTGTGTGTGTGTATGTGTGTGTGCGCTGCCTCCAGGGGATTTGTGTCCATGTCCCGGCCTGTGTAGTGGACAGCTTGCGGCTGGATTGATAGAGTGACGTCAGCGCGCTGCTACCTCTCCCCGAGGGCAGGATTAGTCGCGAGCTGCAGAGACAACGCTCCGGTAATCTCCCGGTAATAAATGGGGGGAGACGGTCACGTTCGGAACCGCCGGTACCCAGTGATACCGGAGGCCCCCTGAGACTCCTGACAAGATCCCTGCATTTGAAGCATGATGGGTGGCTTCGTGACGCCGCAGCAAACCAAGCGGGCAGGTAAACACAGCAGGTAAGCTGTGGAGACGCGGGGTGAACTCGTCTCAGGAGGATTTACCTTTGGCAAGGTGTTCACAGGCTGCAGCGCTCGTCTGTCAACAACTGCTGCTGCTTTATTTTTACTGCTCGTGTCTGCAGTGTGTGTGCGTACAGGTTACACTCGGGAGATTATGGGCTGGTTGTTGACAACTTTACAGTGTGCGCGAATTTAGGGGAAAGACGGCAAGTTTAACCGGCTGCAAATGTTCCTTTCTCCCCGTTTTAAAAGCGTCTTTGGTTTCACAGACACGCAGCAGAGTAGAGGTTCCTTCAGTGTGGTACTGGGTACCAGTGATGCAGTGGAGGATCATGAACCCACATGAACTCAGTTCACTCATCTGCTGTTGACCGACACTGCTGGCAAGGTTAGTGTTTATGACAGATTAGAGAAGACATCATAGCTGAATGACAGGCTGATGTAGCTCTAGATGCAAGCATATCTGTCTGCTTGCTCCATTGCATGCTCCATTAGTTGACAAAGTTGGACAGAAAAGTGGTCCAGTTCACTAGCGTTGCTAGTAAGTCGCCAGTAAGTGCTGTCTGGTGTTTTGCTTCATAATGATCACCCTCTGAGTGTCATGCCGTATATTAGGTTCTGTTTCTTTACCTTATATATCAATCTACTGTGCAGGAAGGCCTGTATCTCGACCTGCACCGCATTCAACGTGCGCTTCTTTTTACGCACAAACCAACTTCAGCTTAATTGTTTTGAGCTGCATTCAAAGTGCTTTTAGATGTTTTTTTTTTCTTCCATTTCTCTTTTTCTAGGGCAGAAAATGAGGAGACGCGAGGAAGTATAAGGGCAGACTTGTCATGCTCGTAAAGACGACCTACTCTGTATAGATACAACCTCTGGGCATTTATGGGTTGGCTGTCACCTACTTGGCACCTGCCTTTAAATAACCAGATAACAGCCATTATGCACCGGGTCTAAGGGGTGATGTCTGATGCTAAAACCCACGGGCCAATTTGTAGCCGCCGTGTTACTTTTACCGCTACCGGTTTTTACTGTCAGGTCGCTGTGTTTTGCGGATCCGTGTGAATAAAGGTCCAATAACACGTAAAGATCAGTGCGCGCTTCCTCCGCTGTCACCGCGCTGAGAAAACAGCCCCTGAAGTTTACGTTTTTATTTATTACAGTGGGTAAGCCAAGCGTATGCGCTGTCTGTCAGTCTTTCTCTGCCGTCTGTGTGGGTGTGTGTGTGTGAGAGAGAGTCATTGCACGTGAAAAGAGGCAGCAAACACTCAGTAAATAGAGATAAAAGAAGGCAGGAAAGTTTTGGTTCTGCACCACTTGGGTCCAGCAGTGCAGGTATTTGATTGTGTGTGTGAGTGTGTGTGTGTAGAGGTAGGCGGTGCGCTGCTTCGGGTTGAGAGAGACAGCACCACTACCGGACACAGGGGAGAGAGAGAGAGAGAGAGAGAGAGAGAGAGAGAGAGAGAGAGAGAGAGAGAGATTGCACTACGCGAGAGAGTGTGAGGCAGTGCTGGTTAGAAATATGCGAGGCGGATGTTTGTTGTGTGAGCAGCAGACACACCGCCGTGCGTCTTTGCGCTCAGAGATCATCCAGTCCTGATCCCCTCACCGCTCCCCTCTCTTGTTTATCCCACAGCAGCCTCACCTGCGAAGCCACAGCGGAGCTCCTCGGCGGACACTTTGCTGACTGACAGAGACCGGGACGGACAGGCAGATACCTCAGTGTACTTTTACCATGGAGGAGAGCCGGTCAGAGTAACTTACAGCAGCCTCCAGTGTCCAGAAGCAGGCTGTCAGAGAGCAGAGCCGTCTTCACAATGACCCGTTAAATTCCTGCCGCCGATGCTTTCTTTGGAGAGTGGATTGACCATCTCCTAACGGCAGAGGAGACGAGCAGAGAGGCCTTTATTCCTTTATTTCAGTCTTCAAATGGACCAAGTGCCCCCGGCACTGGCCGCTAAGATGCGCTGGATCACGCTGGTGCTTGCCGGCTTGACTTTCTGGGGCAAAGTGACTATTTGTAACTGTTTCGACTACGAGGAGCCAGATTATGATTATTATGAAGAGGAGAGAGCGGAGACCATTGACTACAAAGACCCGTGCAAAGCTGGTGAGTCCTGGATTTACTCTGTTTTAGTTTTTAATCATACTGAAAATAAGTGTTTTTTTTCACGTCTGGTCACGGTGCTCCTACCCTCGAGCGCGCTGGCTCTGAGGTGGCACGTGTGTGTGTGCGTATGAGAGATGACAGCGGGTATGTGTGTGTGTGCGCGCGCATGCATGTGTGGTGCACACTGATCCAGATGCCCCTCTTTCCCCACCCTTCATAACCGATAAGTCAGTGTCGGTGGTGATCCCGCGAGTGGATGCCACGTGCAGCCGGTGACGGTCCTGCTAAGCCCGTGTCCTCCTGAGATGCACGCGCGCATATTCCGTGCCTGCAACACCTGTGGGCAGAATTTCGGCCGAAATGTTGGCGCATACATGGGCAGGCTGTGCATGCGCGTGCAAGTTTGTCTATGTGTTTGCTTGTGCGTCCAGATGTGAAATCAACCATTAACGAAGATGAGAAACAGCTGGACTCAAACGTACCAAAACATGCGCTGATGCGCTCTCTCTCCCTCTCCCACACACACACACACACACACACACACTGACATACACACACATACACACACACTGTGATAAAAAATGGACATTTAACGACTGTCTGGGAGCTGCTGTGGAACAAGGCTGTAGCCATGTTTAGTCTCATTAGTCAGAAGATGTATGTGTGTGTTTCATATGTGTATATCATGAAAGAAGGAACATGTATACAAACTGGTCGTAAATGAAATGGATCGTGTCAGCAAATGGTTGTCAGTGATTTAAAGTTGGGTTTTATATGTTAAAAAGGTACATTTCTTTCCTCAGTATTATAGGTCTTTTATAGGTGTATGTGTGTCATGTGTGGTGTCTTGGTGTGCTCCACCCAAATGAACTCATGTTTTCACCAGAAAGCCTGGAGATTCACTTAAGATTTTATACAGTTCCTGTATTAAACTAAGCTTTCTGTCTTTCCGTTTTTCTTTTACTACATGCTGTACGTCCTATATGTGTGGTATTTCCTGATGTCCACTCCATCTACTTAAAATTTGAACATTTTAATTTCTAGTGCCAGCATGATACCTGATTTTCAGTAAAGATGCTGGTACCATGCTTTTTTCTAATATCTTATATCAGTGTCTCAGTTAACTTATAACTTTGACTAAAACAAACAAGAACACCCTTCTCCTGATCACAGCTCTCTGTCCAGACCATGTAGCAAAGCTACAGGATCAGGATTATGGTTGCATGTTAACCCTCCTCTGGTACAGCATCACTCCTGCAGAGCAGGTGGAGGAATCTGAACCTCTTCTCTTCTGTTTACCTTCTGTTTGTGCACATTTGCAACAGAGATGTGGTACTGCCAGTGAGCATCTTCTTCATCTACATTCTTGTTTCGGTTACACCCGTCTGACTGCGTGTTTATGTGCACACGTAACGGTCATGTGTGTTTTAATGGCACGTTGCTGCCTTAATGTTGTCTGTGATGACACGTTGAACTGATAAGAACTCCACCCAGAACGCTGAGCGTCCACTCGCTGACCGACACACATTCCTCACATACCAAATACACAGACCTGACAATCCTGGACACTGGCCTGTGTGTGTATGTGTTTGTGTGTATATGTGTTCGTGTGCGTGCGTGCATGTTTTCATGTACACTGATCTGTGTGTGAGTGATTTCATGTTGATACTGCAATCCCATGACTCTGTGGTTTTTAGTTATGCTAAGACCCTTATCGTGTGTGTGTGTGTGTGTGTGCACGTGTGTGTGTGTTTGGATGGAGGCCCGGCAGGTTACAGGGAGACAGTCAGTCTACATATGTTTGAGCAACTGAGCGACTCTTGTAGGTTAAAATAACTAAGTGAGAAAGCACAGGCAATGTTTTTATTTGCTGGAAATATCAGTCCACATAAAGAATGTATTCATGCTCACACTTAGATTTCTCACTGCAGTTGCACACATGACTATCCCAGAGCTCTCTATAATTCATTCTTGTTTCTGTTTCTTCTTCCTATTTAATAAACTCATGTGTGCATGTTTTACCAGATATTTTAGTTGTTTTATGTTACTTTTAAGGTATTGTTTGCCTTCATTTGATAGTTGACAGGAGAGAGCGACCAATAGCGGAGGGGGGCGAAATGCGGCGATGCTCCCTGTCTGGACTTGAACCGGGAAGATCACATTTACATAGTATGCATGTTTGTTGAGATTAAATGCAAATCAAATGTCAGCGTCGCATTATTCATGCCAATTTGACTGCTGGAGTGCAGTCTTTGTTTCCACAAACAACCAAGGGACAGTATGGACATTTGCTGTAGCTGTAGCAGCATGCACATGTGTGTGTGACAGATTTCAGATCTTATATTCAAACACTCTCCGTTTTGCTCCTGTCTGTGTACATGCATGGCGTCATACACCTCAGGATAGCCTTAAAGTTGAAACATTGTGACTTCATGGCAAATAGCATCCAGATTAAATCTACATCTGTTTGCATCGTCAAATTACGAATTTATGGTGTCTCTAATTTTTCTTTTTCACTTTCGTCTTCCTCTTACACTCTCTTGCGGACTTCTCAATGAGATAGTTGTATTGCATGTAATCTGTATGTACTAAAATGGTTAGAAGATTATTCTATTAGTCGACTGACAAAAAATTAACCAAATAATCTCACCTCAAGGTCGATTTAGTAGCTGTTGGGGAGCTTTTTGCAGAATCACAGTGTCCTTATCCGCAGATGGAGTTTTCTCAGTTTCCATGAACGATAGATGTCCAAACATTCCAAAAACCTCATTCATGTTGAAAGTTCAGGTTCACGTCTTCAAGGTTTCAAGGTTTAAGTCTTGACCTTGGAAACAGCAAAGCAATCAACAACAATTTTGATGGGCAATTAATCTTAATTCAAGCATAGTTATACATGCAAGTTATTCAAGTATGTTGAGGAAAAATGCCAAACACTCAGTGATTCTGGCTTATTTCTCTCATTGTAAAATAAATATCTTCGGGGTTTATACTGTTGGAAGGACAAAACAAGTAATTGCACATGGGCTTTGGGAACTTCTAAAGGGTATTGTTCGATTTTTGGAATGATTTCTCTATTTTACCAGTTATATATTCACAATGCACATGTCGATACACACCAATTCGCTACATATGTTGAAAACACTGTATACATGACACTTTAAAGACCAACCAAATCATTCTCTCACGCCATCTTGAGCTCATCTTAAATTTACACGACCACATCTCCAAAAATGTCCCACAGTCAACCCCAACATCTAAATACAGACACAGATAGGCACGCACAAATACATCAGTTGGAGTATACGCATGTACATGCATGCACATAAATTCACAACTTTAGTTTAAGTCTGTGGAAATGCAAATATAAAAATGACCTTTTTTGCACATGCACAACCATCCATAAATTGAAAAAATAATCATCAGGTTAATCGATAATGATGATGTTTTGTTAGTTGCACCCTCAGTATAGACCCGTTTTGTTGTCAGTGTGTAAAGACTTGGTGGCTGTGTCTCTGTGTGTGTGTGTGTGTGTGTGTGTGTGTGTGTGTCTGTGTGTGTCTGTGTGTGTCTGTGTATGCACCTTGTAAGAAGTGGAAGCGCGGCTCATTCCAGGCCTGACCCTGTGGCATCAGTCTGAGTGGCTGGTATTCCGCCTCCTGTTTTTGCTGGGAAAACACAAGGGGAATATTTGGCTGTCTGCTTATCTCCTCCGAGTCCCATGCTGGTAGACAGGAGAACACACACTTCCAGGCCTTTGTGAAGTGATTTCCCTACGCGAACACACACACGCACACAGACGCACACACTCAACACACACTCAACACACACACACGCAGAGCTCCCTCCATTCACCCGTGCTTATCTCTTCCTGGTTGTCTGCATCCTGCCACTCAGCTGGAGATGACACACACGCGTGCACGCACACACACACAGTCATACGGACGTGCGTGAGCTCCCTACGCTCACTCAAGAGTCATTCATGCTTCCTTCCAAATCACTGTTCTCATAAAATGCTCACACAAACGGAGTGAAAGCTAAACAAACCATGAGGTCCGAATGAAGCTGTGGGCCATTTCTTCAGGAGTGACCCAAGAGACCAACTGCCTGTTCTCCTCAAATACGATAGCCGGGTATCATAGCAGTGTGCAACAGCTTAGTACAATACATAATGTACATTTACTGATGGGTGTAAGGTTCAGGAGTTCACAACACAACAATCAGATAAAACATTTGCATTATGACATAAAATAATTAATTATGCAGAATAGTGGTTTTGTTCTGTCATCATGCACAATCTGAGCCGGTTCATTTAGAAAAAAACGCCATGATGCAGCTTGACTGCAATAAGATTTCCCCAAATCCCCTAGTGAGGAATCATTCTTTCTGTTTCAGAGTCAGGTAGATAGGAAGTTTATAGTGATTTAGTGTCGACTCCAAGAGCACTTAAGTAGCAGGAACGGTTACATCACAGTTTCCATGTGGAGCTCGAACCAGGACCTTCCACTTGAGGGGCGATCTCCACCCTGCTGCCTACATGAAGTGGTTGCATGTTGGCTGAAGCTCAGTCTGATGTTCAGATAAAGACCAGCTGCTAAGTATTAGTGGAGTGGGTAGCGATACAGTGCTGATGTTATACACTGTTTTTTTTTTGTTTTTTTTTTTTACAGGTGTAGTGAAGAAAAGCACATGTTGGCAATTTAGTTGTTTCCAGTAACTCAGGAAGTTTGACATAATTTGTATCTGAACGTTTTCAGTCTAGTCACTGTGCCTCCATTGGAGTGTCTCCAACATTTTGCAGGGTCTGGTGGCGCTCCACTCTAAGCACTCGCTTGCATAAAAAGAACAATTGCATTACATTTCAAAGTCATGTTGGTTCATCGCAGCATGATTGATGCATTTGGCTGTTTGTGTTAGAAAACTCTGTACTGCACCGTCTTTGGTTTGTGCAAACAGAATAAATGTATGTAGTGAAAGACCAAAAAGCAGCCAGGATAACGACTGTACGGAGAGACATGTGTTTGTGTTCTGCAGCACTCACTAGAGACTCCAGTCCTTTCTGTTAGTCTCTCATCTCCCCCCCTCCTCTCTGTACATTGATGAAGTAAAGTACATTTCCCCTCTGGTCAGCAGTCAACGTGGATGACGAGACTAATTACAGCACACTATAACACCCGACAGTGGAGGTCAGCACCTCCGCTGCCACAGACAGATTGAGGAGCGAGAATGAAGATAAATCTACTTTTTAATCCCAAAAGTTGAAAGAATGAACTCTGAGCTGTCCTCCAGCTGGTAGACGGCTCTGAATCAGAGCAGAATCTGGTGTGACTTTGGGCGTTTATGTCCCCAGAAGCTCTGGCTCTGGCTCTCTCTCCAGAGCTCTGTGGTGCTCAGCGGCTGTCTAACTGTCCCCCGTCTCTGCACCATCGCCCCTACACAACACTCTGCAAAGTCCTGCGATTTGTGCAGATTTTTTTGTTCACATTTGATATTTTGAACTCACGCAAACGTTGAGTTATTCACTTGCCTGACACATCTATTCGCACCTTTGCATTGACTTGCTTCACTTTCATTAGAGGTCGGTAGAAAAACTTACCTGAAACTGATGTGCATATATTTATTTCCAGAAAAAGAAACCTGACTTGAGGACAATTAGTAGTGTTAGAAAAATTCAGTCGACCTGAACGGATCCATATAGAGAGAGAACACCAGCACCAGTAACAGCACGGCCAACAGCAGTACATCTCATTTTCCCTGCTCTTCACAGACTGTCACACCAAACTCTGTCTTGGCTCCAACAACAGTTTTCTTCTGTAATGATGATGGTGCATCATGTCATAGCTGATAGCGATATGGTATAAGGCATACTGCCAAATTCAGTTTAAAATTCAGTTGAAAAAGACATAAAACCAGTTCTTCTGGATTCTTAGCAACTGTCAGCGTTCATGCAGCTGCTTAGATAGAAGTTTGACCATCACTTGTGCATTCTGTCTCTGCGCTGCACAGCTGAATGTGTGTGTGCCGGTGTCCATGTATATTGCATGTGCGCTTTTGAGTTTTTCATTGAGAGAGTGAAGCCCACCATGTCGTGACAGCGAGCTGCAGCTACTGTTCGCCCCTTCCCCCATTCCTCAGTAGGAAGGAAACTAGAGCAATGTGTGTATGCGTGTGTGTTTGACACTGTGGCTGCGTTGAGTGTGTGTGCGAGCTAGAGGACGAGCGGTCTCACTCATATTATATTAAACAGGATTTTCCCGAGCAGAGTGCTCCTGCCACTGAGCTTCCGAAGTCTTCCTCAGGATTCCCGCCTCAGCACAAACTCGGCGGCCGCACTGAGAGCCGACTGTTTGTTTTGGAGCATCATTGTTCCGGAGCTGCAGAAGCCATGAGTCAGCACCGCCGTCACTCCGCCCACCTACCACGCATTGCTCAATTATTAAATGTCTGGCTGCTTTTATGTCACCTAGCTTTTCCTGATGGTATTTATAGCAGCAAAAATCATTCGCATACACCATTTATCGGCTGAGGAAAAGCCACCTTCTCCTTACAGTCAAACTCTGTGGTCAAAGCTATGGTCACAGATGCAGGCTCCCTGCACCGTATGACGCACACTTACACACTCATAGCTACGTCAGATAGTTTGATATTTTAGCTCCTAACAACCTTTTTACAAATGTTAAAAGACAATACTGCATGTAGCCTTAACTTAACACCTGTAGATATACCACGACCTGGATGACTGAGAATATTCACAGATGCATGTACAGTTGATGCACAGCCACCGAACAGCGGCTAGTTATATGCCACTGCAAAGCATCATTTTCCAAAAACATCCCCACCTGATTTATGCTAACTAGCGAGGAGCTGCATTACCTACATTATATTGCGCTCTTGGCCATAGTTGTGCAAGCCATTACAGTTCACAGAAATGCCTGCATTGTAATGGTAAACTGCCCAGGACAGTCATTATTAAACAAATGTCACTGAGGTTCTGCTAGAATCAGGCAATTGCGAGGATTTCCAACAGCATTGTCCATTGGTCCTCAGCCAGACTGTCACACCAAATGTGCAAGCTTGCAGAGTTTGCACAAGGTAGAACTTTATCTCAAATATTATCCATCATATACAAAGCTGCTAACTAAAATCCTTGAGAACCCTTTATCCTATATAATCCACTATATAGGTTTTCTAATCCTCTCTGATGTTTTCAATGCTGAACCAGACTGGCTGTAGTGACAAGCAGCCAGCTATGTTCAAACTTAAAGAAACCAGCGCCAAACACAAGACAAAGAGAGCAGTTTTCTCAGTGTTTTACATTTAAATTTTTTTTGGCCACTTGGTAACAGCTGAAACAAGTTATGAGCACGACACAGACAGGTCTAAGCTGATATCGAGAACTTATTAACAGTCCAGTAGTAATGAAGTAACGTTATCCTTCATTTGGAGTCTTGTTTCTGACCACCGAATATTAGGCCAATATTTACTCTTCTTAGCTCTGTAAGGCTGAGGAGGGCTGCAGATTCAGGTGATAATTCCCTGTAGCTTCATCACCACGAGAGATTCCTTTGGCATTTTCGCATTGTTTTCACATTAGCCTGTATTTACCCAGGAAATGCATTGTTTTGATTGATTTTGATAGATTGATGCATTGTCATTATAGAAATATAGATTAAAGACATTTTAACAAACTTTGAAGCTGCTTGAATATTAGCCACCCTGCCAGATTTCATGTCTTAACATGACTTATTCTCTGTAATCATCACTCGTTGCTCTCAGTAATGACACTGATGTTACATCAAATCCCAAAGAAATTAGTCTTCTAATAAGTGAAGCACCTGATGTACAGATTGGAAGACATCCAGAGCAGGACTGGACAGTCCTGCTTTATGTCCTAACATAAATAACATTGTTCTCAGGTATCTTTTATTTGATCTTTGGTCACCGCCGGGCCCTGGGTGCACACCCAGGACGGTTAAATCGAGCCACGATCGTGTCCCGTCACAATGTCTGGCCAAATCCATGACCTGCGAGAGAAGAATCCCAGTGTCCCAGTAATGTGATTAAGAGGTTACACCAGCTCTCTTTGTGTGTGTGTCATCTGATATTATGTTATTTTTGTCTCCTACTGAGCATTTCTTTGTCTATTATCTCCTTCAGTTTATGTGGTGGAGTGCTCTTTAAGCGTGTGCTCTTTTGAAGTTGTGGATGTTCCTTTTACTTTGCCTTGAATATTATGATTAAACAGCTTCTTTTTACTTTACTTTGTAATTTCACTGTGGCTTCACAATTATATTTTAGTGATCTCTCCGCCGCTGGCGCTTGATTCTGGTCTGATGTGGTCTTGTCAGGTCAGGGAGATTGCACAACAGTACACACAGTTGGAAACGTGGAGATTTATGTTTAAAAAATAAAAAGATAGATAGTTCTCCTTTGGAACTGATGGCTTCATGACAGTATTTTCATGTTATTGAATTTGTTTATGATCAGATTGGGATTTATTTCCAGGTAGTTTCAGATGTCCAGTTCTGTTTTTATCTGCGTTCATGCAAGAAACTTTGTCTAACCTTATATATAGACACACATGCACGCACGCACGCACGCATGCACGCACACGCACGCACTCAGTGATGTGTCAGTGGGTTTTTGTCAGTGTCTGGGACTGTTTAAGCCAGCAAAAATGTATGATTAGCTAGTGTGTTTTTGTGATTCAGGGTCTTTTGAACTATGACATTACAGATGCATTATCCTTAAGTCTGCAGATGCATGTTGTCTGTTAGCATCTGTTTAAGAAAAATGGTTCCAAAAGTCCCAGTTTAGTCTGTGTTACTGGTAAATTGACAAGTTTGTTATTACGGTTTCAGTTAAATTTTCTTCTTCATTCCTACATGATCACACACACAGAGACACTGCAATCTTTTGTTCATGACTGTTTCACCTCGCGTCACAGAAGTTGGGATAATCCGTCTTCTCCCTCTTTCTGTCTCTTTCTCTCTTACACACATACTTGCAGGAGGGTGGGGGTGTGAACTTTTTGAACTTGGACTGAGCGTCTACATTTTTCATTTTTTTTCTCTAAAACCACATTTCTGACCGATGACATTGCCGACTCCAGCATCTCTTCACATTGCAACACCTTACGTTGCCAAGTGGCACAAATTTATTCCATCTTAAATACTTGCTAGGAAAACTGTGAGCAATAATCTCAGTTTAAAGTGCTACTTAAAGTGATGCTTTGCAGTTTCTCCACAATGAACAATGGAGACTGTGGTTAGCTAGCTGTTTATTAACCATAACCACAATCTCTCCCTAACTTTAACCATATCTTAACTACACTGTATTTACCATAACCACCATCTTTCCTTTCCATAAACATAAACCTTAAACATAGTGTAGATGTCCTGCACAGATATTGCAGAAAGTGAGAATTTACACTTGAAACATTAAACCTGAAGCTTTTATAAAATGGTGTATTGACGTTCTTGTCTGGTAGTAGGGTTGTTTTATGCATTGCTCTCTACTTTCTGTCTGCATGCTCAGAATGTTTCAAACTGTTCAATCCTCATGAAAGATCCTGCACGCATTGGTTTGTGGGTGCTATTGCGTCTGCCTGTAGCTCCCCCAGTGGTAAGAGTGGCTCTATCACAGCGCACTCATTGGCTCATTAGCCTGATGCTGCACTTTGTATAATTGTATGAGTCAAGGCTTAATACAAATTAACAATCATACACATAACGAAGGTATATGCAAAAGTGAATGAAGGTACAGTCTCATATTTTGTTTGTAGAGAAGGTTAGTGATTGTTTGTGATGTGCCCAGTGGTCAGTCAGACCAATGACTGAGTTGGAAGCAGGTTCTTCAGACTAGCCAAGGAGTGACCTTAAACAGGCAATAACTAATCAGGTAATCATACAGTCTCTGAAATTTCCAAGGATACTGAAAAATGTCCATTGCAATCTTTCAAAATTTCTTGTTTTGTGCAACCCGCTGTTCAAAAATGAAATATATTCAGTTTGAAAACCAATTAATATTCCCAGTTTAGAAGCTGGAACCAGTACATTTTAGCATTTTTAACAACTTTCATAGTAAATCAATTACCAATTAATTGGTTGGCAAAATACTTGCCAGTAAATTTTCTGTCGATAGAAGAGTCTATTAATCACCTGATCTCTCCAGCTCTACTTGACAGTCATGTGTAAGGACATAAACAGCAGTGAACTGTATTTGGCCAAATTCTGACAAAAAATAATGACTGTTTGGAGTAGGTGAGGTTAGGGGAAGGATGTTGTGATTTCCAAGCTAGTCACTATGGAAATCTGCTGTAAAAGCTGTGCATCCGACCACAAATGATTAGCAGCCGCCTCTCTGTCTTATGGGGTTCACTGAATTTTGGAAATTTTGGGTGGAGGAGTATCACTTTAATGGCCCACTTAGCTGGGTAGGATGGTGTATTTATTGTTGTGCCGTACTGTGCAGCTGCAGCACCTGTTGTTGCTCACAAAGGGTTAATGTGGATCAAGCAGCTCGCGGAATGATTGCTTTTTGAGAAAATCCTCAAACGGGGCCGTGATAATCTGTTCTTGATATTGCGGTGCGTTCACAGTCACAGGTACATACAGTATAATAATATCACACAAGTGGAAGGGCTCATACACATGCACATGTTCACACACATGCACACACACACACACACATACAAATCTTAGCCCACCTACAGTGTGACCTTATATTTGCTTAACGAGGAGCTTAGTGAGATGTGTGTGTGTGTGTGTGTTACATTCACCCCAGTGAGTACAGCATGAGTGCATAACTCAGCAGTGCTCAGTTCTCTACTGTATTGTACTGTAGTGTCCGCAAAATGTCAAAGGAACAGAGAAGTCCCTTATTATTACTAAATCTTATTCTTAACATGACTGAAAGTAGGTATATATAACACATATCTGTACATAGAAACACTCATGTTTCTGTTCGTTCATGTGTCTCCAGCTGTTACCAGTTCAGTCATTGCAGCGCTTGTTAAAGATGCTATGATACTATGCGTTAAGTAATCCCTCACTTATGGCCCACGAGAAAAGTGTGATGGTGTATATATCTGCAGGGACTCTGCCCTCTGCCTCTATTTTCTTATTTTCGTATTATTTTGCTGTGGCGGGCACGTTTCTGGGCTGCAACGTTTGGACAGTTGGTGTGTGAGGATGGGACTTTATAAAAAGGTAGCTACCAGGCTGCTGTAAGCAGCACGTGTTCAAGAGGAAGCTGTGAAAATGGCGAATGCAGTTCTGATAAAAAAAACGCAAATGTAACGGGACGATATGGCAAGTGGACAAAGAGAGTGAATTTGGAGTTGGCTTTCACCCAGTGGTGAAGGAGAGGATGGAGAGGAAGAGCGTTTTATGTTGGACAGGTAGATGCCAGCAGTTAGATCAGTTATCTTGCGAAAGTTAGTTAGTTAGCTTCTGCTTTTGGTGGCAGTGAGCTGAAAAGGAGGGGCCAACTTTGAATGTTGTGTTTGCCAGCAGTAAGCAGCAATTCCTGAAAAGATACGATAATAACATGAAGATTACACAGATAGGCTTTGAGGTGATACAATAGAAACACAACAGAAACTAAAACTATTAAAGCAGGAGACAAATGTGATAGAAATGTCACCTTAATGAATGCAAAAAGCTTAACGAGTAACACAAAAAAGCTTTTTTAAAGAAGCTATTTCATCCAAATTTGTCAGAATAATCAATGTTTTAATTATTGTATATTTATTTATTGCATATATATTTGCGAGTTTGTAAATTGTTGCCGTGTCTTGCTTGTACTTCATAGGCCCCAACAAGTAACAGCTAAGTACACGCTTGTGCAGTATTGTTTGGGTGTAAATGATGTTTCAGTACACATTGTGGTATGAGGATGAGCGGTAAATGTTTCAGCTCTCTCAAAGACACGCACACACGATCACACAGATCACGCTGTTGTACGTCTGTTTGACGTTTGTTAGCAGGCTGCGGAGAAAACTTGGTCCTCTCTGTCTGAGAAGTTGATCAGCACAACTTAAACTCTTCAAACAGTAAACGCTATGGGTGGAGGTGCTGGATGTGTGTGAGGGAAGTCTTCCTCTCAGTTTGTGTTTGGTGCATTACTCTTGAGTGTGTGTTTGTGTGTGTGTGTGTGTCTCTGTGTGCTGGTGTGTGTGTGTTTGCTGCAGTGCCCCTGCTGAAGGGCGAACAGTAAGGCCCTGGTCAGCATGATGTAGGTCTCCTGGGACATCCTGGGTTTTTGGATCAATACTTCTCCTCCTGCATCTCCCTGCCTCACTGTCCTCACCCCTCCTCACCCACTGGCTTGACTTTGGGCTATTTATGGTATCTCTATGGATTAACAAGACCCCAACAATCAATGGGCCAAAGTTACTATCACTGTACTCTCCCTCCTCTTCTCGCTTTGTAGCTCTGCTTGTGTCAGCTCCTTTTCTCTGGAAAACTTTTAGTCCTTGTAGTTTTTCTTGTTGTCCTGAAATATCTGAAACTACAAGGTGTGTAATGTCACAAACACAAGGTCCCACAAATAGAAAGCAAAAGCCAGGGGAATATCATTTCTGATGCAGGTGCAAGGTGATTCAGTCTATTTCTGTATGAGAATTCACACAGATAATGACCTTTTGCTGGTGAAGAGTGAGTTTCTTTTAGGTATAAGTGGATTTTTTGCACCCATTTGGTAGTATTTGTGGCTCAGTATGACACCACTTTGGCAGAGTTTGCAGGAGAAGGGAGCGTCAGTAGAAACTGTGTCGCCCACAGTGCACTTTGGTGTAAAAAAAAAAAAACCAAACATTTGTTCCAACGCCTGTTCAGACCACATCTTAGTATAATTGCTGGTGTAATTGTGTTATTTCTCTGGCTTTATATGGCACAGACACTCCAACATCAGCCTCTTCAGAGTCAAATAAACCTCTTTTATATATGTCTGCTGTACTTTTCGACCAGTGACTCACTGAATGCAGCTTTTTTTTGTATCTCTTAAATAAGAAACACAAGGGGAACACATTTTATTGTGCTGCAAAATGTGGTATTATCTGAGCATTTCATTACTGTGTAAATAACAGCTGCAGATATGGTGGCATTACAAATTGAGCAATACATGACAAGAGCTGATGTGATTGGTGGCTACCAGCACATCACTGAATGATAGGTCTTTTACAGCTGCACCTGTGCTCTCTGTGTGATGGTATACTTACGAAATCCAACACCTGTTGGTCATGTCCAAGCACGTCAGCAGCAGGAATCCACACTAGCACCTGTGTGTTCTTGCAATTTGATTCAGACAAACAGACACAGTATAATTAAGAATTACAAAGTGCTCTGTTCAATGGCATCAGATGAATTACAGAATAATTACTCAGCAACTATTGGGAAATCCGTTAATGATGTAAGTCATACTGTATGTCGAGCAAAAATGCCAAAATTTCAAGTTTTCAGCTTGTCAGATATGAGGATTTGATGCATTTACTTGTCTTAAATTGTAGTAAACTAATAAACTTTGAGGGATTGGACAATATTTGGAACAAATATTTAAAGGGGTCACTTTGGTCTGTGACCAAATCATTTGAGGATCAATACTATTCTCATGTCACGTTATGTATGCTTAATATGAGCATGGAACAAGCCTGGTTCAGCTGCTGGCTACAGCTTCATATTTACGTCACAAATATGGAAGTGTTATTGATTTTCTCATCTAACTACAGGTTAAAGAAAGAGAGTGAACATAAAAACATATAAGGCATTATACGTGATACATGTTAAAGCCATGTGTAATAATCTTTTTCATGTAAATGTTATTTCTTCAAGGTGAGTAAACAGTTAAGTGTAACACATCGTCGATTCCTGATATATAGTAATATAAGACCACTAAGAAATAATACATTACTGCAGCTCTACCATTTAGATGGGAACACTATTCTCATATTCATATAACCAACTTGTCATATACCACCATTCAGCAGCACACACTTTCAGCCTGTATCTGGTATCATGATTTCTAAACCATCTGTAGTCATTGTGGTTTGCTCCTCACTGCAACAATAGCTCAGATTCGAGCACAATGGCACCCTGACCCCCCATTTCCTTTAGTGGCAATCCTGATTAGCTAAGTGACAAGCTTCTCCCATGCCATTGTTAATGTATTAGTGTCTTGAATCCCCGTGGAGGGCAGTAACTCTGCTCTGCTAATCATTTAGCGATGGTAATCATGCAGTTGTTCATTGTTAGAGGCTGGGAGATATACTGTGTATGTGGGTGGAGAGGGAGGGAGAAAAAATAAAGAAAGTGGGTGAACAAGGGATCCAAGATGGGCTTTGTCTGATGCTGAGGGGTGTGTGACAGAAACACAGCCACATACATATCACAGGTTTCATTCTTGTAGCGCATGATGGTTACTAAAGGTTGAGGATGGGGACTGAAGCATGAGCAGTGGGGAAGGGAAGCTTTTCAGTAAGATGATGAAGAGAGGCAAGCAGATGAGGCATGCTGTGGGAACAGGAGGGATGTTAAGGTTGAGAAAGAAAGTGTTTGTAACGGCCCGTATATACAGTCTCTCGCACACCACCACTGCAAATGTCATTGCAGCAGTCATTTAATGCTTGAATGCACATTTTTGGTATATAATAGATCACTCTGTGCTTTATCTGCTTTTCAGCAAGTGAGAATTCAGAGGTCATTATAAGAAATATTGTGGTGGCAGAGTTTCATTGTTTAGCTCTGAGAATACAGTACTGTCAGGATGTAAATTACTCACATTTAAAGCTGTACTTTGCTTATTTAAACAATATTGAATGATCAGGATTTCACAAGAGAAAACATTGGTTTAAATGGGTCTATTTCATGTAAGCTTCACCCTCTAAAGCTGTCGCTAGTAGGTTTTTCCCTTGCATGCCTGCAGAGCGAGAGATACACCCACTAGCAATAGCCTTAGAGGGCTGCGCCTGCACTCATAGAATCTGGAGTTATGGCACCTAACGAGCATTTCCGCTTGCTGTTGATTTGTCCACAGTGCAGTGTAGTATGTAAAGTACATACTGACGGATAGGTTCACATTTGTTAGGACATTGAAAGAATTACTGTTCGCTGTAACCCTTCAAGTTAATATGGGCGTCCAGCAGTCTGAGTTTGTCAAATCAAGTGGGGATCTTCCAAAGTTACAAATTCTTTCTATGTGTTTCCACAGACAACATTGTCATGCTGAGCAGCAGTAATAACAAAATACCCACTTGATTTGACACAGCAAATGCCTCCTATTAGCTTTGGCTGAGCTTAAAAATGCATTTTTGCGCAGAGTGAGGACTGAGGATTCGGTCCTGTTTGCAGGAACCGTTTCACTGTAGTGTTCACGCAGGCATGTACTCATATTGTTTTAAGACGCACTCGATGAAATGTGAACGTGTCCTTTCACAGTGAGCTTGAGTCACGCTGAGTCTTTTAGACAGATCGTATGGAAAGAGGGAGGAAAGGAAGATGTGAGGATGAGGAGGAGGGGACAGTGGTGCCACTTGCCAAAAGGCTTATACATGGCCTGATATCGGACCACTGTAAGACCACCGGGGTCGGGTGTGTGTGTGTTAGAGAAAGCCCCAGAGAATGGGATTGGGAGGGATGGAGACAAAGCTGCACTAAGCTCTCTGAGCTGATCTCAAACACAAGTTTCTAGTTATTTAAGTGAAGTGTCGGGTGTGTAATTGGACTGAGTGGAACTGTGATACAACAGTGCTGCTATAGCTCAGAGGATCAATAACCAGAGGAATGATGAATAGATGACTTCACCTCTACTGATAATTAAAAAAACACCTGAGCTGCTTCCTGGTGTGTGAATTCTACCAGGATTGCGTGGCAGCTGCTGTAGCCCACTGCCTGAGCTCTGCACTGGAAGTCTTAGTGGATCAAACAGTTTGTACTTGAACTGAGCTCAAACTCTGAAAGTCTGAACAGCCTCGAAAAACAACAACAGCAGGGCATCATTGAGAAAAACACCCTTGTTAGCTGGACGTGATTTTGGTCAGATCCAGTTGTTTTCATGGCCCACATGTTGAAGAAAAGTGGTCAATACGGAGTTTTTGTTATTGTCTTAACTTCTGACTCAAACCGTTGCTGGGACGACCCCTGGTTAATGAGGGAATTTTGTTTTTTACTTTTAATCGTGGTAGTTTCACACGATACTGACACTCATACCTGGAAGCTGCCATAGTACAACCACAATCTGTCCACTGCATCATTTTATAAGGATTTTATGAATGACAAATGCATAATTATCAAACCACAGTCAAAGAGCAAAATGTACTAAATAAAGTTGTTAACTTATGTCTGGAAAATTGGACATTTAACTCACTAACCAAAACAATAGCGGCCAACATGGCTGCCTCCCACCCAGTGTGCAGTGCTCTGGAATTAACAGGAACGATATCGGGATTTTCTTGGTTCCTGTTGGGTCTGTTATGATCTTCTTTTGGAGATAACACAGACCTGAGACCTGAGAACAGGGAAAAAAATAGAAAAGCAAGACCTGAGCAAGTTGGGTCAAGTGTGTGAAGTTAGTGCCGGATGTTTGCTAGTTTTGTTTTTGTTTCCATGGGTTACTGCTATTTATTGCTTCATGTGTCTTTTCAGTTATTTTCTGACATTAATATTTGGCTTTTATTGCATCCTCTCATCTTATTATTACTATGTGATTTCTAAATTGTTGTTTTGTTTTGTCTTCGATATTGTTGCTTTTGTGTGGACCCCAGAAAGACTAGCAACCACTTCATGGAAGCTAATGGGAATCCAAATAGAGAAAAAAGAGTGTGAATCATAAAGAGTGTAAACCAATCACAAACACGCACACTAATCTTGTTCCATTGACGCTTCTTAACTAGACGTATATCAAAATGGACTTTTAATAATAACAAACTTGTCATTTCCAGAGATGATGTTGGTGATTTTTGTGATTCTGCTGTTGATTGTGATCATAACGGAGGGTTTCTCTCTTAACTTCCAGCTGTATTCTGGGGCGACATCGCTTTAGACGAGGAGGACCTGCGCATGTTTCAGATTGACAGGACGATAGACCTGACGCAGCACACACACATGCACACACACTCCCGGCAGGGGCACACATCTGGTAAGTGGACTCAGCATCTCACTCTCACTCGGTAATCATCGTGTAATGCTCTCTCTCACGTTTCCTCTCACATACTCTCTCGCGATCCATCGGCTGCAGAGTAAAGCAGCTTGAATAGGAAGGAAGTGGACGGGGGCCACCTGAGGATATTTATTGTGCATTGTTCGGGTTTTGATTCTTGGCTCTTGTGTGTGTCAGGTGGCCAGGAGGAACATGAAATTTCTAAGAAGAGAGGATCTTTATATCTGCTGCTGGAGAGAATACGTAGGTTTGGCTTCGGTAAGGACCCTAAAATTCACGACACACTCTGAGATCTGTTACCAAAGACACCGTTAAAATGACTGTGACACTTTGAATGCTCTACCAAAGAGGTTTTTGGTTGGTCACTCGCCACTCTAACCATGCAAACTTGGACAAAAAAAAGGTGATGACATGTTCACTGATTGATGACACTTCAAGTCTCTTCAAGCTGATTTTAATGTCATAGTGAAATGAATGGAAGTGAATGGTTGCCTGCCTCCATTTCACTGTTTCGAGTGTTGATGGACCCGACAGTTCAAGACTAATGTATCGTAATGCTCTTTGCATGAGGGCACAGTTGCACCACAGCCACTACTCTACTGACGCACAATTAGATCCACAACTGCAGAATGTTTGAGCCACTTTTTTTTTTTTAGCACAACTTGGTAATTCAGTCTACATTCAAAACCTTTAATTAAATGTTTCATAAATATTGCAGAGCTATATCTGTCTGGGTTTATTACCCTCTGATCTGAGAGCAAACTCCAAAAGGTCACATGTCATAAGAAATAGTGTGATCCAATAATCTCAGAACACATTTCTAAACTGATATTCATAATAATAGACCAGCAACAAAAACTTGGAGTAAAGGTAGACTTTCCTCGCTCTGTTAGACTATCTCCCCAAGAACTCCAGCAAGGGAGCCGCCAGTCCCAAGAGCCAAACTGGGAAAGGTGGGAAGACTGGGAACGTCGTGAAGAGCCGTATTCCCCGAGCGGCCACATCCCGAGCTGAGAGGATATGGCCTGGAGGAGTCATTCCCTACGTCATAGGAGGAAACTTCACCGGTAAGCAACTCCACTGGACTGCTGCCCGTACAGCTCAACAGTAAAACACACACCGACGTGTGATTGTGTAAACGTAGGATGTGAAATGTGTGTGTTGCAGGCAGCCAGAGGGCCATGTTTAAGCAGGCCATGCGTCACTGGGAGAAACAAACGTGCGTGACATTCATTGAGAAAACAGACGAGGAAAGCTACATAGTGTTCACCTACAGACCCTGCGGGTGAGTTCGGCGAATCTCTTCGCGTTTTTCGTGACCGTGTGTGAGTGTGTATGTGTTCAGTGGTGACCTTGTCACAGCAAGAGACGATACGGTCACTCAACAATGGCTCCGCTTTCCTTCCTGTCCTGCTCCTGTTTCCCCATCCCACCAATCACATCGCGCGGTCGAAGTTTTTGTACGTTCGTGCAGTTTTTTTGCTCATACTCTGCAGAAGTGCATTGTTCTGTTGAGTGGCAGCACGGCGGGGTCATAGTGTGTTTGTACAGTGGTGGCACTTCACTGACTGGTTTTCAAGTGGCTGAAATCGGGTTGCTTGGGTTTATCTCTCCACGCTACAGATGGTTGAAAGAGGATGTGTAGGATATTTGATATTAGTGCTGGAAGGATAAGTTGGTAAATTGATTAGTTGAACAGTGAACCAGCAGCAATTGTGATAATCGATTATTTAAAGTCATTTGTCAAGTCATTTGTCACTTTTTACCAACCACAGTTTTGACCCTATCACTGTGTAGAACGCCTGCAGGTCGCTGTGATTATAAAACATATGATGAATACGAACATGTTGTGTGTATACGGGTAGACTAGACTAAGACGCACAGCAGATATTTGATTGAAACCTTTAAAATGGTGTCCAATGGTGCTGTCCAACAATTTGATAAATCCTTGAAAACTTAATGTCCGTATTGATCACAAGTGTAACAAATCAGAAATAGTCAAGACTTAATATTCGAGAAGTTTGGTTTCTTTTGTCTAAATGAAAAAAAAAAACTTTGTAGAAAAACTTCATGTTTCTCAGATAAGATGACAAACAAAAACTATATTTTTGTTGTCAATGTTGAAACTGAAGTATGGCAACGTTTTTTTCATTTTCAATGAAACCCAATCTAAATTTTGATAAGACTTCTGTGGACTTGAAAATAATGTTAAGTCCATTTTGAAATATGATTGATTTTTAAATGTAAATGCCAAAGGAGTGAAAGATCTGCGTGTTAACTGATGATGCCAGTTGTGTCGTGTGCTGTGATAGGCTGCCTACATCAGAGATTAGACACTTTAATCTGATGTATAAATACTCTGCAGCCTGGATGTGCAGCTTGTGTGATACACAGACAGAGAGAGAAATGCAGGAAAATAAGTGATGCTTTACAAAAGAAACTCAGTACATTTGTGGCACCTGTGGGTGAAGTAGTTGTACTGATAACTATAGAGCTGCAAATGCTGGAAGGAAAGACTCTATCTACTCCAGTGACTCCTGATCCTTACCCTGCAATCAGCTCGCTGGATAACTTTAATCAGATTTGTAAGCCTGGCACGGATGTCTCGGCTAACCAGAAAAAGGAATGAGTGTGTGTTAGTGTTCTGTGAGCAGCGATATGTGAATTCTCACAGCTTTTTCACATTGGGTTGTGAAACTGCAGCGTTATCGGAGCGTTGTATGTAAATAAATCCTGCCGCTTTTCCTCTGGTGGACGTAGTACGGGGCAGGAAATCCTGAAAAGACTGTGTGTGTGTGTGTGTGTGTGTGTGTGTGTGTGTGTGTGAGAGAGAGAGAGAGAGAGTGTGTGTGTTAATTCAACACTGCTGATGCTTTTCCCACTGCCAAATGTGTAGTAAAAATCATCCGCCTATCTCCCTGCTACCTACTAATCATTATTAGGTGTTGTTCCTATGTGGGTCGTCGTGGCAACGGGCCCCAGGCTATCTCCATAGGCAAGAACTGTGACAAGTTTGGCATCGTGGTGCACGAACTGGGTCACGTCATTGGCTTCTGGCATGAGCACACGAGGCCTGACCGTGACGATCATGTGACCATCATCCGGGATAACATCCAACCAGGTGAGACTTGGTACCCAGGATGCACCTGGGTTTTTATTAGAATCAGATGTGGACAGCAACTAAGTACATTCACTCAAGTACAAATTTTACTTACCTGGACATGGACTTAAGTTTTTCTTTTCATGTTACTTTATGCTTCTTCTGCTTCCTCAATTACTGTCATTTAGTTACTGGGTACTTTATAGTTTTGCACAAAAACAAAACAAAGAGGGAGAGAGCCTCTCAAATGTGAGAATTTGCTGCTTTTCCTTTTAATAATTTTAATACTTTAAATGTAATTGGGTAATTGTGGTGGCATTTCTCTCGATGTTGAATGAATTTTTACAAACCTAACAATTAGTCAATTAATGCAGAAAATAATCAAAAGATTAATCCATAATGAAAATAATCATTAGTTGCAGACTTATACAAAACAGTTGAAAATAAGTTCCTACTCAACCAACTGCAACATTAAACTGCTGCTTTTGCATTAATGCATGACATAAAAATGTAAATAAAAACAGAATGCAATCATTAGCAAACAAATTGTGTTTACCGACAACAGTTCCTGAGCCCATGTAGTAATCTCCTTTATCCAATCATGTGTTCACAAAGTGGTGAACCTCGCTCCATCCTCGCTTGCGAACGACTGAGCCTTTCCAGGATGCTCCTTTCATGCCCAATCATGATACTATCACCTGCTGCCAATCAGCCTCTTTATCTGTGGAATGATCCAAACAGGTGTTTTTGGAGCGTTCCACATCTTTTCCAGTCTTTTGTTGCTCCTGTCCCAACTTGTTTGAAAAGTCTTGCTGCATCAAATTCAAAATAAGCAGATATTCACAAAAATCAATGAAGTTGATGAGATAAAAAATTCAATATATTCTCTCTATTCTGCTTTCAATTGAGTATATGTTAAAAAGGATTAGCACGTTATCACATACTGTATTATTTATGTTTTACACAGTGTCCCAGCTTTTGTGGTATTGGGGTTGTAATATATAATAACAGTCACATGGAATGTTACACTGCATTGAGTACTTTTACCCTAATACTTAAGTACTTTTTCTTATTGTGCATCAATACTTAAAGAAATTTGCATTTTCAATGCAGGAGCACTTTTTCAGTGTGAACCTGGTATTTTTACTTTAGCAGACGATCTGAATATTCCTGCACCACTGGTTAGAATCATTCAGGGTTGTTTCCAGCTGGAGAGCAGTAAGGACGTTTGTGGATGTTTGTGTAGGTTTTCAAATTCACACTTGTGTCCGGCTCTGTGTGCGTGTGAATGAGGCTTTTAATGACTGTGAAGTCACCTCAAGTCTCTTTTCCTCCCACGCACTCTTCTGCACCACAACCCAATCTGACAGGTGTTAAATCAAAAGACAGAGCAGTGTGTGAGAACTGACCCGAGTTTTTATTTAGAAACATGCTACAGAGCTACATACACTACTCTATTGGACTTCAGTAATCTACTCATTTTAATTATTTTTTTTTTGTGTACAAAACCAAACCATCTAATGCTGCTGTCCTTACATGTATGAAAATGTGTGTGTATTTGTATGTGAATATGTGTGGTTCCCAGGCCAGGAGTATAACTTCCTCAAGATGGAGCCAGGGGAGGTCAACTCTCTCGGGGAGCCGTACGATTTTGATAGCATCATGCACTACGCCAGGAACACCTTCTCACGGTAACCCGCGGCACAACCACTTCACTCATGTTAAATTTACAAAACAGAGCCGACACTCAATCTGCTGAAACAGATGTTTCTCAACTTTAAAGTCAGCTCCGTGATTTTGAGAAGCAGTGGCCGTTTTGCATGTCTCTGTGTGTTGACTTTGTTTGGTGTTGTGGGGTGGAGCTGACAGTCAGAGCTACGCCTGAACAATTTTCATCACCCAGGGCGAGTTAAGGTTCAACATGTTAACAATTAAGATAGAAAGAGTTGCAACTGTTCCTTTCCTGTGCACACAATGAATTACAACCTACAGATGCTTTTTAGATTAACTGTATTTATCACCATTATTGCTCTGCATGAACAACACTCTACTTTTATAAAGTGACTAATAAGCTACAGTATAGCAAACAAAACAGATCAGGTGCGTAGTTTGCTTCATTTGTGTCCTGCCCATGTGTGTTCTAAACATGTGTCGACAGAATGCTACAGAAAACAAATTCTAAGACAGCCAGAGTGTGTAATTATGTATAAACTGCTAATGTTTTGGTTCCCACTGTTTACTACCTGCTCAGCACCAAACAGCGGGCGGACACAGTTAGCGAGTAGCTGGTGAACATGATGGAGCGTTTAGCAGCTAAAAGTCAGATACAGTGCATCCCTCAAGGGGTGGTGGAGACCAAAAACAGAGCTAAAAGCGGCGAATATTAGATTTACATTCCCTGTGTGGCCATAAGCACGACTCCATGTTATGTTTGCAAGTTGTTTGCACTGTTCCCATTGGCCAGAAAATCAGTTATTGCAGGTTTAACTCATTTTCAGAGACCTGAAAGGCCAATAAATTACACAGTATTTCACAAAAAAAGGCAAAATATTAGAGAAAAGTCTAGATAAACACAATTTTGTGCAGCAAAGGATGTTTTTTCCACTTTATCATTTTGATAATGACCTGCTAGACTCATCCTGCACGCCATTGTGGGGGTCTCGACTCTGAGGTTAGAAACTGCCAAGTTCGAGTGTCTGAGTTTGCTGTTCACTAGTGCAGTAAAACTGATGAAAACTTTTCAGCATCCTGAAATCTTTTCCTATGTTTGAAACATCTCCACCGTCTGAAATCAGCCAGTTAATTGGCAGTGAGAGCCGTCACGGGTTCACTTTACATGCTTTCCTTGTGAGGATACATTTTAATCCGTGCCATACCTACTGTCATAGCCCCTCCTATTCCCTATACTCAGCTCCGACTCACATTAGAAGAAAACACAAACACAACATCAGTGGGGCGATCAGTATTTGCATGGAGGTCATATTGCTCTTACAACATAAATTGTATTATTCTGTTTTGAAGCAAAACGTGTGTGTGTTGTAATCTTTTATTTGATTTCCTCGAAATCTGAGCATGAAGCGTGTTAAATCTTTCTTTTCCTCCCTGAAGGGGGATGTTCCTCGACACCATCCTTCCATCCAGAGATGAAAATGGGGTCCGGCCTGCTATTGGTCAGCGGACCAGGCTCAGTAAAGGAGACATTGCACAGGCAAGGAAGCTGTATAGATGTCCAGGTACTGATATATTTACTATGAGACCACCATGTGTATGTGTGTCTGTGTGTGTGCTGTTGAAAAAAGAAGATGACCTCTTTGGCGTGAAATTTTCCCGCCCCGGCATCCTCCAAGGCACAGAGGTGAAGTTGAGTAATTTGTTTTTCCATGTGTTCCTCTGTTTTTGGGTCTCACACACATCACACACACTCTTCCCATAAGTTCTTGCGCACACCCGTGCTCTTCTGGCGTCCCCTCAGTCCCCGTTGTACGGTTCTGACGTGATCTGGATCTGCTCTAAAGTCGAGCTGTGCAATAATGTCGCAGAGGTTTACGATCGCAAATGCTGCCATCCCATCTTGGCCCACACACATGTGCACATCCCCAAGACGAGTTCACATTTAAGGTCATCATGTGCACATGATGTTCTGTATCTGAGACAAACATTAGATAATATCTGTCATCATTCTTGTCTACTTAAACTCACCAAAGTCACTGTTTCATAGTGTTTTTGTGTGTGTATTATTCATTTTCACTGATTTATCTGAGAATATGCAAGTATGTTGTTTATTTTATTTGTTAATGTTAATAACTCCATAAATATTACAGTATATATAGGTTCATCCGTTTTCATTCTAGAGAGAGAGAAAGACTGTGTTTGTGTGTCCCAGCTGGAAATAGATACAACTTCAACCTTATAAGGTCACATTTGAGTGATACCATATTCACTGACAGATGAACAGAGCCCCAGGGCATTGTGGGGGAAAACAGCATGCATGATGGGATAGGAGGGGCACATTTGGCTAACCTCCTTTCGAGAGGGAGCGAGAGCGTTAAACTCAGAATGTGCAATAAAGGGAGCAATATCGTCTGATAATTTTCCGCAAATTCCCGTCGAGCCGTAATTGTTTTCTTTGTTGTCTTCATCGTGATCAATTTAAAGTCGGTCACTCTTGTTCACTTACAGAAAATGACCCTACAGCTGGGGAATGTTTAATGTTTCTGCTAAATGGTGATGAGGCTTAATGACTGTGGTCGGACCTCACATGTGTACCAATACACACAGGAATACAAACACGCATACTGCAGCCTCCAACACGCAAACCTCAAACAAGCCAAAGACAACATGAAACATGAGTTTGTTTGGGAGGGTAATTTTAGTTCCTCTACTGGTTCCTGAATCAGGAATCCTGTACATGTCTAACAGTTTCCAGATATTATAGACATAAACTTTGGCAGAGCGTGTCTGAGGCTGTTGGTTTGACAAAATAGATGTAGTATATTTATTTTGGTAAATTGGCAGTAAAAGATTGAGAATGATAAAGCCATGTGTTCTTTAGTAATGTACCGATTCTAAGTATCAGCACACAGCTGAAAGGATTATGCACAACAGCAGGACTCACCACAAAAATGTAACTCCATCTGCGTGTGTGTGTGTGTGTGTGTGTTGCAGCATGTGGAGAGACGCTCCAAGAGTCAACGGGCAACTTCTCGTCTCCTGGTTACCCCAACGGATACCCGTCATACACACACTGTGTCTGGAGAATATCTGTTACACCTGGAGAAAAGGTGCGCACACACACACACGCACACACACTGTGTAAGCAGATTTATGTCCCCACAAAACAAGTAATACATGTTCACATGCTCACACACACAGTGGCACAGCTACAATAAAAAACTGCTGACGGTCTGACTGTATATTGATTATATCTTAACATCACAGGTACCACCCTCTCCCTCTTTTGTGCCTCTTCTCGGTCTGCAAACATTCATATTGCATATATTAAACATAAAATTTTTCTCCTCCAGATCGTTCTTAACTTCACCACCATGGATCTGTATAAAAGCAGCCTGTGTTGGTATGACTACATTGAGGTTCGGGATGGCTACTGGAGGAAAGCTCCACTGCTTGGTGAGAGCAAGAGAGGACAACCCAAACGAGAAAACACAGCAGAATACAGAAACATACTTCAAATACAGAAAGAAACAATCAAATACAGAAACGTGTTGTAAGTGGTACAGACGACAACAGTAACTGTTTCCAGGGGACGCTAAAAAGTGACGAACATGTCTGGGACTGGCTTGATTCCATGGTTTGGGACTCATGAAGTTATTGACGTTGAGTTTCTGTAAGTGTTGGTGGAAAATGAAATAAACTGCTGCAGCCGTTTTCGGGCGTGTTCATCATTTTTTAGTGTCCCCTGGAAACAAGTTCCTGTTGTCATCTGTGCTACTTGCAGAGTTGCTGTTTTTGGTTGTGTTTTCTTACTTTTACACATGTGTTCTCAAATTGGAAATTATGTTTTCTTAATTAGCTTGTATTTTTTTTATACCTGCATGTGTTTTGTCTAGTTGTATTGCGTTGAGCTCTCAGGGCCACCGTAGTGAGGCCATAGTCAGGTGGACAATAGCTCACTATCACTCACATATCATATAAAATGTATCTAAATGGCCAATGCATTGTTTTGCCAGCTGAGTTGCAGCAAAATTTGAACCAGGATCAAACTTTTTTGCCAAATCATTCTGTATAATTTTGCCAGAGCTGTACGAACATGCACTGACATGACAGAGGAGGCTGTGTTTTATGATGCACGGCTATTGTCAGTCTGAACACAGACTCTTAAGAGGAAGAAGTGCTATAAGGTTTAGAAGTGTGTTTCTCAGATATTTCACATCACATTTCGCAGGCTATATTTCATCAACATCAACAACTGGACAACACAGTTCTGAATCTTACAGGGTTTGTTCTTATGTGTGCGTTTTACAGGCAGGTTTTGTGGAGACAAAGTTCCTGATGTCTTGATCTCCACTGACAGCAGGATGTGGATTGAGTTCCGCAGCAGCAGCAACTGGGTGGGAAAAGGCTTCGCTGCTATTTATGAAGGTAACACATCTTCTTTAGAAACAAATAAATAATAAATGAATGCATTGTAATTGGCATGATTTATACATACATGTGTTTCAGGTGTTGTTGGTCAGTGCAGTTAATGCTAATCTGTCCTGTCTGTCCGTCCGTCTCTCCTGTGCAGCCATCTGTGGAGGCGAAATCACCAAAGACTCAGGACAGATTCAGTCTCCCAACTATCCTGATGACTACAGACCCTCCAAAGAGTGTGTGTGGAGGATCACTGTGTCTGAGGGATACAATGTCGGGCTCAGCTTCCAGGCCTTCGAGGTGACTCACTCCTTATGTGTGTGTGTGTATGTGTGTGTATGTGCTCACTCTCGTGGTTGTGTGTGTGTGTGCTCAGGAATGTCTGGGTCAAATTTCACGCTCTTATAGCTGCTAGGAAGTTAATAACAGTGATGTGCTGTGCATGTGTGTGAGTGTGCGTGTGTGTGTGTGTGTGTGTGTGCGTGTGTGAGAGAGAGAGAGAGAGTGTACAGACACAGCAGGCCGTTAAGGATTAGTTTTGTAGTTTAAACACTGTAAAAATGTCAGTTTGCTAAATGACTCAATCTGTCTCCAACCTGATTTCACACATGTAAGGTCAAAGGACAAAGTTCAAGTTTACACAGGAGCTGAGATCAACCAGCCTCAGACACTATCTTTGTTCTCTACTGTTCTACTGTTTTATTCTATCCTGTTCTATGCTCTATTTTGTTCTATTTTTTTGTCCTGTTTCCTGTTCTGTTCTACTCTGTTCTTTTCTATACTGTTCTCATCTGTTCTGCTCCTTTCTGCTTTAATCTATTCTGATCTTTATGATACTGTTCAGCTCTGTAATATTCTGTTCTTTTCTATTCTCTTCTGTTCTGCCCTTTTCTATTTTATTCGAATCTCATCTTTTTAAAGCTGTTCTGTTCTCTAATATTCTGTTCTGGTCTATAATCTTCTGTTCTGTTCTATTCAGTTCTGTTCTGATCTTTTCTCTACTGTTCTGTTCTGTAATATTCTGTTATTTTGTATTCTATTTTCTGTTCTGTTCTGCTCTTTTCTATTTTATTCTAATCTATTTTTTGATGCTGTTCTGTTCTGTAATCTTCTGTTATGTTCTGTTGTATTCTATTTGCTGTTCTATTACCTTTTCTACTCTTTTCTGATTTATTCTGTTCTGATCTTTTCAATACAGTTGTATTCTGTTCTTCTTTTCAAATGTGTTCTACTCTATTCTATTCTATTTTTATTCTATTCTACTGTACGTCTGCTTATTCTTGGACCAGCTGCTGCAGGTCCACTGATGATGTTAAAGGATAGAGGGGTGTTTTTCAACCCTGTCATTATTTTTCTAGTTTTGGCAAACATTTCTTTTTGTGCATCATATTATTTTGCTCACAGACCTTATTGATGAAAACTGAGGGGTAGTAACATCGGTACAGTGGAGGAAGCATCATGAGCACCACTGACAAAGGAAGCATTGTGGTGCTGCTCAAAACACCAGATGTGTTACGTCACAGAGATATTTGATGTTGACAGTGACGAGCAGGATGGATGTTATATATTCACAGCAGTTTTGTGTATCTCACTGTAAACCCACATGAATGTTTTCGTAGATCGAGAGGCACGACAGCTGCGCTTACGACTACCTGGAGGTCCGAGACGGCCCTCTGGAGACAAGCCCTCTGATTGGTCGATTCTGTGGCTACGACAAACCGGAGGATGTGCGCTCCACCTCGCACACGCTGTGGATGAAGTTTGTCTCCGACGGGACGGTCAACAAGGCCGGCTTTGCTGCTAACTTTTTCAAAGGTGTGTGTGTGTGTGTGTGTGTGAGTTGATCGTGTTTGTCTCAGATGGCTTTTAACCAAAGCATTCTTTATGTGTGTGCAAATACGCTCTGACGTGTGTTTTTCAGAGGAGGATGAGTGTGCCAAGCCAGACAATGGTGGATGTGAACAGAGGTGTGTAAACACTCTCGGCAGCTTCAAGTGTGCCTGTGACCCGGGCTACGAGCTAGCTCCTGACAAGAAGAGCTGTGAAGGTAACTGTGTGTGTGCGTGTGTGTCTGTGTGTGTGTGGAATGCTGATTTCATGTTTGTATGTGCATTCCTTTGTATGCCTCTGTGTGTTTCTGTAGGATATGAGTCTAAGTCATCCGAAAAAAAAACATCCGAACTGCTTCCATCAACAGGAAAAAACATCTCTCTGACACAAAGCCACATGCTTCGCTGTTCCAATGCCACAAATGCTGTGAAGGTCCTTTAATCCCACGAAATAAATTAACTACCCGTAATGACCCACATACTGAAACAAGCCACTTATGACGCAGAGGGAGAAAATGCTTTGCTAGTGGAATATCCAAAATGTGGTTTTGCTGTGTATCTTTGAAGAGCAGTCGTTCTTTTGGCGTCCCCAGTGAATAAATGTGTGGGAAAATGATGCAGAATGTGGATTTTCAGCTTCTAAGTCTGTAGACACAATCGCAGTTACATTTGGACTCATTCTTATAAGGTGTTTCACCATGCCTACCCTTAAAAAATGAAGGTGTTATGAAGGAGAGGTAGGAGGTCAAACACAACAACAGTGAATATGATCAAGAGAAATAATACAGCATTGTAAGAAATTGAGTTGATGCTTGAGGAAAACGTGTTTAGCTCACAGGTGTTTTTGAGTGACTTGCATCAGGTCACGTTCGTACTTCCCCTTGAAATGAGCGAGCGTCAGTAACTGTGACTTCCCACACACATTGAACTTTTCCTTTGAGCTGAACCTGGTTCCTCTATGACAAATATTCCCAGTGGCATCATCAGTAGAAGCAGAGTCTGCAGCCGACGACGACCCTGTTTGTCCTCCACATTCCATGCTTGACTACGTCATATCAGAAATACAACCCTGACTAAAATCAGTGCAGCATACAACTGTGTTCATTAACAATGTGGCACCAAAATCTGCTCATTGCACACAACCAGCTGCTCAAACATGTTGGGGAAATTTTGGATTTGACGGGTTCCAGTTGGTGGAGCCTAGAACGCAATCATTTCGAACTTTAAAAAGCAGTGCATTTCAAACCTAAATTGTCAAAGCAACTGGCTGAGCTCCAGATTCACCACCGCCCGCTAATGTACAATGCGGTTTGGCAGGGTCAGGGCAACCCTCCTCCCACTACAGTGTAAAGTAAAACAGATCAAAATTCCCACTTTTTATATGCAGTTTGGTCCTTGTGTGCTGCGTTTTCTGTGTCTGAATTGTTTGTGTGTTTCCAGCGGCATGTGGCGGCCTTCTCTCTAAGCTGAACGGGACCATCAGCACCCCCGGTTGGCCTAAAGAGTATCCACCCAACAAGAACTGTGTGTGGCAGGTGGTTGCTCCCACTCAGTACCGCATCTCCATGCAGTTTGAGGCCTTCGAGCTGGAGGGAAATGAGGTGAGCGTGTTCAAAGGAAAGATGAGATGCTAATGCTAATCTTAGTAGATGTGGATGTGTGTTACAAGACCCTTATTTGCGTGTTTAGGTGTGTAAATACGACTACGTGGAGGTGCGGAGCGGCCTGTCATCCGACTCGAAGCTGCATGGTAAATACTGTGGCACTGAGGTCCCCGAGGTCATCACGTCCCAATACAACAACATGAGGATTGAGTTCAAGTCTGACAACACTGTTTCAAAGAAAGGCTTCAAGGCTCACTTCTTCTCAGGTAAGACACCTGTGTTACATCTGTGTGTGTGTGTGTTTGTCAGGGGTGGGCAGAGTAGTGCCTTTTGTTTGGAACAAACTGAGCTCACAGACGGACAATGAAGAAGTTTATTATGCTGGAGGATCTGTTTGAGAAGCTTCTTGTATGGATATTTGAGTACTTTAATTTCCCTGAAGACCCAGATGAAGTCCAGAAGCCTTTATGCGTTGGTCTGACAATTATTTTGTTCTTTATACTACAAGTGTTGCTTAAGTTTTGACCTCTTTGGACTTCTTCCCTTCATGCACCTTGGAAGTCAGTGAAGTTGTGGCAGAAATCCCTACTTTGCTTCTACGATATCTTAATTTGTGCATGAAACTGGTTCATGACTGGAATTCATTGTAACTGACAGAAACCAAAGCTGCTGCCGTAAAGCTGCTGCAAACGTTGACACCCAGTGTTTTCCTGGTGTTTAGCGTTTGCCCAGAAAATGTCGTCACTGGGTGTTCACTGCGATCTTCCATCGCTATAATAAAACTGATTTTAGATTAACCTGCAGCAGCCCCCCCAAATTGTTTTTGAATGTAAATTGCCAACGTTTTGTTAACTTGGCTTAATTGAATCTGTTCTGTTAATTAATTTTATCTACAACAATCATCCTTACTGATCAATGTGTGGTTCAAATAGTTAGGTTTAAACTAGAAAACTTAAGGTTAAGGAAGGATCATGGTGAAACATCACAAAGCCAACTGCTGGTTTTGTGTCTTCTGCCCACCTCCGCTGTGTGTGAATTTGTGTGTATGTCTGCTTGCATAGTCATTGTGTATTTGTGGAAGTATCCATATGTGTGTGCATCCCCCTGTGTTTTTCTGCCTGTGTACATGTGTTGTGTCTGTCTGTCATGCTGTGTCTCCTGAGCCTCCACCGGCTCTCCGGCCTCCTGCACCCACCCTGCGCTCTGCCCTCTCTCCCTCAGACAGGCCGGCTCTGTGTCCAGAGCGTATGATTGTGTTTGAGTCATGCCGGGACATAAAGCGCGGCCGCTCTCCCGCTCGTGGCCACGTCAACAACAAGCCGGCAACCTCGTCAAAGGTCAGAGGTAACATGACCTCACAGTCGGTCTCTGATTGGCTCCGGTCCACCGTGTGATGAGGGAATGGATGGATCCTGTTTTAAATGGCGTGGATCGTTGTTGAATCCATTCTCCTCCAGATGGAAACATGTGCTTTGTCCCAGTTCCATGTTGCATACAAATAGTAATGAGTGTGAACTAGGGATGCGTGATATTAATATCCATCAACTTTAGGTAAGAGTTATAACATAATTCATATTTCTGTGGTCTGAATTCATGAGGTCAAGCTGCAGATTTATATCATTTTGTATACGCTTGCTATAATTTGATACATTTTTATACAATGTATCTGTTATTGTTTACAGAAGGTACACAAGAAGTGAATGTACCATACTGTGTGCAGTAAAATGAAAGAATTAATGGAAGTCAATCAATCTGCAACTTTAGGTAGCTACAGCCAGTTTCAGATTTGGAAATCTTTTACTTTTTTATTGTTTTTTTTGTGTTCCAGAAATGTCACAACTACCCACAATTTATTTCAAATTTAAATGAACTGAATTCAATTAAAGCAGTAAGTATGCAGCATGGAATTGGGACACAGCTATGATTCACAAAAACACAACAAATACCCCCTCCTCGCCGTTGCAGGGATGAATTTGTTGGATGTTAGCATCACAATAACGACTTTAGGAAGTTGCCCCGATGAGAAGATCCAAGTTTCTCTTTACTTTTCTCTAAAATTCCCAGTAACTAAAAGGGAAATGATGAAACTGATCCAAAAGGCAACTTCAGCGTAACACTTTGGCCTTTTCCTCCTCCGTCAGAGGAAGTGAAGCTGTCAACTGATTGAGCTCCGCAGAAATCAACTACCTGCAGAACACCTGGGAAACGTAGTTAAACCGCTCAGTGGAGCGTGAGTTCACAGAGAAATTACTTACTCAGATTATAGATAATTTGTGTGTGTGTGTGTGTGTGTGTGTGTGTGTGTGTTAAAAGTTGCTGTGTGAGTGGCTTTGCTATTGTCAGAAGCTTCCAGGGATAGCTTTTGGTTGGCAAAGATCCAGCAGCTTTAGGGAGGTCCCTTCGGCCTCCCACACACTTCTAATCCATGTGAGAGTGCATGTGTGTGTGCGTGCGTGTGTGCACGTGGACATTGTGTGCTTGACCTGAAGAAAGCTACAATGAGCACTGTGTAGCATCAACTGCAAAGCTTCTTAGCCTGTGATAGGGTGAGACGGAGCCCACAATAGCACTGTAATACCACATCAGACACAGACAAACACACACACACACACACACACACACACACACACACACACACACAGCAAGAGAGAGAGGGAGAGAGGAGGATTTAGTGGTTTCATTAAAAGCAGATCTAGTTTGATTCACAAGCTCTTGAGTTGAGGTGAGACTCGGCGTCTGTGTCTAATCTCACATCTCTTTATAGGAATCTGTCTCTCACTAGTCACAAACACACTCTTCTGTCTCCCACACTCTGCCTGTCTGCCTGTGCGGTCATCTGAAAATCCCCACCTTTCCGTTTCTGTCTCCGACACCATCACTGTTGTCAACGTGGCGCCCCCCCCCCCCCTGCACGGAGCGAGTCTTCCCTGCTCACTCCAGCTCCACCCTGTGAGCCGCTCGGTTCCTCCGGTGTTCAGCTTGACTAAAGGGCCTTTGTCATCACCCAGCCACACTGAGGAGGCGCCAGGTGGTTGGAAGAAGCCGCAAATGAAAGGATGAGGGCGAGAAAATGAGCAGGAAGCGAGAAAACAACTCAGCTGTTTTGGTCCTTTCAGTTTTTGTTTTAAGTCTATAGATATTTTTACCTTTTGACCTTTAACCTTGGGTCAGTCATTATATGCTGCAACTTTGCAGAGAACTTTATATAAGTTGTTGTGAGGATCCCTAATTTTCCAAAACCTCCAAATATGGGCTTGATTTTTTGGAAATGTGTATAAAACATTTCACAAGACATCTGGAAGTCTTAGGTTTGAATATTTCGCTCACTATAAACATTAATTAGCTTCAATGCAGGTATGAGATGCTGATTTTGAGTATGAGTGATACTAGCAGACTGCGTGGCGAGGGTCAGGTGAGAGGACTGACACCAGGGGCCACGATGGTCAACATGAAGCTAGCTTGGCTCTGTCTAAATATAATAAAATCTGTGTACGAGCACATCAGAGCTCACTAATTAGCACTTCATTTGTTTAATCTGTGCAACGGGAAACAACAAGTGGTGGTTTTTATGTGCCAGACTGTCTCTCGGTCAGGCACAGCGACTTCCTGTTGTCATAACCGCAGGCGGCATTTTAGACGTTTTTGGTGGGGGGATTTTGTTACCTTTTAAAGCTAGGCTTATGCTATGCTAAGGTTAGATGACCTGCTGCTGGCTAGAACTTTATACATAAAAACAAAGTCTCTCACTTCTTAAAACTTTTCTTTCACGTTTAAGCTTTTGGAAATGTTTGATATATGTTCTATTTATACAGTTTTTATTCTTATGTATTGAATCTTAATTTCATTCTGTTGTCTTCCTCTATGCTAATGCCTTTGGCCTTTTTCCTTTTTTATCTGCTTTATCTGGTTTCATCTTTTGTAACATTGTTATGAAAAGTGCTCTATAAGTAACATTTATTATTATTACTGAGCATACAGACATGAGAGTGGTATCGAGCTTCTCCTTCATATCTCAGCAAGTACACAAATTTGGTGCATTCCCCTGAAATGTTGATCAATTCTAATGTTTTAAATGCCTCATTATAACACATATTTAATTTTTTTTGCCTAATTTAAACCTAAAACAGTTCAGTCTGTAATTATTTGAGTCAAGAGAGGTATTAATTAGCAAAAAGAAAAGAAAAGATCATGATGAGCAACGATTTTATATACAGCAGCGAGGCTGCTCATGAAAATCAGTTCTCCTTGTTTGTATGCAAATTTATGGAGCAAAAATCAAATTATTCATGGGGGGAATTTGTGGTCTACATTCAGGCGTCACCATGACAACCTAATGGCCCACATATCCTACCGTGACCGGGTGGACATAAAAAGTCACACAGAAGTAGGTCTCCAGTATCTTTCTAAAGGCTCAGAAGATCCGAACGTGATGACAGAAGCTCTCCTCACATTTAACGGTTTCCCTTCAGTTGGCTGGGTGAACACATCAGGCCGATGCAGCTGCGGTGGTCTGGCCCGCAGAGAGCACAGCTGATCTGGAAACAGCTGTTATGGTCAGGGAAGATTCAGAGCCAAGGCCAGAGGTTGACCACAGAGAAACCATAACCATGAACCCAAAGAGCAGCACAGAGACAGTTTTACAGGCCAACAGAACCACACACACACACACACACACACACACACACTAACTAACTTAACCCTTTGTAGTTGTTTGTTGCTGCCTTAGCGCTAACTTTAGTTATTGGTTTCTTTTATTATACTTCCCCCTAACCTTTCTTTTGGAAATCTTTCCATGTTAGTATTTCAAAACACTTGGGCTGCAGACAATATTTACAGCTGTGATGGCCACTCCCCCATAGTTACTGTTGCCATGCCGTCAAGCTTTCCATTGTAGCATGGCACATATACATTATAGAATGACAGCAGCAGCAGATTTACTACTTGAAATACTTAGTAATTCATGAAACAATGGGTCCCTGATTCCACACAGAGGCTTTTTGTTCCTAGCCAGCGGCTATCCATCTCGGCAGTTAAAATAAGAGCTAAACAGTTTGGTTATTAACGTCAGAATCAACTAAACGTGGGTTCTCGCTGACTCACTTTAAAGCAAGAACCCTGTTAAGGATCTTAAAATTGTATGTGATGCATGTCTACATGCATCACGTAAAGCTAAAAGACTGGGTCTAAAGCTACATGTCCCGGGTAGAAAGTCAGCATACTCACAAACTATGTAGACGACATGTGAATAGAGGTGCAGCTTTGTTCTTATATTGCAAACAACACTGAGATTTATTTACGCTTTGAAGCTCCTTGTAAAAGTATAGAAGTATATGTCCCTGTCACTCATAGGACGAGAAAAGGCTTTGATGAATGTGGATTTTGCAAAAGTATCTCACCACCTCTAATGATGTAAAGTACAGTAACAGTAGTGTTCAGGACCAGCTCCCTCACAGTGGGTGTGTCGCTCCTGAACTGGGCTTTTCTTAAGGTAACCTGTAACATCACAAAATAATGTAGTAATGAATTGGAAAGCTAGTGAACCAGGTATGCAGATTACAGACAAACAGACGTGTTTTAATGGTTTAAGAAATGTGAAAATGCAAAGCTTGACAGGCCTGTTACGCCTAGAAACAGCTGCTAAGCTACGATCGGACGGTCGCTGGCTGGGGGAGGAGTCAATTAACCATATCTTTAACTCTCAACCTTTTAACAAAAACTTCACAAGTGAATAATGAACTTTGTCTTGCAGTCTTACAGTTGTTCTGGGTGACCGTGACTGCTGGATATTTATGTTCGTGTTTGTCCTTACTTGCCATTTGTCACCTTCTCTTATTTGTACCGTGCATTTTTTTGTTGACCTCACCTTCCTGGTTTGATTTGATTTCCGTCCCGTCCTCTCCTTGTATCGCTGTTTGTTTCTCCTGTTGTCTCACTGCTTTTCTTATCACCTCTTTTTCTTTTTTCCAAAAAATCTCCTCCCTTTCCTTGAGGTCTCATCTGTCTACTCCACCCCCCCAGCTTGACCTCCCCTCCACCCCGTCTTTTCTGCTGTCTCCACATGAGTGATGTGTTGCATGTGTA
This sequence comes from Chelmon rostratus, assembly GCF_017976325.1. Lineage (NCBI taxonomy): Eukaryota > Metazoa > Chordata > Actinopteri > Chaetodontiformes > Chaetodontidae > Chelmon > Chelmon rostratus. Next base: position 5,005,497 of record NC_055660.1, read on the forward strand.
TCTCTCACAGACAAAGATGAGTGCAGCAAGGACAACGGCGGCTGCCAGCACGAGTGCATCAACACAGTGGGCTCTTACGTTTGTCAGTGTCGCCATGGCTTTGTACTGCATGAGAACAAACATGACTGTAAGGAAGGTGGGTTTCACGTACATTCACATCAGTACACACACTGGCATAAGAACCTCGGACCGCACATGCACGCGCTGCCACATTCGCACAAGCATGTGCTCATTCACAAGAACAGCTATCGTCCATCATACGGCCCTTACTCTGTTTATCCACATCAGAGTCCACCTGACAGCAGACTGGCCCTTTCCATCTGAGGAGAGTTTTCTTTGCAGTCATACATTTCCACACTTGGAGGCTGTGAGCAGAGCTGCAGACTTGAGGTGAAGATGGGAGACATGACTTTGACTTTAAGGCTGCGAGACTTGACTGACTTGAACATTCAAGTCTCAAGCTTTTGACCTGGTAAAAGGCTCCATGATACTAACTGGCGTGCCATCAACCAGCGCCACGAGGCAACCAAAGCCAAACCAACCTCAGTTTAGCATGGAGTTACGAAATGTTAGTTATACACCTTTGCTTTGTACTGTTACATCATTTGTTGGCTAAAATCAACAGCGTTTGTCATAGTACATAAAGTAGTATTATCAGTCACATTAGTAAGTCAAGCTAGCCAACTAACAAGGTTAGCCGGCTAGCTTTAACTTAGCTATGCTGCAGGAATCTGGCATTGGTTGCTTCGTAACGTTAGCTGCTAAAGTCATTTGCAAACTGAAAGGCAGCAATTTACCGGTGATGTTACCCACTCAAGACAGTATTTTGCTATGTTAGCTAATTGGCTTTTTGTCCGCGCTATCAAGAAAGCTAACGCTAGCTAACATTAGCCAGCTAAAAACACAATGCACACTGTTGGCAGCGAAGGGGAGCAGAGGCACTCGTGAGTGTGAGTAACATCACATCCTTTGGACTTTAGTGGAAAAAAGCATCCAGTCGTTTGCATAGAAATGAGTCCACAGGCTCTTATAGGTCTAATTTTTTAAGTTACATTACAGTCTGTCCACACATTGGCAATACACACCGATTAATACATGTAAATTACTTAACAATCTTGAATATTCCACATTAAAGACTTGACTTGAACTCCTCCTAAAGGACTTGAAACTTCGCACTGAATTTGAGACTTGGCTTGGCCTTAAAGGACTTATTTATTTTGAAAGACTTGTGACTTAATGTGGACTGGCACTAACAGGACTTATAATGAAAGAGTTGAGACTCAAATTAGACTGGCCCAGAAATGCTTAACAACAGTGCTGAATGCTCGTCACTGTTGCTAATTATAATTTTTTATTTTGCTCAAAACACCGACTCACTGACACTTGACTTGGATCTGCACCAAAATCATTATGTCATAAATCATATTTGTTAAAGAATTATAATTAAAAAAAAAAAATTCTGCATGCATGTTACCAGTTCGGGGTCCAGGGACTGGGACTATCTTGAGATGAGAGATGAAGACTTGAGACTTAACATGAACTTGTCTCAACTGACTTAAAAACAGCTCTGCCTGCAAGTCACTAAGGGTGTGTTGAATTGACATATTATGCTCAACTCTTTGAAGTTGAACTTTTGAACGTGTGCACGCAAACCACATCAGTGCACACATACACACCTCACTAAAGGCTCCCTGTGCTGCTCATAAAAACACTCATGTTTCAAACATCTGGGTGCTGGAAACCTTCACACGTAGCGCCGTCTTCCTGTGTGTGTGTATGTGCGTGCATGTGTGTGTTTATGTGCGCATTAGACCAGCTTCACCCAGTAACCTTGCAGAGTCATGTAAATCCATATTCCCATCACACAGCTTGTGTCCGTGTTTCATAATGTACACACACGCTGTATGTGCGTGTGAAAGTTTCAACATGTGGATGTGGACATTTGGATAGCGTGACATGTGCTGTTAACATGTTGGATTGATAAAAAAAATCACCTTTTAGTGAGAGTAGTCACCTGCCAGAAGTGTGTAACACTATGCAACACCTGCAGCGGAGAAAGAAAAAGACAAAAGACTTGAAATGTGTTTTCTTTATGATCTCAGGGATCCCGTTTAGCCTTTTTCGTAAAACTAAGACATCTGTTAAACTTGAAACTGTTGGGTTATTTACTTAATTGCTGGTAATATAAAGATGCTGTGGCATTGTAAACTATTTCCTGTTACTGACAATAACTTCATAATGTGAAAAGATGCTTTTTCTGCTATATCAGTCAACACAGTCATGGCACAAATGGTTGTCGGAGCTTAAATCTGTGTCTTGTAATTAGGTTTTTAATTGCACAAGGTGTGAGGGTTTTCTGTTATTGTAGTGTGTGTGTGGAATATGACATCTGTATTTAATACTTTGCCTGTTAGGAAACTCTCCTTTACATTTATAAGCTGTTCTTGTGAATTCATCCATCTCATTGTGTACAAGGGTTCGCTTTGTCTGACTCTAAATAAAAGCTGTCACTCTGGAATACATCTTGTTGTCTTGTGCATGCCTCCTGCCTCCCATCACCTTCATTAAGCCACGGCATTCGTTTAACTCACGCCACACACACACACACGGACGAACGCCGCAAGCGACTGTGAGGGCCGCCGTGGATCGCTTTCGCTAACTGATGCAAACTCTCAGAGAAGTCAGCAACAGTCCAACTTCAACCAGAAGGAGTTGCTATACAGTCTTTAGCATGCTACAGTATTAGCCCACAGCTGATGTGTTGTCATGACATAGTTTAAAGAAGTTAAAGGTCATCAGTGACAGATGAAACCATTCTGATATGTTGCATTTGAAAGTGGATTTTAATTAGAATTAGTTTGTTAATGCTCGGCAGTGCAGAGTCCTGGAGTAACTAACAAATCAGCAACAGAGCAGTTGGCAGCAGATGAAAAATAGCCTGTTGGCTAACATTTGGTGCATTTAGAGAAGTATTTACAATGTGCACTATCATGTTTACTTGTTATCGTAGAGCAGCAATGTGCAGGTCCCAGAGGTGTGTTCATTTATTTTTTTTAACAAATGAGTTTTTGTTGCTTTGGACAGCTGTAGTTCTTTAAGATCCGGTCTCTGTGAGTCAGTAGCATACGATCATTTTCATACTCAAATCATTCAGTAAACCCTAAATGTATTAAAGATCTGAATTCATGGTGTTTCTCCATTCATTTATTCAGGGTTTTCCTTTAATTTGTCACTCTGCTGTTGTTGCTGAACTCAACCAGAATGGATCCCGAATCCTAAATCTGAACAGATTCAAACCTGCTAGGAACAGAATTTCAAGCTCAGTACTTGGATATGTAGGATCCAGTTGCTGAACATCCAATCACCAATTTTCAGATTGTAGAAAGAAGTGTTTGCAATGAGTTTCATTAAAAACAGGAACTAACTATAAGCAAAAAAAAAATACATTACACACATTAGGAATTTCTGCTTTTGTGTCCTTAAATACAGATCCCATTCATTGTTCAGCTAACATTTAGAGTAGTAAGATCAGTTTAACCTTTAAATATTGTAGGAAACGGATGGCTTGTGCTACTAACACCTGTATCTTTGTGCTTTGGTTGGTGTTTGTGTGTGTGCTATTCTCCATCACCGCAGAGAGCAGAAGGCTTACTGTCGCAGTGTTTGAGGCATGTGTGCACGCGTTCGCTGAACTTGTTGTCAGGATGTGTTTCTTTGAAATCTTCTTCTCTCTCTTTCAGTTCTCTGGTTTCTCTCCTTCCTGTTCCCTTTCCATTTCCTCTGACCTTTTCCTGTGCAGCCATGATTTTAACTTCCTCTCTATCTGTGTGCTTACGTGTGTGTGTGTGTGTGTGTCCAGCTGAGTGTGAGCATAAGATCCACAGCCCCAGCGGGACCCTGAGCAGCCCCAACTGGCCGGACAAGTATCCCAGCCGTAAGGAGTGCACCTGGGACATCACTGCCACGCCGGGACACCGAGTCAAGATCGTAAGTGTGCTGAAATCGAGCAGATTTCGTGGCTTGTGAAGGATTTCGCTCTCACTCTTAAAACCCTTCAGCATTACTGGCCTTCTTCCCTTCCCCTCAACAATACATTATTCGGTCTGTGGGGTCATATTGTATGTAAAAGCCTCAGGCTGCGCTCCCCCCTTCTTGCTCGTTGATCTCTCTTTCCCATGTTCCACTTACGAAACCTAAATGCGAGCGGGGGAGAAAGTGCACGTGCAAGTGTTTGTATATTCGGGCTAACTGCAAGCGTGTGCTCATGCGTTAGAAACAGGCCTTGGGCAGCGGCCATCTGTGTCCTTGTGTCTTTCTGTATGTGTGCATGTATATGAGTGCGTTTGGCCTGCATGTGCACACACATGCATGCATTTGGGCACATAAACATTTACATGTCAGCACAGATAGTCAGCTCCAGATTGTTTGAGTTACTGCAGATGTACGTATTTAGGGAAAAAAAACCTACAAACATCATATTTTGCTCTGCTGCTCCATGGAGGCTGAAAAGTTCTGATTTGCATGTTTTTTGTCTGATTTGACTGTTTGGCTAACAGTGTTAGCTTTGATGCAAATGGGGTTTCTTCGTGACTCAGGTGCATTCACAGAACATGCTCAACTTGCAGTAATAGAGTGGTCTAGACACACACACACACACACACACACATTTGTGAGGACCCTTAACCAAGCACGACCACATGCCTAGCCTCATCACCTGCCTTCACTTGGAACTAAGTCTAACCTGGAGGCTGACACCTGGTGTTAACCGTCAGACAGCCTTTTGGCTCTAAATGTTGTGATATGCTTGCTTTTTACCAACGTGGACACATAGACAAGCAGATGTGAGGCAAGCTGCGTTATTCGCATACTTTCCTGCATTTTTGTGCCTGGAGGATTACAGTACAACCCCGATTCCGAAAACACAGGACACATAAATACAACAGAATATGATAACTTGCTAATCCTCTTTGACATAAATTTGACAATATGTTTAATGTTTGACCTCATCAGCTTGTAGATTTTTGCAAATATCTGCTTATCCTGAATCTGATGCAGCAACACATTTCAAACAAGTTGGGACAGGAGCAACTAAAGAGTTGTGGAACGCTCCAAAAACACCTGTTTGGAACATTCCACAGGTAAACAGGTTGATTGGTAGCATCCAAACAACACTCCACAAGAACACAAACTGTGTGTATTTAAAAGCATTACCTCTGCAATCAACGATTCTTGGCACTAGTAATTAATCCTCCTGATTCATCCGTTAACCATTCGGTCAGTGGAATGTGGGAAATTGCTAATCACAAGCTGGAGGTGACGCCTTCAAGCTGCTGGTGTTCATCTTTAGATATTCAGATGTTTATTGTCACATAACACAAAGAAGAGCAGCAAACTTCACTTTTTAGCTAATCAATTAATCAGTGAATCCGGCATGTATCTCATTCCTGAACTCAAAAAGGACCTTGCAAAGATACAAGAACAGGCGCACACATGCTCACATTCACACAGCTTGCTTCAGATAATCCTGCTCCACTCGTGCTCCCGAATAGTGTCCTACACACACACACACACACACACACACACACACACACACACACACACACACACACACTAATTCTAACCTTAGCCTTAAAACCAAGTCTTCACCTTCAAACATCCCTTTGTAAGTCTGTCTGAAGTGAGGAGGGTCGAGAATGTTCTCATTTTCCAAAAACGTCCTCACTCTCAAGGTGATTGGCTCTCACAAAGATAATACGCACACACACACACACACACACACACACACACACAGAGCACAGTCCTCGCCTCACTTCCACTCTGCAGCCGCATGCTTAGTTCGCTGCATGTTATCAAAATGGTCATCAGCCGTCATTAGTTTTGATAATCTCTTATCACCGCTTATGTAACTCATAATACAAATTACATCATCAGCTAACATGACACATTTAGCGGTTTTTGCACCTGTTTTGACTGTGTGGCTACATGTGATTCACACACAAATTGGGAAATTTGTGCTTGTGTCTATGCGTGTGTGTGTGTGTGTGTTGAGATTAGCAGGGATGCTCTCTGTATCCACAGCACTGACATCACAGCGGGATAAATTTAATACCAGAAATCTGAGCGTAGACATGAAGGTCATTCTGTTATTGCTTCTTCTCTCTTTGTCTGTCTCGCTCACGCGCACACACACACACACACACACACACACACCTTCACGCACCAAATTCTCTTGGGAGTTGTAAACAGATCCACAGACCACATCTCGGCCGAGCTACAGTCAGAAACATCTGGAAGCCATCACGACCTCAGGATCAAACACTTCCCCTCTCGGTCCACCTTCGCTGTGCTTTCTCCTTCCGTCTGGTTTGTTAAACATCAGTTTGTTGTGGTGTTTGCGGCGGCGTGATGGAGCACAGCTCAGGAGACAATCACAGAGGTGTGTGACTGTGTGTGGGAGAGAGGCCTGCAAGGTGTTATGACTCAGCTCACGGAGGCTTGATTAGATTATGAATCGTGACAGTGTGTACATGCATGTCAGTGTGCAGGCAGAGCAGGAGGGAGGCAGCGGCTCGGCTTTGTACTATCAAAGAATATGCAAATGTATTTATTTTAATGTGTTTTAAAGGGTCAGCAATCAGTTAAGTTATTAGTGACAGAAATTTTATTCTAGCAAGTTTCCTGTTCCAGGTCATGCTCACTGCTGTCATTTCCCCGTTTGAGGCCACGACAGGATGAAAACAGACAAACTGAGTGTCGGGCGTGTGAACACAGTGGAGCATTTAGCAGCTACAAAGACAGTCATTTTCTCAAGAGTCGGTGGAGACCAAAGCAGAGCTAAAAATCTAGTGAATACTAGACTTGCATTCATCAAAAGGCCAGAAACACGACTCCAAATGAATCAGTATCCGTATCTGCTGGATGGTGGTGGTCAGTGTGGTGTTAAGTTTGTGTCCCTTGAATCACGTTGTGCATACGTGCACATGCTTCAGTGCACACATTTGTGGCTTTGTTACAACTTTTGTGAACAATGAGAACGTCACCAAGAATGAGTTCACTCGCAAAATTAAGGAGCTTTACTGCACAAAACGGGGAGCGGACCACAGAGCAGCCGGTGCAGCCGGAGCTCATGTAGAAGCAGTGTTGGTCAAAGCTCCACCTTCCTTTCTTCTCACTCTTCAGAATGATGAATGTACAGACGAGACAATTTGTTTAAATCAAAATTTTATCAATGAATGTATGGACGCTAAATGTATGTCCACTTCTAACCTTAAAACAAGGTAGCACATGTATTTTTTACCTCTTGGTTTCTACGCACGCACCGTTTCAGTAACATCTGCTAAAAGTTTGAGCTATCCGTCTGGCAGATTTCTGCCGTCATCGTAGTTCAGTGCAGATTAACGCAGCTGCATTTGTGGTGCTTGACTCATTAAAAAAAATGCAATTTGAGAAACAGGTTTGTGCTTTGTTTCATTCTGGACCTCAGCTTCAACAGCGTCCCCATGAAACTCGTATCTCACTCAGCCATCTCTCACCCTCTCCGTCTCTCTGCCTCTGCCTGTCCAGACCTTCAACGAGTTTGAGATCGAGCAGCATCAGGAATGTGCGTATGACCATCTGGAGGCCTTCGACGGGGACAGTGACACGGCAGCCATCTTGGGTCGATTGTGTGGCAGTAAGATCCCGGAGCAGCTGGTCTCCACCGGCAACAAGATGTACCTCCGTTTCATTTCTGACGCCTCAGTGCAAAGGAAGGGCTTCCAAGCTACACACTCCACAGGTTTGTGTGTGTGTGCGTTTGCGTGTCTGTGTGGAAGCATGTTTTAGTGTTTATGTGTGTCAGCAATAAGATCTCATTGGCGTGCAACACATCAGGTGTGAGTTTCTGTGTCTGCAAAGAGCATCGCTCACGGTCGCCAGCTTGGATTTCTCAAGTTTTTTTTTTAAGAGCAACATCTCCCTCTAGTGGTCCGCAGCAGCACATGCATGATGAAACTCATTCATGAAATCTGAGTTTATTAACTAGCTGGAACAACATGCTGTGTCTGTGCAGAGTGCGGAGGCCGTCTGAAAGCAGAAGCTCGTCAGAAGAACCTCTACTCTCACTCCCAGTTCGGAGACAATAACTACCCGGGTCACACTGACTGCGAGTGGCTGCTGACGGCCGAACAGGGCTACGGCATCGAGCTGACCTTCATCACTTTTGAGGTGGAGGAGGAAGCTGACTGCGGTTATGACTACATCGAGCTGTACAACGGTTACGACGCCAACTCACATCGACTGGGCCGCTTCTGTGGTTCTGGGGTAAGGTTTCAAGTCCTCATCCAAAGCTCGTTTTTCATCTGTCATGTGACTGGTGGACGACGACACCAACCTTCCGCATGTTGTGATTCATTACTACAAATTTTGTTACAACATAATTACTTCGAGTGTATTTTATATTGAGTTGATCCCACCGACACCATCCTGCTGACATAAACACTCAAAACACCAAATCTGTATTAATACGCAGACATGCACCAGTTTGAGTAACATTAACTATAAACTACAGTATCTTTGTATATTCATAAAAATAAAACTATCTTTGTGAAGTAATGGGTTAATTTAATTGATTGAAGTTTTCTTTAAATTCTTGTGCAGCTGCTTGTGTCAATATTGCCTTAAGAGCAGAATTTGCTATTAAAAAGAAAAACTTTATTGTGTTTTTCTGCTGAAATTGATTGAAAGTGCTGATGCCTGCAGCTGCAAAACAGGCAGCAGTGTAATCCTGCAGGGCAACTGTGCATCGTCGCTGTACGTCCACTGAAAGTGGCTCAGATTGTTATTCTGAGTGTCTGACAGCATGATGGAAAGGATCTCTGCAGAGAAATGAACCTTTCGCTTGATCTGACCTGTCGTCTGACTGAGTCTCGCTCGAGGAGAAGTTTCATTTTGAATCTCGTGACAGGTGACTAGCAACAACAAGGTCTTTCAGTGGACGCACGCTAGCCCATTTTGTGGCTGATGGCTGTAGCGCTCTTGCTCAAATTGTTGAGCTTTATAGTCATTTAGACAGAGAAACTCATGGCAAAGTCAGGCCCAGATGGAAAAATTCTCAAAGTTTCCCTTTAGTAGACCAAATGAGTGACATAAACCTCTAAAAGTGTGAGAAAGTGCTTCACATGTCTCTCTGTCTTCCCTCCTTCAGCCCAGGGAGGGAATCTACTCGCCCGGAAGCACTATGCTCATCCGTTTCCATAGCGACGACACAATCAGCAAGAAGGGCTTCCACATCCGCTACACGAGCACCAAGTTCCAGGAGAGCCTTCACACCAGGAAATGACCTCACACGCAGCCCGGTGACCTCTGACCTCCGTGCAGCCCCGCCACTGTTACCCTGACCTTCACCATGGCAACGAGAAAAGTACAGCCTGTCCCCTCTTCGGACCGGCAGACAGATGTGGGAGGAAGACGATACTTGCGTGAACACTTGTCCCCCTCCGCGGCTCCACACAGGTCATCGCACTCTGAGAGGAGGCAGGAAAACCGAGGAGACATCAGCTAATGTGGGGACGCACGGCGACGACCGAGGGAGCCATTTCTGTGGAGGAGGTGGTTTTCACTGCTGGACATCGAGCTCCCCTCGCTGTGGACGGAGGGCTGCTGAGGGTCCACATCGGTTTACTAAATACTCACCGTTGCACAGAAGCAAGCAAAAGAGTACAAACACACACATAAACACGCTAGAGTCATATTTAGAATTATAAACTATGGAGGCTCGAGGAACTGAGGAGCTTCTGCGTCAAAAAAAAAATGCATCCAACGAGGGAGTTTTAGTCTTTTCTGACTCCTTGAACTGTGCGACTTACTGTGATCAGACGGCTGCTCATACCCCCACCAACCGAAACTCTGAGGAGACATTTTTATTGCCTTTGATGCCTGGGAACTGGTCTCTCTCAACCCAGCTCAGAACGGCTGCAGACGGTTTTATTTCACGTCTTATTGTAAAACCCATTGTGTTTACTGTATGTGTGTCTGTGTGTACAGAGAAAAGAACAGAACCGAAAGGCTGCCGTGCGCCATTTGCCCTTTTGCTTAAAAGCTTATGCAGACGACCATCGTTGGAATGGGAAAAAATAAAAATGCAAATGGAGAATTTCCAAATGATCTGTGATGTTAATGTTAAGCCTTGCTTTATGTTGTGTGCATCCACGCTGTTTTTTTTGTTGTTGTTTTTTTCAGTTTTGCACCATCTTGTAACAAACTTTCATGGATGTTTCCAGTTTCCACCTCAACCCCCCCAGAAAAGATCTTTTTTTTTTTTTTTTCCAGTGGATATCGGAAGGGAATATTTTCACAGCTGTCTCTCGGAGTGACACGACTCTGATTGAAGGAGAGATTCCCATGGTGCTAAAAATAAAAATACTCTGAACGACTGCGGATGGAAGTAAAGGTTTCGGTAGGAGATGCAGTCAGCGTGCAAACAGCACACTGCATCAACAGCACTAGTCCTGTGGAACTACAACATTGCCTTAGAACCAAAACGTATGCTATCGGAGGTCGCTCCTATGCTCTTGCACGGGTGTCTTGTGTCGGCGGAGTGTCTGCAAGGTTTTTCGGCAGCGTGTTTCATTTGTTTGGAGATCTTGAATGGGTCCTATTGTAAAAACAAAGAAACAAAAAAAACATGGGAAATGTAGTCTGTGTGTGAGATAGAGTGTCAATGGTGCATGTGTGTTCGTGTGTCATTTTTGTAGCCGCTCTCAGATACACACACACACACAGGCGCTTACACGTCCACAAATACAGGAAAACACACCCTTCTGCGTGTTCGGAGTGTGTGGAGAGCAAAGTGCTGCGAAATGAAGGAACATCAAGGTGCACGCAGGCTGCATCCTCTCTGTGTTCAATGCAAACGTGTAAGTGTGTGTTCTAGGAGATTATAGAGAAATAATGTGTATGTATGTCTGTAAACTGGATGTTTTTAAGTTGAATCATTCATTGCTGTACGTGCCAAGCTCCAGGTGACCCTGACCCGCTGTAGGTTTTGTTTCATCATCCCACCTCTGTGTCTGTAGTTCAGAGACACTGTCATGACGTCCTCTGCATCAGTCATTAAAATACACACAGGTAAAAACTATCTGTGTTTCATGGATTATTGCTGCGTTTTGTGAATGACTTTTTTTTTTTTTTTTTTGGACCTGCTTAGACGAGACGACGAGTACTGTCCCGAGTGCCAAATATCGATCCGCCAATCAAATCCTGGCATTTTCTCTTTGTGGTGATTATATTCAAGTGTTTTCTTTCACGTGATGATTATATTCTGAAAGGGCCTCTGATGGTATTTAATGGTCTGTTGTAATTTATTACTCACTTTCCCAGTCATAGTCCATGGCAAATGTGTAGTAAAAGAAGCTACCCTAAAGAAACCTTAAAGCCCATTCGAGTGTTTTTGTTAGACTAACTTCTGTTTCCTGTCTGTCACTATTATTCTGCTTCTCCAGCCATGTTGATGTGTTCGAGTGAGTCAGTATAGACTCTTTCAGTGGTAAATTAGATTCAGGTTATAGATTGATATGCATATTTACTTTCTTCTCATGTCCGTATGCTAAATATGAAGCTACAGCAAGTAGCCGGCTGGCTTAGCTTAGCATAAAGACTGGAAACAGAGGGAAACAGCTAGCCGACCTCAGTCTAAAGGTTAAATCTTCCTTCCAAGTTCTCACATGAAGGCTTTTGTATGAATTACACAAATAAGATGTGTCTTGTTCATTACTGATCTTTAGGAAGATTATTTTTTGACATTCACATTATTAGTCTTCCAATCATATTCCAGCACACAATTCATTTGTTTTTAGCTTTAAAAATATGTGCAAACGCTATAAAAGCTAAAAGAAATGCCATCTGTGTGCCAGCTGGAAGTTAAATGGTGAGCAACAACAGGAGGTGTGACTGTTCAGCCGATGACCTCTGACCCCACATGATTCCTTCCAACACAGAGCAGCTGATCAATCAGGTCGTTTTTCATGCAAATTTAATTCCTAAAATTTCTCATTTTTGAATGTGTTGATTCATAAACTGATTACACTTAAACACTAAAAAAGTTTGTAATTACTCACCTTCCAGACTCCATCTGAAACTCCATAGTTTACCACATTGTAGGTGCTGCCTCTGTTTCAGTATGACACAACCAGTGAAGCACTAGAGTGAGAAGATTTCTAATTATTAATGAAATCATAGAAACTTTCAATATGCATCTTTGATCATTTTAGTCCAGTACTAATGTTGCTGTACATAAATGAACATTTACTTTTGACCCATTTCGAACACAACAGCTTGGTGGTATCTTGAGGATTAGCCACTTACCTTTACAGGATCAGTTAGGTGAGCTTGAGTTGTCACACGTTTGGTGCAGCACACACCTCCAGCTGTTTGCTGCCACTGTTGTACAACCAGTTCACCACTAGAGGGCGTTCAGTCTGAGCTTTTCTAAGGTCAGTGCTCTGAAATGGTTCAACTGTTTCACCTAAAAGTCAACATATTTTCATGTTTTTTCTTAACATTAGTCGCTGTAGGTTTTTCATGATAGTCCGACCTTCTCTGAGATGGATTCAGAACATTGATCGAACGTGTTTAACTCATAAATGGCTTTTTTAAGGTGAGAGGGTACTTTTAAATTGAACTTATATAATCAGAGCAAGTCTCTGTGTATTCATGGTCTACATTCATGCTGAATTAACACCATATATTGTATTAGTATGACTTGATCAGCCTGTAGTTTCACAGTGTTTGTCTGACCCTCTAAAGCTGCAGCAGTGTGTTAAATCTACTCCAGTGTTCAACTTTGGCTCCATCTACAGTTCATCCACAGAACTGCAGGCAGACTGCTGCAGGTGACCACTTCACCCAAATTAGAGAAAAAATAGCTTTTCTCATTTAATTCTAATAGTGTCTACCCCTGCATAGAGTTTAGCAAGCTGAATGGAATTTAGTTTAGTGGTTTGTTAAAGCACTGATATGAAAAAAGTAAGCTTCAGGTACTTGTGCATAAAGCAGCGGGGACAATGTGGAATTTATAATAAACCTATAAAGGCTTATTAGAAATATCACGTTGGTCTTGCTCTACAAAAGTCAGTGCCTAAAGTTAAGAGCAGCAACTTTAAAGGAAAACGTACCCAATGAGCACACCGCTATTTTCTGGACTTGCATTGAAAAATTACAAAATTATTTAGAACTGCAATTAGTTATTTTCATTATCAATTATTCTGCTGGTTGTTTTCACAATAAATCAATTCTGCGTTCTGTCCATAAACTGTTGAAACATAGTAGAACATTGTAGTTTCCCTGAAGACATGGCTTCATATTCAGATTTCTGTCTTTGTCCGTTCAAAAAACAAAGGTAATGCAGTTTGCTTACATAGACGACAAAGAAAAGCACAAATCATCACGGTTTAGAAGCTGGAAGCAGGAAATTTGTCGCAATTTTTGCTTGAAAAATAGCTCAGAACTATTAACAGATTATCAAAATAGCTGCTGATTAATTTCCTGTCAATTGACTGATCATTTCAGCTCTAAAATTATCGCTTTCTAGAAAAAGATATTCTGCTTTCTTTCAATTATGCCCCAAATCCTACAGTCAACAGGTCAGCAGGAACTATTTTCTTGAATGAAAACAGAAGATGAAATCAGGTTTAACTCATTGGACCATTAAACTTGTCCGTCCCACACCCAACGCTGTCGAGTCTGCTTCAGTTGTATAAACTGCACTCACGCAAATACTCATTCTGCCTACAATTCCCACAGTGCACCGCGTGTGCTTATTTTCATTATTTTCTCCATTAATCAAATGGTCTGTTTACTGTTATTGCCAACTAAGAAAAGCAGAAAATATTCACATTTGAAAAGATGAAACAAGCAATTTTTTGCTATTTTTGCTTAAGATTAATCAATAATCAGAACAGCTGCTGATTAATTTATGCCGATTGACTAATCAATTAACTGACTCTGTTTTCATTAGAAACTATTATCTATTAGAAAGATAAAATGACATCTGGATGAAATGACCATTTGAAGTTTTTTAACATCCTTGACTGCTGTGTCCGTGACTGCTCATTCTTCCAGTTCCCACAATGCACCATGTCTGCAGTGTTTTTGGGAGGAGAGAAAACCATTTTTACATTAACACCACACCTGAGACTCCACACTGAAAGGTTCACTCTTAACTTTGCTTTGAAACAGAAGTTGACTAAACACTTTAATGAAAACTGGGCAAACTCCACCTGCAGAGGAAGATCATGTGATGTGACTGAAAGGTCCAGAACAGCTACACATGGAACTTGTGGTAAGACTGTTTTGTCAACTGCTTTTTCCAAGGCCAATAATAAATTATCAAACTCAACTTTTGAGCTAACATGGACATGAAACAATCTTAAATTGCTCAATAAAATTGGACATTTGAACATCCCTGAACTCCCTGACAAACTTCTCCCGAAGAAGCTCATGTGATATGACCGAAAGCCCCGGATCGGACACTAAACGAGCCTCGCGTCGAGCTTGTTTTGTGAAACACCTGCGATGTTCTGTCATGTGCACGTGAGGGTGGGGGTGCAGCTCACTTCGTCCAAAAACGCCTTTTTTGGTCACATAGCATCTTTAATACCACCATTATAATAATTAGGATATCAAAAGTATCGAGTATACATACATCATTTGCATTGCGGTACACAAATCTGAGCTGATTTATGTTTTTAATATCTTTCATTCGTTGTTCTCATGATCAACTTTTATTGTCTCGACATTGTGCTGATACAGTGAATCGTCCTGAAGAACTTGACGCTATTTCAGGAAGGAGAACATTTAATTGGACATGTATTGTTAAGTAATATAAAAAGTTTTCGATATTTCCAAATGTAACTTGAATCCTATAGTCTACTACTTTCCAATACCAATAGTCAAGAATCTTGATATAAGCCAAACTAGAGTCCATGTCACCAAAATCAAAGTAGTTCCGGTAGGTTTCTCCACCTACAGTGGTCTTGATATTCTGTAGTTTTTCTTCTCTTTTTTGCAGTAAAGTTCTTGAAGCTGTGGGAACAGTCTCTTGAAGCCATGCCTGTTTTTGTAACAGTCCCAGTAAATGGATTCTCAGGAGTCTGAAGATGTGTGTGTGTGCATGTGTTTATGTGTGTGTATTGGTTGAGGAAAGCGAGGGTGGAAATGGTGAAAACGCCTCGCTCCCTCTCTCCTCCACCACCTCCACGGTCTCAGTCCGTGCTGCCTGTCAGACGCTGGTGATGGAGGCCAGGCAGTTCGATGACTTCTGGAGTTTCTCAGGCTGTGTGGTGGGGGGCTCTGGGATGGCGCGAAAGCTGAACGGCAGTCCGATACTACTGGTGCCGATGTGGCCGGGGCTCAGCGCCGGGTTCTGCCGCCTATTGCTTTCCACGATGCTGGATGTGTTGGATGCAAGGCTTTCACGCGTCCTGCGCAAGAGACGACAGGAAGTCAAGTCAAAATACACGGTGGATTAAAACGCCCGAGCTGGAGTCTGCGCTCTGTTCCCAAAAGTTGCAGCGGCGTTTAAAACGTCAACAGAACCAGAATGTGAAACACTGAAACTCCATATTTAACTGAAAGTAGCACAAAAACAGCATATCAAATGTTGAAACAGAGAAACTTCATTGTCTTTTGAAATTTACTCCTCATTTAAAATTTGATGCAGAAACACGTTTCAAAAAAGTTTGGACAGAAGCAACAAAAGACTGAAAGAGCTGTGAAGAGCTAAAAGAAAACACCTGGTGGAACATCTCACAGGTAATCAGGTTAACTGGCAACAGGTGAGTAACATGACTGGGTATAAAAAGAGCCTCCCAGAGAGGCTCAGTCTTTCTGAGGATGGGGAGGGGTTCACCACTCTGTGACACACTGCGCTGCCAATTAGTGCAACAATTTAAGAACAATGTTTCCCAACATGAAACTGCAGAGAATTTGTCTACAGCACAAAATGTCATTAAAAGATTGAGAGAATCTGAAGAAATCTCTGCACGCAGGGGACAAGGCTGCAAACCGATACTGTGTGGCTGTGATTTTCAGGCCCTCAGACGGCTCTGCATTGAAAACAGACCTGATTCTGTAGTGGACTTGCTGCGGGTGCTCAGTAACACTTCCAGAAACCGTCATCAGTTCATCGCTGCAGCCGCAAATACAATCTGAAACCCTACCATGCAAAGAGGAAACCGAATATAAACCAGATCCAGAAACGCCGCCGCCGTCTCTGGTCCCGAGCTCATTGAAGATGGACTGAGACGAAGTGGGAAACTGAAAGTGTGGCTCCATTAATGCTGAAGCAGATAATCAGGTTTTGGAGCAACATGCGGCTAAGTAGACGACGTCTTTTACAGGGAAGGCCTCGCTTATTTCAGCAGGACAGCGTCAAACCACATTCTGCACGTTTTCCAGCATCTGTAGTGAAAGATGCTAAAGCTGCTAAGCTGACCTGCCTGCAGTCCAGACTTGTCCCCCTCTTTCAACATTACAGCAAACATGAACCTGTCCAAACTTTTCTGAAACGTGTTGCTGGCATCAAATTCTAAATGAAGATTCATTTTCAAAAAACAATTAAATCCCTGTTTCAAAATTTCTTATGTTTTCTTTGTGCTATTTTCAATTAAATGTGGAGTTTCAGTGTTTTGCAAATGATCCCATTCTGTTTCTATTTGCATTTTACACAATGTCCAAACTTGTTTGGAAACAGGGTTGCAGACTTCAGCTCCACAAAAAGTACAGTTGAAACTGCTTTAAAGTTGCAGACTGGGAGAAAAAGCTGATAAATTGTAGTTAATGAGATTAATAAAAAGAGCAAATTCCCTCCAGGACGGAGAAAAGGTTCCTTCATTAAAGAAAAAGTTCAGCCTAGTTCTTTTTTTATGTCATTCATCCTGAAAAAGACATAAAAAATACAGAAAAAAGCAACTGTAAAATAGAACCTTTAACCAGTTTAAGTCGACAGTTAATGAAATCATATTAATATAATAGATTATAAATATGTGGCTCATGTTCTATAGTGTGTGTTACATACACACAATCCCTAATCCTACATTATTTATTCCTCATGTATTTAAGACCAATACTTCTGTCTAAATCAGGCATGTCAAACTCATTCCATAAAGGGCCGTGTGGCTGCAGGTTTCCCTTCCAACCAAGGAGGAGCACACCTGGCTGGAATCAATTAATCAGCTGATCTCAGTCTTCAGCTGATAACTAAGTGATCCCTTGATGTTGATTGGTTGGCCTGGTGTGCTCCTCCTTGGTTGGAACAAAAACCTGCAGCCACACGGCCCTTTATGGAATGAGTTTGACATGCCTGGTCTAAATAGTACAATGACTACATACATAGTGTTTGCATTAAAGGGACATTCCGTGAAGCTCAGCCTGTGAAAACAGTTGAAGTCATCAGCTTTATCTTATTTTTCATTTCTTCTCCGAATGAGACTTCACACATTTGACAGAAAGCTTGTGTTAGCAAGAGAGTTTGAGAGTCGAGGGTTTGAAACGTGTAGCAGGTCTACCGTCAGACTGAGTTGCATCATGGGAAGCGTTTTTGGAGCTTCACCCCACACTGGACAATAAAAGTGAGGGTATCTCGTCCTCTGCTGCTTTGTTTTATTATTCATGGAGGTGCAATATTAAAGTGGTGGAATCGCCCTTGTAGCTGTCCGCTAAACTGTGTTTAGATGATTCACAAGTGATTCACTGATATTAAACTGCTGCACTGTGCTCATGTTTCACTCAGGGAGGAGGATTAGCCTGCTAGCTAGCGCACTGGTTTGTCTGATAAAGAGATGTTTGCAGCCTTTATCTGAAGTTGAAACTATTCATCTCACGTTAATGCTTTCCATCCTTTTGTTATTTGTTTTTTTTAAACATACATATCATGTGTTTATTAATTAGGTTCCCGTTAGCACCATTACTGTCTGCTTCGTCTGAAGCTGAAACAAAGAAACACTCATTTATTTTTATATATAATCTGTTTCTATTACAGTCACTTTCAAAGGGTCGTCTGCCTTTTGTTGCCATCAGGATGAAGGAAATACAACAATGACACTGCAGTGTCACGGCTGTGTGAATCTCCACGCTGCCTAAAATACCATTCCAGTTATTCATACACAAACCGACAGAACATTGTAATAAAAGAGGTAAGAATCTGTGCACAATATTTATTAAACTGAAGTGTGTGTGAGCTAACCCCGAAGTTGCCCAGATCAGTCTACTGATCGTTATCATCCAATATTCAGTAAAATATGCTTTCTGGTCGCCGATGGCGGGCATGGGGGGTATCAGCGACTACCCACCTTTCCCACGAGTGTTATTATAAGTTTTGAGGTACTCTGTAGATACTCTGTTTTGCTAACACCTCACTTTAACTGCACTCCCACTCCTGCAGAGGAGGAATTGTGTATTTCAGTTGTCTCAGAATTACTGTAGGCTTCTTGTTCATTGTTCCTTTGAGTTCTTTGCGTGGCTCTGCTAAATGACTAAATAAAAGCATGTTGTGAACAGAATAAGAAACCAGCAAGATTGACTTTTTGTGGTTCTTCATACTGTGCAGTCACACAGCATTTCTAGCCTAGCTTATGCTGCCACCTGGTGGAGATCCCAGTCCACTACAAAGCTGTCAAACTGACCTGACTGTTTTACCAGCTGCTGTAACAAAAACAAACAAATTGAAATTGGCTGTTTGTTTGCCGACGCAGCCTAAAGGTGATCGACAATCTGTATCCACTGCAAAAAAACATCTGTGTAGTTATGAGAGGAATCCACTCTGAAATGTTACTCGACTGTTCTTATAGCAGGAAACTGGTCCTTCTGATAGTTAAACTAATATTTTATCTGGTTAAATAGCACCACTGACACACTATTTCACTAAGAGCTGCTTCTAAAACAGTAAAAATAGTATGGATATGTACTCTGTCTCCACTTTATTAGGTACACATATGCAGTCTAATGCGATCAAACCTCAATAATAATCATTTCATTTAATTCATTTCAACATTTCTGAGGATGCCACCCAAAAGTTCATGAGCTTGTTAGAGGTAGAGGTTATGGCAGGGCAGGATTGAATTACACTGTGCAGGTGTACCTAATAAAGTGGCCACTGAGTGTAGGCACAAAGTCAAGACCTGAATTTGACTGTGAATGCATGAATGTGGGTGCCTTTCTATCTATCAACCTGCTACAGTTTACATTCATGACAGTGCATGATAACAATAATAATAGTAATAATAGGTGATCACATGACCAAAGTGCCACACTTAGGTCATGTGACTGACAACTGAGCAAACTCCGTTCGCTGAGGACAACTGAGATGCAACTCGAGGCTCCAAAAGAGCTAGTAAGTTGACCTTTAGTTAGGTTTTTATTCTAATTTTGAGGGACTTTTATTTTATATAGATTATATTCTGTAAATACTGCCATAAATACATCAATATCTGGTTTTACAGCGATGCAGCTGTTAGGAGATATTTTACATCCCACTGTGTTGTACTTGAGTTTGCCTCCCACATTTGATAACACACATGCACAGTTCATTTAAGCACATACCTGGGGGAGTTGAATCCACTGTCCACCGTGACGCTGCTGCTGTCCATGCTGTCCAAACGGGCAGAGTGGGCCGACTTCTGGCTGCTGCTGTTCTCCGTCTCCTTGGGGCTGAGTAAGGTCAGATTGGTCTCCAGTTTCCGCTGCAGATCATGGTCCTTCTCCCGCTCCAGTAACCACTGCATGGTTCCCTCCCCGCCACCACCACTGCCTCCACCGTTACCACCCCCTTCCCCATGGTCTTTGTTGTCCTCTGCCTTCGCCAACTCTTTGTGCGAGTCCTCCTCTGCCTCTTCCTCTTCCTCGTCATCTGATACATTATAATAGTCAAAGGAGGCGGAGGGGACTGTTGGCTCTAAGCAGCCCTGTAAAACTGCAGGTGACGCTGAGGAAGTGGCTGAATTGGAAGGCTGCTGGGGCTCAGGATTGTCAAGGGCCTCTGTTGATTTGGCATGTGAGGCTTTCCGCAATGTGCCGGACTTGGTGTAGCTGCTGTCCACGTAGCCTGTGGACAAGGCATTGTGTGGAGGTTTGAACAAAGTGTCCTTGCTGAAGATCTCTTTCCTCTTGATCACCATGCCGCCTCCTCCCCCTCCGGGATCTACGTTGTGTTGGTGCGGCGTCAAACGGGCATTTTGCACCGGCTCTGGCGTCTGGCTTGGCGTCAGTCGCACTGAGCCGTTCTGTCCCTTTGCTGCCGACAAGTCCTCTTTGTACTCCATTGTGTGAGGAGAGGTGAGGTGAGGCGTTTGGCGGTCAGCCGGAGAGCCCTTTCGGAGTCCCCCTGATGAGGTTAATGTGTCATATTCTGATTTTGCCTGAGGCGAAGGGGCAGTTAGGATTGTTTCATTTGACGTATTGCACTGGAAGTACTCATCTGTTGAGGGCTTAGGAGAAAGTCCCATTAGCTCATTGTACGTTGGCAAGCTGTCTCTGCTTTTGTTCCTCTCCATCGTACTCCGGATCCTTGACTCGTCCAAACTCCCTTTCCCCAAATCAGGCACATTAAAGTCCGAGTGGAACTTAGCAGCAGAGAACATGATCCTTGAGTAGTGGGAGGACTTCTGCGTGGCGCGCAGGGTGCCGTCATCAGTGTAGTAATGACTACGCTCCTCCAGACTGGGTTCAAAGTCTTCTGGCGCCCCCAGCGATGGGCCCTTGAGCGAGTTGTCCATGGACCGAGAGCGTTCCTTAGCTTGATCTGACCTCTCGTGGCGCGACTTCCTGTCCTGATTGTGACTGTGACTTCTTTGCACTCTGGACTGGCACGTCCCACGCGATGGCTCGGGGAAGGGCATCTCGGTCCGCCTCTTGGCAAGCTCCCCGGATACGTCCCACTCAGGGGTAACTGGGCAGTACGATTCAGTAATGTTGGGGTTGCTGTGGACCAGGTATGTTGCGCCTCCACTTCGCCTGCGTTCCAAGGTGTACATGGCCTCCCGAGGTGAGCGAACTAACGAGTGGCTAAAGAAGCGGTAATCCCTTTCCATGAACAAAAGGTCCCAGTTCGAACCCTCAGACGGGTCTCCCCTGGAAGTTCGGGGCTTGCTGTGTGAGCGGGACTTACCGTGTGGGGCCCTCCTGTGTCCCCTCCCTCTCCTGCTGCGTGCACTGTGCTGGGCCGAAGACCCCGCCTTGTTCTTCTGCGAACGCTCTTCCTCTAGCCTCTTCATCACAGCCGTGTGCCGTGCCACGTTCTCCACTGTTAAGTCGGGGTTGATTCGGCGGATTATCTCCATCTCCACCTCACGGGGAATGGGCGTGGTTGGCACGTCCTCGTCGCGAAGAGGCCACTCCTCTGGGGGGAACTGGGCTGAGAAGGTGGCCAGCTGCCTCATTTTGTCCTTCTTGAAACTCAGCCTGAAGAGCCTGAGACCGAACCTTTTGGATTGCTTCTCGCCACTTCCGCTGCCACCACCTCCTTCTTTCTTTTTGGTCAGAGTGTCAGTTTTATAAGGGAAAGAAGCGATGCTTTTGCTCTTATCAGCGGGATCTTGAGGCGGCGGTTGCTGGGCAGGAGGGGAAGTGGGAAGAGGGGGATACGGGTATGACGGCGGTTCTCCTCGGTGCTCCTTGGCTGACGTGCTTGGCGGAGGTTCCCCGCTGTGGTGTTCCTTGGGCGGCTTATTTTGATAAGAATCTCCCCTGTGCTCCTTTGGTGACTTAGTTTGGAGCGCAGAGGTGTGAAGTCTGGACGTGTCTTCGCGGTAGGAGTTGTATGAGTCACTGTGATTCTTGCGAGGCGGCCTCTCTCTCAGGCAGCCAGGTGTGGATGGTGTGACGTTGCCAGACTGAGGCGAAGTGCATTGCTGAGGTTGCTGCTGCTGCTGCTGTTGCTGCTGCTGCGACTGTTGCGGTTGGCGCTCCGGCAGCCGATCATCCAGGTGGTACCACTTGTTGTTGGTTCTGATGAGGGAGGGAGTGATAAAGTAGGTCTGGGGGGTGACAATGAAGTAGCCCTCTGGAGTTGGGTAGATCTTCCTCTCTCGCACCAGCATGTTCAGGGTATGTCGCAGAACCTCTGAGCTGGGTGTAGGCACACCTGCAGAAAACAGACAAAGTTTATAAATTTCACAAAAAAAATGTTATCTATATCAAAACTGTTAAAACACAGGACATTTTGAACATCTTGATGGAGCACGGGCACAACTTAGAGACCGAGAACTAATCAAAATAAACACATTAAAGGTCTTCAAAGATTTCTTTTGTTTGTCACAATGTGAGAACTGCTATAAGAAAATCATTGTGAGGTCTGAAAAAACAGACAAAATAACCTGAGCTTGTCACGGAGACATACAATAATGAGGACGACTTTAATATGAATAAAATGTGTTATTTGCATGATGCTTCAGTCACTAAGTGCAAGTTTACACATCAATTAAAATCTAAATGTGATATATCACATCAGTCAGATTAAACATGGGAAAAAGATAAGCAGTGAAATATGGGACTGGGTGACAGTGATGAGAGGTTTTTCTCCATTTTTTCAGAGCGTGATTGAACACAAAATTGTTAAAAATGTAACTAATAACTAATTATTGAGACATTCTACACTGAAGTGCTGTTTTTGAACCTTTTTCTCCATCAAATTAAAAACAAAGTCGAACGCAGTTGATAGTTTAACAGCCTGCGTATATTCTACATCTCCTCATTCCAGCATTTCCTTCAAGCTCTGTGACGTTCGTGTACTCTGGAATGACTAACCTGCTGTCATCAGGCTGTTAAATCTTCTTAAAACATTCTTTCATCCTTTTTTTGATTTATTGATCATTTATTACTGCTTTTATCATTTTGTGAAGCATTTTGTAACATTGTTAAGAAAAGTGCTATATGAACAGAGCACTATTACAATAGAGATATTGTTTAATATTTTAAGTATCTTTGGTATCATTATGATCTAACTTTAATGGAAACTAAACTGGTGTTGGTTTGAATCTTGCTCACAACGTGAATTTGCACTGTGGACAGACCCACTGGTGTGTACATCAGAGTTTTAACAGCTGTTTGCTGTTACGAAAATGATATTTTTATTATTAAACTCTAGAAAACGATGAAAATGACCTCATGCTTTTTTTTTTGCACGTCTTTTACAAATTCTAGGAGGTTTACATGACATGACTTAAATCAGGCCATACAAATCCACATGTGTTTTAAGGAATGTCCTTGATATAAGATTTAATCTGTATGTCAAAACGATGGTAGCTAATAAGCTAAACATTACTCCTGAGGATATTCAATCAGGATGCAAAACACCATCAATCACCTAAAGAGCTCACATTCTACAAATTACCAAATCACCATTAAAAATAGTCCATTTTGAACACGATTCATAACCTTTGTCTAGCACGGCCTTGTGTTGCCTGACATTACATCACCCCCGCGTTAGTTTCTTACACAGAAATGATGCAACATATAAGTTCAGCTACTTTCCACTCCGGCATTGTATAGAAGCAGAGATGGATTTGAAAGACATGCTAACAATTAATTTTGATTGACAACGTGGTTGCTTTAACTCATGTCTAGGCTTGTTTCACCAGCGTGAAGAGTAATCCTGGATTTAACTGTTCTACACATTTCACTAAAGAAGCTATGCTATTAAAATGTTAGACACATTCAGTCCAATAAACAACACTGTGAACTTTATGCAGGAGCGTAGCAACAATTTGGAGACGGTAAGAAATGAACAATATGTATGTACAGTGTGTCACTTGTGAAGAAAAATGAAAACAGTATATGAGTCAAAAATAGGAGCGGCGGAGACGTTCGGCTGTGTTTTAGCCAGTTTTTAAGGAGTAATTGTGAATTTAATATTCAAGGTTGTCAAAAAATAATGAAAAATGTTCACAATAGTTTCACAAATGTCTTATTTTGTCCAAATTCCAAAAGTATTCTGTTTATTATCACATATGATGGAAAAAAAGCAGCAAATCCTCACGTGAGCAGCTGGCAGCACTTTCATCTGACTATTAAACCGATTATTAAAACAGCTGCTGATTAATTTTCTGTTGTTTGACTAATTGCTGAAATAACTAATCGTTTCAGATATATTCCTGTTGAAACATTGTGACGTCGTGTTTTTTTTTTTAAAGATCATTACGGGATAAAATATCTCAGTTCTCAGTTAATCAATGAAATGTGCCCTGAGGTGAGATCAATAGATGTTTAAAGCCTACATAGATCATTACTTTGCTCTTTGAACCTAGCTTTTATGTCAGGTGTGTGTATAAAATGAAAGTGTGAAAATGGAAAATGTAGTGAGAGGATATTCATATCAGAAGACAACAAAGCAAGGTTTGACATGCAGAGACGTACGTAATCGCCATTTCTACCTCAGTATTTACAGTAACTGCAAATTTTCTAGCAAGATATGACAAATAATGTGTTCAAAAATCGTTTTCTGCATGCTGTAGTGCAGTCCCACTTTGAGAAGGAGGTCAGAGGAGCGTACCTGGGAAGCTGGCAGTGAGGTGCTCCACCAGAGCCTCCTGGTTGACAGGCTTGTGGGCAGAGTTCATAGCAGAGATGGCCAGGCACAAAATCTCCCCCAGCGGGATGAACTGTGACTGGCTGATAGGCGACATACTGATCGGAGACACGTCACCTGCAGGAGGAGGAGGAGGAGGAGGAGGAGGAGGGGGAGGAGGAGGAGGAGGCACAAGCACAACCGTGAGATCATGAATGAACAGCAGGCGCAGCGTGTGAAGCTATGATGTAATGGTCAAACAGCAGCAGTTTGCATGCTGGCTGGAACAGCTCCACCCCTCCTCTCTGTGCTTCTTCCAGCCTCTCGTTCCTCCTGTTTCTTGCAGGTTAGCAAAGCGAGGCAGCTGCTGCAGCGGCCCGAACCGTAGCGTCAGATCACCTGAGTCTTTGCGACCTCGTTATTCAATTCATCCAGCAACAAAAGAGGGGAGGCTTAGAGAACGTCAAAGCCAACAAATTAGATTTTTTAAATTACTTTTTTATCAAGCTTTCTTTTAAAGACTGCAAAAATAATGCAATTGTGTCACCTGGACACAGAACGTTCCCCAAAAAGGGAGGTTTAAATTAAAATGAACAACAACCAAACCACCTATCTATCTATCTATCTATCTATATATATATATATATGTGTGTATATACACATGCTAAACATACACTCATACATGTATCCATTTGCACACACACACACATATATATATACACATAGATGTGCATGCTCACCCACACACACCTCCACCTGCACATGCAACGCGTTTTCAATTTACCAAAATTATAACTGACTTTAGCGCCACATTCAGAGCTTACACACAGAAATTCTCTGCTGCCTTTGTTGAATTAAGCTGGCTTTGCTGTCAGCAGGAGTGAGTAGTGAGATCATCCTGCAACCAGACGGCCCGGCTTCGAGCCCCTCTGAGAGCAAACATCTGCCCTGCTGGAAGGTCGTAAAGCAGCACGCCGAATCCGTCGCTGCAGCATCTGCGCTGTGGCTGACCCCGTCCCCTGCCCTAAATCTGGTGATCGATTGAGAATCACGCGACGCGATGGAGAAGACGCAGCCCCAGAGCCTCCGTATTTCATTTGTAACCCTCACAGGAAGTCTCAGCAGATAACCAGCAGAATTAATGGGGCCTTACTGGGCGCTGTTTTAAAGTTTTGCCACCATCTGCTGTCCGCACTTCTTTTGGCTGAGCTGAGATCAGCGCAGGGCCCTGCCTCCTCACCACACTCAGCTGAATGGTCAGTTAAGCAACACGATGACGTTATCTCTGCTTAGTATCACAGCCCCTTAAGCTTTATGTGGCTTTACAAGGCTTTACGCATTTTTTTTCTTTTTTTTTAGTAAACATGAGAAAAGCTGCATCTACCAGTGAAGAACAAACAAACACAAACCACACTCCCCCTGCCCTGAGCTTTTGTAGTATTTTACTCTTTTTTGGAAAGGCATAAACAGAGCAAATCTCCGAGGGGTGAGGGAATGAGGTTGTAGTATTTAGGATGCACATCTTACAATGAAGCAAACCATGCACATATTTCTATTAAGAGAGGTTGAAAGGATTTGATTTTCATGAGTTTGTGACGTGAAATGTCCCAGAGGCCCTTTTGTAATCCCAGAAAACACAAAATACGAATCCGTCACAAAATTTGACGCAAAGGTGATGCAACTTGTGCATCCTTCGACAGCTATTCAGGAGAATCTGATACATCATGAAAGAGCAGAATTAACGAATGCACATTTTTCGTGCCGTTTGACCGTTTCTGTTTGAATGTGGGTCAGCGAACATGAAGGATGTGTGAAAATATGTGAGAAAGTTGCAGAGATTTGGACCCACTGAGATGCGATTTAGTGAATTTTGAAACAAGGCACAAGACGAGAGAAAGCTTTAGATTAAATAATTCAAAATGTTTCTTCCTTTCTGATTCCAATTAACCTCCTTTGATACAGTGGAGAAGAAATGAAAGGGGACGCTGTCAGCATTTCCTACTTGATAACATGAAAATATTGTCAACTTCGGCCTCTTTGAACCCCGAATTCAAACTGTCTTTGCTAACTCCGAGCAGCTCTGCGTAGAGCGAGGGTGGAGCCTCTGCCGGTGGGAGTGTCACACTCACCTGGTGCACGATAACTTGGCGGGGACGGAGAGAAATGAGGAGGAGGAGGGGGAGGAAGATGCTGCTTCTGCACACGGATGTCTTTCTCACTACGGGAGGGATTGTGCTCCAGCGGGCGTTCGGTGAGCTCCGAGCTGGGCCAGGCCCGCCGCAGATTGCTGCTGCGGTTCTTCTTCATCGTGACCCCTTTACCAGGTGGCCTTCACCCCCGGGGGCTTCTGGGATAAGGTGAAGGAGGGCAAGGGGGGTTGGGTGGTGGAATGGGGAGGAAGGGGAAGGAAGGAGGGAGGTGGGGAAGGGGGGGGGAGGGGGTGTGCAGGGGGAGGTCGACCAACCTCAGGCTCAGTGCCTCCCCCGCATCAGTAAGAACGTCCCGCTAGAGCGATCACACACCAGACATGGCAGGAACCAGTGTGCACCTTCACACACATACACACGTCTCATTTACATCCACGAGCAAGCTATAAACGACTGTGTTCGCACTGTGGGTGGTTGTCATCGGCTGCTGGGCTCTCCCAGGCTGATCTGGAGCGACGGCAGCGGCGGCGGCGGCGGCGGAGGTGCAGGTGATTGCGCGAGGCATCACCCTTTCATCGGCATCAGTCCCAGCCACCATTTGTAGCATCCCCATTTGCATGCGTAGGGAGGCACATTACGTAGCCGCTCTGATGTGGGAGGAGGGAGCAGGAGAGAGGTGGGGGGGCAGGGGTAGAGATGAGGGAAATGGGGCATTGGAAGCAAGGAGGACGGCGAGGAGAGATTTCAGTGGAGGTTTTGGGATCCGCTTGTTCCTTTTGAGTAGAAGGTAAAGGGGGAAGGAAGGGAGGGGATGGATGGATAGTCAAAGATTGAAAGCTTGAGAGGCCCAGTCCTCGACAATAGCTCAATTCACCACAGGAGTGCTCGGCCGATCCCCGGAAAACAAAAGAGCCCACTTAAAAAAAAACTGAAATAAAAGCTCCATTCACCCCAACGGGCAGTGAAACCTCAACAGTATGCCAAGCACCGGAGACGCCACGTTCACCTCCATCTTTATCCGATCAAGCACAAGACCCCATCGTCCTTTCGACAACAGCACACCAGGAGAGGGTGGGGAGAAAAAAATGGAGAGCATAGAAATAAATAAATAAATTCAAGAATAGATATCCACCGTTTCCCGCAATCCAACGGAAGAAGCTCCCGAGCCTATCGCCGTAGCATCCATTCATTAACGGGGGGGGATGCAAACTCCAGTCAACGGCAAATCTCTTTCAACGCTAATGCTGCAGCTGCTCCCAGCACCTCCAGGAAGGGTGTGTGAGTATGTGTGTGTGTGTGTGTGTGTGTGTGTGTGTGTGTGTGAGTGTGTGTGTGTGTGAGAGAGAGAAAGTGTGTATGCGCGCATCCGCCTGCTGCGCGCGATTCTGCGTGAGCATGCATGCGTCTGTGTCTGGGTGATTGAGGCTGAGGGGAGGGGAGGGGAGGATGCAAGAGAGAGAGAGGGAGAGAGGGAGGGAGAGAGAGAGAGATTGAGGACATACATAAGGCAGAGAGGAGAGCAAATATCAACAGCTCGAAACACACACACACACACACACACACACAAGAAAAAAATAAAAATATTCAGCCCTCAGATGATGTCCAGGGAATAGCTCAGGCTCTGAATCTTTGGCTGAATCTCCATCCTCACCCTACTTCCTCTCCCGTTCCCTCACCCTCTCTGCCTTACCAGCTCTGTATCTTGAGGGATGAGGGGCCCCTTAAGCCCCCAGCCTCCCTCTTTTTTTGCGCCTCACCTGACTGTGAGACCAAAGCTACAGGCTTGACGGGGCCACAGCTGAAGGGAATCATTTTAAAAAGGTGCTGATTTTTTTTTTTTTTTTGGTCTTCCTCATCGGCGCTTTCCACCGGTTGCTTCAGCAGCTACGCTGTCAACGAAGAAGAAAAACCCAAAGCATCACCTTAATCATGTCCGGAGTGGCAGCCCCCGCTAGCTGCAGACTCCTGCTGACTCACATGTGAGGAGTGTGAATGGACAGTTGGAGGGACAGAATAAGGAGCAAAGTGAGAGGGCAGGACGGGGCACGGGTGGAGGGGGGGAGGTGGGACAGTGTCACAACCAATCTGCTCCAGTTCACTGATACCAAAGAGAAAGAGGAGAGGGAGGGAAGGAGGGGTGAGGAGGAGGAGGAGGAGGAGGAGGAGAGGGAGAGCGACACCACGCCAGCCATTTTATTTCTCAGTAGTGCTGCAACAGCCTTTGTTGCCATGACGACGCAAGCCGATGATCTCATAGCTGTTACCTTCGAGTGCCGTTCCCTTAAAGGGGCAGTCATTCGAGAAAGAGGCCGACAGACAGCACACAGACGAGGACTGAGCGTCTGTCATACGTGCAGAAAACGCTCCCGCATCGCCGCTGACGTCCGTTTATCACATTAACTGGAAGGAAAAAAAAAACAAACAAACAAAAAAAACATCAGGATGTCCTGATAGTGGCGAGGAATTTCCTGCACATGTATCCACATCAACTGCGATCATTTCGATTCTTGCTCGATATCCCCTGGAAAATCCTGCTGGCGCCAAATGAGAGGCGATCGGAGTTGGAACGATTGGTCAATTAACCGATTGGTCTGATATTTGTCAGCTTTGATAGCTCATCAATGGTGCCGTTGTTTGCCATATATTTGGCATATATGACTGAATCTGAAACTGAATCTCTCTGCACTAAAGTGCACTACTATGAATTGACTGCTTGAGAAAATCATCTGAAAATAAATGAATGATGAAAATAATGCTTGGTTGAAACCCTGGGTGTGATCATGTTTTTATTATTAAAGCAGGCCTTCACAGGTTTACCAAAGCCAAATCTAAGGAAGTGAAATGTCTAAAATCAAGGCTTGTTTTTTGGGTCTGACATGATACATCTTCTCACCAGGCAGTTTTTCCTTGTTTCAAGCTGTTTTGTCCTTAACTATCTTGATAAGACAACTTCTTCCTGAGATGTTCTCACTGGTTCTGAGTCGCTTAATGCTTGAAACTTTAATTTCCAGAATTATAAAGCTGTTTGATGGACAGCAAAACATTTTCCTGTTCTGTTTAAGGATAATTTTGCTAATTTTGAATGAAAATTCCCCCATTTTACAGATTTTTTTCTTGTTTTTGATTTTTTGTTTGGTCCTAGAGCCCCTAAAAACTAAAAAACTAGTGAAAACGAATAACGACCTTTTAAAACAACCAAATGATTGTTAATACGACAAAAGTCTGTTTTTCTACAGAGTGGACAGCCACGCTCGCGGCTCCGTGAAGGCACAGCAAGACGGCACTTAGAGCTAAATGCTAACATGCTCACAATGATGATGCTAGCATGTTGATGTATAAGTATAATGTTTACCGTGTTCACTATTGGTGTGCAAGCATGTTACCATGAGCTAATTAGCAGTAAACACAAAGTGCAGCTGGGTTGGTTGGTTCAGAGGATAATCAGTTATAATTCATTCTGAGGGGAAGATGAATGTCTGTATCAAACAGTTTTCCTTACATTTCACTCTGAGCCACTAATGTCTGATGCTGCATTGTGTTTAGATGAACAAATCAACAGTTTGATAGTTCTATCCTGCAGAAGTCCTGAGCTGTTGGACAGTAAAGCACTTGTGAGCTTCCTTGCAAACAGGCCATTCTTGCCAGTGTTCTGCCCTCCGGTGGAACGTTCATGACAACACATGTCCTTTCTCAGTGAGCTCTCCAAGCCTGCCGCTGAATAAAGAGACAAAAGAAACAGCCTACATGACGCATCCTGATCTGACATGAAGATATACCGCAACAAATCTGTCTGCTGCGTTTAACATTTCCCCCCATTCTCTGCTGAGAGCCTCCCTTTCCTGCCAGTGGAGACCTGGGCTGCAGCAGGGGGTGCAGTGCAACATGTTTTCCTGAACAAACGCTCCACTTTTCCTTCCTTAGGAGCACACACTCCTCCCAGCCCATTGTTTATAGCCTGCTAACGGATACAAAGTCCCTGAGTTAATCAGATTGAATTGTCAGTTTAAAAAAAAAAAAAAAAAAACGCTTTGTTTCCACATAGCTGAAAATCCACAACTTTTGTCTAAATGTATTAATCCAGCTACTTTTTGGCTCGCAGCCCTCATCAAACACTCTCAGCCAGTTTGGGGGATAATCTGCATTACATAAACTTGTAGCACTTATATGAGTAAAGGCACTATATGTAAAAAATCTGATATCAAAACGCCTTTCTTGTGCTGCCTGTCACTTATCTTTTAAATGCAGATTTTCACGTTCCTGCTTTCCTGCAGCTTTAATGTCTGAGTAAACACGTATCACAGGGGTATGTAGGTAAAGTGTGTTGCATTCATAGTTCATGAACAGCCTAGTTTGTGTGAACTTTGTTTGAACTTGTCTCGCAAACTAAAGTCTTGACACTTCTGATGAGAAAATCAATACTGCGGTGGTTTCCATCTGCTTACTGTTATCATTGCTGCAGGACATTCTCCATAAGAATTAACAACAAGACAATTACGGATTTTGGGTGAACTTAAAAGGGGGAAAAAATCTGTCAAACCTACCCGAGTGATTCATAAAACAATGCTTTGCATGCTAGAGCTGTTTCAGGTGATCGCAAAGAGGGAAAAGTGTTAAAATTTAACTCCGGGTTGAAATCACATGGGTTTACTATTAAACTAAAGATTGATTATGTCGCCCAGTAATGTGGTGACAACCCCCTGCACTGTTACATGCATTGTATAACCTTCCAGTTATTATGGTATATATCCTAGATTATATATCCTAGATTATGGGTTTGGTAGTGGAAAATCTATATTGCACAAACAATATATCAGCATCTAATCTGCATCTGGACCAACAGCATATAAGCTCTGTTGGTTTTGGCATTATAGAGCCTGGTGAGTTATTAGCTATAAGACAAACATTCCTCAGCTTATCGGTGTTTGCTTCGGTAGTGAGAGAGCAGCTACGTCACTCCGTCTGAGAGACAGACACAAAAAATCACAATCTGTGTTAAGATTTACCTTTGGACTATGACAGACCTGAACCTCTTGAAGCTTTTCAATTCAATACAATCAGCGTCTATCAGCTCAATGTGGACGTCTGATTACACGAAGTGTTTGAGCACTCAGTGAAAAGCAGTCTGGTCAGCGCTGCTCCTTAGCAGCAGGTGCCACAGGTGGAGTTGTTGTGCTGAGTTGTTTGCTTCGAGTTAAAAGCCTATCTGTAAAATGTGCAGATACTGTAACACCAGAGCGCACTGCAAGGTTTCCCCGGAAGGGAAGTGTCGCCGAACAGCAGCCTGTTTGCACCGAGATGCCGCTGGTGAGAGCGACACGTGTGAATAAAATCAATGAAGCTGAAACAAAGAGCTAAAATGACGGAGCTGCACAGTCAGGCGATGATTATACGGGTTTGTTACAACGAGAGACACCTTTCACTTTTCACATGCTCATTAAATGCAATGTTTTTATAAAAATATCTATTAGAGCAGCTTTAAATTATTTGCATGCAGGTACTGTTTCACCTATATAAACAAACAACACTGACATCTCACATGCTTCTGGCCCTCTGATGAATTTAAGTCCAAAATTCACGCTCCTTTTAGCTCTACTTTTGGTCTCCACCATCACCTGAGATAAATATCTGCCTCTTTAGCTGCTAAATTCTTCACTATGTTCATCACTGCTGGTCACTAGCTTGGTACGCCAGCCGTTTGCTGCTGGCTAGGTAGCGTACGGTGGGTTTATGAGTGCTCTCTCACCGAAAACAGCTGAAAATGAGGCTGATGAAAGAGGCGAGTGTGAACAAAAATGGTACAAGTCTGAGGCGTAAAACCAAAACTATAAAAGGTGGTGCCTGTCTGTATATTTGCCCTTACCAGCAACACCTTTCGCATTACGCAAACTCATTGTTTATATGAAAATATTGATTAGTGCAGGTTCAAATACACTATACCTATACTATAATATCAAGAAAACACTGCTGGAAACGCGGATAATCTTACTTTAATCTGTGGAACTGATGCTCTAAACTGAACCTCTATTGTGAAACAGACATAAATAAGGTGATCTATGACATGCTGCACGCCTCTCTCATTTTCACACACACACACACACGTTCAGATAAGGGAAGGTTGTGAGGGCAGTGTGATGAGTGCAGCGGTTAGACTTGCTGACAATGCCTGCAGTTGTACAAACCTGTCCCAGCACATACATGAGTTACAGCCTTGTCAGAAGAAGATGAGTATGAGTGTGGGAATGTTCAGCTGGAGTCAAACTGGGCCCAAGTCCTTCTACCTGAATGAGTGAGTCTACATGATACGAAGCAGCTGAGGTTAGAAGGTGAGATGCTGCCTGAACTCCTCTCATCAGACCTGCTTTGATGGGTTTCGTGCAACCTGTCCGCTGAACTGCTGCCTCGACTCACAGAGGGAGCAGAAAACTATTCAAACTCACAATTTTAAAAAAAGGTAATAGGTTGAGTGTCAATCAGCAGCATTTTCCAGCTGTTAAAGAGGTGTGGAAATCAGCATGAAGCAACCAGCAGAGTTCTGAGGAGCCACAAACTGCAGGGAAATCTGTCAGACAGGTATTCAGACGATCAAAGGCAGCAGTCTGACAACAACACAGCCAACGGCAAACGGCGAGAAAGTGCACGGGCAAAGAGAAGCAGCTGAAAGTGACCAGCAGCGGTGTGACGCGCAAAATGACTTCAGGTCTACTGGTCCAACGTCTCGAGTCAGTTGAACCGGTGGAGAAACAGTCTCGAGTCTTGTCAGACCAAATCTAAATCTCGGCTAGATTCAGGCTTCTTGTAGGCCGTGTTTTTACACGTTCTGGAAACCACCCTGATGAAGACCCTGCACGGCATACAGAAGAGTCTTCCACTTAGTCACCAAAACTCAACACAAGTCTCGAGTCCTTGAGGACACGTCACAAGACTCTGGCAGGCCCTTCAGGTCTCTGCACTGCAAGAAGCTAAATCTAAGTGAGATGAAGTGTCTTAAAGAAACAGACAAGATGTATCTTCATACCAGGCACTTTTTATGTTTTTTATGTTAGATCACTTGTTTCAAGCTTTTTAATAAGACACTACAACTTCTGACTGAGATGTTATTACTGGTTCTGAGCTTCAGACTAGAATTTCCTTAATTATAAAGCTGTTTGATCGAAACTGACAAGTACAAACCTGCTTTGTTGAAGTCTGAATTTCTTTGAATCCAGATATATATACTTGTTTTCAGTCTTGCTGCACTATGCCGCACTAATCTCGCTGTTCTGTTGGCAGGTAATTTTGTTTCTTTTGAGCAGGATTGTGCCCATTTTACTCATTTTTCCCCTTGACATGTCATACAAACATTTCCCTCAAATACTTCATCAAGCTTTTGTGTTTAGAGGGACCTCAGTACGAGCGACAACTCATTCATCACAAACACAGTCAAATCATTCCCTGTGTGTGTTACTACAATATCAGTAGAAGTTAGTGTTAGTGTTGGAGTTCCTTCCACACATGCAGCTGTGCAACGCCTCCCTGATGCAGCGGCATTTATTTTTCTTATAATAATACACAAAAATCTGAGACTTGGATGTTTTTGCGATCAAGTCTCAAGTCAGCTCAAGTCTTCAGGGTGAGTGAGTGAAGTGTGAGCAGTCACGGTCAAGTCCAAGTTTCAAGCTTAAAGCTCTGGACAGACAAACACACTACAAGAGGAAATGCATGGAAGTGCACATGGCCCACAGGAGTTTAAAGTTTAAATGATTTAATTCATGTCATCCAGTCGAATCACTCTGACAGACTGTGGTTGGAGGCCAAGATTTGCCAGTTTTAATTGGCTGATATTGCCCCTGCACGTTAAAGCTGCTGTCAACACTCTTGTAAACGTTAGTGTTTACTGCTCTCCTGTGCTACTTTCTCTGAGTGGCTCTTCTTCATAACTGCAGGATGAGTCTGCTCTGATGAGCCCGTCTGTGGGCCACGCTGTGAGCCCTGCAGAGCTTCTGTGCAACCTCGCATTCACAGTGTCACGGCATGGTTACGCGCGCATGCACCCCAACTCTTTCTGCCACACAAACCCACCTATGCACTTGATGTCAAAGCCCTGTGGAGGCTTTAGGGTCCGTCTGGTCCACCCGTTCCTGAGGACTTGAAGATGAACTTCTTTGCCCTGGATCAGCAGCACGCGCTCGTCGATCCAGCCGAGGAAGAAGATCTCGGACAGAGCGTGCGTCAGCGCCTTGTTCCAGAAATGCTGCATGTTGACGGATTTGAAATTAGCGAACACCTCGTAGCCGGTGTGATGCTGTAACTTCAGCGAGAGCGCGGCCGGTGATGGAGGATAGTCCTCTTGATCGTCTGCGCAAAGCTGCGACAGCACCAGAGCCAGAGAGTGCGGAGCCACCTGCAGGAGCTTCTCCATTCCCGCGTCTGGCACAGGTAACTTCACTCCACATGGAAATCAAAGAAAACTACTGTTTGATTCACTGCGCGACATTGTTGAGACCTCATTTCTTTCCAAAAACTGCCTGATAATCTGAACTGGTTGAGGCATGTTGAAGAAATGGAGTACAGGGTAAAAGAAAAGAGCGCTGATCCAGAGTCTGCAGCACGACGTTAGGAATAAAGGTGCTCCATGTAAAATCAGGGAAATAAGCAACCTGACACGGCGCACACTGCAGCCAACTAACCCAACTGTCAGAGAGTATTAGGGCCTATTTTCAGCGACAAAAGAGGCGAGGACTTGTGCTGCGTTCAGGTGCTTCTCGTAAACTTCTGCTTTACACTCTGTGGACCACCAAAAGCAGCATTTTCGTTGTTAGAAACTGGCCCAGCAACACGCAAATATGACGAGAAAAAGAGAAACGTCTGCAGGGTTCATCAGAATATCAACTTTAACTTTATTGTCCCCAAAGGAAAGGTTGTCCCTGGTCCAGCCGTCATCTTCCCATCCAGTCATCCAGAAGTTAAGGCAAGAGCACCATCACCACCCACCAATATCATATGAAGACTAACCATCAGCCACATCCTGAGATTATTGTTGGTGCATAATATATAGCATTTATTGAAAGATGTTAATAATGATTTTATCCACCTCATTTAAATGTATGGAGGGGGCGAGCATATTATCGTCTGCAACTCAATGCACCAGCCGCCACCCCAACCAAAGGTTTAGATTCTAGTATTTATTACAGGACAGCTGTTCTGAACTGTATTATAATGTACCAAAGGGGTAGCTTAAGTATTTACTGGTTATACTGTATATTGGTGGAAGTCAAGGGACATAAAGGTGTCTAAATACAGATAATTAGCTCATTTGCACCTCCAACTGGAACAACTCACATATTATTAACTCATATCAATGTGCAGTTTACAGATCAACCCCACATTAATGGACACTTGATTGCAGAGCTGCAATGATTCGCTGATCAGTCCATCAACAGAAAAATACCCAGCATCTGTTTTAATCGTCAATTATCTAATCCTTGATAAAAGTAATTTTGACATTTTTTATTAAAATGCCAAATGTGGCAATTTGCTGTTTTTCTCGGTCTTACATGGTATTACATGTAATACTTTGGTATTTTTAACTGCTGGTCAGACCTCTACCACCACCAATGTTAAGAATATCGAAGTGCATGCATGCGTGTATACTCAGGTGGTTGTATTCAGTTGCAATTTGTTAAATCAACATCTCATTTAGATCATTATATCATTGGTGCATGCAGGTGTGGTGTAAGTGTCAGCTGTGAGCCTTTGTATTCAGTACACCCAACAGGTTGTTAAGAAGCCTGTTGTTTGTGAAAGCTAGTTTAGGTAAAGTGCGTCTGCTGGCAGTGACGGACTCTGAGGCCAAGTTTTAGTTGGCGCAGCTCCTCAGGATCTGGCGGCCCAGTTCTTCTCACCTCCCGGCATGCCAAATCTGGAGTAATCCTGCCTGTTCACACTCAGCAAAGAGTGCACAAGTAGACTCTTTACTGTGTTTGCAGAGGTGAACTCTTGTGTGAGATGTGAACAAGAGAATAGCAAGACTTTATGCAACTTCAGGGACGTTCATGATCTTCATGACTGTAACGTTGCGAGAATCAGCAACACTGTTTTACATCACAGAATAAGCAGTTGTCTTTATTACACAAACCTCACAGTATAGGTGCTTACAAAATAGGGATACCACAAAAAAGCCCAAAAGTGACATTCATAGCCCATAATTGTATGACTTAAAAACTGGATTGTCACATCAGTGAAATATTTTAACAGCAGAATGATTTCAGCCTATATGCTGTAAATATTGCTAATGGATGACCAGTACACAACCAAGCTGAGCTTTACTGCTGTAATTCACTCAGTACTGATGGTTACATGTAAAAGTTCCACCACAGTTCACTGGAAATGACATTTAACAGGAAGTTAAAGACTTTGCCTATGACAGTGATGTGAAAAGACATCCAATGCACCATTTTATTTTTAAAAACTACAAGAAATACATGAACTGCAAAAAATGAAATGTAAAGCTGTCACTCATCAAAACGTGCCTCTAATAACAGCATCGTGCAAATGTGCTGGCTTTACTCATGCATGCTATGAATCCGAACCCCCAACCGAGTTCCAGGCAACAGTTCATTTTTCTAATATTCCATATTTAGATAAGAAACATATGAAAGACATAAAAAATAAGTTCTGAGCTTGAAAACCAACAAAGAAACATCTTAATGGATGCTCCTGAATTTGCTACACGTTATCAGTTAATGTGACGCTGAGTGGGAGCCTTGCATGTTTAGGCTTCACACAACTCATCAGAGACTAATCCAGTCAATGCAAACCTTGTGTCACTGCATTGGCTCAAAACGACAACAAGGATGTAAAAAAAAAAAAGAAAAAAAGAAGAGGCACAGAAATTAAACGTGATCCCTTCGTCTCGCTTAGACCGCCAAGTTAAAATAAACAGCTGACTCATAAAAACGCTGCTGCTTGAGTGCAGGAGGCCCGTCTGTGGTTTCATGATTAAACACATATATAGGTCACACTTCTTATCAAACTGGCTCCCAATATTTTTCCCTGAAATGTACAGAGTGTAAACAGCAAAGAGTCATGTGCTGGTAGCAAATTGTGAGAATGGAATGACAAGGCCAATTACATTTTAGCTTTAGAGTCATGATTTGTTTGTTTTTTTTGTTTAAAAGTGAATACAAAATAGTTTTCCTTTTAATGCCTTCTGAACTGTACTCCACACAAAAAGAACCCTAAAATACCAAGTGTGTGAAATGTGCGCTTAGCATCACATCTACCCTCCCAGAAATATGTAAGCTGAGGTTTCAAGACATGTTCAGTCACAAAGTGTAAACTCCACCTCACACACGTCCTCAAGCCTTTCTCCTGCAGGTGAAGGCTGGCGAGGCTGAAGCCTTCTGCAGAGGTGACATCAAGGGGAAAAATACATCTCTTTGGTCAGCATTGACACTATGCACGGGATTTGTTTCTTGGCATTAAAGCCTGGTGCATTGGAGACGGACTCGAACTCTACTGCCACCTTGTGGTTCACTCGTGTCATGATGTGCAGGAGCTCCAATTCTTTGCCATATTTGCCGAGCAGGTCGCACAGAGACTGCATGAACCAGGACCCGGTCATAGTATTCCTCCATGAGTAGTAGCCTGTAGACAGATGAGTGATACAATAAAGTGTGTATCAATACAGTAAAGAAAAAGCTAACGACAAGTATACAAAAGAGCCTGTGTTTGTGTATTAACCTGG
Source organism: Chelmon rostratus (assembly GCF_017976325.1). Lineage (NCBI taxonomy): Eukaryota > Metazoa > Chordata > Actinopteri > Chaetodontiformes > Chaetodontidae > Chelmon > Chelmon rostratus. Next base: position 5,043,904 of record NC_055660.1, read on the forward strand.
GGCTGTGGAGAAAGCATAGAGGAAGTCAGCTTCCACGGGGATCTTGGTGGTGCCATCTTCTCCACTGTCGGCTTCAATGCCGGCATCCAGATCAGTGCCTCTGCAAGCCTACTCAATATGAGCACAGAACAGGATCTGGTTACAGGTAAACCCAAAGTAAGTTAGAGCAAGGTGGGGGGAAAAAAGACAGCTCTTACGATACCTGGATGAAGAAAAGTTTGGGCTTTCCCACCAGCGACGTGCAGCGATCACCTCGAAACAGTGATGTTAGGTACCTAAGTTCTATTGAGCCATCCGTACCAAAGAAGACACCCTCATCTCCATGACTCAAAAGAACGCAGACGAACGAAGCGTAGCAGCTGTGATCTTCCTTTGACACTGAAAAAAACAGAATGCAGAGACTCTAACAGGGTTTTGTACGAGATGATGTAAAAGACAGCAGGAGAACTGAGTCGACAGCGTGGAGTATTAACTTGTGTGTGTGCACGTTTGGGGTCATTTTGTTTGAATTCTGCGTCAAACTCACCAGAAGTTAAAACCTGTTTCATCTGCTCGACTGTCTGGTCATTGTAAATCTTCACTTTATAGCCCAGCTTGGTAAACACTTTCATCGCGTTGGCTGCATCTACATCCGTCCCATTTCGTTGATTCATGCCTTTAAAAACAAAGCAAATAAATTAGTTCTGGTAACTGAAAGGTCACAAGGACGACGCGACTTCTTGTGGAAGCAACTTTTAAGGAACCAACAACTCGTGCTTCCTCGTAGGTAAATTTAGCCATTAAGACACACTGTAGGCAGCCTGATAAAAAACGTGTTGATTTAATTTCCACTAATCCTAAAGGCCCTGCACATATATTCTACCCCCACACAGGTGGTTTTAATTGTTAGCTCTTCTTGAGACTGTGTGGAAGTGAATGGACAGTGTTTGAGATCTGTGACTCTTTTGTTAACCTGTAAAGGTGGGACAAATCACACAGATATTGCTGGCTGCGCTCTGTTTGGTCGGACTGGTGTGCAGTTTTTTACATTGCAGCAGTGAAGCCAAGGAAACCCGGTGAAATGAGTGCAGGTGGCATAAGATGCAGTAGATATGACGCTGAGTCTCTGCTGCCATAAACTTTCATTTTATCGTTTTACAGCTTGTAAAAGAAAGAGAGTACAAAGCGTTTCCATTCGGATTCAGTCACATGAAAAGTGTTTTCATCAGTCTCTTCAGCATCTCATGTTTTGTGCACTGAATTAGAGTGACAGCCTCCCCCAGCCTGCACAAACCGACACGGTGATGGTGGAGTTTTGGAGCGCACCCTTTCTTGTTAGTACATGACGCCTGGTTACATCACATAAGCTCCACATGTCTTCAACCTAATCAGCCAGAAAAAGTGAAAAAGCCCACACAGGTGTAAATAATAAAATGATTGATGGCTGCATTGCATTTGCTGGTAAGTTCGCTCCTTCCCAGACTGTTCAGAGTGCATCTTACTGGACTGAGTCTTGATCTGACTTTTACCTACAGCCTAACGTTCAAACATTTCAAACTTCGGCACGCTGTGCTCTGTCAGACGACACCATCTAGCCACCCAGCCTCTGTCTGCCTGGAGCACTTGGGTCCAGGATTGAACTCCTCTCTAGTTTCTTAGCTACAGGAACTGTTGTCACCTGCTAAGCTTTTTAAAATGCAGCTGTAAGCCACAACTGGCCTGCTAACTTTTACATCTTAGAAAATTCTGAATTGGAGGATTGCCAAGTTACATCTAAGTGTGCATGAATCTTCCAGACATCTTCTTCACGACTGAACAGCTGGAAACAATCAAATGAACTTGTAAATACAGGCTTAACCACTAATGATGTGCTTGCTCATGGAACATTACACTGTTTGAAGGCCCAGTAGTCATGTGTACTCAGTTAGTCCTGCTAGACGGGTTCAGCAACGTAACACCAATGCTCCATAAGAGCAGTCTGAAGCTGTATGTACTTGCATTGATATCCAAGGTCTTCTCAGCAAGATGAGAGAGGCTCTTTCAATAATAGCAGACACTGCTCTTCAGCTTTTCAAGTATACATTGCACAATGTTCCTATAGGGCAGGCAACGGTGAGGGTCAGCTCAAGGTTTCTTGCAGCATCTCTATCTATTGTAGACATCCGGCCTTTATATCCTCAGAGAAGGAAGTGCTGGATAAACATTCTCCTACAGATGCTTATGGGGCAGACATGGTCATGATTCACAAAAAGATTACACCCAAAGGACAAATATGACAATAGCTGTCTTTCTGTAGCCTGCCACCTTGGCCTGTAGACTTTCTCATGCACAGAGTTCTCCACAGTCCACGTCAAACCTGGAAGAGGAACTAATCAAACAATGTGATACATGTCAAATCATATGACAGAAATCATGTGACTACCTTTACTTTCTGGAAGCCAACTGACAGTTTTCTGCCCTGAGAGTTATTGACTTATCTGACGTTATCAGATGCAACGATGCATGCTGAAGGATTACAAACAACTGCCTGCGCTGTCTCATTCTCTGTAAAACCAACATGAGTAGTGCCACAGAGCTAACCTGCACTTCTAATTAACTGCCATGGGATGCAGTTAAGTGGTATCCACAGCAGCAAGTATAAAGTGGGTGCCCTAGCGCGCTTATAATCAACCGAGATGTATCTTTCATGGAGCTCACAAACATGCAGGACATATATCATCAGTCCTGCTATATACATGTTGGAGCCAAACCCACCCCTGACCCTGCACAGAAGTGGTACCATCCCACAATTACAGGCAACTTCAACAGGAGCGACTCACCTCCTCAAGCTTTCTGACAGAAATGCCCTCACACCGAATCACTTTACCATAACTGAGGGACCAACTGGAGAAGCTTAGACCAAATGGAAATGGTACTACAGTTAAACCGCAGGTGTCTCATTTGAGCCACCTGGCCGATTAAACTTGGACTACCTTGTTGGTTTAGTCTAGATTAACTAAGCATTTCAAAATAGCACATTTTCAAGCCAAAGTGTGGCTTTTTCCAGACTGACCCTGAACACCACATAAAGAGAATAAGCATATCAAAGACGGACAATGTAATGTAATTATTTCCATCCTCTTGTATTGTATTAAAAAAAGAACAAAACATTTTAACCAACATCTGTTTTCCGGTAAATAAAACATAAAGGGTAAATTTAATCCTGCTGACACAGAACCAGGCGGTGATGTGTGTTCACATCACTTTCATTTTGAATGTGTCGCCTGAAAATAAACCGACCCTGCCCCGAGCAAAAGCCCAAAATACACACCCGTTCTTCTGTCAAAGTTCTTGTTGTTGATGATGACACACTGGCCGATGCTGGGGAAATCAAGGCTGTATCTGAAGCTGTGGGAGCTGGGCTTGGCATCCACTTCCATGTGGGCAGAGGCAGACAAAGAAATCTCCGACCTGAGGGGCAGAAAAACACAACACGGTCCGGTCTTCCAATGTCAGACAACAGCAGCATGTCAGCAGCGTCAGAGACAGGCAGAAGCATTTAAAGTGTCACAGGCCTGCATCAGTGCCGTATATAGGACATAAATAACTCAATGCCAAAACAGTTTATAGAATAGCACGCAACAGTTAATGTGCAATAGCAAGCAGGTGAAATAATATTCTAGTAACAGGGCAGAAATTGGTTTGGGAAATTAACGAAGACAAACAGCTTCCTCATCACCGTCTGTGCAACGATGAGCTTCTGAGATAAAGATCGCTAACTAGCTAAATTAGTAGTGACTCACTCTTGTCCATCGCCTCTCCTTGCGTCTGTGGAGTCTTCCCCGGATCCGTTTGCAGACATATTGCGCAAATTAACTACTAAGCACACAGTGAAATTACACACCCTGTACGGTACACAGCGAACCCAGCAGACAGCTAATGCTAACGTGTGTGTACGCGCTCGGGGACTGAGGATAGAAGCTAGCGAGCTAGCTGCGCCAGGCTAGTAAACAAAGATGCTGATGTCATGCGGATATGCGCTCGTTTTACGCTCTCGCGCCTGCCGTGTGAGGGGCGAGGCACAACGCGACCCCTACAGATGAGGGCCAATGCTAGGTTATTAGAAATAATGACCAGAAACAAACAAGGGAATTATGATGATTTTTATATTGTGTTTATTCAATTATCTAAAATCTTAATTTCCCTCATCACTTAACCCCGCCTTTTCAAACTTAGTTGTTGCTTTCTCTTGTCAATAAACTCTGATCTCATCCTGCTTGGATATTAAAGCATAAGTAATGACCCATTAATACAGTATAATACTCTGAAGTTGACCATTTTTACACTTTATTTTGATACTTTTGCCATTTTGCTAATAATACTTCTACTTCTCTGTTTTACTTGAAGGTAATTTTAGATGCAGGGCTTTTTCTTGTAACATTGCTACTTCTATGACAAAGGAAGGACACATAATGCTAACATGTAATTGTGGTTCAACCACAGTCCTCTTTCACAGGAGCTATTCTGATGTCACATTAGGAAAAACACAGATGTAAATTATTCAGTTAGTTAGTATTAATATGCTAGAGGCCTGAATTACCCCATGCAAATGTAGGGTTTTCTCCTAGCATGGCCTCACTAAAATTTTCCAAGACTGTTTCTACACGGATAGAAACTACATTAGTAAAGATAATATTCAGTACAATGTGATTTACGTCAAATTTGGGCAGCCTGTGTCTCATGTAATTAATGTGTTTAATATCTATACACCAGTATAAGCAAGTTAAAATAAAAACATAACCAAACCCTGAATTAGTATAAGCCACTTTGTGATGCTTTGTTCAGGTAAATTGAAAACACCAAAGATTTTTACTTCATCTCCATTCACACTTTAATATTGTCAACCTCTACAATCCTGCTAAACAAACAAACAAACAAACAAAAAAAAACTGCATTGAAGGACATAAAAGGTGGAAAGTATGCTCAGAACAGTGAGGCAATTCAACTAATGGACATATGTTTGCAATAACTGAACATGGTTTAGGAAAAGTTTTCAGAACAAACTCAGAAATGACAAACTCTTCAGTAGCCAGCATCAAAAGCTATCAGTCAAATCCTGTATGAAACATAATGGATGTAATGTACGTAAGTGCAAGAACGCCTTCAGTCAATTTTTATGAATTGTGGACAGTTTACAGTGCAGGGCAAGAATCATCACTGAAGACGAGGAGTGAAAAAAGGTACAACAAAAAAGTTAAAAACACACAGATGGAGTGACGAACTTAAGCAAATAAGAGTGGTGGCTAAAAATCAAGATTAATGTACACATATGCTGAAGAAGACAGAAACCGGTGTGAACTGAACTCATTCTGTAATTTCAGAGATGAGGTGTAGCAGCAAGCTGTACATTCCTCACACACACTTTTCTTCATCTGTTGAAATGATGTATGAAGCAACAGTAATTCATAGTAAGGAATGGTTCAGAGAGCAAAAGCTGTCCTAGCTGGTGAAGGGTGACTCTTACAATCAGCTAAGACAATTGAAATGCATCCAGTTCTGAGAAAAAACAAAACAAAAAACAAAAGTGCATCACCACCATCAGATTCTCTATCAGTACAACCAGTCAATATCACAATTACTTTACTATTTCATATATTCACACAGAAATATTTGCAACATTGTTTTGTGATCTTCATTTTCAGTGTTCTCCTTGTAAGTACACTTGAATATAAAATGAGATTCAGATTTTCATCAACCACACAGTCCTTCCACTCACATGAC